>NC_137120.1:28766014-29421014 GCF_949357685.1 Gobio gobio
GAAGAATCAAAACATCTCGCTCCCATTTGCACCTGAAAGGCATTTCTGAAAAGGAAAAAATGAAGAGAAATTATTCAACGAGCGAATGATGTAGGGGGATGAGAGAGAGTGTGGCTGGAGAGTGCATTAACGTAGCATTGAATGTTTTAAATGATTTTTCTGAAAATGGTTGATGTAGCGTAAACAGTAAGAACCTAATCCATCTCAGCAGGGATCTCTCATGTAGGTTGTTTTCTACAAGCCACAGACAACCCGGAACGATAAGCCCAATCTTGCCTGCAATTTCCCCCAACAAGCTTTCCAAATCCATTTGTCAATGAAAGAGGAAGTCTTTGGATTTCCATCAGACCAGTTTGTTTGAGCCTCCATGACCTCTGCACAAGCAGCTTTCTCTGGCATACTGTACCTGCCAAGACAAAGTCTACCCAGGGATTTCACTTCCTAATCAGACATATTCTAATTAAATTTCACTTCTCAAGCTCACTAAAAGGAAAAAAAGAAATTAAAACGTAGCTTGAAACAATAGAGCTGGAAGACAACACATGCAAAAAGTGTTGCTTTCCTCAACAATATCCCTCTGATGAAAAAACAGTGATGTTCTGACTAATGAAAATTGCTTTTCTCATTCAGTTAGCACAATGCTAAGCTATTAATCCTTGTGAAAACAAAATCCATTTTAGCATAATATACTTTAAAAAATATACTGAACATAATGTTTTTGGACATTTCGTTGCATGTTAATTGCAATAAAATGAAAATATAGTTTATATTAAATGCAATTAGCTGAAACTTAGAGGGTTTTTTACCCACTTAAAGGGATAGTTCACCCCAAAATGAAAATTAGCCCATGATTTACTCACCCTCAAGTCATCCGAGGTGTTTATGACATTCTTCTTTCAGACTAATAAAATCTGAGTTATATTAAAAATGTTCTGGCTAATCCAAGCATTATAATAGCAGTAATAGTTGCTCTGTTTTTGAAGTTCATAAAAAATGCATCTGTCCGTCAAATAACGTGCTCCACGCGGCTCCGGGGTGTTAATAAAGGCCTTCTGAAGCGAGTCGATGCGTTTGTGTAAGAAAAATATCCAAATTCAAAAATGTATTTCATTTTTTTTCTATGGCTCTGCATAACCCGTCCCCGCGCCATCACTTCCAGCGAATAAGGTCAAAATACATGCAAAATACCAGCATGATCATAGATATATACATAGATTCCTCATTAGTGCCTGCACGGATCAGTCGAATGAGGTATCTACGTATATATGTATTTGATCGCGCCAGTATTTTGACCTTATTCGCCGGAAGTTATGGCACTGGGAATACTAGATGACATTCGTCTGATAAGAGGTAAAACAATAACATAAATACTGTTCGGTTTCTCGCAGAAACCAATCATTTCGTGTCTTAAGACATTAATGTGTCGCCACAAGCAGCATGGTTTAATATGGATTCGTATGTCTATGGGTTTTTACTCTCATTGCTCTCATACTCTAAAATATCATGCATTACACATGCATTATACGACAATCCCACTGCAACGGTTGGAGTTAAAAATCTTCATTTGTGTTCTACTGAAGAAACAAACACACCTACATCTTGGATGCCCTGGGGGTAAGCAGATAAACATAAAACATTTTTGGGTGAACTATCCCTTTAACTCCCCACAATTGACTCTATTTTCTAGCTTTCCATGTTTTCATTTCTATGCGCTATTACTATCTTCTGAGTAATCTCAAGCTCATTGGCAAGCTCATTGGCTACTGATACAGCAGGAACCAATCAGCTGTTCCCTATAGAGAATGATGTGATTGCAAGAGTTACTTACCTATCAACCTGCACCATCTTGAGTTTCATGACAGAACTTTGTATATCTTTAAGCATGAGAAAATATTAATAAAACGTATAATTTGACATTACAAAGTGGACTTCTTGAAGGTGCGGTATGTAAGATTGACAGCTATTGGTCGAAATAGGCGAAATAATTCAAAATATTGGAGATCGTTGTTTCTCCCGCCCACTCCTCCTCAGACTTGACGCACACATGTGTTGCCAGATTGACAATGAAAGCCGAAGAGACTTACACCACTGTAAGTTGATCAGTTGATTTTTCAGCATTTTAATATGCTTTTGTTCATTGGGATTTTTAGGATGCAGAGGCTTTTTAGGTTGGGTATAATCTGCGATCTCTGACACAGTTTGCTTGCTGGCTTGCATGGCGGCAATACAAAGTGTTTTCCGCCAACTGGCAACCTGTAATGTTGAAATACTATTTGGTAAACTGGCAGCGTGCAGTTTCGCACAGACCAAAACAAAAACAGACATTCCGACACGGAATGCGCATTTTAAAGTAGAATAACTGGCTGTTGCGTTGTTTTCGGAGAAACGGGTATGTGAACTTAGCATTTTTCCTAAACATCTGCAAACATATTATGGTATTTTTGAGCTTTAGTAAAGTGAAAAACTTACATACAGCACCTTTAAAACAGTCATGAAAGTGTACTCTCTTTAAGTCCACTTAAGAGGCCTTTCATTTAATTAACAATATATTTAATCTGCAAATACAGTTAAAATACGTTTAAGATTTAAAGTACAAGTGCACATTCAATAAGTGCACTTCTTTTTCTTAATGTATTTTCAAAATATATTTTGAAAAATGTGTTGTTTTTTTGTCCAATGGAACTGAAAGGGGTCTAAATGGACCCCATTGACTTTTTATTGACAGTATAGACCAAAAAATGTTAAAGCCAACTAGGAGACTAAGCTGTTAGCTTCCTACCGAAGGCTAACGAAAAACACAAAGAAAATTAAACGTGCAGTTTACGTAACCATTTTAGCTTCTGTAACATAATGAGATGTTGGATATTTAACTATTATACAGTTGCTAGGGTGTTCTGGGTAGTTGTTTACTGGGCACATTTAAAGCCCACCCCTAAGTCTCTATGATATTATGGACCCTAGATATATCTTGTGGATTTTTTGTCTGTTTTATCATCTGCCTGGCAAAACATCAAAAGAAAAACAACAGGTTCGAACAACCCCCTAAGTGTGAGAAAAAATAACAGTGATACTTTCCTTACCAAACACCAGTAAACACATGCAAGTCTTCCTTGTATCAAAGTGGATTTTGTGTCGTCTCCATAGACCCTCCTTGCTGGAAACCGACAAAAATCTTTTGCTTTGCGTCATAAGAGAATCATTTTAATTATTCAACGTGTTGTGCAGTGAATTCATGCTCAAGTACCCTTGAAATTCTGCTTGACAGAGACTCTGTTCACCTGCTCTGAAGGATCAACACAACCTGATCATTTGCAAGACTTGATGTGACCCGTATAGTCCAAATCAGTGCTCTGAATTATCAGCCGCCCATTTTTCCTCTGTATACCGAAGCTATAATGATGAATGAAATCGTTTTTTCCCCACCATTTCACTTCAGGGTTTACGTAATATGTTGCTATGGCAACCATATATTCCAATATTTCATACAAGCCTAGCAACGCTATAATGCTGCAAGCGGTGTAGTACGTTAGATAATGAAATTGCACATTATTTCCATATATAATGTGTCTTGGACCACATTTGGGATCCAAAACCAAAATAAACCTGGAAACAGACACAGCATAAAGGATTCGGAACTATCTAAAACAACATATGCAACACATTTACAATTCTACACCATTTTATGTCACTAAGCAGTGCTCACAGACTTTTGGACCCCGTATAATGGTGCATTAAGAATTGCTTGCCATTAATGGCTTGCACTTCAAAGTGACGAACACATCAAAGCCACGTTGGCTCAAATGCTGATCATTTCAGAAATATCCCATTTAAGGCTAGACACGACAGGTGAAAAGGGTTAACATTTTACCATACTCCCCAGTTGATTAATCCAATTATCCATTAAGCAAAGAAAATTGTGTTAACATGTTTTTCAAATATGAACAGGCTTTTGAGGAAATTCTATTTGTCCATCTCTCAATCATCATTGTATTGCATTGCATTATATTGTCCCTAACAATAAAAACTATAGAGGTTGGATCACAAAACTAAGCATTTATATATCATCTTACTAAGACAGCATTATTGGGAGATAAAGAGTGACAATTTTATGCATTACATGTTGGCAGTGTTGCCAAGTCTGTGTTGCTAAGTCAAAATTGGGCTACTTTTACATTGTTGCCTCAGGTTGTTTTTGTAGTCCACAGGTTGAGGCGAAACCCTGGAATGCAATTTTAACCCCCGTTTTTGGCCGTGATTGGGATAATTTTGATTAACAATTGGGCTGGTTTTGTTGTGCAGACCTGGCAAACCTGTATGGGTTTCCATTACCATTCAAATTGCGCAAAATGAAATTCACCCTTCGCCGCAAGTTTGATTGACAGGCGATCCGACCAATCACATTGCCGAATCTGCCTTTTGTCAGACAAAGCAGTCAGGAGAGTTAGTAGATTAATGTTGGTGGACTTGAACTTGAAAAACGGTGTGTACTGACGTCTTTCCACGGTTGAAACAACATTTCTTTTAGTGTTCATTCATGATTATTTCGTACTTATCAATGAACTACAAAGAGGAGATAATCGGTTCACGAGCAGCTTTAACTGAGGCGCTACAGCGATCACGACACATTAAAGAGCCATAAAACAGTATTTATTGTTTAAATTTCTTTAAAAAATATTACAATTTCAAATTTGAGACTTTGTTTCAGATCAAAAGAAACTTGCTCTGTCCTGTCTGTCGGCGTGTTGTCAGTGTCTTCTTTGCTCCGTGATGTATTTTCTCTACGTGAGAACGTGTGTGGTGTGAGAGCGCCATGGCTTACATAGCAACAGTAACTAAAGGGGGCAGGTCTTTGCGAACGGTCAATTACGAATTGAAAATACGCAAAAACTCCCATATATCGCAAAAAGAGTTTTTACGCTCGCATGAGGTGGTTTTTCAGGCAATTTGAAAAAGGTATATGCAAAGGAAATAGTTTTTTCGCATTTAGGTCAGCTGGCGTAGACGATGGATTCTCATGCTAAACATGGCCAAAATGTAAAAAAATAAGTTGGACGTATGACGGAGAATTTCTGTGGCAAGTTTCGGAAAGTTTTTTTCCGAGTATGGCCCTGTATGATGTCATAAAGGGCGGAATTCCTAGTATGGGCACTTCTCGAAAGTTATCCAGAGAGTGTGTGCATGCTCGAGATTCTTTAGCTCCGCCCACTGCACGCCTTCACAAGGTCAGCTATTTTCAGAAGGAATCGGTACAGCGTATCTGTCTTTTATAAACGAAAGACTCTTCGGACATATGAAGGATGCAATACTACTCTATAGGTTCTCAAGATTAACATGCAGAAACTGTGTGTTATGCCCCCATTAATGTTTGGATAACATGCCTACGTCTCCTTCGATTAAAAATAATGGCTAGTGTGATGGCTGTGATATATGTAAACCGCCCAACATCCATTGCCATGATCTTTGGAAAGACTTATGGCGAGAGGAAAAAAATACGCTTTAGCATCGGTTAATGGAAACGCCATCATTTCGCAATAGTTTTTTTTATCAACATTTAGAAAATATTGCAAAAGTTTTGCACAAATTTGTAATGGAAACCAGGCTACTGATATTCTAAAAAACTTTCCTTTGCATTTTTTGTGTACAAAACAATCCCCATTCTCACGGATCCGTGAAAACAACTAAAAACGCGGTATTATTTTTAATGCCAAGCCAGTAGTTGGCAATGTCATTTTGTATAGAAATACTACACACTTCTAAACATGTAATATGTATGCAGCATGCGCATGGAGACGGTGAATATGTTTTCACTAACATGTTCCTGGATCAACATTCCAATCAACCAATCAGATTTGAGGGACAAGTCAAGTTTAGGCATACAACCAGGGTTAGGTGCTTCTACATCAGTGTTATTCACCTATCATTTAACTCTGATTTTAGGGATAAGTTATGGGTAGGGTTAGGTTTAGAGGTAGGGATAGGACTACATTTTCTGACAAGAATGTTTTTTCCAGGATCAACAAATTGGAACAGGAACATGTTTTACTTGGCAAAATCACAGTGACAGCATGAGTTTACAGAAGCTTGCACCCTGTGTTCAAAAGCTTGCATTTTCAGGCCCCCAAAACATTGCTGTCATGTAAATGAGCGTCAAAAAACACATAAAAAGCTTTTCTTACGTTTAAATATCAACAACTGCACCAAATTGCATATTTTTGCTTGGTTTGGGCCTTTGAAAAAATTTGAGTTTTTTTCTTCCTCAAGTATGAGCTTAATATTCACAGCACAATGCCACAGATGTTGCCAGTTTTTAGGGAGCGTGGAATTGGCATGCTGACTGCAGGAATGTCCACCAGAGCTGTTGCCCGTGAATTGCATGTTCATTTCTCTACCATAAGCCGTCTCCAAAGTCTTTGGCAGTTCATCCAATCGTCCTCACAACCGCAGACCACGTGTAACCACACCAGCCCAGGACCTCCACATCCAGCATATTCACCTCCAAGATCATCTGAGATCAACCACCCAGGCAGCTGCTGTAACAATCGGTTTGCATAACCAAAGAATTTCTGCACAAACTGTCAGAAACTGCCTCAGGGAAGCTCATCTGCATGCTCGTCGTCCTCATCGGGGTCTCGACCTGACTGCAGTTCGTCATCGTAACCGACTTGAGTGGGCAAATGCTCTGGCACTTTGGAGTGTTCTCTTCACGGATGAATCCCGGTTTTCAATGTACAGGGCAGATGGCAGACAGCGTGTATGGCGTCGTGTGGGTGAGCGGTTTGCTGATGTCAACGTTGTGGATCGAGTGGCCCATTCCTGCCAATATCCAGAAACTTTGCACAGCCATTGAAGAGGAGTGGACCAACATACCACAGGCCACAATCAACAACCTGATCAACTCTATGCGAAAGAGATGTGTTGCACTGCGTGAGGCTAATGGTGGTCACACCAGATACTGACTGGTTTTCGGAACCCCCCAGACCCCCCCAAATACAGTAAAACTGCACATTTCAGAGTGGCCTTTTATTGTGGCCAGCCTAAGGCACACCTGCGCAATAATCATGCTGTCTAATCAGCATCTTGATATGCCACACCTGTGAGGTGGATGGATTATCTCGGCAAAGGAGAAGTGCTCACTAACACAGATTTAGACAGATTTGTGAACAATATTTGAGAGAAATAGGCCTTTTGTGTACATAGGAAAAATTTTGTTCAGTGTGTGTGTATATATATATATATATTAATATTGTCTCATTTCATTTAAAAAAATACATGTATTTTAGATGAAATCTACAGACACAAAAATGTGTAGTTTAGATTTATCGCATTGATTTATTTAGAATTATTTTCTTTCCACTAGTCTGAAATAAGACATGTTATAGAAGAAAAATAGCTCAAAATCTCAAAAATGAGCAGTGCGTGAAAAAACATGGTTCTGCCTGTTGTTTCTTGCCTTGACACAGAAAGTGAGAATTAGCTTTAACATGCTGTAGGTGCAAACATCTAACCGTTAATCAGTTTGGGGAGGATGCCCATAATGCATCTGGTGCTTTCAAAATGAGAAAAGCGAAGAAAAAAAACGTTAATGACTACACGTAATGACTCGCTGATGTGAGGAATCTGCCATTAAACACCTACACGCTGCTTGCTGTAGTGAGACGGCTTTCATTTTCTCTTATTTACGCTCTCAATCTGGTAATTGAGAGACACAAAGTGCACCAGGGTCAAGGATGTGTTTTTTTTCCATCTCTCCGGCGTGGTGAGGAGAGACAAACATCCGGTGTTGTATTGAAGAGGTAATCACCTCTATCCGTTCTGCCACATAACCCTCTTCACGTTATTGATAAACAGCCAGTGCTCATTACCTCTCACCGGAGGTTCCTTTCCGTCCGCTCTGCCTGATGAAACAAGGGACACCTTAAACACTGAGACCTACTTTCCTGTATTTGGGCTCAGATGTCTCTTTAACTTAATCTGGGCTGTCAGAAAGGGAGCTCTTGTTTGGCTAAAGACAGAGAGGGATCTATCCGAGTTTTTTTGGGGCTGGGTGCGGCGCGGGTCAGAGGAAACGTGGATTTGTGCTGGCCGGCCCTGATGAAAACCAGATAAACCCTGCTGGAAGAGCCTCCCCCATAGACAGATGGAGAGAACAATCACTCAGCTCAGCTCTCGTGTAGCAGGAACGCTTTTTCATTAGTCTGGGGGAATAAAGCTCTCACAATACCGTGTTGTGATATTAATTTCTCCCACCAAAGCCTGAATCTAATATTGCTTTAAAATAAATTATTCTAAGAATGTAAAACATCTCAATCAATTCTGTCTGTATAAATACTTTATCAATATATAAACAAAAGCAAATAAATATATATGAATATATAGACCTGATTAGATAATTCTGTAACAATAATAATATTGATAATAATGTCTATAAAACTATTCCCAAGTATACAACTATGAATAAATGTGAAAACATATACATAAATAGCCCCCTAAGTACATAAATATAAATACAACCCCCTCATTAAATTAATATGAACAAATAAAAAGCTACCATTAAATGATTATATAAATGAAAAAAGTATATCAATTCGCAATACGTGTTAAAATCCATTGTGCTCTAGGCTATATGAAAATATGAATACATTTGAATACATATAGATAAATAAATAGCCCTCATTAAATTATCCTAAAAAGGTCTCAAAGTTATTTAAATATAAATAAATAAAATATATCACTCATTTAATTGTTAAGAATAAAAAACATGATGTCAAATAATTATGTTAGTATAAATACCCCAAAATATAAATATAAATAAATAGATAATAATAATAATAATAATAATAATAATAATAATAAATGGTCTTAATATATTGTCTATACAAGCATTAAAATCCCACATATCTAAATATAATATAAAAATAAGTAAAACATAATAATAAATAAAATATATTATAACCATATATAATAAATTAAAATAAGTATACAAATATATGTGAATATAAAAAAACAAATAAATATGAATATATAGCCCTCATTAAAATTATTCTCTAATAATAATAATAATAATAATAATAAATTGTCTATAAAAATATTGCCAAGTATACAAATATGAATAAATGTGAAAACATAAATACATAGATAGCCCTGTAAGTACATACATATAAATAAAAAGCCCTCATTAATATAAAATAATTTTAAATATAAATAAATAAAAATCACCATCATTTAATTATGTTAAGAATAAAAAACATGATCTCAAACAATTCTCTCAGTATATATATCCCAATATATAAATCTAAATAAATAGATAATAATAATAATAATAATAATAATAATAATAATAATAATAATAATAATAATAATAATAATAATAATAATAATAATAATAATAATAATGGTCTTAATGTCACAGTTACTGTCTGTCTCTGTTGTGTTTTGTACTTCCTGGTTTCAGTTATCACATGTTCCTTTGTCTGAGTTTCCCACCACTTGTCTGTTTCCTTAGTTACCCTCATCTGTATCACCTGTGCCCCTCGTTAGTTAGTCATCTGTGTTTGTATTTAAGTTCCTCCCTTTCCTTCAGTCTCTGTCCGATCTCGTTTGTGTATACGTGTTTGTATGGTGTGCTACTTTGATTTGAGTCTTCTGAAGTATTAAACGTTGTTGGAGTATTCTACTACCTGTCTTTGCCTGTTCCTGCCTGCACACCCGTAACACTTAATCTATTGTCTATACAAGTATTAAAATCCCACATATCTAATTATAATATGAAAACAAATAAGTAAAATATAATAATAAATAAAATATCGTATAAAACAAATACATGTGAATATAAGCAAACAAATAAATAAATAAATACATTTATTAAATTATTATAAGTATGGTCTTAACTGTTAATTTAATTAATTAAATAAATTTAAATACATTTTAATATAAATAGCCTCATTAAATTATTCTAATAATAATAATCTCAATTCTGTCTATACAAATACAAAAGTGAATCAGACAGATAGATAGATAGATAGATAGACCCTGTGATGGTGAGTCATAAAGCTAAACAGCGCTTAATAAGGTCGTTATATAGCTTGGCTCAGTAATCTGTGCTCGTTATTTCACGTACATCTTTTACCACCTCTGAAGTAATGTGACAAATAGTGCCACATCCATCTCATTTTCCCTGTCAGTGATTGCCCGTGTCTTTAAGCCCTGGAGTGAGTTTGATAAGAATTTGATTACTGTTTCTTCTTGCAGAAATTGAACACCGATGGCTATGGGCACCAAAAATTCCTTATCTGGGATTCTGGCTGTGGTCGTGTGCCTATTTCAATTCCCCCAAGGAATGAATCCTGGGAACGGTAGTTACAAAACAATCAAAAATAGATAACATTAATTTGTACAAGCACATTCAGGGGAGAAAAGGAATGATACCCTTGAAATTAGATATTTGCCCTCGAAATGTAATGATGTTTGGTGTGCAAATTGCATTTTATCGCATTTTCATTTTCCCTTTTGAGTCCAGGGGAATGAGAAAAGACCGTGACTAACAATTTTTTTCTTTCGACAGTGACCAACCATCAATATGACCCCGTTATTAAAGACTGCACCATATCTATTTATGACATGTTGACATGTTGAATTTGAAATGTCAATGATTAGCTGTGTGGCTTAATGTGTTTTGTGGAAACTGTGATACACTACCATTAAAAAGTTTGAGGTAAGTGCTTTTTTAAATTTTTATTAATACTTAATTCAGCAAGGACACGGTTAAGGACAAGGTTAAAATGTTCAAAAGTGACAGTAAAGACATTTATAATGTTACAAAATATATATTTCAAAAAAACAATGTTGTTTCGAACATTCTATTCATAAAATAATCTTGGGGGGGTTCCACAAAAAAATTAAGCAGATACTGAATGATGCTGGAAATTTAGCTTTGACATAACAGGAATAAATTACATGTTAAAATACATTAAAATATAAAACAGTTATTTGAAAATTGTAATAATATTTCACAATATTACTCATATTGTATTTTTGATCAAATATCTTGGTGAGACCAAAAGACAAAAAATAAATAAATCCAAAATTTTGACAGGTATATGTATTTCGATCAAGACAGCTCTTGGAATAGTTTTAGTATGTTATTGTAGTATATGGCAGTGTTAATTTGGTTGGTCTTGGTGGACTAGATCTGTTACTCTTCTGCTGTTGGTTATTGCTGCTGTTGATTATTGCTGCGGCTGTTGGTTATTACATCTGCTGCTGTTAAATATTGCTGCTGCTGTTGATTATTGCTGCTGCTGTTGATTATTACATCTGCTGCTGTTGATTATTGCTGCTGCTGTTGATTATTACATCTGCTGCTGTTGATTATTGCTGCTGCTGTTGATTATTACATCTGCTGCTGTTGATTATTGCTGCTGCTGTTGATTATTACATCTGCTGCTGTTGATTATTGCTGCTGTTGATTATTGCTGCTGCTGTTGATTATTACATCTACTGCTGTTGATTATTATATCTGCTGCTGTTGATTATTGCTGCTGCTGTTGATTATTGCTGCTGCTGTTGATTATTACATCTGCTGCTGTTGATTATTATATCTGCTGCTGTTGATTATTGCTGCTGTGGTGATTATTGCTACTGCTGTTGATTATTACATCTGCTGCTGTTGATTATTGCTGCTGCTGTTGATTATTACATCTGCTGCTGTTGATTATTGCTGCTGCTGCTGATTATTACATCTGTTGCTGTTAAATATTGCTGCTGCTGCTATTGGTTATTTATATTGCTCCTGCTGATTATTGCTTTTGTTGGTTATTGCTGCTGCTGCTGTTAAATATTGGTGCTGCTGTTGATTATTGCTGCTGCTGATGATTATTACAGCTGCTGCTGTTAAATATTACTGCTGATGTTGAATATTACATCTGCTGCTGTTAAATATTGCTGATGCTGTTGATTATTGCTGCTGCAGTTGATTATTACATCTGCTGCTGTTAAATATTGCTGCTGCTGCTGTTGATTATTACATCTGCTGCTGTTGATTATTGCTGCTGCTGTTGATTACAGCTGCTGCTGTTAAATATTGCTGCTGCTGTTGATTATTACATCTGCTGCTGTTAAATATTGCTGCTGCTGCTATTGGTTATTTATGTTGCTTCTGCTGATTATTGCTGTTGTTGGTTATTGCTGCTGCTGTTGATTATCACATCTGCTGCTGTTAAATATTGCTGTTGCTGTTGATTATTGCTGCTGCTGCTGCTGATTATTATTACAGCTGCTGCTGTTAAATATTACTGCTGCTGTTGATTATTGCTGCTGCAGTTGATTATTGCTGCTGCAGTTGATTATTACAGCTGCTGCTGTTGATTATTACATCTGCTGCTGTTAAATATTGCTGCTGCTGTTGATTATTACATCTGCTGCTGTTAAATATTTCTGCTGCTATTGATTATTGCTGCTGCAGTTGATTATTACATCTACTGCTGTTAAATATTGCTGCTACTGTTGATTATTATATCTGCTGCAGTTGATTATTGCTGCTGTGGTGATTATTGCTGCCGCTGTTGATTTTTACATCTGTTAAATGTTGCTGCTGCTGTTGATTATTACATCTGCTGCTGTTGATTATTGCTGCTGTGGTGATTATTTCTGCTGCTGTTGATTATTACATCTGTTAAATATTGCTGCTGCTGTTGATTATTACATCTGCTGCTGTTGATTCTGCTGCTGTGGTGATTATTGCTGCTGCTGTTAGATATTGCTGTTGCTGTTGATTATTATATCTGCTGCTGTTGATTATTGCTGCTGTGGTGATTATTGCTGCTGCTGTTGATTTTTATATCTGTTGCTGTTGATTATTGCTGCTGCTGTTGATTATTACATCTGCTGCTGTTAAATATTGCTGCTGCTGTTGATTATTGCTGCCGCTCTTGATTGTTACATCTGCTGCTGTTAAATAT
Source organism: Gobio gobio (assembly GCF_949357685.1). Classification (NCBI taxonomy): domain Eukaryota; kingdom Metazoa; phylum Chordata; class Actinopteri; order Cypriniformes; family Gobionidae; genus Gobio; species Gobio gobio. Next base: position 28,778,971 of record NC_137120.1, read on the forward strand.
TGCTGCTGCTGCTATTGGTTATTGCTGTTGCTTCTGCTGATTATTGCTGTTGTTGGTTATTGCTGCTGCTGTTGATTATTAGATCTGCTGCTGTTTATTATTGCTGCTGTGGTGATTATTACATCTGCTACTGTTAAATATTGCTGCTGCTGCTATTGGTTTATTGCTGCTGCTGATTTTTTTTGCTGCTGCTGTTGATTTTCTCTGCTGCTGTTGATTATAGCTGCTGCTGTTAAATGTTGCTGCTGTTGATTTTCGCTGCTGTTGACTTTTGCTGCTACTGATTTTTACTGCTGTTGACTTTTGCTGCTGCTGTTGATTATTTCTGCTAGATCTAGGCAGGTGGAGCTGGGGGAGGTGGAGGATTTCAGAGGAACTTACAGCAAAAAATGAACCAGACTATTTAAATGTTGAGCAAGCAATCTCATTGGCTGCAGGATAAGCAGAGGCCAATCAGCTTGTGCCATGTAGTAATGATGTCAGTGATGTTAGCCTGCGCCCTCTAGAGTTTTCTGACTGAACTAATACTGTATGTAAAAAAAAAATGTTTGTATATTCATAGAATATTCCTCCCATCCTGTACTTTTTGGAAATTTAAAGAAGTTTGTAAACTTGATTTTGCATTTGTGAGATTTGTCATCCATAACAACTCAAAATAGGATAGCTGGAGTATCAGGACAGCTTGTCTCTATTAGAAAAACACTCAGTAAGATCGTGCCTTCTGGGGAGAGGGGATGTGGAGCTCAGTCGTAATAGGTTTGGACACAGTTGTGTGCACAGTACCAAACTCCACAGGCTGTGCTTATCAAGGCTGAGGAGATTTGGTTTTGTAGGACACAAACGTCTGCGGTTCAGGAGAAGGTTTTTCGGAAGTTTGTCAGTCACACAATGTGAAAGATTAGAAGTGCCGGAAATATTTTCTGCACACCACTTCCTGTGCTGTGAAGCCTGGAGGGCTACTGAGAAAGCATTACAACGTTATAATAAAATGACAACTTTAAGACAAAACAATGACAAAGACAATGGGCACCAAACATACTTTTCTGTAAATCAGTAAACCTTATTAATTACATGATACATAGCTAATATTGATGAGCCAAACTGATACATTTTATACTTGTGCCCCAGATTGTCAATAGATTTTTAAAATCTATTAATTTATTCAAAATTACACTTACAATGCAATTCATAAATGCATGATATTTATTATGATATTTATCTATTATGACTTAATTCATGTTTTTCCCCCAAAAGATCATATATATTTTTTAAATGAGTCATCAGTAATTCCAGTAACAACGTAACACATTTGCATAATGCCAGCCTACAGTCTTCATTGGCTGCCTGTGTGAACATGCTTATAACTGATTTTCCAATTAAATGTTTTCATTTAAAGCTGCAGTCCATACGTTTTGCCCCTTTGTTGCCATCTCTGTTTGAAACCTGCGATTGCAATTATTTGCATAATTATCTTTACATGGGTTGTGCATCAGCACGGCTCCTCAGCGTGAATGAATCTAATGTTTTGAGGAGTATGTGTGGCTGTTAGTCACCTCACCGGTGTGGATACTGTACTTCGGAATCACAGATTCTACGTCTTGGAAGTATGACCAAAAAAGGATTTTCACCAGAAAATGTCTTCTGAACAAATAAGTAACATGTCTGACACTTTTGTTCTGACCAACTGAGAAAAAAAAAGGTGATTCAATCTAATGATCGCTTAGCTCACATCACATCAAAACGTGCAAATTATTATTATTGTTATATTTTGTTCTCAAATGGTTAATGTTAACAACATCAGCATTGCGTGACTACGTGTATTTAGTGTGTATTAGCGTTACCTGTCGATTTTAATTTCTGTACAGTCTAATCTTTTGCTTTTGACTACGGTTGAATCTCCAGCTGTCACTAATGATTGTCATTTGGATCTTTCTGAATTACAATCCGCCATCAAGATGATACGTTTAATTATTCCAGCTGCTGTGAGAAAAGACTATATATGATCCACCACCTGTAGCATCTTCACATGCGATATAGCCTACTAGCCGGACTCCTCCTTTATGTATACAGACGTGACGTAATGATGCAAAGGCAAACGGCTCCATGTTCGAATTTCCAGCGGAAAGCTACCAGTACCACTCCAATTATAACACATTATTACAAGCTTACCATTGTGAATCAGGCTAAGGTAAGGAGATAGTTTTGAACACTGGCTGGTTATGTACTTGGTTATGTATTTGATGGAATTGAGTTGGACCAACTCAATTACGTTGCCCCAGATGGAGTTGGACCGACTCAATTCCCAGACAGCAAATAGTTTTGGCCCAGATCCAGGCCACACGTGGATTCGACGTGTACCAGATGTGGGCCGGATCCAGGCCAACACCATGTTGCTGTCCGGGTCACATTTCATTGCAAGAATTTGTTTTTATGAGTTGGGGCTACACATATTTATTGGATGGAAAATAGGGGCACTTTAAATAATGTTAACAAAGATGAATAATTACTTAAGTGCATTAACTAATGCTAACTAATGGGAATGTTTCGGATTTTTCTATATCTTTGATAGTCTTTTTTGTCATAGTATAGGTTCAATCTTAATCTCTTTTGCAAATAGTGCATACACGTTTGAAGTTTTCAGTTTTCAGTTTTATTAAGCTTCTTCTCGATTTCTTTTCTTATTCATGTAGTCCAGCACTACTTTTTATTTTTCAACCGCCTTCATAAATTCATCTGGGTGCCTCCAATTAAAAGCATGCATGCTTGTTTACTTGCTGTAACATGTTATGGATTTTAGTCAGAATGCATGTGGGCATGTCTCTCAGGACAAAGGAGGTTTTTTTTCTTCTAAAAAAGTTAGAATTTGCTGGGAGCAATCCCTGCTGATGCTCAGTGGGGCAGAGGTTTTTGAACCAGAAAGAACAAAGACCCAAAAAAGGCTGCTCTTGACAAGGAGAGGGAAACAAGGAGCGGGGAGCATGAGGGGCCGCACGCTATACTTGGACATGAAAAAGAAGCTGTGCAGATGAGAGGATATCGCTATAATTTGACATTTGCAGTCGGAGATGAGGTTCAATTTAGAGAGGGTTCTTGAGAAATCGCAAATTGCACTGCCTCCTTTGGATGAGCTCCCGTGCTCTTTCCAATCCTCTTGCAATCGCTTATTGCTTGCCTCCGGAAAGGCTGGCTTTGGTTTTTCCTCAGCTGGCGACTTTGCGCACTATCTCTTGCAGTCCACACGGACGATGTTATCTAGCATAGAGACGGCTACTTTATCCTCGATACAGCAGCCATGCCGCAGACCTGAATTCTTTCTAGCTTTTTTACTTTCACCAAATGTAACTGTGATATAATGGGGATTAGAAACTTTCATTTGTTCGGCTCGCCGTTTCGTAATCTGTTTGTTAGCGTGTTTCATTGCAGCCCTAAGACGTTTGGTAATTAGTGGATGTGGCCGCTGGAGATCTTAGAGCAATATTTGATCTCTCTCCCTGCTTTACCTCATCTGCAAACAACCTGGCTACGATAAGCATGTCTCGGTGGGAAAATTGAAGAGCTGTTATCGGAGCAAACAAACGAACACAAAAAATTCAGGACAATATTGGCAGTGGCATCGGTTGCTCTCATATGTAATGACGACTGCAAGGCAGATAAGAAGTAATACTGAGTGAGAATCATGAATGCATTGAATTATATGATCTTTCTTCCAACATATAAACCACAACAACACTTTCCTAAACACCTGTTTGTGCGCACATATATTTCATTATAGGGATTTACAATAACCAAGAACTGATAAATATCCAATATTACATTCAAAATTGTATACTGTTTATATAAACTAAAAATAAAAACTTACACTATAATGTAGGCTGCAGTATGAATTATTATATATTTTTTTAATTGCAGAATGTATACATACATACATACATACATACATACATACATACATACATACAAGATCAGGGAAATTAAGCATGGTTGTATATACAATGAACAATCATAACAACAAAAACAGAAAACATAAATATCCTTGATTTTCACAGAAACAGAAAAAAAGAAAAGCACAGTAATAAGGTTAAATCAGCATAAAAATGTAACACTTTTTTGTTATTTATAAGTCTTGAAATAATAAGAGGTTTTTATAAAGGATTAAATAAAAGAGTTATATTCAGCAAGAAAAAGAGGAGAGCAGAGACTTAAGCCATTTTTGCTTGTGAATGAAGAATTTTGCATACAAGATAAAGAAATTAACAACATATTCAAGGGACAGCAGCTTTGGGTTTTCATAATAAAAGATAACCTCTTTGAGGATGAAGGTGTGGGTCACATTTAGGGCTAAAAACATAACTTAAATCAGCCCAGAATTTATTGTTTATACTACAATTACAGAATAAATGGACAGAAATTTCTTCAACAAAACCACAAAAAGAGCAAGTTTGTATGTACAATTTATATTGATTTTGAGATTTGCTAAAGATTACATGGCAGAACTTTGCAATACAGTCCCATTAGTTAACGTTTGTTAATGCATTAACTACCAATGCGCAAGGCCCGTTTGCACCAAGGACGATAACTATAAAGATAACAATAAATATATAGTTCTAATAATCGTTCTCAATATTAATGAATAGCATAGCTTACACCCCAGCTTTAACAATAATGGCACAGAGAAACTACACTATATTGCGAAAAGTATTGGGACACCCCTCCAAATCATTGAATTCAGCTGTTCCAATCACTTCCATGGCCAAAGGTGTATAAAATCAAGCACCTAGGCATGCAGACGCTTCTACAAACATTTGTGAAAGAATGGGTCGCTCTCAGGAGCTCAGTGAATTCAAGCATGGTACCGTGATAGGTTGCCATCTGTGCAATAAGTCCATTTGTGAAATGTCCTCACTAAATATTCCACGGTCAACTGTTAGTGGTATTATAACAAAGTGGAAGTAATTGGGAATAACGGCAACTCAGCCACGAAGTGGTAGGCCACGTAAATTCACAGAGCAGGGTCAGGGCATACTGAGGCGCACAGTATCTGGCAATCCGATGGATGAGTCTGGGTTTGGCGATTGCCAGGAGATCAGTACTTGCCTGACTGCATTGTGCCAAGTGTAAAGTTTGGTGGAGGGGGATTATGGTGTGGGGGTTGTTTTTCAGGGCTTGGGCTTGGCCCCTTAATTCCAGTGAAAGGAACAGTTTGGGGATGGCCCCTTCCCGCACCAGTGCACAAAGCAAGGTCCATAAAGACATGGATGAGCGAGTTTGGTGTGGAGGAACTTGACTGGCCTGCACAGAGTCCAGACCTCAACCTGATAGAACACCTTTGGGATGTATTAGAGCGGAGACTGCGAGCCAGGCCTTCTCGTCCAACATCAGTGCCTGACCTCACAAATGCGCTTAGAGAAAATGGTCAAAAATTCCCATAAACACACTCCTAAACCTTGTGGAAAGCCTTCCCAGAAGAGCTGAAGCTGTTATAGCTGCAAAGGGTGGGCCAACTCCATATTAAACCACGGATTAAGAATAGGATGTCATTAAAGTTCATGTGCATGTAAAGGCAAGAGTCTCAAAACTTTTGGCAATATAGTGTATATCGTTGGAATCACTTTCAGAGTGATTTTATCCAGCTGACAAACGATGAAAACATTGACAATCAGAATCCATCCTGCTGTAAAGAGCTTGAACATTTAAAGTGACAGACAAGCACATACTTATAAAATAGAACAATATCGTTCCACTGGTGTCGACACTAATATAGTTATCTTTATAGTTATCGTTCTTGCTGTGAAGTATGAACAGGCCTTTAGTTAACGTTAGTTGATGAAAATACAACTGTCCATTGTTAGTTCATGTCCAAATAAATAATTTTAACTGATACAACTTTTGAGTTTAATAATAACTTTCAGTGTTTGATTATGTAAAAATAGATGAAATGAGCATGAACAATTAAATCCAATATCAACTGATAACAATAAAAAATCTCTAATATTTGCTGATAACTGATATTTTACCGATATGTCATGCATCCAGAATTTTTCAATACAAATATAAATACAATATAAAGTAATAAAAAAGACAAAAACACATAATAAACTTCCTAAAACAAACTAAAATGAAAATGAAAACATTACATATAAAAATAAAAGCTAATGTAAAATATGAATGAATCCCATAATAGTATATCAATAATTTAAAAAACAAAAACAATAACACCAGGTTCTTCCAAATGCAATGCTGCATCCAATGCTGGATAACAAAATAAAAGATACAGTGCATTGTATAAATGCATAGTGTATATTGTATCTCTTGGGACACAACTACTGTGTTTGTCCATCCATATTTAATAAAAATAGAGAGAGAGAGAGAGAGAGAGAGAGAGAGAGAGAGAGAGAGAGAGAGAGAGAGAGAGAGAGAGAGAGAGAGAGAGAGAGAGAGAGAGAGAGAGAGAGAGAGAGAGAGAGAGAGAGAGAGAGAGAGAGAGAGAGAGAAAAAAATCATTTTTCCAGGGCCCATTTACTGTACCCTTTACTGAAAACAGACTTGAGGTATTGTGATGTACTATAGATTACTAAACGCTCAACATGTTTTCAAACCAACACAGTGAGTTTTCAGTGAGTGGAACGAAACTGACAGAAAAAATTATCTGCACATCTGTGATATCCAATACTCCAGGGATAAAATAATTAACCAAAAAAAAAATATTTACAGTACATGCAGATGTTCTTTAGGTATCACAGCTTTGCTGACAAAACCTGGCCAGGTCCTCTTAACCAAGCTGTACTTATTCAGTTTGCAGTAGAGATATACTATAGCCTAATACTAAACAAGCTTAATGTGACAAGACAGACCAGCAAACAAGACCTTTTCAGCTCAAGTTCCACCACAGAAACACAAGAAAATCCTCAACTATACAATCATATTCAGTGTTTGACATTAATCACTGTTGGCAGAGAAATACGCAGAAAAGTATGTTTACAATACATTTATGCATGTGGCAGATGCTGTTTTCCAAAGCGACTAGAGCACTCAAGGTATAGATAATATCAGTATGTTTGTTCTCTGGGAATGAATGGTTTCCATGACATTGACAATGTCTTATCTGTCGAGTTACAGATGTTTAGCATGTATGGCTAAAGGAAGGTGATTTAACCTTCAATTACACCACACCATGCACGTACAGTCTGCTAACTTTAGCGAGTTAGCTTAGCATAGTAGGCTAGTTATTGTTTGTTTTGTTGTTTGGAGTGAAAAGAGCCAACATGTTTGGACATTTTGATAAAAGCTCTGTGAGAAGTGAAATCTAAGAGTCCAACAATGATTTACAGACAAATAAAGAAACATAAAGATCCACAAAACAAGATTAGCGTGAGTTTCCATGTTGGCCCTGACTGGTTTATGCTAGTTGGTTCTAGTCAAACTAGTGGACAGGCTTACTCTAGTTACAGGGATTTGCACAGCTGTAGTTACTCCTTTCTATTATTATACACTACATTTTAGCATCTTCTGCTATTCAATAGTGAGCAACAGTCAGGTTCGGGAAGTAAAAACTCCATTAATTTTCTCCAAAAGGAAAGCGTTTTTAACAATAACTTATAAACCGTAAAGTCAGCCTACTGTGAGCTATGAGTTTGTTAATCATTGGTCTTTGCTTCTTTTGAAGCTGTCAGTCTGCATTACATCAACTCAATTTTTTTTAATAATTGTGTGCTAACAATCGAATTCATGGTGAAAAAGGACATTCCCCATGATGCTGTACAGAAAATTCCACCAATCAGAGAGTCAAAACAAGCAAACCGTGCCAAAAGTTCTCATTAGCTCCGACTACCATGAAGCACTTAATCGTAAAAATATAAATAAAGAGTAATTTTATGTTTCTCCTTCTTTTTAATTAGATTTTGCTGCTTGCAATGCTTCATGGGATTGTAGTTCTTTCTGTCACTAAGGCAGTGTGTCCACCAAAGCGCTTTTTCCCGCAGTTAGCGTATTTTTCCAATTGTTTTTAAAGAGAGCTTCGCGTTTTTAATACGGCAGGAACGTAACGAGATGTTGCGCGTCTATTTCACACTGAGCACTTTTTACCAGTCGCTGGGAGTTGAAGAATGTTCAACTTTGGATAAAACGTAGCAGTCATCACTGTCACTTTTTACCTAGCGTCAACAGATGACAACAACAAGCATCACAACAGAATACAACTATTTAAAACGAGAGCCAGAGCAAATGCTTTAAACTGTATCAACATTTTTATGTAGAAACAATAAACAAACTTTGAAATGACGCTTCTGCGGATATTCTGTATCATAGCAAGCAAAGTGTCTCAACTGAAAGAAAAAACGCTCTCAAGCTCCCACAGCTATGCGTTTTCAGCTGGCTTTTTAGCCGGCTATAAACACTTTGGTGGACACGCAGCCTAAAGCCTTGAAGTACACAGGCTTGCACCTTTTGTATTTTTTTTCCTTTTTTGCTTCAAATCAAACTTTGTAATGTTTTGATTCTCATGATTAGCTTGGTTAATGGCTTAAAACATGCTTCAACCAAGACTTTTCTGAAAACCCTATGGGAGAAATGCATGGTTGCTGAAAACGTGGGTGGGCACTAATGCACTCAATATCACCTTGGACATATTAAAGTGGGTAGTATGCACTATATATGCATGACTTGAAAACCCATTTTTAACATCTATAGATCTATTGTGCTTATTCCACAGTTTTGGGCCTCCATTTTGAAGTAAACAAATTATAGCAGTCATTGCGCTCAATCTCAGTACATCATGCGCTGGATATCTGCAAACCTTGCAAACACCCTCACATATCTGACACTCTCCAAAGTTTGAAGCAGTACATTATCTGCAGGACTCCAACCAAGGCAAAAGTGAAAGGATGGCAGCAGGATACAGATATAAAAGCAGTGTCAGAAAAGGAACTAAGAGCTGGAAACCAAAGAGAAAGAAACCTGACAGTCTGGAGTCTCTGGGGAGCAGCGTGTTGCCTGAATCTGCTGCCAATACTTGGGAAAAAGTGTCAGTATCTTAATCCTTTGACAGCTGTCTCATATCTGACTGACGGACAGCCCAAAACAAGCAGTAGCACTGATAACACAAAAAGAGAGGAAATTGCCGAAGATGGCTTTACCCTGAGCGTCAAATTCCTAATCTTACTAAGATAGTGATGGCATTTGCTTTTTGCCTTTGCTTATATTTTTTCCTACCAGCTTGCTACGTTCTTCAATAGGCCTGTGGAAAACAAAGGCTGCGTTTGAAATCTCACAATCCACTTTATGGCTCAAATTCAGAATAGTGTAGAGCAAAAGATTCCCTTGTGACAAAAACGACACAGCACAAGCATCCAGCTGTATAACGCCTGATAATACAAACTCCTTGTAATGCCCAAATGTTACTCGAGTTTTAACACAAACACTAGCTTATGCGTAAAAGCTGATTTATACTTCTGCGTCGGACCTGCGCCGTAGCCTCTACGTCGTGGGCTACAAGTTGATTTTAATTTATACTTCTGCATCCTTGTCCGCGTCGACGTGCAGTTACACATGCAGAGGGAGGATCTGTACCCCGGAGGGAGAGGTTCTGGCAGACCAATCACAGCACTTGCGGTCCGCGTAGAATTGACGCGTTGTTACATTTTTGGAAAGGTGCACATCAGGGTACGTTGTAGGCTACGCGTACAACACGCAGCCTACGACGTAGCTGAACGCATTGCCTTTCAAAGTATACAGTACTTCATTTGATAGCATTCGCGAACATAAGTGTTTGACACATGCACACTAGAACGTTTCATCCCTGTCAATTGCCTGCGTTATTTCCCTCCAGAAGATATTAGCGATGATTTAAACTATAGTTGTGTGCATTTCTTTACCCCCTGCCAAGAAGGGCAAGAAGTGCCAACACAATCTCATGGCGATATGTTTTGGTTTTGCTGAATTGGTGGCTTATGCGTACGATCTGTTTTAAACCCCAGTGATGGGTAGGTTTAGGTGCAGAATTAGGGGTGGTCCTTCATAATGAGATTTGTTTGAAAATTGAATGTTTTTGTACAATTCATATCATACAAATTCATACCAAATTGCCACCTCGTAAAATACGGGTTGGAAGTACTCGTCAATGCGGGCGTCTACTGTTGCCGTCTTCAGTAGTTTGCTTTGGTTGTGTTGAAATATTTGAACTTTGTCCAACTTATGCGACCACCAGACCAGATGTGATGCATTCTAATCAAAACTATGATTAGTGAAGATCAAAGTGAGAATTACGAATATTCTTCCGCTAAAACTTTATTCTTTAACCATATTCATATCACATATTTTAGTGATCATCATAAATTAGGTATCATTGGGAAGCTTACGAACTCAAAATTCATCCGGTGAAAACAGTTTTAAAATTGGACATTACGTTACCATAGAAACGGTACTCTAAATTTTTCTAGCGGGCTCCTCCCCTAGTGGGTGGTTTCATATTACAAAATGTATTTTAACTACTTTATGATCAAAACCTTTTCTAATCCTGACAAAACACATATCATCGGAAAGGGCTGAGTCTCAAGATTCCATATATGGTATCTGTTTTGATAGAGAACATAAATAGAACGTAAATAGAACGTGATAGAAATTCAGATAGAAATGTATACATTTGTTACAGGAATGCATTAAAAAGAAATTCAATATAATGTGGGATATTTTTGGTACAGCACCTAAACAAAATCTCATTAGAACTTAAATTTGTATGATATCAACTTTAAATTTGGAACAGAAATTGTTTAGACATATGGCTTTGATTTTATAGTAAATTTTATATAAAATAAAATATTTAGTACAGTACATTTGATTTACAGTTCATTTAAACTTCCATCCATAAAGTTTCAAACTTTTTTTCTACTTTCATTTCTTGAAGTTCTTTCTGCTGAGTATCTTCTTTAAAACAAGACCAAACGTAGGTCTATGTTCCAAAGCTTTCTTGAATTACAACCATTTAAGTTTGGATTTCTATTCTCAAAAAGGAGGGTGGCAGTTAAGGGGTTGAACACTGAGCAAGTCGCAATGCATTCTGGGATTGCATTCACCTCTTCAGTGAACTTTCAGTGAAGCTCCTGTATTTATGAGATAGGTAGTCAATATTACGACTTGTTCAATAATGCTTCAAAACATGGGAATAAAACCCAAAAGCTCAGTAATCATTGGCTAAAGATCTACAGCATACACAACTCAAGAAAAAAACAAGAAGCACGACAAAAACAACAATAACAGCACAAAATAAATCCAAGAAGACAAAAAAAGAATCAAATACGACCAACCAGACAGATGGACTAGACAGAGAAAGTGACAACCCACGGAATTCCAGACAACGAGGGATGTAAAAACAAAAGACTTTGACAGGAGTTTCAGTATCCTGACAGGAAACTAGCCAAACCAAAACAAATCAACAATATTTTTTTTTGTTAAGCATACCTAAATTGTTTGCTTGTGCATGGTATCTGACACATTGCATAAAATGAGCTTTAGCTTCACATTACCATACTTGGAATGTTACTGGCTCTGTGTTAGAATGTGGTCAGAAGTCATCTTAGGATATTTTTGTGGAACAAGGCTTCCACTTTGTTCAAAAGGCCTGGAGAAAACAAATGCTGCATTTGAAATATCACATGTCTCTCTCTCTCTCAAAAATCTTACTGCTTTATGGCTCAGATTCAAAACAGAATTACAAAAGATTCCCTTGTGACACAAATCTCAGCACAAGCATACAGCTGTATAAAGTCTGATAGAACAATTCTTGCGACTCCAGCTTGAGCAACCCAAGGCACGGAGAATACTGAAATAAATTGCATGAACTTTGTACTCACAAACAGCTTCTAATTTCAGCCGTGCACTTGATATGACCTACGCAACATTTTGCAATCTTGTTCCCTTTGTGCAGTTCGTGATGATGGCATTGTGCTGGGAAATTTGGAGCCTATCATCGACTAAGGCCTAGTCCATGGCAATCACTGGGCGGCAGGGTTTAATAGAGCTCAGTGGTGATTGGAGCCCCCTAAGAGATTAAACCACAGTCTTTACATAATGAACAGCTTAATGATGGAATTACAGAGGCACTTAATGGCATCGTGAATACCATCATCGCCCATGCCAACTATCCCGAAAATGTATTAACCATCCGTAATTGGAGCTTTAAATAACGGTCAGTTAACAAAGCTCATTGACGTTACCTGGGAAATCCTCAGAAATGGTTAATTATTGATATTATGACAATCAATAGTGCATTTAGAGTGATCCTGGATTCAGGGAGTCACAGAAAATGGCATTTCTAATGGACATGCCAGCCTCCCTCAATGTGACTAACCATGTTCACACAGCAGCTAAAGAGCTAAAAAAAAAAGCAATTATTTTAGCACAGGCTCGTTGGAAAAACACACCTCTACCTACTCTTCTGCAAAACTCCAAATAAACATAGAATTCACTGCCGTTTCCAGTTGAAATGAACACTAGCGGTGGTAAAACACCAACAATTTGTATTCCTTTTCACATAAATCATGATTAAAGGGGCAAATTATGAATTCATAAAGACTTATTTTCACGCAGTCCACACATGTTATGACTTCAAAACACTTTTAGCATAGCGCATGATTTGTAAACGAACACATTTTGTTGTTTAAATAACCTAAATAACGCTTCTGACATAGTGAAATTGCTCTGTAGATAGGGTTGCAAAAGGGCTGAAAATTTCTCCCAAATCCTGGAAAATTTCCCCAAATCCTGGAAAGTTTCTGGAAACTTTGTAACCGTATCGGTAGCTCATCTGGTATGACACTGCGCCTGCGACATGGGGACTTGCAATGTCAAAGACTTATTGAAGCGAGGTAAAAGGGCATGGTAGCTTTAGAAAAACATTTTTCTTTTCTCAGGTCTGCTTTTGTTAACACTATTCTTTAGGTTTACTATATGTTCAAAAATTTCATTTCCGAACTGCCATGATAAACAACAACCAATGTAATATCACACGTCCACACACTCTTCGTGCCACTTACTGGACATTTCACTTGAAAGTGCCGCGAAACTTGCAAGAATCAACGTAATGTCATGAACGTGATTTGTATTATTCATAGCTATTGTGAGAAAAGAAAAAGAGATTGAATCTAAGTTTCTCTAAGCTGACGTACAAACAGAACAATTCAAGAGTCAATATGGGTTTCCAAAATCTACTGTACTTGTTTTACCGAAAAGACAAGTGAAGAGCATTACTGAGATGCAAAATTACGTATATTGTGTGATGAAATGAAAATCAAGTTGAATATCAATATCACTTAAGATTAAGATATACTTTGGTAAACCTATGAAAAAAAAGTCTTCCACAGAGCCAAAAATGCACATAGTTGAAGAAACAAAATTGGTCGTCAATCCCAAACACTATATGGCAATATATGCAGGCTAGACCGAAAAAATGTGATGGATGAAAATGTTCAAAAGGATCGGTTCAGTTAAAGCACTTGCAATAGAAGTATGATTAAATGAGCCACAAGCCATTCATTTACTCTATGCCACATTCTTCCTCTTGACAACATCTTTTCAGCTCATCCTGCCTCCATTCTTCTCGAGCTGTCTCACTGCATTCAGTGTGCAGTATGTACCGTGTACGCCTCCAGATATTTTGCCTCCCCGGGGAAATCCAGCTTCGACAACACACACAACCCTTCCCCTCAGTTTCAGCTGAAATCCTTGCAAGTCGAACCTCAAACAGCTCAGCGCTGAGCGCACGTACGTACAGCCGCACACGCAGCTTCTCCAAGGTCAGCGGCTCTCTTCCTTCCGCTCGACTTCAGCGACTCGCGACTGGCAGAATTGAAAAGGTTTGTCAGGCTGATTAAACTCGGAAGGCGTTATGTAGAAGGTGTCTGATCCCTCTTTGACAGACAGTTAGGATTTTCTTCTATCCTCTGCCCCACTCGTGCTCCACGCTCTTATTTAACAAGATCAGATGTTATGTCACAGCAAGGTGCAATTTTCATTAACCTCCAGCTGTGCTATGATTTGAATGTGCCAGCCCTGCAATTAGTTGATTGTGATTGATTGATGAAGTCAGTGGCTTTTTCTCCCCCTCCTTCTTCGAGGGCTCAGGTAATTCATTCGGACTCCTTCCCTCCTCCCCCTCGCAGCTTGCGCATTATTCTCCGACAAGCTCGGCTCGGCAGAATGTTCTCTGGCAGATTTGTGGTCACGGCATGGGGCAAATGCAAACGCTCTCATCACAGCGTGGCCACAACACGCTAAGCGGTAATGAAAGGGGAACAGGTGACATCGGACAAAACGCTGCTTGACGTTTGTCAGCTTTTTACTTTCATCCAATGATTGTGCTATACAGTGTGAAGATATAATGATACAGTGGGCCCTATCTTGCACCCAGCGCAATTGACTTTGTACACCGACGCATGTGTCATTCCTATTTTGCACCCGCGCAAAGCGCGCTTTTCCCTCCACAGAAGCACGTCGCTAAACTAGTGAATGAACTTGCGCTCACTGGGCGGTTCAGCGCAAAAAAGGAGGCGTGTTCCGGCGCAAACAATCCCTGGTGCTATTTTGCTGTTCCATTAAACAATTGCGCCACTGACCAGAAAAAACCTAGTCTAAAGTCAGTGGCGCGTTGCGCGTTGTTCATTATGCTATTTTAAGGGCGCATGCTTGACCATAATGTATAGCGTGCACAACGCGCATACACTTTGCTCATGTAATCTACACAGATGCAACAGTTATTTTTGCAAATCATAAATTGTTACACTAAAAAAATATTAACACATGAGATGACGGAAATCATTGTGGTGTGCCACGAAGATGTGAAAAAATAGGCATAAATCTAGCTTACAATTGATTCAGGCTAATTGTAATAATTGAGGATAAGACCTGTTTGCCCAATAGTGGCAAGACATATATGTAGGCTATATAAGGACATCTGACAAATTGGTTTGTCCGTCAAGAACCAGGAAAAAAAATCGACTGAAAAACTGAAAAAACTGAAAGACTGAAAAAAAAAGACTGTGAAATCACCTTTACCATAATGTACAACATTACAACTTCATTTCTCTGTCTTTCACTGCTCTTACAAGAACATCAGTCTCCTCGGCTGTGAACCGCTCCTGGCGTGCGCCTGGTAAATACGCCATAATAATAGCAATCCATAATGGAACTTGCGCACCTGCTTTTAAAGGGAATGTTGGATGACGCTCGGATTGGTTTATTCACGTTACGCCCAAACCACACCTATGAATAATGAAGCTACTTCAGACCAACCCATTTTAGATTTGCGCCGGGCGCAAGAGCCATTTATCCCGCCGGGAAAATAGCAACAGCGCCGAGACCCGCCCACAAAGTTACTTGCGCTTCACGCTTTGACACTTGCGTTTCAGATCGTTAAAATAGGGCCCAGTGTGTTTTAACATATGTTTAGTCATATACATATGTATTATAAATACAGCCCCATATGCAAAAAACTCAGATGCACTGACACCTGACACCTTTCTATCAGAACCAGCATTACCTTCTTGAGCAATTTGAGCTACAGCTTCTCTGTTTGATCGACCACACAGGCCAGCCTTCGCTCCCCACACGCATCAATGAGCCTTGGCCGCCCATGACCCTGTCGTCGGCTCACCACTGTTCCTTCCTTGGACCACTTTTGATAGATATTGACCACTGCAGACCAGGAACACCCCACAAGAGCTGCAGATGCTCTGACCCAGTCGTCTATAGCCATCACAATTTGACCCTTGTCAAACTCGCTCGAATCCTTACGCTTGCACATTTTTCCTGCTTCTAACACATCAACTGTGAGGACAAAATGTTCACTTGTTGCCTATTATATCTAATATAACAAGTGCTGTGATGAAGAGATAATCAGTGTTATTCACTTCCCCGGTCATAATGTTATGCCTGATTGGTATAAACTATATATTAGTAGTCAAACTGAGACAAACTAAGAAATAAGTAGCGAATTTATAAAAATAACCCAGGCTATCATTAAACTTTTGCAATATTTTCCAAATGTCAATAAAAAAATATATTGCAAAATGACTGTTTCCATTAAACTTAATTTTTTCTCTTGCCGTAAGTCAATCCAGAGATCATGGCAACGGATTTTAGTAGGTTTACGTATAGCGCAGCAACCACACTAGCCATTATTTTAAATCGAAGGAGACGTAGGCTTGTTATCCTAGCATTAATGGCAAGGAAAGCTTTCTGGGTGTTTCTCCCTCATATCTGCTGCGAGGTCTTGATAAACTGGGGCATTTCTTTGTTGATTAGAATTTTTAGTTTTTTAATAACGTCTCGTCTTCTGTCCAATCATACTGCACCACCTTTAAATAATGATCAACGCCAGGTGACCTGTAAATGCGAGGAAACTGTTTTGTGAAATTTTCCTTTTTCGGATTGCCTGAAAAACCACCTCATGTGTTTTGTGTTTCCATTGGGCGTATTTTCAATTCACAATTTCCATTTGCAAAATTCGAAAGGTAACGGAAACGCAGCTTCTGATATACAGTGGGATCCAAAAGTCTGCTTTGAAAATCTGCGAAACAGTACGTTTTGGATTTCAGGAAACAAAAAAGCACGATGTAAAATGAAAAAGAAAGAAAGAAAATTCTTCACTATTTCTAGGTCACTAATCAAATGTTAACCTAAGGAGGGCATATCCACCCATGCAAATGAAAAGTGCTTATTTGTTTCATTGACCATGTGAAAAAAAGGTCAAATCTCCTTACTCCCATTAAACAAAGCAAAATAAAAGCCTTTTTACTAGTGGCCTCAGACTTTTGGAGCCACATTTTCTTTATGAATAGTGAGAGTGACTGAAAAAAAATCACCATTTGCTGTATTCAAATCCTGGCCAGGTTTTCTGGATGTGTGACAGTGCTAGGTTCTGAAAATAGGAAAAAGGAGGCAGGTGAGAGCATCCCACACCATTTTATTCAATCAAAAACACTTGCTATACATTTTTACAATAGGGATTTCTGAAATATCTTTAAAAGTCAAGATTTTGGACAGAGGGCAAGTTGTTGTGAGTTCACAAAACAGAGGAAGTTTGCAAAATGACTAAAGTTGCTTACAACGCCTTAAGATTTTATGACCTTGTTTTTGTTCTTATTACGAAAAT
Organism: Gobio gobio; assembly: GCF_949357685.1. Lineage (NCBI taxonomy): Eukaryota > Metazoa > Chordata > Actinopteri > Cypriniformes > Gobionidae > Gobio > Gobio gobio. The sequence goes on from NC_137120.1 coordinate 28,796,111, forward strand.
GTCTTTACAACTCAAGACACCACTTTAAGCTAGCAAAAACAAATGCTGAGCAGCTTGTTTTGAGATTGTTGATGGCTGCATCCCTCTTTAAAAATGGGTTTGGATACATTAGAGTAGACATAATATTTTCACGGTTCGCAGTTACTTCTAACTCTTAAACCGCTCCATCATCAGTCACTCTTGACAAAAAAAAAAAAAAAACAGTTTTTATTCTATTGTAGATTTTTTCAAGGAGAAGTGTTCCAAATTTGAGCACAGTTAACCACACATAACCTAAATTATGACATTTTCTTTAACATGAGGATAATTGCACCACTACATATCAAAGTGAATACCACCAACAAAACCGGAGACCCCTGTTCAAATCTCACTCGGAACGGGTCAAGTAGGACGAGTTACACGTGTAACAGAGGCCAGCTAGTAGTCACTGTGCGAGTAAACCTCACTCCTCTGATCTCAAAAGACGCTTGAGTGACGCTAGGGGTTGCAGCCTTTAGCCTCCTTGTTAGAGTGTCCAAATCTCATGACGGCGGACCGGAGTCCCGCTAAGAGCGGGTGGTTCGAACAGGAGGTTACTCATGCATAAACAAAATTATGGCTCTCTTTCCAAACCAATGAGCTTCATAGAGGCATCTACCTTTAATGCAGCATCCATACTGAAATATCACCTCATAAGTGACTGATTTGGAATGGTCTATAGACAGCAACTGTCTTTTTTTCATGTAAACCTATGAATAAACAAAATTTTAGAAGTAAAAGGAGTAGACTAACAATACATGACTATTTTAGATTGTTTACTATATGTAGGAAGCCAACAAAACGGTAATGCTAAGAGTTTAAATGTAGCTCCTTGCATTTATTACACTGCAGACTCAATTCACAATTAATTTCAATACATTTTACCATTAGCATGTAGCATGTTAACAACAGTGCATTCAAGATCTCCTGGGAAGTTCCATTGGGAGTTGGGAAGTTATAATTAAGACATCATGTGCATTCAAATCACTGTGGTTTGAGCAGGATGGCGATGTACAAAAAATACAAGATTTCTAAACTCTACTTCTACAAAATGATCAATAAAAAATGCGGGCGGTACTGTAAACTGAATCGTTATAAATTCTATCGTAATTACTACCACTACTACAACAACAACTACTACTACATATCGATGTGCGTTCAAATCATAAATTCTGTCTTTCTGACATGACTTGAATGCACCATAAATAAATATTCATGGCATGTACAAATATTGTCTAAAATAATCCGTTGTTAATTATACTACATTTTATCTACACTGTAAAAAAAACCTAAAACATTTTTCACATAATAATGAATAAAACATTGGAGTATGTTTCCCATTTCAGTCTACTTCAAAATGTCACGTTTAATTCAATGTGTTACTTGTCGAATCTTAGACAATTCTAATAAATTGCACAAAAAGTGTGTGAAAATTTTTCTACACCTTTTTTTTCAGTGTATACTTCTAAATATTGAACAAATTACAGGTTTTGTAGTGACTCATCTTGTGACTATTTCCTACAGAGAACACATCGCAATGCATTCTGGGATTGCCTTGTCCATATAAAGGAGATGTGCGACACTGTCTTGGAATTTGGCCAAAACGAGGTATCTTATGAGGCAGCATACCGACAGCTCACTAGGTTTTGGAACGCAGCGTAGGCCTATATGTCAAAAAAAAAAAAAAAAAACATGCAGCCAATTTCCATAAAGTATATTGTGTTTAATTCTGCTGTCACAGCTCTGGATGATTTTGCTGACATTTGAATATAGCCTCAATTCTTTACCTTGCAGTCCAGCCTGGTTGCGGAGAACTCAGATATTGAGCGTAGCCACCTTTATCACAGCATTCGATCGATACATCATCGCACAGCTGTCAGATAAGTCATATCAGCCATGTATCCCAGCCAGCCCCGTCTGTATTCTACCCCTTTTCTAACCTGGATTGTTTTCTCTGGCCCCTTTTAAAATTGGAAATAGCTTGGGTAGGAACGTTCAAGCTGCTCTAACAAAAGGTGAACCATCATCTCTGTAAAGGTTATCAGACGTGGCGCCCTGCGAAGTTTCTGGCACCCATCCTGAGCGCCGGCCAATTCCAGGCTGAATAAGCAACGTAAAATGTGTCTCCTTGCTGCAAATGCCAGACAATACTCCAGTGCCAATTAGTTTGACACTGTTGTAAAACATGGACGATGTATCCTGGAAGCACCCTGCTTGCATCATGCTTCATGCATTGGTAATGACAAAAGAACTTAAATTGCCTTTCTCTGCTGCCCTTGAAATTTTAAATTGCTTGCTCTGTCTCCTTCCATTTGTCTTTCATGGTTCTTGATCCCAGAGTCATACTCGCTCAACAATATAAAGTGTTGTAAAAATGGCCGGATGCCTCCTGAAAGCTTTGTAGGGCTTATTTTGGTTTAGATTTGATTTATAGAACGCTGAGATATAGTTTTGTGTTAAACCAACTGCTATAGCCAATAGAAAAAGCACCACATCTGTACAGTGGCCCTAACAAGACTCGTAAATGACACATAAAAATGTATGAATGTTTTTGCATTCGATATGAAATATCAAGCCAAATAGCACAAGCGCACACACACACACACGTTAAAAAGATATATCCATTGTTCAAAATGAAGACAAAATGCGTTTAGCTTCCGATTCCAAAGGGGCAGAATTATTATTAGAAATATTCATCATTGATTTGTTTTAGCAGGAAGGACAGGATCATTTTGTACATGTTATTAGACTATCATAAGGAGCCTTCACACACCTTATCTTGTCAGCAAACATCATTAGCTGGTTCACCATGTGGTTTCATTATCATTAATATGGGAACATGTGGTCTATTAGATTAGCTCCATAAGCGTTATGAATATAGGGATTAGGTATTAACATTTGAACTAATGCAAACATGCTAATTATTCACAATGCATACTGTATGTACAAATTAGCCTACTCCCTTTAATATGGATCATGTGTTGCATTAAAAAAACTAGTTTATGGGGCCTGTTTCTAGCAAGCTATTTAGATTTTTTAAATGTCATATGAGACATACAAATTTGCTGATTTCCAACATATATCTACCATTTTGGCCCAGATTTGGTATAATCACAGCACCAAACCTCCAGACCAGCTATATATCTTAAAAATACTTCAAAATGATCCAAAAGTGCCTTGGTGCAAGATTGTGAAATTTCGGTTTCATCTGACCTCACAGAACCCTTCCCTTTGAGTTCTGTGCCTTTTGTACTGGATCAGGATAAAGTGGTTGTTGTACTGAAGGTAAGGTAAGACCATTATGTTGTAAAACACTAGTACCAGATGAGAAATCCGACTCGGACTTAGTTTGACAATTAATGTAAGGTGAACATGATTCTAATCGAAATTTACAGAATGTAAAAACTGTTTACACTAGATTAAAGGCACAATATGTAAGATTTTTGGATTCAAATATCCTAAACTCGCTAAAACAATTCTATATATTTTGTTGACTTGTGTCCAATAATGTTTAAATCCAGAGAAATAAGAAATTTTAACCAGGACACACACCGTGTCCGTGCGTCACCTATCAATGACATCATATCCGTGTTAACCTTGATTTCCGTGGAAACACCAAAGACGTTTTAATATATTATGTGTTTTAATGACAGGTGAGCAACTGGATACATTCATCAACAGAAAACTAATCACTGTTTTATAGCTCAACACAGTTAGTCTTATTGTTTAAATCTCGTTTTCATGATTTACCGCGAGTACAATGTTTTACAACGCCTAATGTCGATCTAAATTACTGCAGTGTGCAACAAGTGTCTCATAGTAGCTGCTGAGCGAACGCACAGAGAGGTATTATAACATAACTTTCGACACACTCAAATGTATATATAACGGAGTTCGTAGTTATGGGGAGAAGGAGGTGGGAACCGGCAAACATTTAAAATACTTTAATCAAATAAACAAATCTCACAAATCAGGACCCCTCACGGACGACTGCAGCGCACACACATAACAAAACGTCAACAAAACACAATGTAAACTCCAGGCCTGGTCCTCTCTCGTCCTCCATTGTCGTCACTCCTCCTTTTATGCTCCCGTCACTCCTGAGAGATTCGAGACCAGTGTGACAAGCAGCTGGCGCTCATCATCCAATCACTCACCGGCCTTGCGTCGTTCTCTCACGGCTCTCGCTTGCCCTCCTCGTCACATACCCCCATCGCCCTTCGCAGGCCAGGGGGTACCCACGAGACTGCACTCTACTCCCCCCCGGGGCCAGTCTCGGCAGCCGCAGCAACTGGGTGTAAGGACAGATGAGATGAGAGAAAAGGAGACGGAAGCACAAGGAGCGACAAAGACGAGAGAGGGGAGAAAAAAACAAACAAAAAAATCTTGGTCTGGTTCCCGGACACACTGCTGCTCAGACCTCAGCCAGCCGAGAGGCTCTTCCACGTGGTGCCATGCGATGGTACTGGATGCTCGGTGGACGGCTCGATCCTCCACTGCCCCCTGGTGGTGGCTCCTCCAGTTGAGGGCAGCCGGCAGCGAGTCCCGCGCTCCCTGCTCCTCCCCATCATGGCGGACGGCAGCAGGCTCCGGCCCAAGGCAAACACCGACGACTCCTCCTCCGCTCCCTCTCGGACGGCAGCCGCCCCACCTCGACCCAGGAACACGGCAGTGAGCTCTCCGTCCCACCGAGTCTTCACTCGCTCCAGCACCACCGCATTGGGCAACCACTCGCGGTCTTCACTCTTTCGTGTTACCCCACATACACATGAGCCGAAGAAGCGGAAGCGCTCGTCTGCGCCATAATAAAATCTCCACTGCTCTCAAGACGCGTGTCACGCTTGTCTCTCATTAGCAATCACTCCAGCGGCCCTGTTTCACTCCAACGGCTTTCAGCCCCACCCTGCTTCATTCTACAGTAATGTTAATAAATATTTAATACATTAGCTCATCCATGAATATGATTTCTGCCCGAAATCCTTCAGATTCTTTTCTACTGGGTGAGGTGACGACAACAACTCCCATGATTCCACGAACTCAAGGCGTCATCAAGCTACGCCTTTGTTTTGAATAAGCGACCTCTAACGGCGGAAATTAAATATTGCGCCTTTAAGGATATAGCCATGAATAAATTATATTTATTTTAAATTCTCAAGTGCCTTGGTCTCATATGCTTTTTGTAAAAACTGTTTACTTTGATGTGACTGCTTCTGCTAGAAATCTTATAATGGGCCGTGGTTGGATCTTCCATCAGAACAATGATCCAAAACAAACATGTTTTCTTGGCAAAAAAGTTGCAAAAAGTATTTAATAAAAGGGTGCCAATAAATATTGCCAACGTGTTTTGGAGAAAAATATGTATTTCATAATGTGATTTACCCCCCACTTTCAATTGTTTTACTTCAATGAAAGGTTTGATTTTTGTGAATTTTTTGAATAAAAGATCAAAATGATAAGCATTGCAGATGTATTTTTACAGCCATATTTGATCCTATTTACCAGGGGTAAATTCTGACCACAACTGTAACTAAAACACTACAACAAAATAGAATAGTGCATTGGTATGTGAATTGCGACGCACCTAAACCGTTCACACTCGAGTAGAATTTCCAGTCTGAGGACGTGAACAGCTCCGAGTTGAATGTCATGTGTTGTCATCTCATAATTACGGTAATTACGACATGGCGTGAATGCAGCGATGTAGTAAGAAAGACATGAAAGTAGTACCAGTCTCGGTTCTCCACAAAAGTGCTTGTCAATGACAATGGCGAATATTAATATCCTACCACTGAATGCTGTGACTGACCAATCAAAATCAAGTAAGTCTAGGAGCCACATTATAAAATATTCATAAAGTACTTATTTGCAGGTCACCAAAAAGCTCATTTTTGCACTAGGTATTAATATGGGATCTCCAAAATAAATAAATAACGCAATAAACTACAGTATACACTTTAATACATTATGTATAATGTGGTATTGTGCCCCCCTGTCTATACTGTGCAAATATGTTTCTTAAATAAGATAATTTCCATGCCAATATTTTGTGCTGATAAAATATTCCATTTCCACCACAACATTTACAATAAACAATAACAATCTCCACATAAATTATTTTTTAAAAGCATTTTTACACAGTATTCTGCGCATCCACTTATATAGGTGCATATGGACTATAAACTCTGTTCTCTTTAATGATTAAAAACCCTAGAAAAGTGCCAGATGGTGTCAAAAAACAGGTGGCTAATTATCTTACCACAGCTTTGCACCTCTGCCTCAGACAGTAAAATGCAAGCACCATTTAGACACAGTTAAGAGTAAGTCAGCTTCTACTTCCTGTGTGCGGTAATGAGCAATGCAGTGAAGTGAGAGGAGTCTTAAAGATAATGAGAAGCTGGGCTCCACAGAAAACCACCACCAGAGACATTTCTAAAACTCTTGTTGACCCCTTTTATTAGGAGACGTGATGTACTGTAGACCAATGGCATTTCTTCAAGGTGAAATGCCGTAAACAACATTAATTAGATGTACATATATTTTTTGTTGTTTTTGTTGTTGTTGAATTACATACAACTGGAATTTAATGACAGTGAAAAGTTTTAATGAAAAAAAAAAAAAAATGGAAATAATCATTGGAGTTAGAGCTGGCGGCCCACCGAGCATATGTTAGGCTATATTCATATCAAAGTATCTTTAATGATTAGGTTGCAGTCACCTGTGGTCTAGATTATTACTTTAATTATTTTGATCTGCAAGCTAATTTATAATTGGCAATTACAATTTCATAACAGTGAAGCCAGAATACTGTTGCAGCCTATTTTTTAACATGTTTAGCATTGGTTTTGTAGGGAAAATCTGTGAAATTCTTTAGAATGGATTTAAACAAGATAAAACATTACTGTACTGAAAGTATTGATAACTGAAAGCAAAATATTGAATTAGTCAAATATCAATAGGGGCCAAGCATTGATGGTGCGTAGGCACCTATTGTATCCGTTAGTCGTCGTCTTCTTCTGAATCTATGGCAGCCCATAGACCCGTATGGCAATAAGTTGTGAAATTTGACACACTGATATTTTGGAGTCTCTAACTCAGGGGTGTCCAACCCTGGTCTTGGAGAGCTACCGTCCTGCAGATTTCAGCTCCAACCCGGCTCCAACACACCTGTCTGTAATTATCTAGCATCCTGAACATCATGATTAGCTGGTTCAGGTGTTTGATTGAGTTTGGAGCTAAAATCTGCAGGGTGGTAGCTCTCCAGGACCAGGGTTGGACACCCCTGCTCTAACTCAATCCCTCTAGCGCCACCAACTGGTCAAAGTTGTATGTTTATGCTAACAACATTACTGTGACTAAATAACTGAACCATAATGCTGCGTTCACACCGAACGCGAATAGAGCGTCTGGCGCGAGTGATTTCCATGTTAAGTCAATGGAAAGGCGCGTTGCGCGCGTCTGGAGGTCCTGCGGTGCGATAGACGCGTTTTGCGCAGCGCGATGGACGCAATTACACCTCATTTGTGTGTCCAGTTTCGCGCAAATTGAGTGTCTTGCGCAGTATGCACGTTATGCTTTTTGTGCATTCAAGTGTTTGAAGTGAATTCGCATCTGATGCCCGAGTTGAAAATCTGAACTTTGCCGTCAATTCGCGCCGCGTTAACCAATCAGGAGCTTGCTTGCTGCTGTCACGTGGTAAAGTGACGTGATGAGAAACCCTGCATAATTTAAAAATACTACTGTGTCACAAAATGTAGTTTTAAGACTTTTTCCGGTGAGAATGTAGTTGTTTAAAGCTCAAATCTGTGGTTTATTTATAAAGAGAGCACCTATTTTAAAAAAATAATCATCTTGCGTTTTTGGCACTCAGCGCTCATTAACCCCAGCGAGAGCTGCCTCTCCTCGGCTAGTTCTTCTGACGTTTGCCGCTGGCTCTGATGTCCTGTAGTGGTTCGTCTTGTGTGGATCTAACGGGCGATCTTTGGTGTCATGAATCTATAATTTGTTGTTATAGGGCAAAGAGAAGTTTCATAACATTATTTTTTAAGGATATTTAAATATACATGCAGTGGAGATAATGTATTGCGTTGCCTGGACCACATTTGTGTGGCTATTAATGTTTAATATATATTTTTAATGAAAATGTAAAGAGGCATAGGTGTTTTATGACATATTTCTCCTGGAGCGCCTTGAACGCGCGTCTATTTCGCTTCAAACGCTCGATTTATACGCGTGTCCAATTCACTGTGGACGTGCGAATGGATTCAAAATGTTCAAGCGTCTAACTATACGCAGTAGACGCGATTTTGACGCTCTATTCACGTTTGGTGTGAACGCAGCATAAGGGGTTCAAAGGCTTAAGACGAACCGATTGCACCCTATGACGTCCTTTTCCGCCATTTAGAATTTTTCTTTTTTCTTTTTCTAACTCCTCCTAGAACCAATGCTCAGAATTTCACGACAATTGAACCAGATCATCTTCAGACAATGCTGACCCAAAAACACAAAATTTACATTGATTCGTCAAACCGTTCTCAAATAAGTGGCAAATTAATTAAAGGAAGAGCATGTCAAAATGGATATTCAGACCAAACTTTTACTAAAAACGGAAACGTTTTTTCCTTTGCCTTTTTCGCATACAGACGACAACTTTGTCCCTGCGAAAACATCTAAAAACGTTGTATTATTCAGCGGTATCGTTTTCAAAAACTTGCACTTTGAAACCCAATTTCTGAAGTTTGTGTTATCAGGCCACCAAAACGCATAAATAATTTAAATTTTTTAATTGAAAATGGTGTCGTGTAAACAGCCCCTTGGTGTGTGTTATGCCAACTCTGACCTGAGGATACCTGCATAGTTTCAGGGCAGTGCCACCAAGTGGTCACGAGATATGAAAACTTATAATTTCTGAACAGTTTGACCAAAACTCATGAGACGGTCTATTTAGATTCGGTGTAGCATGTGTATTGTAATAAAACTGGTCTTAATACATTCCTTGGGTCATGCCGAGAACATAGATACCAATTTTGCCACATTTGGCCCAACTTCTTGTCCATTATAATATTCTTTAAAAACCTACTTTTTCAAACTCCTCCTAGACCGTTAGTTTGATTTTCACCAAATTCGAGTCAGATCATATTCAGCCCACGACGGCAAAAACGTATGGCTTTCGTGCATTTTCGCATACCGCATCAACAAATTTGATGGCATAATGCCAAACTATATCCGAGGCTGCATCTCTGGAAAGATTTGACATGTTTACACCAAACTTTACATGTATGATTGTCACCAAACATTTACAATTATGTCACATTACAAGTAATTGTATTTATGGGCTTTCAACCATTTTGCTTAAAATCGTCTCCAAATGTCTTTACTCATTTTTGCAGTTGGTCTGATACTCGCTGTCTAGATTTGTTGCTCCTCATTCTGCCTCTTTAATGCTTGGACCTTTAATTGCTACTTGCAGCTATATTTTGTATTTATTTTCACTTAAAATTAAACTAAAATATGATATTAAAGAAGTAATTCACCTAAAATGCATTACTCACTCATATAATTTAAAACATTCGGTGGAACTAGATATAAATGTCGGTTTGTTCTGCACACAAAGCTGTTGAATGAGTCATTTTAGGCTATTTTTATGGTGCTTTTAGTGTTTGTGTTTTTTTCTCTTCTTTGGAGCTTGACAGTCATGGTCACTCTGAATTGTTGGTTTATAGAAAAAGCTCTAAAAGATTCCATTAAAAATCTACTTTTGTTTTCCAGTGGGAAAAAAAAAATAGCACGACATGGGTTTGGAACAAAAATATTTTGTAGAATAAATTTTTTTGTAAAATATTCCTTTAAATGTAATAAAAGAAAATGTTAAAGTCTCTCTGATTGATACAGTGGAAACATCTATTAGAACTGAATCATGAAAACAACAATGTAGAAGCACAGAAGAGAGTTTCCAATAAATCGTTCTTTCCGTGACATAAAACCGTAAACAATGCTGCATTCAATCTATCACATTTTAGTGTCCATCATGATTCCTTGTTGCAATGTAAAGCACGCAAACCTAGCCTGACAAAACAGCGGAGTACACAATTTCAGCAGAAGGATTTAAAGGTTTAAAGGCCATTTCAGATCCATGGGGTTACATCTCCATAATGGCCTCATTATTCATGACTATGGCCCGAAACACTGGGGTTGAGGTAATGAGCTCTTCACTAGTTGCTGAATATCACCTTTTCGGAAGCATTGTGTTAAGAATTCACATAGCTTGTGAGTATTACTCAAGAATTCAGGCCAACAGAGCCAATGATGTTATGAATCTTCTTCAATACTTGCTTTTAGTTTTTGATTTTGAACAATGATCAGGAACGTTTTCACATAATAAACATCTCTGGGAGTCAATATGTTGTATATTTAAATTATATATACATGTCTTTTTCATGTATATGGCTATTTCTTCAGCTTCAGGCATTACACAAAGCCTGCTGAAAACAAAACATGTCTATACATGTCTATACCAGACGTGACCAGCGTCACATCGCATCACGGCAAGTCAGATTGAGTTTGTTCACCCTAGAAGCGTAAAAGCTGCACATCACCACATATCACCTTCAGGATTTAAGCAACAATAAAACGGATGAATAACTTTCTTTGTGCCATTTTAAACAGAAATGCACTACTGTTCAGTAAGATTTTTTTTAAAGGGTTAGTTCTCCCAAAAATGCAAATTATGTCATTAATTACTCACCCTCATGTTGTTCCAAACCCATCATCTTCGGAACACAAATGAAGATGTTTTTGATGAAATCCGAGAGCTTTCTGACCCCTCCAAAGACAGCAATTTAATTAATACTTTCAAGGCCCAGAATGGTAGGAAAGACATCGATAAAATCGTCCATGTGACTACAGTGGTACAACCTTAATTTTATGAAGCGCCGATAACACTTTTTGTGCGCAATAAAACGAACAAAAATAACGAATTTATTCAATAATTCATGTCTATGGCAGTATGTTTTCATTAGTCACGGTTCCTTTGTCTTAGGCCCCTGCATTACCCTGTATTTGCATTATTGTAAGGGTAGGTTTAGGGTGTAGGCGTTAATAAAACACATCTGGTAAGTAGCACATTTATTTATTGTTATTTTATTGTGAGATTTTACCTACCATTGCTGTACCCCTTCTAGCCACAACTCTTCTTCTCCGTTTTTTGTGTATTTCTGTGGCAGAATTACAGCGCCACATACTGGCCTGGCATGTGTACTACATCATTTTGTGTCGTTTTCATTGCTCTTGTGTGTATGCAGATAATTCTTGAAACAAGGAAAAAACAGATCGTATAGGGAAAGCTCTGGCTTCGTGTGGGCTTAGTTTCTCGCCACTGATCTGTTTCCATGGACACTAACTCAATCATCACAGCTGTTCATCATTTATTTAATCACCGTTTTGTATCTAAAGCTGCAGTCCGTAACTTTTTGGGGTTAAAAATGATCCAAATTTAATTACATTTTTTGAGCAAGTACATAACCAGCCAGTGTTTAATACTATCTGCTTACCTTAGCTCGATTTACAACGGTAAGCTTGTAATAATGTTTTTAATTCCAGTGGTACTGGTGGATTTCCGCTGGAAATTCAAGCACGTCTTTGCGTCATTACGTCACATCTGTACACATAAAGAAGTTGTCCCGGCTAGTAGGTTATATTGCGTGTGAGAAGGTTAGCGGTGGAGATTTATAGCCTTTTCTCACAGCACTTGATATAATTAAACTTATCAATTTGATGGCAGATCCAGAAAGGTTCAACACAAGGTTCACCCATTGTAAAATGCAAAGGATTTCGGACTTTTGGGGTGCGTCTCAATCATCTCACTAGTTCAGTAGTAGGGGCACTGATCAGGGCATAAGTCAATGGGCTGACTCCCTGACCAGTGCCCTGACTACTGAACTAGGGAGCTGATTGAGACGCACCCTTGAGTGGCTACAGAAAAAAAAGAGACTGTATTATGTACTGTAAATTATGTAATAAAAGCACACTTTTTTTGCTTAATTCATACAGTTACGGAGTTTTCTTTGTTGTGCCTTTCTCATTTTGCTATGTGCATTATGGTAAATATATATTATTTTGCGCTAGCTATGAGAAGGAGCAATTCACCTCTACTCCACATTCATTTGTTGGTATATGACGATTAGAAATTAGACTGCACAGAAATGGAAACTAAACTACAGGTAGCCCTAATACACATTAAATGTAGTCACGCTATTCTGATGTTGTTAACAATAACAATTTATAAACAAAGTATAATTTGCATGGTTTGACGTGATATGATAAGCGGTCGTTAGATTTAATCATCGCGATTTACTGCAATGCTTTTTTCCTCTTAGTTGGTCAGAACAAAAGTGGATGTTATCTACTTACTTGTTCAGATGACATTTTCAGGTGAAAATTCTTATGTTGGTCATACTTTCAAACAGTATAATCTGTGATTCTGAAAGTCAATCAAATCAAATCAAATCAAATCAAATCACTTTATTGTCACACAGCCATGTACACAAGTGCAACAGCAGGTGAAATTCTTGGTGCAGTTCCGAGCAACATAGCAGTCATGACATGTACAACATTTAAAGCAGCATCAGATTACACATCTGATGCGCCCACAATTACTCACAGCACAGTAAACACTACAATAAATAATTTACACAATGTGAGTGTAGTTCTCACAGCTTTAACCAATATGCACATACTTACAATATACATATACTTTAAACAATAGACACTAAACATACATTAAACAGTATACATTAAGCTATAATAATAATATACAATGTACAGTATCCATTATTATTCACAGTAGAGATCCACAAGTCAGTATCCACACAGGCGCGGTGACTGCCAGCCGCATATTCTTCTCAAAACATTGGATTCTCAAAGCAGATAGAGCAACTATTGACTACCATAGTATTTTTTTTTCTACTATGGTAGTCAATGGTTGCTCTATCTGCTTGGTTACAAATATTCTTCTAAATATCTTCTTTTGTGTTCAGCAGAACAAAGAAACTCATACAGCTTTGGAACAACTTGAGGGTGAGTAAATGATGACAGAATTTCATTTTTGGGTGAACTATCCCTTTAAATGTATAATAGATAAAATCAATAATAGAATTAACTGATGCAATGGAGACTTCAAGTGTAGCCTAATACATTGATTACAATGGGAACAAATTTGCTAGAGTTTAGCAGATTTAGCTGGATAGACTTATGCCCAAATTCCTCCTAAAACCAGAAAAACAGACTAGCCCAGATAGCAATGCCTGGGAGAACAGCTAACTACTTTTGCAGCAGGTCTGAAAGAATAATGGCACAACACAAAACAGATAGTGTCTAACTTGTGTGTGACTTTAGGCCTTTTTTTGTGCAAAGAGAGGCTGTTGATGTATTTGGTCCTAACTGTAATTTATTTCAATTTAAGACTTGGGAAAAAGAAGTTGTAAAACTATATAAAGTTAAAGTTTAACATGCCTGCACACTTTGTGCAAAGAAATGCCAGTTAGACCCACTTAATCTAGCCATGTAAGGGTACCACAACACCTGTGACGAATTTAGCACGCCTGCCTGGCCCAGGGAGCCGTCTACAGTCATGATAAATATCCCAATAAACAGCGAAATCTCGCAGCCCCCGGAAGACGCGAAATCCGTGGTCACCCTAATTAGGAAGAAGAACCCCAACAGAACGTATGATCAATAGAGCATCTCTGCACGCTGTCACGTCCCATTACCGGCGCCGCTCATCATTTACAGCAGTTTTTACTTTTATTCTTCAGCTCGCCGGAGTTCTCAACTGTCATTAGCTGTAAATTAGAGGCAGAACGTGTGGCGGGTTTGGGCAACGCTTTAATTGCGTCGGCTACAATGTTGTTTCAGTCCTGGATCACCTCGTGCCCTGTCTGTCAAGGTCACATGGCAGCGTCGTCGCCCATCCGCGAGTGCAGCAACAGAGGGCGCTTTGAAGCCCACACACGCTGTAGGATGACCTGTGCTCTCCTGTACCACATAAACAATCTACTTCGACTCAGTTCGTCGTTCTAGTCAAATAAAAGGGAAATAATGAGCAAACTTCTCCAACTCAGAGTTTTAACAATTCTATTAACTTCTCGTTTCCTCCGACAGGTGAGCGGAGAGAGAAACAGTCTGTTGCCGAATTGTGAGCTATTGGTAAAATTAGGTCTAGTCCTTTCTCAAATGGGTGCAGAGGGAGGTTGTCACACCTTTAGTGTGATTAATTAATGTTTGCTTCTCAACGCAAGCTCGAACCACGGAAGGAAAGTGAATGCTTCTTCATTTGTGTTGTCAGGATTACAAAGGGGAAGGGTAATCCAAATCAGCTTCTTAGACGACAGCAGCTTTATCATCATTACACTAGGTTCACTGGTGTCTGTTTGGTGCGATTTCGAACAGTCTACGAGAAATAAATCTATAACGGAAGTTCCTGCTTGTTTTTCAGTATTCAAAGACCACTGGGGAGCTGCGAGAATAGATGGCCTTTTCAGGATTTAGGTCTACATACAAGCAGTATGTAAGTATGTAACAGAGGATTGTGGGGAATCGGGACCGGGAAGTATGAGGGATTTTTTAAAAACCTGCAAAAATAATAGAAAACATCACCTCAAAAGTCTTCTGCAATTGTTCTTTAGAGCTTCAATGAATCTGTTAAACCATCAAAACGTGGTCTGAGTAATTCATTAGCGAATCAGTCCAAATGTAAAAAAAATTCTAAAAATCTGTGTCTCATTATTCAAATGACAGGAAAGGTCATGGAAAAAACATTAAAATTACTCTACCTTTCAGTCGGTTCTTTTTAATGAATCAAACTGGTTCAGGAGATGGTCTAAATGATTCATTAGTGAATCAGTCCAAAAATATATATAGATTTTTTTTTTAATTCTGTGAATCGTTATCCAAATGACTGGAAAGGTCATGGAAAGCCATTCAATTTACTCTTCTGAGTCAGTTCTTTATAATTAATCAAACTGGTCCAGGACATGGTCTGAATGATTCATTAGTGAATCGTTATCCAAATGACTGCAAAGGTCATGGAAAGGCTATTAAAGTTACTCTTCTTTTGAGTCAGTTCTTTTTAATGAATCAAACTGGTTCAGGACATGGTCTAAATTATTCATTTGTGAATCAGAACCAAAAAAAAAAAAAATTCTGTGAATCGTTATCCAAATGACTGGAAAGGTCATGGAAGGTCATTCAATTTACTCCTCTGAGTCAGTTCTTTATAATGAATCAAACTGTTTCAGAACATGGTCTGAATGAATCATTAGTGAATCGTTATCTAAATGACTGCAAAGGTCATGGAAAGGCCATTAAAGTTACTCTTCTTTTGAGTCAGTTCTTTTTCATGAATCAAACTGGATCAGGACATGGTCTGAATAATTCATTTGTGAATCAGTCCACAAAAATAAAAACTGTGAATCATTATCCAAATGACTGGAAAGGTCATAGAAATGCCTTTTAAAGTTACTCTTCGTTTGAGTCGGATCTTCATAATGAATCAAACTGGTTGACTGTTCATAAAAAATAAAAATATGTAAATAAAAACTTTTCAAATGTGAAACTAAAATGTATGTGACGCCTTTAAAACTCACTTGTCATGTACTCACTGTGTGGCTCACCATCATCCTTGAGAAATGCCTCACAGAGATTGCCTTTTCGTCTGTTGGCTTGTGAAATTATACCTCTGTGATCATCACACCAGGGAAAGGAACATCTAAGACAATGCATCATCCTATTTTGGGCCCTCAAAACAAACACCAATAAGGCGTAGATCCTAGGAGAACTGCAGGGGAGGATTTCAAAGCAATAAATGCACCTCCTGCTTTGTAAATATTTGTTTAGTACCTAAGAAAGGACAACACACACACAATGCAGGACACACAAGGTTTGGAAGTCCAGTTACAGAAATGTGTATACAGAAACAGCGGATAATGAATATTGGGTTCTATCATATTGTTGATTAACCCACTTAAATTAGTTTTTTTTTAAATTCTCCAATAAACCATTATGGTATCTATACCCTGATCAGGCATAACATTATGACAAGTGAAGTGAATAACACTGATTATCTCTTCATCACAGCACCTGTTAGTGGGTGGGATATATTAGGCAGCAAGTGAACATTTTGTCCTCAAAGTTGATGTGTTAGAGGCAGGAAAAATGGACAAACATAAGGATTTGAGCGAGTTTGACAAGGGACAAATTGTGCTGGTTATACGACTGGGTCAGAACATCTCCAAAACTGCAGCTCTTGTGGGTTGTTCCTGGTCTGTAGTGGCGAGTATCTATCAAAAGTGGTTCAAGGAAGAATCAGTGGTGAACCGGCGACAGGGTCATGGGCGGCCAAGGCTCATTGATGTGGTGAGGCTGGCCCGTGTTGTCCGATCAAACAGACAAGCTACTGTAGCTCAAATTGCTCAAGAAGTTAAAGGAACACTCCACTTTTTTGGGTCTTTAGCTTATTCACTGTATCCCCCAGAGTTAGATAAGTCCATACGTACCATTCTCATCTCCGTGCATCCCATAACTCTGTCTGACGCACCCACCGTTAGCCTAGCAGTTTATAATATGGCTGTGTCTCATGTAACTTTGTTATTTGTACACACTGTGACTATACACATCACAACATGTAAATAGGAAAATGTTGGTGTTATTTTGTCACTTATTGAGCAGTAGGCTAGCTGGAGCCATATACCTCCAGTCTTTGTGCTAAGCTAGGCTAACGGTTGGTGCGTCAGACAGAGTTATGGCATGCACAGAGAATGGTATGTATGGACTTATTTAACTCTGGGGAATACAGTTAATACACCAAAGACCCAAAAAGTTGGCGTGTTCCTTTAATGCTGGTTCTTTTATAAAGGTGTCAGAATACACAGTGGATTGCAGTTTGTTGCGTATGGGGCTGCATAGCCACAGACCAGTCAGGGTGCACATGCAGATCCCTGTCCATCGGCGAAAGCACCAACAGTGGGCACATGGGCATCAGAACTGGACCACGGAGCAATGGAAGAAAAAGTGGGACCAGCAAAAGTGGGACCAACACAATATTAGGAATTTCATGTCATAATGTTATGCCTGAATTGTGTACATATATATATATATATATATATATATATATATATATATATATATATATATATATATATATATATATATATATATATATATATATATATATATATATATATATATATATATATATATATATATATATATATAGTGGGTCTAGAGTGGGCCTTTATATACTAATACTGGTTCCAGTCATGTCTATAATGGCTCTCGGTTAAATTTACACCCTTTAATAAAGCTGTCAAAATGTGCTTTGCTACCTCATTCAATTGACCTTTCCCACATCTGCGCTATTTACGTCAGACTCAACAAACAACCAACCGTCACGTGCCCTTTCATTCACCCTATGGTGGTTTCTCACCAGTTTTTGTCTGGCAGTGAGAATAATAAACCATTGATAAGTACTCTCTTTCCCTCGGGACATTTGTTAATGCTCAGCGGTCATAGAGTTGAGGGATTCATTTGCTCTATTGCGCTGTCTTGTCTCTCTTCATTAGATGTGTCACCATTGTTTAGTTTATGTGGATGTGTATATATGGAGTGGAAAGCATTTATCCTGATGCATATCAAATACAAAAATCCTGTATAGAAACTCCAGAGAGACCTGAAGGACCTCAAAGTAATACTAAGTCTGTAAATATAACAATGTGGTTAAACGGTTTTAATGCACCTCTGCTTTGCGTCAGGCATTTTTTTGCCTCCATGTCATGCATTAAAATACTTTAATCAAGTACAGCTAGCTGTGGATCATCCCTTACTTATACCATGGGTTGTTGAATGCTTGAATCTGATTGGTTGACGAACGTTCTAAGGTGTGCAATTATTTTCAGGGAAATGCACGGCTAAAGTACTTCCAGGCAGGTTTTGACCGCATTATTCAAAAGTGTGGGAGTACTTTAAACAGAAGCCGAATAAAACTGTGCTTTGTTCGCTCTTTAATGTTTCACACTGCATGCGGTGGCAGAGCAGAAGCTGTGCATGTGGAGAGCGGGAGCCGCGCGCGCCCGTTGGGCTTTCACACTGCCAGTGTTTGTCTCGCGCAGCTGAACTGAACGGTGGCGTGTGTATTGCAAATACAGACGAATATTGTCCATTCGGTCACATTTTCCGGTGTTCTTCTCCGACCCCAGTACGTCTCGTGCTTTTATTTATTATGGGCTGCATATATCTGCTGCAAATGCGACCGGGTTCTCCTCTGTCCCAAACACACATGCATATATAACATGCTGTATATAGGTAGTTTACATGATTAAAGTAACATTAAAGTTAAGATATGCCTCTAGTTTTAATCATTTAAATGTGTCTTTGAAGTTTGGGCAAAAACTTCTGGCAGCTTTAGTCTTTAGTTTTAGTTAGTTAATTTTCGTTTACTATTGACACAAATCAATAAGTAAATCATACTCAACTATTATAGTAAACAACATTTCCTAATTAGGCCTACTCTGTATACATTTTATGATGAATAGTATCATTAGTTATACATAATCTTTAAAATGCTTCTTGTGTTCATATATTTAATTATAAAATGGCATACTAAGTACACTACCCTTCCTGAAATACAATTCATATTGTCATTATTCATTGATTTCATGTTAAAATAATATACAAATTCACTACCTTCTTTGAAATACTATAATCAGTAAAAAAGAATCATCAGATTAATCTGGGAAAATAATCGTTAGATTAGTCAACTAACCGAAAAAATAATCGTTAGATTAGTCGACAGAAAAAAATAATCGTTAGTTGCAGCTCTAGTCATATATAGTCAATTATTCCATATGGCAAATCTCAACTATACTTGATTGCTTATATCGTTGCAAAATGTAATGTTTTTGGCTTTGTTTCACTGTTGTTGTTCCTGTCTTGACCTAGGTCCTGTACACACGGAGATGTATTTAGATGTATACGTACATTTTTTTTTATCGTATCTGTGTTTCATCCAGACGGATCCAGTGTATTAGGAGGCTAAAACCGCTCTTTTTTGAAAACGGGTCCTCTTATCTAGCAAAACGATCAGCCATTTTCAAAAAATAAATAAAATTGATGTAGGCTACTTTTTAACCACAATTGTTCGTCTTGTGCTGGTCTGCGACACGTCAGGCATTACGTAATCACATTAGGAAGGTCACGCTAGACCAGGGCTCTAACTTGCTCCAACTTGCTTTAGCTCCAACTTGCCTCAACACACCTGCCTGGAAGTTTCTAGTATGCCTAATAAGATGTTGATTAGCTGGTTCAGGTGTGTTTAAGTGGGACTGGAGCTACACTTTGCAGGACAGTGGCCCTCCAGGATCAGGATTGGACACCCCTGCGCTAAACGTAGGCGGAAGTACCGCCCCATAGTCTTCGCACCGTATACATATCTATGGCCATTTATCAATACCAAGTACGCAAACTTCTGACTTGTGATCTTGGTAGTTCAGACTTGGCAAGTTCAACTCCAGAGAACGAACTCCCGAGGATGGGAGGACACAAGTCTGGTAATTCTTCTAATGGAACAGCAGCGTTCCTGATAAACTAGGCTACTCCGGTTATCTCTGTATGTATCTTTTAGACTACAATGAAATTAAATATGTCATAAAACACCACTCTGCCTCTGGCGGTAGCACTTTTAGCATAGCTTAGCATAGATCATTGAATCTGATTAGATTGTTAGAATCTCGCTCAAAAAAATTACCAAAGAGTTTAGATATTTTTCCTATTTAAAACTTGACTCTTCTGTAGTTACATCATGGACTAAGACTGACGTAAAATTAAAAGTTGCAATTTTCTAGACCGATGTGGCTAGGAACTATACTCTCATTCCTGTGTAATAATCAAGGAACTTTGCTGCCGTACCATGGGTGCCGCAGGCGCAATGATATTACGCAGCGCCTGAAAATAGACTAACTTCCGTCAAAAAATTAGCCTATTTTCAAAAATTGTGGCGTGTTCCTTTAAATGTCAGTTTATGTGTGGTCACTAATAACCATTATAAAAGTATAAGTAAAATGTATAAGAAGCTACACAAGAAATAAAGCAAACAATTCAGTCAAACAAAGTCAGCGTTAGTAGCCTAAAAATAATATAATATAAAAGCCTAAAAATATAAGTTCTGAAACTTCACTTTGCCCTCAGCCAAAATTATTTGCCAGAGAACAAATTATAGATTCATGAGACCAAAGATCGCCCATTAGATCTTCACAAGACGAATTATATCTCGTGTTTAACCACTACAGAGACATCAGAGCCATTTAACAAACGTGCTGAGCGCCCGCTGAGCGCCTGGATCTCAAAACTCCGAAAACGGCAGATAACATTTTCAAATTAGGTGCTCTCTTTATAAATAAACCACATATTTGAGCTTTAAACAACTACATTCTTACCTGAAAAAGTCTTTAAACTACATTTCGTGACACAATAACAGTAGTATTTTTAAATTACACTGGTTTTCTCATCCGCTATTGACGCTTGCTGGTTGGTGCGAGATGCATTCTGGGATACCTGTCTGTCTCAAGTCCACACAAGTCACCTCTTGAAGCATCCTCGATAAAAGGCGCGGATGAAGAACACATCCGGGGATTTTAACTGTACTTGGCTAGATGTGAACTTTGAATTGGAACAGTACTTGGGCAGCGACTGGTGACCATTCACAAGTCCACAAGAACATCAGTGTCACGGAACAGTGAGAGAGGACTCAGGCGCAGAATGAGATTAAACAGTTTATCTGAGACACACAGCAGGCAGGACAAGAGATGGTGGGAGAGGAGGTGAACACAGTCCAACAGGAGGCAGGGAACAAAGCACCAAGACTTGACTTGAACTACATAACAGGAAACGTAGACAGGAACAATCTATGACGAAATCCAACAACGGGCAAGGAAAGCACATGAAGCACAAGTAGTCACAGGTAGCACAAACAAAACTAACTTAATACAACGAACTGGCAAAACATGAGGTAAGGAGAACACAATAAATAGGGAGCAGAGAACTTGAGGAACAGGTGAGCACACTCAATGAAGACTTAACAAGGGGGCTTAAACAAGGGGATGTAGTAACAGGAAACAAGGAGGCTGGAAGAGAGGGGCACATGGCCAACACAAACAGAGACAGAGCCATGTGCTCAAGCAAAAAACAAACAAGGAAACATTAAACCAAGATAAGACAGACAAATGAGAACCCTGACAACAAGTACAGACAAGAACGCTTGCTTCGCACGTTCACTTAGTAAACAATGGGGCGGTACTTCCGCCTAGGTCAAGCGTGACCTTTCCAATGTGATTACGTAATGCCTGGCACGTCGCAGACCAGCACAAGATGAACAACTGTGGTTAAAATGTATATACATTTTTTTTTAAATTTAGAAAATGACTGATCATTTAGTAAGATAAGACGCTATTCCTCAGCTAGGATTGTGCAGAGCCCTTTGAAGCACTTCAAAGCCCTTTGAAACTGCATTGATTTGGACCTTCAACATTTTGTTTGCCATTGAAATACATTATATGGAGAAAAATCCTTAAATGTTTTCCTCAAAAAACTTAATTTCTTTTCCTCTGAAGAAAGAAAGACATGAACATCTTGGATGGCATTGGGTTAGTTCACTTCATTTTGAAGTGAACTAATCCTTTAAAACTGCAGTGAACCAAAGACTTGAAATCGCTGGTCCCAAACTACACAATCACGTCAACGAGAGATTCGCCAATTCGCTGACTTATACTACGACCTAAAAGTATGTACTCTTTTTGTGAAGAAAAAGTACATACTTTTGAGTGTGCAAGCTTTGGGACATACTACTTCGCTTAGTTACATGCATCCCGTCACTGTTTAAACTCCTGTCAATCTTCTTGTGTCAGAATTAAAATCCTCCACATTCAATTTAATTTACTACCGTATCGGAGAGAAATGTAGTCGCACGTTGATCTGCCATTCGTGGGCCTTTAAAGCAGGGACTATCCTTGTGTGTTTGCAGTTTAAATATAATGATGCATTTAAAAGTTAATGGCCAAACGTATCATTACAAAAGTTCACAATGGTGAAATATAATGTGGATAACATTGAACAAATATCTTTTCGTCAGATTAAATACTCATAATTGATCACTCAAACTTAACCGTCGGACTCGCACATCCGTCATGTTTGTAGTTTTAAAACACTTTTTATCCGCGTTTGTAGTTCTAATCGAATCCTCGTCCATCTTGCAATGGGTTGTGGGCAATATCAGCCGTTAGAGTGTGCGTCGATCTGCACTTCGAAGTCTGACCGGAAATAGTAGACCATCCGGGTATTTTTGGAATACTCTTTTCAACATACTATGATTTGGAACATACTATTTTCGAATACTATTTAGTACGGATAGTATGCGAATTGGGACACAGCATGGATCTCTGAGCTGGTGTGAGTGAGGGGGGGCGGGGCTAATTTGCATATTAAAAGGACCCTACTGAATGAGGCGAGGGTGTAGAGTTACATTCAAGCTATTTTAAGGCATGAATATTTTTTGTTCGAGGACAAAACGTTTAAATGTAATTTTGGTGATCAGAGATGAGTTTTAAGGGATAAAATTATAGGCTACAGAGGGACTACATTTTTATGGGCATCAGTATATACCAAATGGTGCAGTTACAACATCTACCAGCAGGGGCAAACTGATCCATACAACTAGTCATGCAAACACATGCTGAGATGTCCACAGAATCCATATATTTCAGCGAGGAGGAAGGGGTTTTGATGTCTAGTGTAGCTGAGCGTAAACTAGAGCAAGAGGAAACGCTGGCCGAAGGCTTGTGAACACCTTGACAAAATTTAAGCTGGCAGTGGTGTGCGAGGGAGAAATTTGATGATACACAGTGTGCGTCACCGTCACTGTCGTGCTCCATGGGATATTTATAGAGAGCTGGGGAAAAAAATGGTGTGAGACAGAAATTCACTGCACTTCAAGTGATTCAGTTCTGTCAAGTTTGTGAGGAATTTTACAAAGCCATGAACTGAATTGAAACAGCATATATGTTTTTTGTTTTACCCGCTTCAGATTTTCATCCACAGTTGTTTGCTTTTGCAGTGATCTATACCATAGATCTTTTCTGTTTGTTTTTGTTACATTCACAACCATGATGCATACTTGAAACGATCTACTAGCCAGAGTATGTAATAATTTATGACCATAAATTATGAAGCAATCATAGAGGCAGCATATCGGAAAAATACCAGTGGGAAACTCATATTGAAAAATTATTTTAAAAGCAATTTTATATTGTTCATATATCAATTTAGTTTTAATTTTGAATATAAAATGTTTAGAACTAAAGAATAAACCTTGCCATGAAGTACAGTCATATAGCAACTTCATGAGGTGCTAGACTTGCACAGTTTTCACTTAATGCATATTGTTTTTTTTTTTGTGTGTGCGTGGTAACACAACACGGCTAAAATATGTTGTACCTGAAGAAAGCTGTTGGCATTCCCACTCACCTGGACACAATAGATTTTGAGCAACAACAAAAAAAAGCAGCTAACAGTTTTTACATGCTGTTTGGGGGTTTTCAATGGAAATAGTTCACGTCTGTAAAAAACAAATGTGGCTGTATAGAAAACAGATACATATGGAGCCCATAAGGGTCATGGTGGTGGAAAAAATTTTGGATGGGAGGACATTTTTAAAAAAAAATCTTTTGCGTTTGTCCGAGAAACTTTGCGTTCCCTCGCAAACCGTTTGCGTTCCCTCGAATTTTCCTCAAAACGAGCCTAATAATATGAATAGATCTCTATGAACAGGCAGCTGAGAGACAGATCCGAAGGGACTATATGCAAAGTGCAAAACCCAAAAAAGCATTACTATAAAAATAGTAATTAACTTCAATATTACACACTGTAGTGTCTCCAAATTCATTTACACATCTACTAGCATACTATAGGACAAATGATGTTGGTACCCAGCTAAAATACAGTAGTTGCAACCATAGCTTTTGTATGATAATTGCTTATTGATTTTGATGGCATTACACTATATAACAGTGAAGGTTTTGAATATTTTTTCTTATAACAGTGAAGGTACTGATTTTGTTTTATAATAATCATAAAAATTGTGCAAAAAAACCTTTTTTTGCAACCATAACTTTTGTATGATAATTGCTTATTGATTTTGATGACATTACACTGTATAACAGTGAAGGTTTTGCATATTTTTTCTTATAACAGTGAAGGTGCTGAATTTATTTTATAATAATCATATTATGCAAAAAGACATTTTATCAAACTAAGTTGACCAGTAGGAGAGCATTGATGTGTAAACTGAATATGGAGACACTACAAAATGTGTAACATTGTTATTGCCTATTTTTGTAGTAACACTTTGCAGGTTTTGCACTTTGCAGGCAGTCGATTCAGACTTCTCTCTCGATTTGAGGAAAATGAGGTTGTAGCTTGTTGGCTACGTTAAAGATGTGTCATTTGTTTTTTAACAACGTTTAGCTAGCAAATTATTGATCCAGGAAGTTCAAATCTGTGAATATATTGCCAACTTTACTGAACTCCTTGAACTAAGCACTGGCTGTATTTCTTTATCCTTAAGCCCAAGTTCAAAATAAAACTCTATGAACCGCTCCATTGTTAATGTACTGAGCTGTTTGAAACACTGCCAGCGGGACATTATTTGCATTCCTAAACGTTTTGCGAGAGAATTCAGCTTTTCTCGGGGAACGCAAAAGATTTTAAAAATATGCTTTCCTTCCACCCTAAATTTTTTTCCACCATCACGTCCCTTTAGGGGCTCCGTAGATATAACAGACAAAAAAGATGGAATATACAGATCATCTCATGATCGTTTAGTTTATTTGCGCCTCAAAATAAGTGGGCTCTGAGTGGGTCAAATAGGACCGGGTAACATTTGCTTCCATGACCTGGATGGAAGTGAGGTTTAATGGGTGAGTGTAACAGAGGCAAGTTAGCAAGAGCTGTGCATATAAACCTTACTTCCCTGGCCTCGAGAGGTGCGTTAAAGACTGCGGTGTTTAGCGTCCCTGTTAGCGCACTCGCCTTCCATGCAGGAGACGGTGGTTCGAATCCCGCTCAGAGTGGGTCAAATAGGTCTGGTTACATTTGGTGCCATGATCCAGATGGGAGTGCGATTTAGTGGGTAAGTGTAAAGGAGGCAAGTTAGTAAGAGCTGTGTGTATAAACCTCACTCCCCTGGCAAGAGATGCATTTGAGACTGTGGTCTTTGTTAGTGCACCCGCTTCCCATGCCGGAGACGACGGTTTGAATTCCTTTTGCGAGCAAACGCAAATGCATGCATGTCTCACCCTTAGAGGCATCAAAGAATTCAGTTAAATATGACATTTTTCACATTTTATTTAAATTTTGAAATTGTGTAGACAATGTATGGACCATATTTTCTGGAATATAAAATGTGTTTTTTATTAATCTGAAACTGTGCTGTGACCAGTGTTGGGAAGGTTACTTTGGAAATGTAAAAGATTACAGATTACAAGTTACCCTATTTAAAATGTTGTAAGTAGTGTAACTATTTTCATTACTTTATTAATGTAACCGATTACATTTGATTACTTCTAACAAATGTTTTCAACTGTTAAAGGATTAGTTCACTTTTAAATAAACTTTTGCTGATAATTTACTCACCCCCATGTCATCCAAGATGTCCATGTCTTTCTTTCTTCTGTCAAAAAGAAATTAAGGATTTAATGAAAACATTCCAGGATTTTTTTCAATATAATGGACTTCAATGGGCTCCAAATGGTTCAAGGTCCAAATGACAGTTTCAGTACAGCTTCAAAGGGCTTTAAACGATACCAGGCGATGAATAAGGGTCTTATCTAGCGAAACGATCCGTTTCTGCGAGAAACCGAGCAGTATTTATTCTATTATTTTACCTCTGATCAGACGAACGTGATCATCTCTGAGCTCCGCCGTAACTTCCGCTAAGTGAGGTCAAAATACGACCTTGGTCATAGATGTATACGTAGATGCCTCATTAGCGCCTGCACGGATCAGTAGAATGAGGCATCTACGATCGATATATCTATGACCTTGCTCGTATTTTGACCTCACTTAGCAGAAGTTGGAGGAGCTCAGAGATGATCACGTTCGTCTGACAAGAGGTAAAATAATAGCATAAATACTGCTCGGTTTCTCGCAGAAACTGATGGTTTCGCTAGATAAGACCCTTATTCATCGTCTGGTATTGTCTGGTATCGTTTAAAGCCCTTTGAAGCTGTACTGAAACTAGTATTATTGTAGTACTGTAGTATTGTATTACTGTAGTATTGTAATGGAGGGTTGGTCTAACTGTTTGCAGGCCTAGTATTCCATGTATATTTTTTGTAACTCCATGTTCTCTTTTTGTAGAATTGAAAGACTGCCACATGGGGGTGGGAGGACGGGTATGTTCTCCCCACACCAAGAGACCCTAATTGCTGATATGTTCCATGAGAACAATGCCATTCAACTGAGTGAAATTCAGCAGAAGATCATTGAGGACCATGTAAATTTTGAGGGTATCAACAGTGTCAGCCTCTCTACTGTTGATCGTGTCCTCAAGCGCAACAGACTGCGCATGAAACAGCTATACAGAGTGCCCTTTGATCGCAACTCAGACAGAGTCAAAGAGCAAAGATTCCAGTATGTACAGGTTGGCACATATCCAGACACATTCAATATTGATTACTCTAAGTAGTGATTTACTGTAGTGGCCTAAATCACTTTTTCCGTATCACTTACAAAACTATCTATTTCTACAGAGGGTTTTTGAACTGGATGCAATGGAAAGACCCCATGAATACATCTACATGGATGAAGCTGGGTTTAATCTCACCAAAAGGAGAAGGAGAGGCCGTAATGTGATTGGCCATCGGGCCATTATTGGTGTTCCTGGGCAGCGTGGTGGCAATGCCACATTATGTGTGGCATCAGCAATCATGGGGTTGTCCACCACCATGCCAACCTGGGGCCCTACAACACTCACCAGCTCCTCATTTTCCTCAATCACATGCGAGATGCTCTATTAGGGCAGCAGGATGAGCATCCCATCTATGTTGTTGTTTTGGACAATGTGAGTTTTCACAGAGCCCTCCAGGTTAGAGAGTGGTTCAATATGAACCAAGGTTTTATCAATCTTTGCCTTCCACCGTATTCCCCTTTCCTAAACCCCATCGAGGAATTCTTCTCCTCATGGTGGTGGAAGGTATATGGACACCAACCTTACACCAGGGTAAAATCTCCTGCAAGCCATGGGACTTGCCTGTGGTGACATAGGTGTGGAGGCATGCCAAGCCTGGATACGGTATGCCAGGGGTTTTTTCCCCCGTTACCTGGCTAGACAAAATGTGGCCTGTGATGTGGATGAAGTCCTGTGGCCTGACATAGTATGGAGACATTATGCTGTGGCTGAGTAATGCACTTATTTGTATATTTTTGTACTTTATTTTATATATGGGCTTACTGTACACAAGTGGCAAATGCATAAAATTTCTGTTTTGTCTTTTTGTACAAGTGCTAAATGCACAGGTTTTTTTTTTGTTTTGCAACATGCATTTAGCCTACAGTGAACAATAAACATTTATTTCCCCAGCTTCATGTCCTGAGCATTGTGTTTTCTATTTTTCTACGTAGTGTTTAGTGACTGTTCAGTAGTGTTTTTAATTTTGATTGACTTGGGGCACGGTTTGACAACATAGTTCAGTTTTGAGCACAGATTGAACTGTTTTGAGGTGAAAGTTTGGTTTTGCAAGAAGAGTCTGAGGTTTTGTGAATGCAGCTTGAAAATTGGGTTTTGTGTTCACAGTTTAGAGAAAAGGAGAGCAGCTTTCAAGAAATGTGTCTTAGCAATCGGGAAAAACTGTAATACTCACTGGCAACCCAAACAGACTCCCCAGTGTAGCTGTCATTACATGTGTAACCGGACCTACTCGACCTGCTCCGATTGGGATTTGAAATGGGAGTCCAGTGTAGTAGGCAGGCATGCTAACAAGGACGCTACATAACGAAACCTCTAGCATCAGTCGTTATAGCGCCTCTTGATTCCAGGGGAGTGAGGTTTACACACATGCACAGCTCTTTATGGTCTACATCCATTACACATGCATGGTATTGTATTTTTTTTCAATAAAGTTATATTCCACCTAAAATATTGTTTAGACTCAATGACCAATCGTTGTGTTATCTCTATTAATACGGGACAAACTATAAGATTTGTCCACTAGGTGGCATTTAAAAGGGTAACTAAACCCTAAAACAACTTAGTTAATGATCTGCAAGACTGGGGCTTTATTAATGCTGTTCATTGATTCGAGTAAATGTTTTGACATTTGGGTATAAAGTGTTTTTATTCTACAATAAATGGTGTAAAAAGAGAGTGCTGCCTTCTTATGCTGCGTTCACACCGAACGCGAATAGAGCATTTTCTCAGTAACTGTAATGGATTACAGTTAAATTTATTTTGTAATTAAATTATGTAACTCTATGTAACTAGTTACTCCCCAACACTGGCTGTGATGGCAACATTTATTTTTTATGACGTTTATATTATGTTATGCTATATATTTCTGAATGAAATAATACAATTTGACTTAGTTATATGTGTTTTTTCCCTCTCAAAAATGTCATTTTTACCCGGTGTGATTTACAGTATAGTCAGATGCGACTTAATTGACAAAAAAATAAAAATACAGTAAAGGAAACAAGAAAAAAAGGTGGTCAAATTGTGAGGCCCTTCAGAATATAAATAAATAAAGGACTGCAGATATATGCAGTAATTTTCCCCTGAATTTGCCTACTCCTCTCACGTGGTTTCCACCAGCAGTATGCCAGATCAATACCCTTCCCCTCTGATGAACTGACCACTCATATACTTAATCATATTAAGCTTCAATTGCCAGAGATGACTTTCATGTCGAAAACAAGCGATTTTAAAAAAGAAATGTAGCTCGAGGCAATTATGAAAGGTTTTGCATCTGTGAACCATGTGCGAAGCCTCCAGCAGTCCAGCGCTAGTCGTCCACCATGTCAACATTAACTTGAAGCGAGACGTGACTCTCTCTGTCATTCTGTATCTCCAAGCACAGGACCCGTAGAGGAAGACCAGCCACGAGAATCTGACAGTCTTGCGTCAGTGCTTCAGACACGGGAGTGTCGGGCTTCGATGCGGTGCTATTCCTGGAGGACAGGCTATCTCGCTTTCTTCGTTCAACTGTCTCGCAGCAGGCTTCAGACTCGGAGAGATGAGTGACAGGTGGGCACGGCCGTGTTTTAGATGATTGGAGGAGGCCTGACCCCGTGGTCCACTCCCTGCTGTTGTTTTTGGAGATGGTGAGACAAGGAGGAGGAGTGTTGGAGGAGAGAATGCTTACTAACTTGTCAAAGCAAGCCGGTCTGCTGGGCTTGTGTGAACAAACCGCAACTATAGCTATGCTGGACCTCCCCGTGACTGGCAGGAAGTGCTTCAGAGGCAATTAGTGAATACACAGAAGTTCCCATCAAAACAAGACTGGTGAGATTTAAAGGGGTCCTATTATGCCCTTTTACGAAGTCTTGATTTTGTTTCTGGGGTCTACTAGAATATGTTTTCATGCTTGATTAAAACATTTTTGAGGCATTATTTTTCACATATTTTACAGTATTACAGTACCTCTCTCCCCAGTCTGACTCGAACACAGCAATTACAACAAAGTCTTTCCTTCCGAAATACGAAATGTGCTGTGATTGGTTAGCTGGCCCAGTGTGTTGTGATTGTGCTTAGCACGTGTTCTGGAAATGTCCGCCCCTCCATAATTGTGAGTTCTCTTGAGTGAGTGAGTGAGTGAGTGAGTGAGTGTTTTATGTATGTTTTTGTTTTGCTTTGTGAAATTCTTTGGCAATATGTACATATGTATGTCATGCCAATAAAACAATATGAATTGAGAATTGAATTGAGTGATCGAGCGAGTGTGAGTGTGTGTGAATGAATGAGTGAATGAGTGTGAGTGTGAGTGTGTGTGTGTGTGTGTGTGTGTGTGTGTGTGTGTGTGTGTGTGTGTGTGTGTGTGTGTGTGTGTGAGTGAGTGAGTGATCGAGTGAGTGAGTGAGTTAGTGAGTGAATGAGTGATTGAGTGAGTGAGTGAGTGAATGAGTGATCGAGTGAGTGAGTGAGTGAGTGAATGAGTGATCGAGTGAGTGAATGAGTGAGTGAGTGATCGAGTGAGTGAGTGAGTGAGTGAGTTAATGAGTGTGAATGAGTGTGAGTGAGTGAATGAGTGATCGAGTGAGTGAGTGATTGAGTGAGTGAATGAGTGATCGAGTGAGTGAGTGTGTGTGTGAGTGAGTGAATGAGTGAGTGAGTGAGTGTGAGTGAGTGAGTGAATGAGTGAATGAGTGAGTGTGAGTGTGTGTGTGTGTGAGTGAGTGATAGGGCTGAAACGATTAGTCGACATTGTCGACAAAGTCGACAATAAAAAATTGTCGACAAATATCTTTGTTGTCGAGTAGTCGTTTGATCTCATTTTACCTAATGTAAGGGCCTGCAATATCGCCATTTGACCGCTACGGCGCTGTAGCGCTAGAGTGTAATGTAGCCCTTACAAATGTTGCGGTAGAAGAAAACAGCACGAATGACGGAGTGCAAACAAATCTGAACTAGCAAGATGTGGGAAAGTTTCACAAAACTTCAAACTAAGGCTGCGTCTCAATCAGCTCCCTAGCTCAGTAGCCAGGGCACTGATCAGGGAGTTAGCCAATTAACTCTTGTCCTGGTCAGTGCCCTGACTACTGAACCAGGAGCTGATTGAGACGTGCAAGGCAAACTTTTCACGGGAGCACAACGTGCATGTTGGAGCACTTAAAGAGGAAACTAACTAGCGGTAAATCTCTTTATTAGAGAATGCAAAACTACTAATAATTGTAATAATATTAACAATAATCATATAATTACAGTAATGTGATGAATTATTTAGCATAGAATAAAGTTTGATCGAGCTTGGAGTCAGGACTGTTTTTATTATTATAACACTATTATGTATTATAGTCTACTCACTTGCCTGTATTTTGTTCCATATGCATGAAGACTTACAAAAGGCGATGTTAGGAAGAATATCATGTCAGTTACTTTTGCATATTGTTAATTAAAAGGTGAATAAAAATCTGTCAGCTCAATTGTCATGTAAGAGATTAATATTATGTCATTTTGTCTGCAATGTCATTTGCAGATTAATATTTTTACCATTCTTTGTGTCCTGAAGTAAATGCCCTCTTTTTCTGTTTCAGTTCTAAGAAAAGCAGTGGGGCCTATTATTGTTTTACAAATGAAGCTCTTAATACTGCTGCCAAGAGATGTTTACATTCAAACAATCGTTTTTTTTTTGTCTGTAATGCAGCTCAGTTTTGTTTATTATTATTTAATTTTTCAATTAAAAGAGAACAGAATATTTAAACAATGCTTAGAGAGCATTTGTGTGTGATTTGAGTTCTGAGAACTTGGCTCAAAGTTAAAACAACCATTTCAAAAGCTGAAGTGATTTTCTTTTTTATATATTATAGTTAGAATATGTATAACTCAATGTTTTAACTAATAAAAAAAGCTGAATAATCGTTCAAAATGTACTGATTAGTCGTTGATTACAATGACAATAATCGATGATTAGTCGATTAACCGTTCCAATAATCGTCAGATTAATCAATTATTAAAATAATCGTTTGTTGCAGCCCTAGTGAGTGAGTTAGTGAATGAGTGATTGAGTGAGTGTGTGAGTGAGTGAGTGTCAGTGCGTGAGTGAGTGTGAGTGTGTGAGTGAGTGAGTGAGTGAGTGAGTGAGCGAGTGAGTGTGAGTGAATGAGTGTGAGTGAGTGAATAAGTTAGTGAATGAGTTATTGAGGGAATGAGTGTGTGTGTGTGAGAGTGAGTGAGTGTGTGAGTGTGTGAGTGAGTGAGTGAGTGAGTAAGTGATTGAGTGATCGAGTGATCGAGTGATCGAGTGAGTGTCACGGTTCACAGATGCATTGTTTCCTTCTTGTCATGTGCTCTGTGTTGTGACAGCGGGTGGGTGTGGTTGTGTGTGTGAGTGTGTGTTCAGACCATGTGACTCATCAGTGGATCCAGCTGCCACTCATCATCTCACCACCTGCTGCTCGTTCACTCACCCTTTATATACTCACCTTATTCTCATCTCCCTTGTCAGATCGTTTGGTTGGTGTCCTGTGTTGTGGTTGTTTCATCTGTTCCTGACCAGAGTTCCTGTATATTCGTCTTCAGTTCCAGTTTGGTTGTCATCGTGTTCTCGTTCTATGTCTGGACCTCGGATACTACTCATCACCTTACTTCTCCTCACCACCACGCACCAAGAGCCGATCATCTCAGTCCCTGCGCCATCTGGAGCCTGCACATATCACTGACTGTTCCTTATTATCTGCTAGTTTCAGAATAAACGTCATAACTTGCATTTGCTTCCTGTTATCAATCGTGAGTGAGTGAGTGTCAGTGTGTGATCGAGTGATTGAGTGATCGAGTGACCGAGTGAGTGACCGAGTGAGTGACAGAGCGAGTGATCGAGTGAGTGAGTGAGTGAAACTCAACCACTTCTTGACTTGGGCATTACGCAATCGCAACTGCACTGCAACACCCTGGCAACCACCCACAATACCTTGGAATTGTGTCAAGTTTTACACAATCAAGCTCCACTGACATTTTCAGAAGGATTAACTCACACATATTTTTTCATATTTACTTAGTGTTGATCATGCCAGAAGATAAATCTAAAGGGATTTCCACGGAGCTTACAGTTTTATATGACATTAAGAATTCTCCTTCTCCAAATGAATCGATATTTTCCTATAGTATCCGTTCCAGTGGAAGGTCTAAGGCCACAGTAGAGCAGGCAGGGCTATTATGACCATGAATAACCAATTGTGCTTTCACAAATGTCAAGCAGCATTAGAAGTAGAAACCTCCTGATGTGAATTCAAATAATCTTTGAAAAAGTATATACGTAGTAATATACATTACTTTCTCACCATCATCTCACCTTCATTCTAAAAAATGCTTGGTTGTTTTAACCCAAATTAGGGTCAAATATTGACACATTTTTAACCCAAGGGTTGGGTTAGTCCATATTTGACCCAAATTTGGGTTAAAATAACCAAGCATTTTTAGAGTGGTAACAAGTATATTATTTTCATTAAAAAAATGATTAAAGGGTCTGTGTATCTGTGTCCGACTCTGGTTCAAACAGGCTGCACTACACAGTTGGTTATTTCTGACATTTTGGCTAAGTGAAATTCATCTGTTTTGTTGTTGACTGAGTATCCAAAGCTCATGTAAAGGATTGAGCTTTGGGTGGGGAGCAGCAGCTCATTTGCATTTAAAGGGACACACACCAAAATGTCACGTTTTTGCTCACACCTAAATAGGGGCAAATTTTTCAAGCTATATATACTGTATAAATCTTGTGAAAAGGGTCATCATATGTCCCCTTTAAGGGAAAATTGTCAGTTTAATTTAATTTAAGTTGAAATTACTTAAACATCCAAGTTGATTGTACTTACATTTAAGGCAGCATCTTTTTTTACTGTGTGATCTTCAGATAAAAACAAACAAACAAACAAACAAACAAAAAGACATAATATGACTTATGACGAAATGCTCGAAGAAATAAATGATCTCCTTCAGGTGGCCTGTCAGTGCCTTTTGAAAAACACCCTATTACTTGGACATCGTCCACACTTGTAAAAATACTGTCAGCACTTACACCGATCAAGCATAACATTATGACCTAATATTATGTTGGTCCCCCTTTTCCTGCCAAAACAGCCCTGACCCGTCGAGGCATGGACTCCACTAGACGCCTGAAGTTGTTCTGTGGGATCTGTCACCAAGATGTTAGCAGCAGATCCTTTAAGTCCTGTAAGTTGCGAGGTGGGGCCTCCATGGATCAGACTTGTTTGTTCAGCACATCCCACAGATGCTCGATTGGATTGTGAGTGAGGGGAATTTGGAGGCCAAGTCAACACATTAAACTTGTTGTTGTGCTCCTGGACCCAAGGGCAGGACCCAAGGTTTCCCAGCAGAACATTGCACAAAGCATCACACTGCCTCCGTTGGCTTGCCTTCTTCCCATAGTGCATCCTGGTGCCACGTGTTCCCCAGGTAAGCAACGCAAACGCACGCGCACCCGGCCATCCATGTGATGTAAAAGAAAGCATGATTCATCAGACCAGGCCACCTTCTTCCATTGCTCCGTGGTCCAGTTCTGATGCTCACGTGCCCACTGTTGGTGCTTTCAGCGGTGGGCAAGGGTCAGCATGGGAACCCTGACTGGTCTGTGGCTATGCAGCCCCATACGCAACAAACTGTGATGCACTGTGTATTCTGACACCTTTCAATCAGAACCAGCATTAACTTCTTGACCAATTTGAACTACAGTAGCTCATCTGTTTGATCGGACCACACGGGCCAGCCTTCGCTCCCCACATGCATCAATGAGCCTTGGCCGCCCATGACCCTGTCACCAGTTCACCACTGTTCTTTCCTTGGAGAACTTTTGTTAGATACTGACCACTGCAGACTGGGAACACCCCACAAGAGCTGCAGTTTTGGAGATGCTCTGACCCAATCGTATTGCCAACACAATTTGGCCCTTGTCAAACTCGCTCAAATCCTTACGCTTGCCCATTTTTCCTGCTTTTAACACATCAACTTTGAGGACAAAATGTTCACGTGCTGCCTAATATATCCCACCCACTAACAGGTGCCGTGATGAAGAGATAATCAGTGTTATTCACTTCACTGGTCATAATGTTATGCCTGATCGGTGTATGTTGACACTTTATGACACCGTCGTTAGCATTTTCCCTGTTAGCTTAAATTAAACAAGGAAGAGCATTATTTTTTATGTTATTTTCAAGCAGCAGCTTCAGTGTTGCAGAGCAGGCGTGCATGCTGGGAACAGAATAGTGATCCATATTCTAATAATGTGCATCCAGTATTCAGCCTGGCATAAAAAATTAAACAGCATGTCCTAGGGGAGGCCAGTAATGATGCGAAATATCACCAACCTCTTACCTTGAGTTCACTATAAAAATAGCCTCGAAGAGCGATGCACACCAACCGATCACAGGTTCAAACAGCCATAGTTTAAGAATGCTCTCTATTATCATTCATGTAATATTTTAACAACAGTTAATAATGCATGAATCACCATTAAAACTCCCCCATGCAGTGGGAATCCATGTTTATGAAGACTGCGGTTTAAATTAATGAGGACAACTGATTATTTTGTGCCATTTGCTGTTAAGAACGGGTGCACATATGTAAATGGCTTCAAAGGAAGTATTATATAATACATAATTCAGTCTGAACATATAATTGAATAAAAAAAAAATATATATATATAAAACAGGTGGGAAAATTGTGATATGAAGGAATAAAGAAACCAATCATTTACCCCTAACTTCAATTCCCCAAATACCACATGAAAGTGTGCAGCTTTTATGCAAGGAAATATGTTCATGAATTCAAGGCCGGAGTCATTCTAATAAATGTTATTATGTTGCCGGGTAACGATCCTCCAAAGATAGACAACTTGGCCTTTGTCCTGTTACATATCTAAGCACGATTGCTATGTGGGAAAACTTTCTTGGAATTTGCGCTTCCTGTTTGGCTGGATTCCAGCCTTTCAAAGTAGCACAAATGTTAGCTTAATGAATCATTATCATTTGATATTTCTGCAGTGTTTGCTTGCCAGAAATCAAAGCAACAGGCATCTGTAATCACAGACAGACATCTGCCAGCGCAGTAGAAAATGCCAAACAAAAGCTGAACAACTGTGTGAAAAGACAATACTGAAGAGCTCTGCTAGCCTTTCTATCTATCTATCTATCTATCTATCTATCTATCTATCTATCTATCTATCTATCTATCTATCTATCTATCTATCTATCTATCTATCTATCTATCTATCTATCTATCTATCTATCTATCTATCTATCTATCTATCTATCTATCTATCTATCTGTCTGTCTGTCTGTCTATCTATTTAGCTATCTATCATCTGTCTGTGTGTCTGTCTGTCTGTCCCTCTGCCTGACTATCTATCTGAACATCTGTCCGTTCGTCTGTCTATCTTTCTGAACATCCATCCATCCATCCATCCATCCATCCATCCATCCATCCATCCATCCATCCATCCATCCATCCATCCATCCATCCCTCCATCCATCCATCCATCCCTCCATCCATCCATCCATCCATCCATCCATCCATCCATCCGTCCATCCATTCATTTGTCTATCTATCTGAACATTTGTCTGTCCATCCGTCTCTCTGTCTGTCTGTCTATCTGCATATCCATCCATCCATCTGTCCATCTGAATATATATGTCCATCTGAATATCTATCTATCTATGTATCTATGTATCTATGTATCTATCTATGTATCTATGTATCTATCTATCTATCTATCTATCTATCTATCTATCTATCTATCTATCTATCTATCTATCTATCTATCTATCTATCTATCTATCTATCTATCTATCTATCTATCTATCTATCTATCTATCTATCTATCTATCTATCTATCTATCGTCTATAGTGGAAAGCCCAAGAAGAGTTCGACATGGCAATCGGCAGGCTGAAGCACCGCGAGGTGGTCGGCAGAGTCCAGGAGGGTCGGGCAGGCCTTGGGAGGGGCGATATTCCCTTGTTCTGGTCAAAGGCTTCCAAAGAAGACCGAAAAGCCATGGTGGTGGCGGAAGTGGCAAGAGCTGAGCACGAACGCCTTAACATCAAAGCGGTGTCTCAGGGCCAGCAAGGACGTTGGACGGCATGGGAGGGTCTCGTTGACAGGTCCATGTCATGGTCCGACCTATGGAAGATCCCCCAAGCTAGGCTCAGCTTCCTGATCAGAGCAACCTATGACACCTTGCCTTGTCCCCGAAACCTCCACCAATGGTTTGGTGCCGAAGAGATCTGTTCCCTTTGTAACACCAGCAACACAAGCCTCCAGCACATTCTGTCGGGCTGCACGACAGCATTGTCCCAAGGCCGCTATAGGTGGCGGCATGACCAAGTACTGAAGAAGCTGGCAGAGGTGGTAGAGTCATGCAGAAAGGAGGCAAACAGCAGACCTTCCGCTCGTGGACAACATTCCATCCAGTTCGCAAGGGCTGGAGAGAGTGTCATACCCTCCCGCCAGAGAGATACAGCAAGGCTCCTCTCATCGGGAAGTGAGTGGACCATGAGGGTCGACTTGGGAAAGCAGCTCCAGTTCCCCAGGGAGATAGTGGAAACATCCCTGCGGTCAGACCTCGTCATGTGGTCAGAAGCTTGCAAGACCGTCTTCCTGGTGGAACTCACTGTACCATGGGAGTGAGGTGTGGAGGCTGCGCATGAGCGGAAGCGAGCCAAGTACTCTGATCTGGTGACAGAGTGCAGTGAGGCGGGCTGGAAAGCCTTTATCTGCCCTGTGGAAGTGGGGTGTAGGGGCTTTGTAGGTTCCTCATCTGCCCGCCTACTTCGCGACATGGGATGTACAGGAGCGAGACATCGGAAAGCCATGAAAGAGTTGGCAGAGGAGGCGGAGAAAGGCAGTTTCTGGCTGTGGCTAAGGAGGAAGGAGAAAGGGTTGGGGGACAAACACCTAGGGCATCAGCAGGGGGTGGCAGGGAGAGATCCCTGCCATCGCTCCGCCACCACGAGACGTACTGGGGTTAAAGGAGCGAAACGTCGATGAGTGGTGGTCTCCAGC
Source organism: Gobio gobio (assembly GCF_949357685.1). Lineage (NCBI taxonomy): Eukaryota > Metazoa > Chordata > Actinopteri > Cypriniformes > Gobionidae > Gobio > Gobio gobio. Next base: position 28,833,946 of record NC_137120.1, read on the forward strand.
TGATGACCCGTTCAGGCTCACGGAAGTGTTCAGTGTGGTGTCACGGCACACCAGATCAAAAGGCACTGGAGGAGGTGCGTCAGGCAGTGATGTCCAGCAGGAAAACATACACCTGTATATTGATATGTCTGTCTGTCTGTCCCTCTGTCTATCTATCTGAACATCTGTAAGTTCGTCTGTCTATCTGTCTGAACATCCATCCATCCATTCATCCATCGATCAGTCTGTCCCTATCTATCTATCTATCTATCTATCTATCTATCTATCTATCTATCTATCTATCTATCTATCTATCTATCTATCTATCTATCTATCTATCTATCTATCTATCTATCTATCTATCTATCTATCTATCTATCTATCTATCTATCAATCTGAACATCTGTCCGTTCGTCTGTCTATCTGTCTGAACATCCATCCATCCATCCGTCCGTCCGTCCATCCATCCATCCATCCATCCATCCATCCATCCATCCATCCATCCATCCATCCATCCATCCATCCATCCATCATCATTTGTTTGTCTATACATCTATTCATCTGTCTGTCTCTCTATCTGTCTCACTATCTGTCTTTCTATCTATTCATCCATCTATCCATATATAAAGGCGATATCATTTTCTTTTTAGTTCATATTTGCAATAATACTGCACTATTTTATATCAGGAAACACAGCTATGGAGTTTCTGTAACATTTCTACAAAACTTTGTTCAGCTTCAGAGTTTCAGTTAAATCAGGGTTAATAATTTTCTCTAATAGCTCTGTTCACCCACATATCTCATGTCAGTGAGTAAAAGACTGTAATGAGTGGTTATAAGCACACGGCATACTGCATTTGCATATATGTGGCCTGTCAGCTTACACAGATTTCAAAGAAAATGCCAATGTGTGCTTTTGACATGGAAAATGTGCACGGCCCTGGATTTGCTAGTATGGAATAACATTAGGGATTATATTTTTATCTAGTATTATAATTGTTGAATGCTACTTAGCAACTTCTGAACAAAAATATAAACACAACATACAATGCCAACATTTTCATTTGTACACATTTTTGTTTGAAATTGTAACACTAACCTCTCGAGTGCTCCTTTCTCACATTTCTCCTTTCCTCTCATTGCCAAGTGAGTTTGTGAGTGACAACTCTTGCATCAAGAAGTAGCAAGAATAGGAACATTAGCTGGATATCCATCCAGTCAAAACACACTAAGTGAAAAGATACTCCATAGTCTGTAAGGGAAGGTAGGTACGGTTATTCTCAGAACCGTGAAATTCAGAGCCATTCTCATGCCCCACACCCCACTCTCCAGGTTTATTGAGCTCCAGACCTCCTCTGATCTCAACATCTGTAATCTGTCTGGAAGTGATGAATGACAGCAGGGCCAAAATGCTCACTCCACGGGGCAGATGGCTTATCCTGCAACCCCTCGTTTCCTAATAAATCAATCCTGAATGTTTCCAGCCTGCAAAATTTTTGCAAGAGATGTCACAGTCAAAGAGAAAAACATTTAGGGATACAAAGCTGAAAATGAACCCCATATGATAAAAAAAAAAAAAGATCTTGCTGTATCAACTGGAGAGGAAGATATAAAATCAGATATCAAATCTTGAGTATTAAAGCAGGACAACATGTCACTCTTTCACAACCCAAATGCAAATGTTTTATTTCAATATCATGCAATAGGCCTATTTATTAAATTTCATCATAGAAAATCCCTTGATGCAAACGCGTGATATTTCCTCTGCACATTTCGACGTCATGACTTGTCTTCCGGTAGTTAGACTTCAGAAGTTATTTTTAGAGGTTACCCTCATTATGCCACGGTCAAAGTGATGCTTTGAGTTTGCAAAATCATGGGGTATTAAATCCTGTCTTCACTGTTTTGAGAAATCTGTGTCTCTGTCTTGTGATGAATTATTCATGCTATGCTGAATAAGGCCTTTGAAACAGTCTCCACTGACATGAGCCATGATTTTTTAATAGCAAGAGAGTAAGTCTTCTTGCTGCAGAAGTGAAATGTTTCTCCTGAAAACATTTATTTTTTGGATGAACTCGCAAGATTCTCACTTATCAGATATTTTGCATTTTGACTGTGTGATGACACTACCAAACAAGTGCTAAGTGAGATGAGAAAAGACTCAAGTGTGTCGCAGGCTTTTTCCCAAGATGCCAGGTGTCTCTTCACATTTGGAAGCTGCCAAGTCTTCATGTCTAAATGACCAAGCTGACAGGATTACATAATTTCTCTCTGAAAATGTGCCTTTTTTTTACTCGCAATAGAAAAAAAATAAGGAATTTTAAATGAATGGATATTACCTCAGTGAGATTCTGCCTTTTGTCACATACACTCACCTAAAGGATTATTAGGAACACCTGTTCAATTTCTCATTAATGCAATTATCTAATCAACCAATCACATGGCAGTTGCTTCAATGCATTTAGGGGTGTGGTCCTGGTCAAGACAATCTCCTGAACTCCAAACTGAATGTCAGAATGGGAAAGAAAGGTGATTTAAGCAATTTTGAGCGTGGCATGGTTGTTGGTGCCAGATGGACCGGTCTGAGTATTTCACAATCTGCTCAGTTACTGGGATTTTCATGCACAACCATTTCTAGGGTTTACAAAGAATGGTGTGAAAAGGGAAAAACATCCAGTATGCGGCAGTCCTGTGGGCGAAAATGCCTTGTTGATGCTAGAGGTCAGAGGAGAATGGGCCGACTGATTCAAGCTGATAGAAGAGCAACTTTGACTGAAATAACCACTCGTTACAACCGAGGTATGCAGCAAAGCATTTGTGAAGCCACAACACGCACAACCTTGAGGCGGATGGGCTACAACAGCAGAAGACCCCACCGGGTACCACTCATCTCCACTACAAATAGAAAAAAGAGGCTACAATTTGCACAAGCTCACCAAAATTGGACAGTTGAAGACTGGAAAAATGTTGCCTGGTCTGATGAGTCTCGATTTCTGTTGAGACATTCAGATGGTAGAGTCAGAATTTGGCGTAAACAGAATGAGAACATGGATCCATCATGCCTTGTTACCACTGTGCAGGCTGGTGGTGGTGGTGTAATGGTGTGGGGGATGTTTTCTTGGCACACTTTTTAGGCCCCTTAGTGCCAATTGGGCATCGTTTAAATGCCATGGCCTACCTGAGCATTGTTTCTGACCATGTCCTTCCCTTTATGACCACCATGTACCCATCCTCTGATGGCTACTTCCAGCAGGATAATGCACCATGTCACAAAGCTCGAATCATTTCAAATTGGTTTCTTGAGCATGACAAAGAGTTCACTGTACTAAAATGGCCCCCACAGTCACCAGATCTCAACCCAATAGAGCATCTTTGGGATGTGGTGGAACGGGAGCTTCGTGTCCTGGATGTGCATCCCACAAATCTCCATCAACTGCAAGATGTTATCCTATCAATATGTGCCAACATTTCTAAAGAATGCTTTCAGCACCTTTTTGAATTAATGCCACGTAGAATTAAGGGTCAAACACAGTATTAGTATGGTGTTCCTTATAATCCTTTAGGTGAGTGTATGTTCCTTCTAATATTGGTCAGGAGAAACAACTGATACAAATGTTCATTATGCACTGCTGAATGAGCTCTAAAATGTATTCTTTAAATGTATTTAAATGCTATTGAAAGAAGTTTCCGTCGTAAACAGTGCAGCGTTTTCGAGTTCTACCGCAGCCGATGCTGTTCACATGAGAACCTGATGACGCAGGAGCTGCACTGTATTTACAACGGAAACTGCGTAGGAGAAGGACACATGCTGGCGAAATTGTTGAATAAAGTCATTATTTTTGTTTGTTTTTACACACAAAAGGTAATTATCATCGCTTCATAAAACAAAAGAAGCAGAACCAGGCCTGGACTATTTATGTTGTGTTTTTGTGTTATTTTAAGCAGGAGTCGCTGCCACTTTACTTTAGTTTTGACCTTAAAGTTTGTTGATCATTTGTTGGTGGGGCGGCAGTGGCTCAGTTGTTCATGTAGGTCAGGGTTATTCAAATCTTGCCCTGGAGGGCCAATGCGCTGCAGAGTTTAGCTCCAACCCTAATCAAACACACCTGAACATGCTAATCAATGTCTTCAGGATCATAGATATCCATAATAAAGGCTAGATGTCTCGTCTGCGCTGCTGGCCAATGGAGGTCGACATCCGCACCTGGCGGCCATCTTGTCACAGTCAGCTCGCTCACTCATAACATTGTTTTCATGGTGCTTGCACTTTTTAAGTAACCATAACTTGCTAAATTTTCTACCGATTTTCAAACTGTTTGGTTTGTTATAAACGTCAGAGATGTAGTTATGACACTGCATACTTATGAAAAATTATTCATAATTTGTTCAAGCATCCATAAGTATTGCCACGTTAATAACGTTTGTAAGAAACTAAACCATTTGTAAATCCGTCACGATTTCAGTGAGATAAGAGTATTTATGTTCATGCAGATCACTCGCCTTACATCAGGTACCACAGAGCCCTGCCTGTGACAAGATGGCTGCCGGTGATGACGTTAGAGACTCCGCCGTAAGACATCTAGCCTTTATTATGGATATCTATGTTCAGGATCATTAGAAAATCACAGGTAGGTGAGTTTGATCAGGGTTGGAGCTAAACTCTGCAGCGCATTGGCCCTCCAGGGCAAGATTTGAATAACCCTGATGTAGATTGTCTACAAACTAGAAGGTTGGTGGTTCAATCCCTGGTTCCACCTGACCAAGTGTCGAGGTGTCCATGAGCAAGGCACCTAACCCCAGCTGCTCCCGACGAACTGGATGGCGCCTTGCATGGCTGACACTGCCGTCGGTGTATGAATGAGTGAGTGAATGTAAGGCAATATGTAAAACGCTTTGGATGGCCATGGGTCTGTTGAGAGCGCTATATAAATCCAGTCCATTTACCATTTGCCGGTTCCTGCCTCCTTCTTCCTGGGCTTCAGCACCAGTGTAACGAAGTTCATTGATAAAGGAAGAAGGAGGCAGGAACCGGCAAACAATCAGCGCATTTAAACAAGAAGCTTGCGGTCCAAATTGTCTGTGCGCTGAATTGCAACGAAAAAGAAAAAGATTATGCAGGAGGAAATGGTTGGGGAGACACGAGGAGCAAGGATTGTGTGTTCTGCAAAGAGAGTTGGAGGTAAATAAATAATTTTGCAATGTGCTGCTGTAGGCTGGTCAAGCAAATGTTTGTGCTTTGTTTCTGTTTGATATAATTGTAAAGCTTATGTGTAATTCTGATATTCTGGTCTATAACTCCTCCCCGAACCTCCTGCTGCCCTGTATCTTGCTCTTTCATTGGCTGTAGGTCATCGCCGATGTCATTTTCAGTCAGAACACATTTCAGCAGGATTTTGAATCGATATTTTGCATGTCAAATATCTCACGGGCATCTGTGATGCGTTGTTGATTCTCTCAGATCGTGTCTTTGGTAATTCACACTGCATTATTGTCACTCGCATGAACGAGCACCGATTTGCCTCCAATTTTGAGCATTTGTCTGTGATTTCACAAAACCTGTCGGTAAGTGAAAATGTCCCCAACTAAGCAAGTCAAAGGCAACAGTGGCAAAGAACATATAATCCATCAGTGGTACAAAAAGAGGGAAACAAATTTAGAAACCAGGCTCAGTCGGGGGACCAGTTCTCCTCTCGCCAAATGAACCAACATGGTGTGGTTATGATTCCAGCCTGATTGTGGCTTGGTGTAATTTAGAATATTTAATCCAGTTCCTTCTGCTTGAAGATTGGTATATATCACACCTGGGATACATCACAAATTACACAATGGTCTTCAGGTACGGAACAGCATGATCGCTTGAACCAGGGCCGGCCCTGACCAATTTGCTGCCCTAGGCAAGATTTTACTTGGTGCCCCTTAAAGGTTTAACACTACATGTTATCAGTCTAAGTTTTGGAAACACTGGTACGGTTTTATTTTTGTAATGCATTGATGTTCCCTTTCGAGGGAACTCGCACTGCATCGGAACGACGAATTTGGGGACACTCCCTAAGCAACAGCGCGTCTGAAGTATGAATGAAATCAGGCCAATCCTGATTGGTGTTGCGTCATGACGTAACTATGACGGCGTACCCGGAAGGTACATAAGGGGAGCCTGGGCATAGTAATGGCAGTTATCGCTCTTCAGCATAGCGCTCTGTGTGAAATCTGTCTGTCTATTTATTGTTGTTTGTCAAAAAGTGAAAGTGTGTGTGAAATGGCGACTGGAAAGTGAGAGAGTTTAAGCAGTGTGTGCATCCGTGTCCCCGTTACATGTCGGGCTCGGATGCACACCTGCTGTGTGTGCAGTGTCTGGGTGTTCAGCATACTCGGGCGGCTCTCGAGGGAGCCGCTTATGAGCATTATATGAAAGCTGACACTCAGGTTGCTCCGCTCTCGGCTGGTCGTGTTCAGTGAGACCGGCCAGCCTCGTGAGCCCTGTGGATCGGTCCCGCATCCGCCGAGGCGGTGCGGCGAGGCCGGTCATGGGGCTTACGGATGGACTGTCAGCGGGACTTGGGACTGCTGAGGCATCTTCCCAGTCTTTGTCTGACAGTTCAGATGTTCTCCTTCCCCGTGTGGAAGCCCGCGCTGCGGCTTCTTCCCCCGGGGCGGAGGACCCGATGCTTCAGCGGTCTGATTCTGAGGAATTAGACGTGCTCAGCATCGAGGCAGTCAAAGTCATAAGCACTCCTTATATATGCAATTAAAGTGAACACACGCGATCGGTGTGCATGAGATACTGGTTGGCTTAACGGCTTGAGCCACGTTGCTGAGGCAACGTGTGGGTTACGAGTCCGTATAGTACGATAAAACAGTATCGTCTGATGATGGCTGCATTTAAATCTGAGGATTTAAATGAAATATGAGCTGACTCTGAGGAGTTAGATATTCAGCCTGTCATTCAGACCATGTTTCACCGTATTGTTTGAAACTGTTTGGCTTTTTTCTCGAGGGATGAAAGCCAATTGTATTATGACGGCTTGAACCACGTTGCTGAGGCAACGCGGGGTTTATGAGTCCACATAAATACAAATAAACAGTTCGTCTGATGATTACGGCCACATTTAATTCTGAGGAATTAAATAAAATATAATCTGACTTTGAGGAGTTAGATATTCAGCCTATCATTCAGACTTTGTTTCACCTTATTGTGGCTGCATTTAATTCTGAGGAATTAAATTAAAATATTATCTGACTTTGAGGAGTTAGATGTATTTTTATTCAGCCTGTCATTCAGTTCAGTTGGCACGGGGTTGGTGATTATGATGGCATTTAATTCCGAGGAATTGAGTGTCGTGTTCTCCGACTTTGATAAATTGGATACTTTAATTCTGTCACCCAAGCGTGTTTAACTTGTGAACTGGATATTCATCTAAGATGGAGCCCTTCTGAAGTGATGTCGTTCTCGCCGCCTTGTGGCCTGCGGGACACATCAGGTTCAGGCAAGGGCTAATCGCAGTGTCCGCCCTAGTGTTGCGGCCCTGTCGAGCTGCTCTCTTAGATGAGGCCCCTGCTGGCCAGCCCCCTCTCCCGGGTAGGAGCGACCGAGGTCGTTTTCCCCCAGGAGCTCTCGGGAAATCAGTGCTGTGTTCCCGCCGTCAAAGACGACGGTGTGTCTACGTGGGTTCTGCAGACTGTAGAGCTGGGTTACAGGCTTCAGTTCGGTTCTCCTCCCCCGAAGTTCAACGGGGTGGTCCGGACTGTGGTCGGCCCAGGGCAGGTTCGGGTTATGGAACAAGAAGTACAGCCCTGTTAGCCAAGGAGGCCATAGAACGGGTCCCTCTGGCAGACAGGAAGTCCGGATTCTACAGCCGGTACTTCATAGTTCCTAAGAGGGATGGCGAGTTGCGTCCAACTTTAGACCTGAGGTACTTGAATCGTTCTCTGAGGAGATTCAGATTCAAGATGCTTAGCAATTCCTCCATTGTGATTCAGATCCAGTTTGAGGACTAGTCTGTCACGATGGGTCTGAAGAGGACGCATACTTCCCTGTATCCATCCTTCTGTGTCACAGGAAGTTCCTGAGGTTCGCCTTTTGGGGGCAAAGAGTACCAATATCGGGTTCTTCCAGGCGGCCTAGCCCTTTGAGACTCTACACGCAGTAGCGTGTTGATGCCTTCTCAGAGAACTGTGTTCCTGGGAGTCGTATGGGATTCTCTACGTTGGGGGCACAATTGTCTCCCGCACGTATCGAGTCCATACGGGCGGTGGTCTCTAGAAGGAAGCTAGGCCACAGCATCACTGTGAAGCAGTTTAAGGACTGCTGGGGCTTATTGCGGCTGTGTCCAACAGAATATCTCTTGGCCTGCTGCATGAGATCCTTACAGTGATGGCTGGGAATCAAGGGGTTTTCCTCGAGGGGAAAACCATTCTGTATGATCAGGGTAACGCGCAGATGCCTTCGTTCCCTAGTCATATGGAAGAACCTTGGTTTCTGTCCCAAGGGCCAGTGTTAGGAGCGTCCTGTTGCCAGGATTCCGTTTCAACAGACGCCTCCCTCACTGGCTGGGACGTGGTCATGGCAGCCGCTTGCGAGAGGTCTGTGGGAGACCCAGCATTTCTCCTGGCACATCTACTGCCTGGAAATGCTGGCGGTCTACAAAGCTCTGAGGAGCTTTTTCCCGGACCTCCGCGGCCACCATGTCCTGATACGGAAGTAAACCAGGTGGCTTTCCTTGAGGGGAAATCCATTCTGTATGATCAGGGTAACGCGCAGTGGCCTTCGTTCCCTAGTCATATGGAAGTTGCCTTGGTTTCTGTCCCAGGGGCCAGTGTTGGGAGCGTCCTGTTGCCGGGAATCCGTTTCAACAGACGCCTCCCTCACTGGCTGGGACGTGGTCATGGCGGCCGCCTTGCGAGAGGTCTGTGGGAGACCCGGCATTTCTCCTGGCACATCTTTTGCCTGGAAATGCTGGCGGTCTACAAAGCTCTAAGGAGCTTTTTCCCGGACCTCCGCGGCCACCATGCCCTAGTACGGAAGTAAACCAGGTGGCTTTCCTTGAGGGTAAATCCATTCTGTATGATCAGGGTAACGCGCAGTGGCCTTCGTTCCCTAGTCATATGGAAGAAACCTTGGTTTCTGTCCCAGGTGCCAGTGTTGGGAGCGTCCTGTTGCCGGAAAATCCGTTTCAACAGACGCCTCCCTCACTGGTTGGGGCACGGCATCAGGGGGGTTGAGGTCACGCCCTCTATGCAGACTGGCGCATCACATCCTCCTGTGGTCCCAAGGGAAACTGTTGTCCATCAGGGCAATGTATGTCCCGGGGGTCCAAAATCAGAGAGACGACCCACTGTCCACTGTGGTTTTCTCTCACGCATCCGGCCCCACTGGGGCTGGATGCCATGGTGCAGACGTGGCCGAGGCTGCGTCTGTACGCTTTTACCCCGATCGCTCTGCTCCCGGGAGTCCTGGAGCGGGTCCGTCGACAAGGCGCCAGCCTGCTTCTGGTGGCGCCACGTTGGCCGACTCGAGTTTGGTTCTCAGACATCATAGCTCTGCTAGCGGGTCAGCCGTGGGAGATTCCTCTGAGGAGGGATCTCCTGTCTCAAGCAGGGGGCACAATATTTCACCCCCGGCCAGAGATATGGAACCTTTGGGTCTGGCCCCTGAGGGGGCCAGATACCTAGAGGCTGGCCTGCCGGCGGATGTGGTTGAGACCATGCTCAGTTCCAGGGCTCCGTCAATAAGGAGACTGTACAGCTTCAAGTGGAATGTATCTTCCACTTGGTGTAGAGAGCGTGAGGTGGACCCAATTAACTGCCCAGTGGCTTCAGTGTTGGAGTTCCTCCAAGATCGTTTCTCTGCAGGGCTTACCCCGTCCACACTCTAGGTGTACGTGGCTGCCATTGGGGCTTTCCACACACCGTTGGGTAATGGGCCTTTGGGTAGGCACCAGTTGGTTGTACGGTTCCTCCGTGGGGCTCGGAGGATGAGGCCTGCGGCTCGTTCCAGAGTCCCAACCTGGGACCTGGCAGTGGTTCTCGAGGGATTGGCTGAGGCCCCCTTCGAGCCACTAGAGTCAGCAGACCCAAAGAGCTTGACCCTTAAGATGGCCTTTCTCTTAGCCATCACTTCTCTGAGGAGAGTGGGGGACCTTCAGGCCTTGGCGCTTACGCCGACTTGCCTGGAGTTTGCCCCTGGCGAAGTGAAGGCCATCTTACACCCTAGGGCTGGTTATGTGCCCAAGGTGCCATCAAGCGTGGTCAGGCCTTTGGTTCTTCAGGCATTTCATCCTCCGCCTCACATGACGGCGGAAGAAGGGAGACTTCACCTGCTCTGCCGGTCAGAGCTCTTATAATGTATATTTAGTGAAGTCTGCACAGGAGATCTGTACAGCTGTCTATAGCTTGCACCTCCCTGCGACGCCTGGTGCTAGGGTGCTCCAGTCCTAGCTGTGCCCGGTCTCCGGCTTCACACTAGGACTGGAGCTATCCTCGGTGTGGCCTAGTGGGTACTCGTTCCCCAAATTCGTCGTTCCGATGCAGTGCGAGTTCCCTCGAAAGGGAACGGCTCGGGTTATGTATATAACCCTTGTTCCCTGAGAAAGGGAACGAGCACTGCATCCCGTCGCCACACCTCGGCACGCCTGGAGCGATTGCTTCATCGCGATAACTGCCATTACTATGCCCAGGCTCCCCTTATGTACCTTCCGGGTACGCCGTCATAGTTACGTCATGACGCAACACCAATCAGGATTGGCCTGATTTCATTCATACTTCAGACGCGCTGTTGCTTAGGGAGTGTCCCCAAATTCGTCGTTCCGATGCAGTGCTCGTTCCCTTTCTCAGGGAACAAGGGTTATATACATAACCCGAGCCGTTTTTTTATTGTTATTGTTGTTGTTGTTGTTGTTTTATATGATGTCCAGTCCATTCTACCCCATAATTATGTTCATGATATTATTGTTATTTTTTTTTAAAGGCTGATTATAGTTAAACTATACAAAAATAGCACCTACGACACATTACAGCCTAAACACAAATAGCAAGAGTACTTGCATCTAACATTCATGCACAAACTATTAATTGAGAACCAGCAAGTGTTTGTTTTCCAGTAGATGGCAGCAATCTTCCACTAAACTATGCACATTCATGTTTTCACCATGAGTTCAACTGAGAAATTTAGATTTTTAATGTGAATTTTACATAAAATGTTGCTATTTTAAATAACCTGTATATAAATATCATTACTAAATTCGGCAAATACATTTTAAAATTGCCATATGTCCCATTGAAACTGCACAACTGTAGAGTAAAAACATTAGGCTATTAAAAAAGTGATATTACATGCATTTAAATATTTAATGCAATTAGATAAACTGTTCATTCATTAGCCTATATCACTTTACCTGTCCAAATATCAAAAAATTCTTAAATCAAGATGCATTTAATAAAATTACATATTTTTTCTTGTTTTCTGGGGGAAAAAAATCAAAATGAAGTGAATTTTTGCTTAAAGGGGTGGTAAACAACGATTTCACTATTCTAACTTTAGCTAGCGTGTAATGTTGCTGCTTGAGCATAAACAACATCTGCAAAGTTACAACGTTCAAAGTTTAAAGCAAAGGGAGATATTTGCTTTTAAAGAAATCAGTTTCTAAGAACTACAGCAAACGGCCAGTAGGCGACTACACACATTCCTCCAGGGTTGGTGACATCAACAGGCTCAATATTTACATAAACCCCTCCTCCGAGAAGATTAAATAAGGGGGGGTGAGGCCATTTTGTATCGCGGCGGTGTTGTGGTTAGTAGGCTGGAGTGTTGTTGCCGCGATGCAGAGGAAACGCTGTTATATTCATCCGGATTGCAGGTCTGGGGTACTTGCTCTGTTCAGCCTTCATAGGGACAGGGGTGCGTTGCAGAGCGTTTAACATACAGCATGTTGCACGTGTGTTTGAGTCAGCGGGGAACAGGCGCGCGCGGGGCTTCCTGCAGCACATCTCATGGAGGGAAACATCCACCGTCTTCGCGATTTCAATGCCAGATTTGCACAACGTCAGCTGCGTGAAAAAAACACTGCCGGTGCGTGGATGCACGACGCGCGCACTGCACATTTCACGGAGGACAACACAAACTTCCACAAACTTCGCGAGTTCAATACAGGATATGCACAACGGCTTGTCCTGAAAGCTGGATTTACAAACAGAAGCTGTTCACGGGCCACAACCTGTAAGTCTGATTTATTTTTCATTGATGTGTTTTCCTGTAATAGGTTGTAGCAAGGAAGTAAACAGATGACAACGCTGTTCTGCAAACCAGTCTGTTAAATGCTCATTCATACTTAACGATATCCGACGAACACCTAACGTTACAAACATTAACGTTAAAATCTCAACAGCGAACCTGGCATTAGTGTAAATGATTCTTTGATTAGAGCTTTTATGTATTGTTTATCTTCAGGCATGCTAAACATGGTTCTGTGTGTGATTTGGCTAACTTACTAGTTAAAGCCAGTGCTTAGTGTTCGTTTTGGGTTAACGTTAGTTCTTGCGACAGATATTTGGCTATAATCGTTCTAAAAATACAAAAGTTAAAGTGCCATTCAGTAGCGATCATTATAGATCCGCAGTCTTTACTCTCGAGGACTGAACAGGTTCTGCTCGATCATCTTCACTCAAATGTTCTGGGTCTGATTCGAGCTCATATGGTTTTATTGACGCCGTTGTTTCTAATACTGAACAGCCTCCGGTAAGGGGCGTGACGTTTCCGACGTGCACTGCGGTTAGCGAATCACAACACACTGGGCCAGCTAACCAATCTGAGCCCACTGCGTATTTTTGAGGGACTGGCTTCATACAACCCGGAAAGCATCAGACCGTTTTACAAGGAGGGACAGAGCAGTGTAGAATAAAGGTCAAATATATGAAAAATAAGGCAATTTTTTTTTTAAACGAAGCATGAACACATGTTACAGTGCACCCCACAAACACAGCCAAGCCTTCAAAAGAATGTGTTTTACCACCCCTTTAAAGGTGAACTATATAGGATTTTTGCAGTAAAATATCCAGAAACCACTAGGTCAGTGTTATATATTTTGTTCAGTTGAGTACTTAGAATATCCCAAATGTTTCCAACTATTTGTAAATCGTGAGAAATTGCTATTTTAACCAAAGAACCGGGACGTGTTAGCTATGCGTGTGAGGGAGTCGCCTGTCGATTGCGTCATATCTGCGTCACCCTCGGTTTCCGGTTTTATTCAGTGAAACACTTTACTCTCACTGCAGTGTGAACAAGTTTCATAGCAGCCGCCGAGCGAACGTCATAACTTCCTTTTTAACACACTCAGATATATCTAATATGATAAACAGAGTTGCGTTACCTCATACTCATCACTGGAAAAGAGGAAGTGGCGCCGGCCACTTCCTCTTTCTGTTTGGGACAGAAACAAGATTTCAATCAGAAACAAGATTATTTTTCTCACCCCATTGGCAGATCATTTTGCCTGTTTTAAGCAAAAACTCATTTCATTTTGATTTGATTTTCAAGAAAACAAGAACAAATATTTTATGTAATTTTACTTATCTAAATGCATCTTAATTTAAGAATTTTTAGAAATTTAGACTAGAAACAAGATACTAAGAAAGAATAATACTAAGTAAGAAGAGCATTTTTTTTGCAGTGTAGCCTATACATTATCTTCCCTGCATCAGGGGGCTTCTGTCTTTTTTGACACTACAACTCGGCCATCCATCATAAATAAACAGGCAACTTTCACTGTGTCTACACCTGGCGCGAGCGGCCAAGCACCCTAAAAAATGAAAGCAATCCTGTCTACGTTGATTGCGGCGAGAGGCGACGCGACACAAAAAAAATCCCAACGTTAAACTGATCGTGCGTTATATTTCTGACGCACTTCAAGTAGCTCGGCGGGGGAGATTAATGAGGTGGACCGAGAAGAAGCGGGGGACTTAGTTAAGTTTTTTTTGCGCTTTATTTGGTAATATTTCGAATTAATATTAATAAAATGGTAACAGTAATAAATTTTGCCGCCCCTATGGATGAGTGGCGCCCCTAGCATTTGCCTATTCCGCCTTTGCCACGGGCCGGCGCTGGCTTGAACAAATTATTCTTTTAAACCAGTTATTTTTAGAGAATCAACAAAATACAGCACAACCAGTAGCCTATTGTCTGATTCACAAACTCTTATGAATGAGCCGGGTCATTTTAGTGAAACAACACAACACCACAATCAGTGTAGTCCAATTCATGAACAAAATATTATTTTGGTAACGCTTTAGATTGCAGCCCCGGAAAGTACTGCGAAAAATGAAAGTAAAACAAATTTAAAGTATAACTTTCAGTAATTAATGTAACTATAAAGTACATTTGTGTATAAGGAAACAATATGTCATATTTGGGGAATAAAGGGGTAACTAGGAAAATTAACAAATTATTTATACTCTAAGGCACCGTCCACACGGAGACGCATTTAGCTGTATACGTAAAAATGTTGTACCGTATCAGCATTTCATCCACATGGATCCGGCGTTTTGGGAGCATGAATCCGATATTTTTTGAAACCGGGTCCCAGAGTGGACAAATCTGAAAACGACACCCTTGCGTTTACGTGTTTACAGCCGATCCGTATATTTTGTGAAACGGTGACGTCATCACACCACGTCACTCAAGGGAAAGACTTGAAAGGGATACAGCTATGGGCACTGGGCATGCGCATGTCAATATTGCGTAATTTAATTCCTATATTTGCATTATTGTAAGGGTAGGTTTAGGGCTGGGGCAGGTGAATGAGTTAATAAAACAAATCTGGTAAGTAGCAAATTTATTTATTTTTATTTTATTGTGAGATTTTGCTTCACTTCCTACCATTGCTGTACCCCTTCTAGCCACAACTCTTCTTCTCCGTTTTTAGTGTGTTTCTGTGGCAGAATTACAGCGCCACATACTGGCCTGGCATGTATACTACATCGTTTTGAGTCGTTTTTAGCGCTCTCGTGTGTACGCGGATATTTCTTGAAACGAGGGGGAAAAAAAGATCGGATAGGGAAAGCTCTGGCTTTGTGTGGAGTATATTTATACTCTAAGTAATTATCAGTGTAGTTACAGGTTAAGAGTGACATCTGAGTGCATTAAGTGTAAATTGTCTCCTTTGTTTACTAAACAAAATTATGGGGGACACCATTTTTTGTAGCCTAATCTTGGTGAGTAAAGGTTTTTCAAATTATAACTAAATATTAATTGAGTCTTAATGCATAATGTAGACAGAGTATATAGGTTAATGTTGGCATTATTCTTTTATCAAATTTCAGCTGCTGTTCATCGTCGCGTTGAGGCCGGATTGCGGAGCGAAGTGGTGAATCAAATCCACGGAGCCTTTATCTTAATTTCGTTATTGCCAAATACCCATCTTAGTTTAGAATTTATCTTGATTTAATTTGTTATGAAAGTCTCCTTTTTATTTGCGCATTGGCCTATTTGTATTAGTATTGGTGATTGTGGAGAGAGGCGGCCACAAGCAAGTCCCGTTTTTCGTTTGTCTTAGGCCTAATCTCAAATTTATGTACATTTTTCGCTTTATTTCGTTATTGCCAAATACCTATCTTAGTTTAGAATTTATCTTGATTTATTTTTTTAAGAAAGCCACATTTTTATAGGCCTCATTTCATAAGTGTATGTCTAGGCCTATTTAGAGTACTGATATGTTACAGAGGACTTATTTTATTTCTTTGTTCCAACTTCCAAGTGGCCTATAGCCTACGTTAGATGTTAAAGAATGTATATATGACTCATTCTTGACAAAAGGCAAAAGAGCTGTGTGTGCACGCACATTTGAATAATGTCGGGCTGTAAACGGGTTTGGCCTTTTAAAAAGCTTTCAATCAAAATGTACTTGTCGGGCCTTACTTTTAAGGCCTGATTACAGCTCTACTTCTGGTTCCCTCATCTTGAAGTCAATGGGTTTTTTGACATATCAGATCAGAAAGGCATTTATTTTCAGTACAAATGAAGAAAACATTCGAAAAGTGGAAATAAAGCGTCTAATGTGTATTTAATCATAACGTCTTTATAGGTTAGGCGTAAGTGAACAGACATGCGTTGAATTAGAGATGGTAAGAGTGGGTCCAATGTCATTGGTCTTAAAAATTGGTTGGGTCTTGTCCTACCCACAGACAATGGTTCCGATGCCCATGGTCCATCTTGAACCATTTGATAAACACCTACAAACTTTGGAATTATTATTTAATCAACAACAACAAACATTTTTTTTTTTTTTTTTAGACAGATTTCTTTAGTTAATCAAAAATACTCAGCATGATCAGTGTAGTCTGATTCATGAACAATTGACTCTTATGATCCAGACCTTCTAATGAATCAGGAGTTACCACACTGTAAAAAAAAAAAAATCAGGTCTCCAATTGAAAATTTTCTAGTGACTGATCACATCAATTCACAGAAATGTAATTTGGCCAACTGAAAAATTCAGATGCGATCTATCACTAGAACATTTTCAATTGGAGACCTGATTCTTTTTTACAGTGCATTTGAATCGGACTCAAGGATCCTTCACTGAAGCTTTTATTTCACTGGAGTTCACAGGCAAGTTTTTGACCAGGTTGGCTATTATATCTTAAATCATTAGCAAATGAAATGCATACTTGTTGTTAAATCTTCTAAAGTTAGAAGGCTTCCTGCACAATTTGCTCTATTATAGCCGCAAATAAAAATTCATATGTAAGCAAAATGGATATTATTACTGAAATATGCCCAAATTAATCAGAATCTAACCAAAATTAACTTAAATATGAAATATAATTTTTTCTTTCCTATATTTTGTTTTTGCACATTAGCTTCCACTACAACAAGCTAAACAAAACATACTGTAGCACTACAGATGATCCATATCCAGAATATAGGCTGACTCGGTTTTGCTGGGGTGCAGAACAAAGCTATACATCCATGCTCCCAATCTAGTGCCAGAGTGATTTATTGCAATGTCTATTTTTGAATAATGTCTTCTGACATCTGCTCCAGTCCTGCCATTTAAATGGAGGTATGGATCTGTCCTGCTCTGTGATTAATTATGAGAAAGCCATGGGTTAACACTGACAGGCAGCTCTGAGTCAAGCTTAATTCGTACCGACAGGACGTATCTACAGTGAGATACTAACCCCAACCCTCAAACCCTCACAGACACACTCGACATATATGCACAGAGCAATAGAGGTGAGACTATAGCTCATAGACATTTTAATTAGTGCTGCTTGCTGAGGCAAGCATCACTGTTACGATTGCTTATACTTAGAGCACTTAAATTAACCGCTATCGCTGAGTATTAAACTTAAGCGCACAACTCATTCCGCTTTGCCTGTGCTTCTGACAAGAATGACACCTCAAACTGTGAAAAATGTTGAGAAGTGTGCTACAAATTTTCAAAGGGATTGTGATTTTTCGCCTCACATGAATGGACCAACATATCAGTATGTATCATAGAAGATCATAAATGAATTAAGCATCTTGTTTGTGAATGAAGATCTGCTGATTTTTTATTTATAAAACAGGCATCCTAACGTTCTCTGTTGGTTAGCTGGGAAAGATTTTTTTAAACCAAAATACAATACTCTGTCTGAAATGTTCTGGGAACATTAGTTAAGGGTTACAGAAATAACACCTTTGACTTTTAATGACTTTGATTTTAAAGTAATTGATTCACTTATAATAATACAATTTGAATAATATATGCAGTATATATAAAATACAATACAATAAAATAATCGGATAATCATTTGACGCCACCTACTGGCATAAATATGTAATCTGAAAACAATGGTCACCGAATGAATCTGAAACTTGTGGCCCGGTTCCACAGACAGGGTTTAGATTAAGCCAGAATTAGTTTAATTAGGACATTTAAGTAGCTTTTATAAGCATGGCTAAAAAAAATGTGATGTGCATCTTGAGACAAAACAATAGCACTGACATATTTTAACTCCTTCCCCGCCATTGGCAGATTTTCTTTCTGTGTTTTCGCTTTTATACGGTAGGGTATTTACATGATACCAGCTGCACTTTCTTGCTCTCTCATCTCTCCGACAGCGATTTAAACACAAACCTGCCTCCCCTCACATTCACACGTTTCATTTGCTCCGGATGAATATTGTTGATGTTACAGGGCTTGCATTTTGCCATAGGATTGCGCGCACTGTGCATAATTCCCACAGAGTTTGTGCTCACACCTAAAGTATGTACACATACAGCCGCCTCTCAGTACTAAATTGAGTTCTTGTTTGCTTCTATTTGTGCTTTAACACTCAAAAACACACATAATAATGTAAAAATGCCGGTCTTGGCGAGTATTCACGTAAACACAGTCAGTTGTGTTTTAAGTGAACATAAACAGATAAAGAAAACGCATGTGTAACAGTATAATGGATCCGTGCTTCAGGTCTTAAAGTGACAGAAGCCTAATATACCTGCTGCCAAATTACGAGATAAAATAAAAAATATCTTTATGGCAGTTTTCCCATGGTATCAATGTCCAAATTGTGGTCAGTGAAAATCCTGAGTTGCTAGTAACTTTGGAAAACGTCTCCGGTTACGTATGTAACCTAGGTTCCCTGAGAACAGGGAACGAGACGCTGCGTCAGCTTGACGCTACGGGGAACGCCTCCAGCGTGACAGGTGTCTGAACTACTATCGAATCACGGCAATCCTATTGACCGGCGACAGCCTATGATGTCATCAAGGTGCGACCAGGAAGTATAAAAGGGCGCCTTGCCAACATGACACCGCCCTTCGTCTGAAGGGACTGTTTGGCAGGCAAACCCTGAGGCATGGCAAAGCGACGCAGCGTCTCGTTCCCTGTTCTCAGGGAACCTAGGTTACATACGTAACCGGAGACGTTCCCTTTCGAAAGGGAACTCGCGCTGCGTCAGCTTGACGCTACGGGGAACGAAATACCAACGCCGCCATGCCGAGGGGAGTGCATGCCTACTGGCAGTGACAACTGTCAGAACAAGCAAATTCAACTGAAATGCCTGAACCACTCCCCCTCTGGTCACATAAGGCTGTCAGTGACAGCATTCCCTACGGTCATAGCCCAAGCTATAAGCCTGAGTAGGAAGCTTCGAACACTTAGAGAAGTTCTACCCAGGCCGCTCAAAGGCCTGGATCCAACCCATTCGAAAGAAGGGGGCTCCTTTAAGGGAATGTGGCTAGGGGGCCCTAGGGCGCCCCAGCCAGCCACTACCGCCACCAAGGAGGCCTAGCTTGGTGCCTTTTTCAACAGGCACTTCAGCCGGGCCATCCCTGTCTGTTCGATAACAGAGCCTCTGGACACTCGCCTCCTGAGGAGGCATCCAGTCCCAGGGACTGCAGAATGGCAGTGGCCTCCTCGGACCGGATCTCAGAGACGGGAATCCCGGAGAGCAGCACTCAGCTTAGCGCTTTCTACCCTTGCCATCGAGGGGAGTAATCTGCTCAATCCTAGGATCTACTGAGCTATTATCAGATAGAAACACTCAGGAGGCCAGACTGGCCTAAAAACTGATCTAATTGGGAGGCCACCCTAGGGGCCTACGACCACCCGATCAGGCCCAGGCAGCCTTGGCTCACATAAGACCCTTCCGAAAGGAGGGGAGCATAAAGGGGGCTGCCCGGTAGGTAAACCAGGTTGCAGGCTGAAATCCCCTCCTTGGGGATCAAGTAGCAGAAGCGACACCAGTCGTGCTAGGGTGACCACTAGCTGTCAGCATCATGCCAGTTAATAGTCTTTGTACTGAGAACCAAAGACCCATTAGGGAGGCCTAGTGAGGCCCAGTGTATGCCAGAGAAGCCTGAAATGCTCAGGAACTCGCTTAGAGGGAGGCCTGGTGAGGCCTACTACCTGATAGCAGTTGAAGCCGACTGTCAAAGTAGCTGGAAAACGGAAACTCGTTTTCTCAGGGAGGCCTAGTGAAGGCCTACTACCTGAAGGTCAAGCTACACCAGCTAGCCGAGTATCCTGACTCGGGAACTCGCCCTCAGGGAGGCCTAGTGAGGCCTACTACCTGATAGCAAGCCTTAGGGAGGCCTGGAGGGGCCTACCACCTGATAGCAAGCTATGCTAGCTACCCGAGCATCCTAACTCAGGAACTCGCTCCCTCAAGGGAGGCCTAGTGAGGCCTACTACCTGATAGCGGGCCTGCAGAGAGGCCCAGTGTGGCCTGCTACCTGCTAGCGACTCGTGCTAGCTGTTTCTCAGGTGACTGGAGCCCAGGAACCTGCCCTTAGGGAGGCCCGGTGAGGCCTACTACCTTACGACCAGTCTTCAGGGAGGCCTAATGCGGCCTACTACCCAGCAACAGCCTAGCAACTCCTGTGCTAGCTGACACGGTGACTGGCAAACAGGAGCCCTCCTTCAGGGAGGCCTGGTGAGGCCTACTACCTGCCAGCAGTTCATCACAACCTGCCAAGTGACTAAACCCAAGAATGCGTCCTCAAGGGAGGCCTGGTGAGGCCTGCTACCTCATGCCGAGTCTTCAGGGAGGCCTGGTGCGGCCTACCACCCATCAACAGCTTAGCAGCCCATGCTAGCTGACACAGCGACTGGCGAATGGGAGCCTGCTTTCAGGGAGGCCTAGTGGGGCCTACCATCCCACAGCAGGCCTGCAGGGACGGCTTCCTGGTGACAGGAGTGAAAAACTGTGATGTTATAACCTTGGGCTGACAGTAGCTTCTCTGCTGGCTGACAAAAATTAACATCCAACTGCTGACAAGGGTTATAGTTGGGAAAAACTGCTACTTGAAAGCCGACATCGTTGGGGAGTAATATATACCGCAATACACAAGGGGCCGAACTTTGCAGAGGCCTACCAAGGCTGACTACCTATGTTCAAGGTTGCAACTAGTAATTTGCCAACCTCCCCAAACGTCGGGACTCACTCGCAAGGAGGCCTAACTCTGAGGCCTACCACCTGACCTGGAGTCTACTGCCAAGACTGCCCCAGCTGGCTACCCACAGCCAGCTGGCCTAAAAATCATCCCAGCCTAGCTGGGTGACCCATCCCGGAGGCCTCCAATTCCTTCTGGAGCCAACTGTACAATGGTGCAGATCGGCAGCGCCTACAAACACTGGAACCTAATCACATTGTCCATAGCAGGGTACTCGGCAAACCAAACGCCTTGTACCCCCTAAGCGGGGGGAGTACCACATACGCCACCCACCTCATGAAGGTCCTAGCTTTAATAGCGCCTATCATACTGTGTGAGGGTGTCAGCCATGGCAATGCTCTGGCTACAAGGGAGCTCACGACCAAACTTACATAAACCAAAAGGTTGTGAAGTGCTGCTCAACCCGAGCCATGGGTGAGGCAGAATGATACAGAGCTGCGTGTGGAGGTACTCAAATCTACCCTGCCTTGTCAGGGGAGTACGACTAACTGGCCAGGGCATATACAAAAAAGGCCAGCGCCTGCCAAAAAACTGGCGGCCTCTAAAACTAGCTCTGGAGGGCCGGGTTGAGTTATGCATACGGAATTTTCGTATTTGCATAAAAAACGCCTTAACCCTGCCCCACGACTACTGGCTAAGTCGCTATCAATTCTGCACAGCACCAACCTGCATTACTAGCAAAGGCCCCAGAACGCAGGCAAGGGGGCGGGCCTTGGCCGGACTACTCTGCGTAAGAGGAGGCTACATTAGGGACAGATAATAAAGCGAAGTTCAAAAAAGGAACAGCTACCCGGAGCGCTAGCGCTTCTTGGCGCGCTACTCCGTAATCCCTAGAAAGCCTAGGCCAATCTAGATCTATACCCGAGATCCCAAACAGGGCCACTACTATTGCCCATAGCAAAAAGGGGCACTCGGGTAGAAGTGCCAGTCATCACATAGATCTGGTCCTAGATCTAACTGTAGTTCTAGCATAGTCTGATCCTGCACTCTCCAGAAATGTACACTGAGAGAACAAACAGACCGCCTTACCCTGAGGCGGCTACCAGTCCGCAGTTTAATACTAGGAGAAAAAAATGCCTAGCCTTTCCTAGAAAACGAGCCCATCTTGTTTTCTTTTTGTTTTTTTTTTTTTTTTTTTTCTCGCTACAAACCCTCAGGAATGAGCAGCATTCCCAGCGCTAATTCTAACGCATTTTCTTAGTTCTTTTAGAACTGGGAATAAAAAGGGCTATACAGCATACACAGCGTGTAGCATATATATCATTTGCTGGCCTCCACTAGCAATATTAGCTCCATTATACCGAGCTTAAGCAACTGGTAAACGTTCTAGCCAACCTAACAGGGGAACTACAGGCCCTAGGAAATATCCATACGATCCACAGCGACCCCCGAAGCCCTCTACAGGGAGCATAAGTCAGAAAATATATAATATTTTTCCCTCTTATAGGGGACTTACCCGCTCGCCTGCGGCGCGCCATGATATCCACCCACAAGCTTAATTCACATGTATTCTTAGGTGTACCACTACCACGGGCCTGAGGGGGCGCACTCACAAACCAGCCAGGCGGACCCTAGCACATCATCGTGCACCCACCTAGGCCGGATGTAAGAAGCGCCTGGGGAGATGATGAAGAAGAGGAGTGAGGGTCAATGTAATTTCTCATCTCACCCTCAGGGAGGAGATCCATCATGAACGCTGACTGCGTTTTGTGATACACAGCTCCTACTTCTCCCGGGAGTCCGCCTCTCTGTGCCCCACCCCCGACTGTGGGGGCGCACGAGAGGCAATGCTGGCCATTGGGCCCTGTCTCCGGTCGTCGGACCGTGACGCCTCCCGCCTGCCTGGGACCCGGATCTCAGTGGCATGCAGGTCCTCAGACGCTGCCAAATGTTCGCTATTCCTCGGCGATGCTGGCCCTCAGGCCCAGACTCCGCCTGTTGCGCAACCACCGCATCAGGGAAAACATCCCCTGATCGAGATCCCTCAGCAAACTGGCCTGGTGCACAGAAGTAGCACCGGGCTGACCCGCTGCTGTGTATGCCCTGCCATTAAAATGACACATCGTTGAAGTGGCAGGGTTGGAGCGCTCAGCTTCCCAGAGATAAACATCCCATTAATCGGAGGCAACGACACATACCCATATTCTACCATCCTCCCGACATCAGCGGCATACTGCTGATGTCATACCGCTGATATCAGTGAACATGAACCGAACATAGGTTATTCCATGCCCTCTCGATCTAATTAGGAAGATCAGGAAGGAATGAAAGCCCAACTGAGCCAATGATTATGGCTGGGGAGAGATCGATCGTTTATTCCAACATGAGCGATCTCTCCTCTAACGCAACAACACAGCGGCCGCAGCCCGCCTGCAGCGTGTTTCATAACATTCAATGGCTCAGCATACACAGTCGGGATGGCTGAGAAGATTAATCCTCCTTCTCACAGCCATCCTAGAGCACTTGGAAACAAGTCTCGTCAGCCGCCAGATCATCAAAGGGAAGAATGCCTTCCCGTGACGATTCAGCGAGCTCTATCCAGGAAACCATGACGTGAGTCCGCGCTCAGCCTCGGCATGAACGGGGACCGCATCATCAGTCTCGGATGCCAAACCCTCTTCCCTCAGGAAGAGAATCAGACGAGAGCAGAGCGATCTCAGATTGACAAACGCTCACATTAAACAAACAGACAACTCGATAAGAGCTGACTGTGCATGCTCTTGATCCCAGGCAGAAACACACAGCATGTGTGTATACAATAATGAATTTGGATTACCTTACTCGAAGCAATTCAGACAAAACAGTCCCTGAAGACGAAGAAGCGGTGTCATGTTGGCAAGGCGCCCTTTTATACTTCCTGGTCGCACCTTGATGACATCATAGGCTGTCGCCGGTCAATAGGATTGCCGTGATTCGATAGTAGTTCAGACACCTGTCACGCTGGAGGCGTTCCCCGTAGCGTCAAGCTGACGCAGCGCGAGTTCCCTTTCGAAAGGGAACCACAATTTCTGGCTGGTGTGAGCAAATGGTTAATGTCAAGCACTGTATAGGACTGTGACGCTTTGGGGTGTTGATGGACTCAAACTACTCCATCTATGTTTTGATCATCGTATTTAATTTGATCCAGACATAGTGTTTGACAAAAGCAGCTTTTTTGAAAAAAAAAAAAAAAAAATGCTGTCGCTGGTTTGGCAACTGTTTTCAAAAACGCTGGCGGGGAGAAAGTTAAGATATGGAAGTGAAAGTTGCTTTTAGTTAAAGGTGTCCTGCCACACATGTTAGGTCCATATGTGTTTGTGTAATGTTGTGAATGTGAAAATGAACTGCGACCTCCTCTGTCAGCTCTAGCCACTGAAAAGAAATAAGCGGAGAAATCAGGCCATTTACAAAAGCTGGTCAGTCTGACGTGGTGTTGCCTGAGCTCATTACTATTTATGAGCCCGCACCCACAGAATTTGTCTAGCGTAGTGACAGTTTTCGTATACAGCAAGGATGGCTGAATGTCATATATATATATATATATATATATATATATATATATATATATATATATATATATATATATATATATATATATATATATATACATATATTAGGGGTGTAACGGTACACGTATTCGTACCGAACCGTTTCGGTACAGGGCTTTCGGTTCGGTGCGCATGTGTAACAATCTTTAACAGTTAACAGTTGGCTTGTTTTAAGCGCGGAACACACTTCAATCCTAGTTCCCACTCGAACATATTAAGTATTCAGTCCATTTTATCACGAAATTCAAACGATAAATGCCATTTTGATGCTCTTTAATGTGACGACTGATCACTGTATAGGTGTGTCAATTCATTGAATGCTCATCTCTTCCAGAAGAATAAACATGAATGAACATCTTAAGGTATGTTGAGGATAACACTTCGTATCATATGTCGTGTAATCGCTCTATCAGTGTTTAAATCACAGCAAGACGTCAAACAGCTGTAAACAATGTCACGCAGCATCATTTAGCCTACCTCAGAGTCAGAAGTAATTCAGATTTCCACAGCTGTTAGTTCACTAGAAAAATCAACTCTTTCACTAAATATATGCACTATATTAGCCTATTTATATATATATATATATATATATATATATATATATATATATATATATATATATATATATATATAGGCTAATATAGTGCATATATTTATATATATATATATATGTATATATATATATATATATATATATATATATATATATATATATATATATATATATATATATATATATATATATATATATATATATATATATATATATATATATATATATATATATATATTAATTCTACTTAACCTGTTAGTGATGTCTTGATTATTTAATGCTATGTTTAGATAAATCTGTCATAAAATTACAGTCACTAAGATTATATTAAAACAACGAATTGGAGAAAAAACATAATTTTATAATTAGATTTAGGAGTTAATGCAAAAACTGCCTTATGTGAAATTTACATGTTTGCACACAATGTGTTATTTGAGTGTTGATTATCCTATAACTAAACATGAATATCAGCGGAATATAGGCTCATAGGGCTCTGTTGTTAACCTTTAATAATGTGCAAGTGAGGGCTCCCTATATAGTTTACAGCATTATCTTTAAGAAACTTTTAGTTTAATAAAAAATAAATAAAAATAAATTTTTTAAAACTGCTTTACCGAACCCGTACCGAACCGTGACTTCAAAACCGAGGTACGTCCCGAACCGTCAGTTTTGTGTACCGTTACACCCCTAATATATATATATATATATATATATATATATATATATATATATATATATATATATATATATATATATATATATATATATATATATATATAATATATATATATATATATGGCAATATACCTGAAGAAGCCATTTTCTGCAGTGATTCCAGATTCGCTAGGTAAATGATGCTGATAGACAGGCTCTCATTGGCTAGCTGTAAGCCAATCAGAGTCAAGCAGCTTAGCTTGTTGAATATTAATGAGAACTGGTTCAAATCGAACTGAGTTCCCATTCAGTCGGTCACGTTCGACGTACGTCGGACGTACCGACGAATTGGGATCACTTCAGGGAGCCCCTATCAGCTTCGAGATATAGAGAACAGGCCAATGGGCCATTGGCGTGCGAGATTTGCATCTCGCGCTCCGCCCCGCGCCGCGGGTATAAACAGGAAGCGAGAGCGAATGCACGCTGTCATTCACTTCGGAGCCGAACGGCGTTGATGAAGCAAGACTGCTTTTCTAAAAGAGAGCCTATCTGCAAGAGAGATGCTCCAGAGAACGAAAAGGACGCTCTGTGTTGGCGAAAAGGCACAATCAGCGCGACCGCATGTTCACCGCTGCATCAGCATAACAAACTGCTGTTCTCACAGCAACTGTCGGTTTGGTGAGGGCGTTTGTTTCAGTGAATGCACCACAGGACTGCACTTACCACCTGTGTGTTGCCGCGGTCTTCCCCTGGGTGCTTCAGCACTGTTTAAAGAGCGTTTCCTCACAAAAGAGCAACACGGGTGTGACACTGCGTCTTTTTCAAGACGTCATTCCACTCGTGTGTTTCTGGATGCGGTTGTTTCCTGTCCTGACGGCCACTATCCCTCTCGCATAAACATGTTGAGACTGTGTCGTGGGTGATCCATGTTCTCTCAGGGGAATGGGATCACGTCGACGCGCTGGTCATCTCACCTTCCGCGTGAGGGTTTGAGTGTTCAGCGCGCCGTGTGCCGTCTGGCTGCCGGGTGACAGCGCGGGTTGCCACGGCAACTCTGCGCGCGTCACTCGGCGCCTCCGATGCGCGGTCGAGACTATGATGCCTCAAACGGGGTTGAGTCCCTTCGCTTATACCCCGATCTAGTCTCTTTTCTGGTGCACCAGAGGGGGGACTATTTTGGCTGATAAGCCTGGGTGGCCTGAGGATTACAGTGAGGCTTCCCCGCCACGTACATCTCTGTGGGCCCCTCACTCCTCTATCGCATCGCAAGCATGTTGAGACTGTGTTCGTGGGTGGTCTATGCTCTCTCATGAGAGCATAGCCACGTCGGCGCGCTGTTCGTCTTGCCTTTTTCATAAGGGCTTGAGTGTTCAGCGCGCCGTGTGCCGTCTCACGGCCACTCCCACTGTCTCACGTGTCTGTTGGTAGCTTACAGATGGGATTGCTGGTCCTTGAAAGGGGACCTAGCATTTCATTTGGGGCTCTAGCAGAGGACAGATGTCAATCGCTGCATCAGAGAGAGGGCTGTTATGTGTTGAAAATGAAGATGATGCTGAGATTCCCACCGTAATAGTGGGCGCTCGTGCTGAATCAGATTCATACTTGACAGCCATGCTTTCCCGGATGGCTGAGGCATAGTGCAACGCGTAAATCGCCTTGCCTGCCCCTTGCCTTTTTTCGGATGTGCATTGGAAGGCTTTGGCATTGTGGAATTATTGGTGCCAAAATATGGAACACCAATAGGGCCATAATCTGTATAAAGTTTTCCTCTCTCTCACTACCCTCATCGGTGGGGTGGCAGTGCCACTGGCAGGCCACCTCCGCCCTGCTTAGTGCACGAGGGTAGTTCTGAGCTGAGGTTGAGCTGCGCACAGCGCTGGCCCTTGGCTAGACGATGTCCACCCTGGTCCAGAAACACAATTGACCCAGATTTGGTCTGGAACTGTTCTTCCCCGGAGGAGGGCCGGGTGGAAAACCATTAGTAATTCTGTTCCGCCACTGATGTTAAAAACAGCCAGTGGTACCAAAAAAAAAAAAAAAAAAGAGCAGTTCCAATACCTCTGGGTCTCGGGAGTTCAGGAATGGCAGCGTGTGACGCTACAGAGCCTCGCCGCTTTCATTCCCCTCCCCACAAGAGGGCGAGAATGGCAGTGTGTGACGCTACAAAGCCTCGCCACTCTCATTCCCCTCTTCTCAGCGGTGCGTGGACAACAGTGCGCGACGCTATGCCTCGCCACTCTTGTTCCCCGCTGAGGAAGGAGATGAGGCAGACCGTGCGCAACGCCACAAAGCCTTGCCACGCTCAGCCCCTCCTTCATTTGGGAGCGCGCTTGGCGGTGGTCGACGCTCCCATGCCTCGCCACCCTCAGATGCCTCTCCCTTCGCCAGCAGGGGGCGCCGGCTGTGGGAACGCACTCAAGCGGCCTCCCCACACTCGCACGCCCCCTCCGCGGACGCAGGTAAGTGTTGCACAGCACACTCAGATCCCACTTCGGGCCACTCCATGCCGTCCGAGTCGGATCCCTGCATTCCGCGTCGCTGCCCCGCTGCGGGTACGTCTGTGGTTAATTCCCTTGCTCGGTGTCTGGAAGCCTGGCTAGAGCTTCCCAGCCCGTCTCGGGGTCGTACCATCAGACTCGGCTATGCGATTCAGTTCGCCAGGCGTCCCCCTAAGTTTGGGGGCGTTCACTTCCCAGTAGCGAAGGAGAACGCCCCCGTGCTCCGGGCGGAGATCGCAGTCCTACTGGCGAAGGACGCGATGGAGCCGGTCCCTCCAGCCGATATGAGGTCCGGGTTCTACAGCCCGTACTTCATTGTACCCAAGAAAGGCAGCGGGTTATGGCCGGTCTTGGACCTGCGATTCTTGAACCGGTCCCTTCACAAGCTGCCGTTCAGAAAGCTAACGCAGAAGCACATCTTCAGGTGCGTCCGTCCCCAAGATTGGTTTGCAGCGATCGACCTGAAGGACGCGTACTTTCATTCTCGTTTCCCCTCGACCGGCCCTTTCTGCGCTTCGCGTTCGAGGGACGGGCATGTCAGTACCGCGTCTTGCCCTTCGGCCTGTCCCTGTCGCCCGCATCTTTACGAAGGTTGCGGAGGTGGCCATTGCCCCCATGAGAGAGCATGGTGTTCGCATTCTCAACTACCTCGACGACTGGCTGATCCTTGCCCAGTCGTGAGAGCAGTTGTGCGAACACAGGGACAAGGTGCTCAGTCACCTCAGCCAGTTGGGACTTCGGGTCAACTGGGAGAAGAGCAAACTCTGTCCCACACAGAGGATCTCTTTTCTCGGTATGGAGATAGACTCGGTCGCCATGACAGCGCGCCTCACCGAGGAGCGCGTCCAGTCAGTGTTGAACTGCTTGAATTCGTTCAAAGGCAGGACAGCGGTACCACTGAAACATTTTCAGAGGCTCCTGGGGCATATGGCATCCGCAGCCGCAGTAACGCCGCTCGGATTGCTTCATTTGAGACCGCTTCAACGCTGGCTACACGATCGAGTCCCGAGATGGGCGTGGCACAGCGGTTCCCTCCGTGTCCAAGTGACTCCGAGGTGCCGCCAAACCTTCGGCCCATGGTCGGACCCTTTGTTTCTACGGGCGGGAATTCCCCTAGAACAAGTGTCCAGGCACTCCGTTGTCTCCACGGATGCCTCATCCACGGGTTGGGGTGCCACGTACAACGGGCTTGCAGTTTCGGGTCTGTGGACGGGGCCTCAACTGCAATGGCATATCAATTGCCTTGAGTTGTTAGCAGTTCGTCTTGCACTCAGCCGCTTCAAAGTTCCGCTCAGAGGCAAGCACGTTCTGGTCCGTACGGACAACACTGCGACCGTTGCGTACGTCAAAAAACAGGGTGGTCTACGCTCTCGTCGCATATCACAACTCGCCCGCCATCTCCCCTTATGGAGTCAGAAGCATCTGAGGTCGCTTTGTGCCATTCACATTCCGGGCCTGCTCAATCGTGCAGCCGACGAGCTGTCACGTCAGCCGGTGCTTCCGGGAGAATGGCGACTCCATCCCCAGGCGGTCCAGCTAATCTGGAGTCGTTTCGGGGTCGCACAGGTAGACCTGTTTGCCTCCCCAGAGACGACCCACTGTCAGTGGTTTTATTCCTTGACCGAAGGAACCCTTGGGTCGGATGCCCTGGCCCACAGCTGGCCCCGGGAAGAACGCAAGTATGCGTTTCCCCCAGTGAGCCTTCTTGCGCAGACACTGTGCAAAGTCAGGGAGGACGAGGAGCAAGTCCTGTTGGTCGCTCTATATTGGCCCAACCGGACTTGGTTCCCGGAACTAGTGCTCCTTGCGACAGCACCTCCCTGGCCCATTCCTCTGAGGAAGGACCTCCTGACTCAGAGACAGGGCACCCTATAGCACCTGCGTCCAGACCTCTGGAAATTCCATGTCTGGTCCCTGGACGGGACGCAGAGGTTCTAAGTGACCTACCGCAAGCGGTAGTTGACACCATCACTTCCGCTAGAGCCCCCTCTACGAGGCGCCTCTATGCGTTGAAGTGGAACCTGTTCGTCGATTGGTGCTCTTCTCGCCGAGAAGACCCCCGAAGATGTTCGATCGGTTCTGTGCTTGCCTTTCTACAAGATGGGTTGGAGCGAAGGATGTCTCCCTCCACCATCAAAGTCTATGTTGCCGCTATCGCCGCTAATCATGAGCTAGTAGATGAAAAATCTCTAGGTAAGCACGATCTGGTCGACAGGTTCCTTAGGGGGGCGAGGAGGTTAAATCCGCCTCGTCCTCCCTCCATACCCTCTTGGGACTTAACTCTGGTGCTAACTGCACTACAGAGAGAACCCTTTGAGCCTCTGCAGTCAGCTGAGTTGAAAATTCTGTCGTTAAAGACAATACTCCTGACTGCGTTGGCCTCCATCAAGAGGATAGGGGACCTGCAGGCATTTTCGGTTGACGAATCGTGCCTGGAATTCGGGCCCGGTAACTCTCATGTGATCATGAGACCCCGGCCTGGATATGTGCCCAAGGTTCCCACTACTCCCTTCCGGGACCAAGTGGTGAGCCTGCAAGCGCTGCCTTCGGAGGAGGCAGACCCAGCCCTAGCTTTTCTCTGTCCCGTCCGTGCTCTCCGGACTTACGTGGATAGAACGCAAAGCTTCAGGACCTCAGAGCAGCTCTTCGTCTGTTACGGAGGACAGCAGAAGGGAAAGGCTGTCTCCAAGCAGAGGATGGCCCACTGGATAGTGGATGCCATCGTCTTGGCTTATCAGTCCCAAGACGTGCCCTGCCCGCTCGGGTTAAGAGCCCACTCCACTAGGGGTGTTGCCTCTTCCTTGGCGCTGGCTCGTGGCGCCTCGCTGACAGATATTTGTAGAGCTGCGGGCTGGGCGACACCTAACACGATCGCTAGATTCTATAGCCTCCGTGTAGAGCCGGTTTTTTCCTGTGTGCTCACTTCCCATAGTCAGTAACACCGAAGTGCCCGTTCTAGTGTCGGCTTGCTGCGCCATTCCCTCCCCTATGGTAGACGGATGCGTGCGCTTATTCTGCTCCAGCTGAGTTCCCCGGATCGGCGAACCCTGTTGAGTCCTCCGCAACCCGCGGCAGTCGGACGTGGCGGAGCGTTCGACGCCAGGTCTAACACTCGTATGCATTGGTGGAACTTGTGTTAGGCTGGGTTCCATATGTAGTGACCCCCACGGCGGTCCCATATGTGTATTCTTCCACGGTACGGCTCCCTACGGCGAGCCCGTGTCTTTCCCTCGGCAGAGTCTCCTCTGCCGTCCCAGGTACGTGTTGTCCCCCTCCACGAATTGGCCGGGGCCACCCCTGGGACTTCCGTATGTTGTGCTGCCCACGGCCAGCCCATACGTGTATTCTCCACATGTTAACTCCCTCTGGGCATGATGTGGCTTCCGCAGCTGCCTTCACAGGCACGCTTTCCCAGCGTTATCCAATACAGTCAGCTGAATGGGTCTTGCGGAACAGCAGCTTGGACTCTCCCTGCGTGAACTTTCCCGCCCGCATCAGATCGGGGTCTGAGGGGCTCATCGCTGGGCGCTGGAAGTAGTAGTAACTGTGGCGTTTTCCATAGGGGATCCCAATTCGTCGGTACGTCCGACGTACGTCGAACGTGACCGACTGAATGGGAACGTCTCGGTTACGTATGGTAACCCTCGTTCCCTGAAGGAGGGAACGGAGACGTACGTCCCGTCGCCACAGTTGCTGTACCATCACTGCAGGTTGAGCCACTAAGTTCGGCTCCTCAGTGAAAAACAGCGTGCATTCGCTCTCGCTTCCTGTTTATACCCGCGGCGCGGGGCGGAGCGCGAGATGCAAATCTCGCACGCCAATGGCCCATTGGCCTGTTCTCTATATCTCGAAGCTGATAGGGGCTCCCTGAAGTGATCCCAATTTGTTGGTACGTCCGACGTACGTCTCCGTTCCCTCCTTCAGGGAACGAGGGTTACCATACGTAACCGAGACGTTTTCCTGCAGGCTTTCTATACCATTCTAGAATGGCTTAAAACAAGGTAACCAAGGCATTTTTTTCCGCAAAAAAAAAAAAAAATTACAGAGACCATGGTAGAACTTCAAACATTACCACAGAAATAATGAAATACGTGGGGCAGGGCACCTTTAAAACAGCTAATTAATGCATTTTAGTCTTGGACTAGGCTTGAGCCATATTTTTTGGTCGAATTGTATACAAATGAGTCTAGTCACTGCGATGAATTAAAATCCACACACCTTGCAAAAAACTCTCCAGCAACCACCCAAAACACTTTAACAACTGCTTAGCAACCACCCTAGCAACCACCCACAACAAATAAACATTGTGAATGCAAGCTTTACATGGATATGCAACCATTACATTATTGGCATGATTGGCAAAACCCTCACTCCCCTCACTCACTCATTTCATTTGCTCCGCATGAATAGTGTTGGTGTAACAGGGATTGAATTTCGGCATGGGATTGTGCATATTGCGCATAGTTTTACTCATCCCTGCAGATTTTGTGCTCACACCTCAACGAAACACCAAAAAAAGTAAACAAAAGAAAAGTACGAAAGAAAAATACAAATCTGGAACTGGGCATCCATCAACAAATTACTGCCAAACTGAAACCCTTTGCCAGTTGAGAAAAATGCCATTGAGATGTTTGGGAATGCTAACGGCTAACTTTCTCCATTAATACTCTTGGCATTGAGTAAAAAGTATCAAGACCCCCAAAAAATATATTAAGCTTTTTAAAACCTCACAAATGGTCTCATAGCAACACACGTTTTCTTTTATAAAAATCCAGACTTCCAAAAAATGTCCAAGGGTCAAGAACATGGCTGATGAAAAGCTTAAATAAGTCTGACAGTATCTTTCATGTCTTTCATACCGCATTTACAATAATCATCTGAAACAAGTCTTTGAAGAAGCCTCAAATGCGCTTGATCTGAGCAACCTCCATTATTTAAACTAAGCTTT
The DNA here is from genome assembly GCF_949357685.1 of Gobio gobio. Lineage (NCBI taxonomy): Eukaryota > Metazoa > Chordata > Actinopteri > Cypriniformes > Gobionidae > Gobio > Gobio gobio. The sequence goes on from NC_137120.1 coordinate 28,867,034, forward strand.
CTCTGCAAACACTCCGAACAACACAGCAGCAGCGTAATCTGAATGTAAAAAGCTTTGACAGAAGTGTTTATTTATGAAAAAGGCATCTCTCTGAGTGGCTTGCTCATTGGAAATGCTCTCTCAGATGACGACCTGTTCTGCAGTTGTTTTAATGAGAAGCCCAAGTCAAAGCATCTTCTTTCATTCCGTGTTGAGAAAATGAAGGAAACGAGTTGGAATATAGTAACTAAACTGTCTTCAATATTTAGCTGTCTTACTCGCTCTGATCTGCTTATTAAGAGCACAATTACCGCAGACTCAGTGAACTCAGTTGAATAAGAATGCGTGATTGTTTTTTTTCCCTCTGACAGCGAGAGAAATCTCTTCAAAAGCACTGCACATCATTAGCTTCTGCTCCAGTGACAACGTGTATTTTGTACAGATGGTGGATTTTGTTTCACCGAAACAACTGTTTCAAGCCCAAGGAACAGCTCTAACTTGGGGTTAATTTCCCCCCCTCTAATCACAATATTTGAAAAACAACACATAAAAACAAAAAGTCATTTGTTATTCTCTTTACTTACAAACTTTATCCCACCCTCCGGCAACTCGGTGCAACACATGCTAAATTCTATACTAAATCACCGGCACATGACCTGCAACCAGTCCTGGATGACTGCCATTGACTTCAAGCTGAATAAAAGTGATAAAAGCATTGAATTGTGGGAAGTAGTGCCTGAGCTAGCGAGCACTGGTTGTTGCACACAGGAAGTTGTTGCAAATAGTATATGATCAGAAGAGAATAACCTTCATACAGACTATGCAAAAATACCCGTTTATATATATATATATTTGTGTGTGTGTGTGTGTGTGTGTGTGTGTGTGTGTGTGTGTGTGTGTGTGTGTGTGTGTGTGTGTGTGTGTGTGTGTGTGTGTGTGTGTGTGTGTGTGTTAGACGACTATGTTAGAAATAAATAGAATTTAAAATGAATTTATTCTTATTTAATTTATTTGTATTTAAAAACCTGTTACGACATTAAAATAAATACATTAATAGATACATTGATAGATAGAAAATTGAAAGATAAAAAAATGTATACATTATTTTATTCAAATTAAATAAAAGCATTCAAATAAAAAAATATATTTTAAAATAAAATGAATTGGAAAAATAAAGAAAGAAAGAAAGAAATATTACTCCCAGGTGAAATAGATAAATGGAATTAAAATGAATGTATTATTATTTAATGTATTCTTAAACTGATATATATTTATTTATAATTAATTTAGAAAATAAAATTAAAATTAAAATGTATAAATACATATTAAACAACTCCTAGGTGAAATAAAAATAAATAAATACATACATATATACATACATATATAAATAAATACATAAATAAACAAGCAAACAAATAAATAAAAATATAATTATTCTTATTGAATCTATTCTTATATAGTACAAAAACTGTTAAAACACTACAATAAATACATAACTAGACAAATATAAAATAGATAATAACACTTTAATTCTAATTAAAATAAATAAATTACATTAGAAATTTTAAAATAAAATTAAAGATTAAAATGAATAAAAATTAAAATGAACAAACAAACTAACTATCTAACTAATAGGTGACTCCAATGTTTGTCATCTTTTGCTATTCTTGTAAGGATTCCTTTCTTCTTAAAAGATTGCAAAGCCAAAAAGTAACTTTCTAAAACTGTCATTGCAAAATAGATTCAGCCCATATAAAGGTCAGAACGATCGATCGAAGAGAACTAAAGCTTAAGGAATGAGAAGAACTCACTTCTTGTGATAAATATAGTAATAAAGCCACAGTATCAGGGATGTAGTAATAGTGACACTTTTACAGTATGTTCACAAGTTATTCAAACCTCAATTCATTCAGAATTTTTCCATTTTTGAACTTGATTCGTAATTAAAACCAACCATACTTTGTTTAAAAAAGAAAAAAGAAGAAAAAAAGAAAACGGCTCATTTGCAAATAAAAAAATGTAATTACTTTCAAAGAGGCTTTGAATGGAGCATTCCTTTCCCTGAGAAGACACTCTGTTTGGTCCTGATAGGAACAGAGCTTAATTTGAAACTAAAACACTTTGATCACTGATGCATGCTCAGTCGGCATAAGCTTTAGTCCGTAAAATGGCTTAGTTTCTCTTTATGAAAGAAATTAGGTAGTATTTTACAAATGACAACAGTGATAACCAGTGATTCGCTGGGTTTGTTTAGTAATAATCTCAATAAATCCAGAGAGCAGTAAATATCAGCCTTTGAGGAATAATTAACACAAAGTAGCGACAACTACCTTAACTATATTTTTCAGCAGCTAGAACTGCACACGCTCAGATAATCTGGTCTGCAAAACTCATTTTCAAAAAAACATCAAGTATGATTTATAAGCTGTTTTTCTCATGGGGACCAGAACATTTGTTTCATGTATTACCATCATTGTGAGGACATCACAACATAGGGAATACTTGAACCGCACACACACTCTAAAAATGCTGGGTTGTTTCAACCCGTGTTTAGGTCAAATAGGGACAAATCCAACCATTGGGTTTTAAAATTTGGTTACACTTTATCAAGTTTTTGTATTTTGGTCTTTCTGTCACATGTTCCTTTGTCACAGTTTCCCGCCACTTGTCTGTTTCCTTGGTTACCTTTGTTAGTTAGTTTAGTACAGCTGTGTCCAGTTAATTATCTCATTTCTGTTTGTCAGAAAGAGTCTCGGAGTCAAATGCAAGTTCAATGTTTATTAGGAGAACAAAGAGAAGTCTAGGCAAGGCAAATCACACTCCACAGAATTGAGTCCACACGCGGCGTCCCACGACGTAATCCACTCTGGCGGATAACCGGAGAGAAATCCTCACTTTGAATGACTGACGAAATACTCCATGCACTGGACAGAAGACGAGGCAGCGTCTGGTAGAAAGACAGCTCGTCGAACTCAGGATCAGACTGGATCTCACCTAAAAACGAAGCGTACCAGTCACACTGACAAAGCAGGGTAGAGTTCTCTCAAGGACAAGTTCACAATTACCGCAAGCGTGTGAATTCCGGGCGAAGACAAGCCTCCGGATGCCTGCGACCGAACCTGCGAGAAACTGAAGAGAGACAGAAACCAGAACCTCCAACTGGACAGGACAGAGACTGAGACCAACCAAAAACAATGAGCGCGCGACGAGAGACAGGACAGCGTGCTATAAAAAGAAAACAACTGATGAGACACGACAGGTGAACAATTAGTGAAACGAGTGGGAGGGACCAGTGAACCCGTGAGGAACCACCACCAACAGGTAAGAATTACATACACACAAACACGATCACCCAGGAATCCTGACACTGTTTGCTATTTAAGTTCTTCCCTGTTCAATCATTCTTTGTCCGGTAACCGTTGTGGTTGAGTGTGTCTTCCTTGTCGTTCAGCCTTGTTCCTGAGATTTCACATTAAAGTTGTTCAATCGAGATATTCTGATTCTTCAGTTTGTTCCTATGCTACACACCATGACATTATCTTAAAGGGGTGGGGAAACACTCAGTTTCAGTCAGTCTCATGTCAATCTTGAGTACCTATAGAGTAGCATTGCATCCTGCATATCTCCGAAAAGTCTTTATTTTTATTATAATTATAAAAGGAAGATGCCCTGTTCCGAGTCTTTCCGAAAAAAGCCGTGCGGCTGGGGGCGTATCGTGTGGGCGGAGCTAAAGAATGTCGAGCGCGCGCCTTACTGTGTTGAGTGCGTCTGAAAGCTGCGTCATCCCTAAAAGCGTGAAAAAACTTTATTCAACATAAAAAATGGCTTTTAATCAGATACAGCCATACATCTATGATCCGGAATCAGACCCAGAGGCTGAAGTTGAACAGGAGCAGCAGCAAAAACGACTAGAGCAGGACATCTCTATGTGGTATAAGTTACACTAACTATATAATATGCTTAGCGGCTTGTGTTATTTACACATTTATACTTTAATTATATCGTGTGTGTGTGTGTGTGTGTGTGTGTGTTTACGCGTGGTTTGTGTAGACATGATTTGTAGTAAGCGGACTGGTTTTGCGCGTCAGGCTAGTGTTTACATAGAAAGACATGGAATAGTAGCGCATTTGAATGAAGAAGCGCGCTTATTTAGTTCAACATATTTCCCCATTCTTTGTGTATTGTTGTTTGGAGTGCTTTTACAATACACAAACATACACATATAGTGGCCAGCTAAACAAATGTACACACTATACATCGCATGCTCCTTTGATCAATACGTGGTCATGTTTGGGCTACTTGATGGGCATAGGCAAAAACAGACATTTAAAGCAGTCTTACTCACTGCCTGCGGTTCCAACGTTGGGACCTTTATCGTTGGGACCGCTCCATCCTTCAGTATTAGGCGATTTGAAAATCCGGAAAAGCAAATTCCATCCACTTTTGCCTTAACGCGGGGTTATTTGGCTACGAGCCAGCGCTTTGATGGGCGTAGCCTATTGCTTTCACAAGCTCTCTCTCTCTCTCTCTCGCGCGCGCGCGCTCTTCCGGTAGAATTGTCCGTACGGCCCATACAAGGAAATTCCGCCCTGTTGACGTCAAGCGGACCCATGATCGAAAAAAACTTTCCGAAACTTATGACTAACAGGAAGTACTAATTTTGGCAAAGAAATACTCCCATCAAACGTCCACCTTAGCTTTTGAAACTGTGTCCATGTTTAGCATGGGAATCCAAGTCTTTAACAGTGCAAAAAGATCAGTATGCATGAAACAGCATTTCACCCCCCCTTTAATGTGTCCCCATTACAGTGTAATTATTCATTTATGTACTGAGTAATAGCAAAGTAATTTCACTCGGTTGCCATCTTTGAAACGCCTTTCGGGCATCCTATCTCTTTGAATGGGGAAATATCAAATTCTCCAAAAGAATTTGCCAAGAATCGTTTGCCAAGCTTACAATTAAATTTCATGTTTGAAATCACCACTGAAATCGGACAACAATTGTCTCATAAATGTTGTTGATAAAAGCTCAAATCATGAAAAAGAACTGCATTTTTTAAGCCTGGACAAAGCTATTGCGCAATCCTAAACACATGTCTCAGAACACTGCCTGTTTCAATAGCAACCAGATCTTCTAACGGCAGCTGCAGTGACGCGATGACTTCACTAATCAGCGATTGGCTCTTTCATTTAGAAGGAGGGGCTTGCACACTCTCCCATTCATAAGTAATCAAAGTGTGCCACCTTCCTATCCACCTTTTTCCTGGTGAGCGAATTTACCCATGATTCATAGCGGGTTTGAACCGGAAGTCGGTTGTCCTTTTCCGGTTCGAAGCTTGTGTACGTTTGAAAGCTTGTAGCTTGCTATCTTGTTTGCTGTAAAAGTCGGTGTTTCTCCATGGATGAAGCACAAATGGACAAAAAAACGGAGGTGGATACACACCATGGATGTTTTAACAAGTCGTGACGACAGTACCGTAACAGTCCCTCATCCATCCCGTCTGACGGAGTGGCTAGATGACATGAAGCAATGGCCATTTATAAACACCTAAATCGGAATATTTTTTTTAATTTTTTTATTTAACCTTTATTTAACCAGGAAAAGTCCCATTGAGTTACAGTAACTCTTCTCCCAGGGAGTCCTGGCCAAGACTGGCGGCCAAAAGTTTCAATACATAAAAGACAGAACATAAATTACATAATACACCACAAATCTCTATACATACACTATACATACTAGAAAACAAACAAATCATTATACTTGACGTTAGCAGATACAAACATACAATTGTAAAAGGCACCTAGTTAAAAACAACTGCACAGTTCAGTCAGAGTTGACTTTAAAAGGTTTTTAAAAGTATTGATAGATGGAAGTGACACTAGATTTAAGGTGTTTTGGAGTTCATTCCAGACATTTGGTGCATATGATGAGAACGCTTTTTTACCAAGGGCTGTTCTTGTTGATGGCATAATTAGTAGTATTTTCTTTGACGACCTTGTCCTATAAACACTATTTTGGTAAATAAGCATTTTCTGTCGTGATGCCAAACCCCCTCATGGAAGAAGTGATAGAGTCTCTGTAAAAGAGACTAGAGATAGAGACCAAAATCCTGAACCAAACATACATTGAAACAACTCAGCGTTTTTTATTGCACACACACATATAGGGTTTCCATATTTAATGGGGACTTTCCATAGTCATAATGTTTTTTTAAACTGTACAAACTGTATATTCTATCCCCTAACCCACACCTAAACACAAGCCTCACAGAAAACTCACGGGCACCACATTTTTTTAAATTTAAATCCCCCAAGGTCAAAAATGCCACAATGTATGATTAACCAGGGACACACAGATATACATATTAAAATTGGCAAATGCTTGAGAGTCAATGACTGGATTATTATTGCAGTGATTATTACGTTTCTAGCATAGTTTGGCAACAGTTCTTCTAACCCTAATTATTTCTCAAACAACCATGTAGGAAGACACATTATGGCCATATTCCAGAATGACAATGTCAAGATGCATTCGGCAATGATATTTCCATCAAGAGGTGCATCAATTTTTGGTCAAGATCTTGTATTGACAATGCAAGAGTCGAGCACTCTGTAAAGTCTCCTCCAGCACATCCCAAAGACTTTCAATGAATTTAAGGTCTGGACTCAGAGGGGCCAATTCATGAGTGATTCTTCATGCTCTCTCCAAAACATTCTTTCACAATTTGAGCCTGATGAATCTTGGCTTTGTCATCCTGGAATATGGCCATGACGTGTCTTCATACATGGTTGTTTACGAAATGAAAAGCTACACACTCAACATGTTCTCACACCCAACTCGTCACTTATTGACAATTGACCTATTGGTAAGCCCCTCCCCTCGAACGCAGATGAGCCAATAGCAGTTGAGTATCAGTTGCGCTGGGACCGGAACTCGAACATCTTCAGGTGTCCGCGCCATAGAGAAACATTGGAAAATCCGAAGCTCTCATCGATTTGATGGTGTTTATGCTACACAAATGCTAAAATGTCGTGCCTGAGGTACTGTAGCACTGATTCCAGGGATCCTGAGAGGATTTTCTGTTTGTCATACTCTCGTTAAGTTACGATTAAAGTCCCTGCTAACATACAAACCGAAATAACTAACAGTTCTCACGTCATGTAACACTGTAGGTCAAAAACACGAAGGTCTACATTTCAGTGCCTCTCCATATTAAACTGGTTATATGTAAATTAATTTAATTTTAGATATGTTTAAAGTCTACATTATCTGTCCTACTAAGGAGGACTCCTATTTTGATGGGAATTGTAGTGAAAGGGAGAGCTCGCACTCGCAGTTTATCGGAGTTGTTTTGCAGATACAAAGTTTACATTACCAGTTATTAACTGCACCCTTGAAAAGGCATACGGTCTGTGTATATGTTTGTTTACTGTTAGTTGTATGAGTGTTTCTGTGTAATTTGCTGTGTATGTTAATGGTAATGCAACGGAGAGATAGTTTGTGAATGAGACGTCAATGCGCACTTCTTATGCTTTGTTTGTTCAGCTCTTACGATGATTTTTTGGAGTGAAAAATGACATCATAAACTTGATAAACCATCAGTAAAGTTTGGCCATCATTCGGACAGGATATACGCTACATTCTGTGTCCAAAAACATCTTGGGATAAGGTTTTCACACTGACAACTGTCATTGTAAGACATAGCATCTCCGTTTGTTTGTCCGAGTTAGCAACAGTAACTAAGGGGGGCGGGGCTTACCGATAGGTCAATTGGTCAGGACCTCTCGGCAACACTTTTTAATGCATAGGGAATCCCTTTAGAAACAATATGATATCTTTATGTGAAGAACAGAGTGGAAAATAAAATTATGCTGGCTGATTAAATTGAGAATCACACTCCAACATGTCATAATGGCAATATCATAACCAAATATATAATTTCATCATGACGATAACATCCCCATGCCCAACACATCTGTGTTTGATGCCAAAGGTTTCTTATTGAAAGCAATGGTTCACCCTGTGCATCGAAAAGTCACACTAAAGAGGTACCCTGTGTGTTAGAAAGTGAAGGGTCCTGACAAAGCGAGTTGGGAGTGGCACACTCCATAAATTAGGGTTAAAAGAACTGTTGCCAAACTTATAACATGCTAGAAACCTAATAATCACTGCAATAATGATACACTCATAGACTCTTAAGTATTTGCCTATTTAAATCCAAACAGAAACTTTTTTTGGCCGGGTAATGTATATTGTAATAGCACATCACATAAAGCACATTGCATTTACCTCATTTTTCAAGGACAGAAGAAAGCAAAGTGACATCATTAGAGCAGGTACAGTGCTCTTGAATTATTGCTTGGCTTTATCCGTTTTCTGTGATGTACTGAAGCACCCGAAGAGTACAAAAGCTCTTACATGGATAAGTTAGAGAATAATTTGACTGGAACTAATTTATTTATTGAAACGACAGAATGATATAGCACCGCTCCAGTGAAAGTGGGATGAGGCAGGTACGAATCAAGCAACTGGAACGTTCAAGAATAAATGACGCAGAGGAACGAGAGACTGGGGGAAAAACAGCCTCCACTGACACCCACGAGTAAAAAAGAGTTATTAACAGGTTTGGTGAGTACTGGTGTGTTCACATCCTGTCAGAATTACCATAATTATAAGCTTCAACCAGGCACGTCTGTGTCAAATTTATGATTATACAGTGCAAACTCAACATTTTATGAAAGCGTTGACTTCTCTAACTCTAACTGCTGCTGTTTCAACTGTTAAGCAGTTGAATACCTCAACAAATACTACTAATAAAGAATTTCTACTGAAAAAAAAGACTCCCTAAACTTTTAATTACTCATTTTTTTTAAATGATCAGCTGACTTAACTTGAAAAAGTGAGGAAACTGTTGCCTTAAAATTATTAAGTAATAAACATAAGGCGTAATTGAAAAAAGTAACTTGACAATTCTACATTGGTCTTATTCAAGTTTTTCAATTACGCATGGAGTTTATTTACTAAATAATTGTAAGGCAACAGGTTTCCTCACTTTTTTAAGTTAGGTCAACTCATCACAATATCTACAGATTTTTAAAAGTATTTAAATTTATTTAAAATTAGTGAAACAAGTCTAAGAAATAAGACAAAATACATACATATTAAAGGTACAGGTAATATTTTACAATAAGGTTTCATTAGTTAACCTTAGTTAACTACATTGGTTAACATTAACTAAGAATGAACAATAATTCTAGAATTTACTAATTCATTATTAAAATAAAATGTTTTATTTGTTGACATTATTTAATGCACTGTGAACTAACATGAACAACCAATTAACAGTTGGATTAACAAATATTAATGTAACAAATGTGTTGCTCAATAGCCCCTTTCACACATAGAGCCTTGACTGGTAAATTACCGGCAACAGATCATGTGTGAACAGGACCTTTTCAAAAATACAGGTAAATTGGTTCCGTGTCACAGTTCTGTTTGTGTTTTGGACTTTCAGTTTGTATTTTGATTTGTTCCTTTGTTCAGTTTCCCGCCACTCTTTGTTTCCATGGTCACGTCATTATGAGTTCATTTAGTTCAACTGTGTCTGTTTAATTATCTTGTTTGTGTTCACTCAGTTCCTCTTGTTCACTCAGTCTTTGTCTAGTCTTCAGCCTGTTCCTGGTTCACCCAAGCATTACAGATGACAAGACCAACACCACAAATGGCTGAAGATCACCTCCTCTTCACCATCCGCCAGAGTGGTCATCCTTTGGAGTGGTATGTGGAGGAATTTTGTGAGTAGTGCTATCTGGTGAGCTGGAGTGATCATATGGTCAATGCCTGCTTTCGGATGGGATAGGACGATGGCTTATTCCATGTCCTTTCTCCTGGCGATTGTTATAGGTCTTTAACAGACTTCATTAATTATATCCTCTTTTTTTAAATGGTTCTGATTTCATAGTTGAGGCTGTTTATGAGGACAAGCATCGTCCGGTCCCTACCCAAAAGCATATAGGCACTCCAGCTCACCCTAAACCCTCACCCTCCACATACCAGTCCATTGTGATGACCACTCTGCCACAGTCACCTCATTCCACTCCAGCCAAGTGGACGTCTCTTGTCCCCATGCAGAGTCCAATGGAGAATCATTGTCTAGTAGACTTTTGGTCTGAGCCCGTGACCAGAGTCCAGAGAGGGCTCTGTCTCCTTTCATCCCGAATCCATAGTGGACTCCGTCTCCTTCCGTCCAGAGTCCAGAGAGGACTCCATCTCCTTCCGTCCCGAGTCCAGAGAGAACTCAATCTCCTTCCATCCGGAGTCCAGAGAGGACTCCGTCTCCTTCCGTCCTGAGTGCAGAGAGAACTCTGTCTCCTTCCATCCCGAGTTCAGAGACGACTCCGTCTCCTTCCGTCCCGAGTCCAGAGAGGACTCTGCCTCCTGTCACGAGTCCAGAGAGAACTCCGTCTCCTTCCATCCTGAGTTCAGAGACGACTCCATCTCCTTCCGTCTCCTTCCGTCCCGAGTCCAGAGCGGACTCTGCTTCCTGTCACGAGTCCAGAGAGGACTCTGCCAACTGTCACAAGTCCAGAGAGGACTCTGCCTCCTGTCACGAGTCCAGAAAGGACTCTGCCTCCTGTCACGAGTCCAGAGAGGACTCCGGCTTCTGTCATAAGTTCAGAGACGACTCCATCTCCTTCCGTCTCCTTCCGTCCCGAGTCCAGAGCGGACTCTGCTTCCTGTCACGAGTCCAGAGAGGACTCTGCCAACTGTCACAAGTCCAGAGAGGACTCTGCCTCCTGTCACGAGTCCAGAAAGGACTCTGCCTCCTGTCACGAGTCCAGAGAGGACTCCGGCTTCTGTCATAAGTTCAGAGAGGACTCTGTCCCCTTCCGTCCCGAGTCCAGAGAGGACTCCGCCTTCTGTCATAAGTTCAGAGAGGACTCCGTCCCCTTCCATCCCGAGTCCAGAGAGGACTCTGCCTCCTGTCACGAGTACAGAGAGGACTCCGCCTCCTGTCACGAGGCCAAAGAATATTCCGCCTCCTGTCACGAGTCCAGAGAGGACTCCGCCTCATGTCACGAGTCCAGAGAGGGCTCTGCCTCCTGTCACGAATCCCTAGAGGACTCCGCCTCCTGTCACAAGTTCAGAGAGGACTCCGTCCCCTTCCGTCCCGAGTCCAGAGAGGACTCTGCCTCCTGTCACGCGTCCAGAGAGGACACCACCTCCTGTCACGAGGCCAAAGAGGATTCCGCCTCCTGTCATGAGTCCAGAGAGGACTCCGCCTCCTGTCACGAGGCCAAAGAGGATTCCGCCTCCTGTCACGAGTCCAGAGAGGACTCCGTCTTATGTCACGAGTTCAAAGAGGACTCCGTCTCCTTCCGTCCCGAGTCCAGAGAGGACTCTGCCTCCTGTCACGCGTCCAGAGAGGACTCTGCCTACTGTCACGAGTCCAGAGAGGACACCACCTCCTGTCACGAGGCCAAAGAGGATTCCGCTTCCTGTCATGAGTCCAGAGAGGACTCCGCCTCCTGTCACGAGGCCAAAGAGGATTCCGCCTCCTGTCACGAGTCCAGAGAGGACTCCGTCTCATGTCACGAGTTCAGAGAGGACTCCATCTCCTTCCATCCCAAGTCCAGAGAGGACTCCGTCTCATGTCACGAGTTCAGAGAGGACTTTGTCTCCTTCCGTCCCGAGTCCAGAGAGGACTCTGCCTCCTGTCACGAGTCCAGAGAAGACTCCGCCTCCTGCCACGAGTCCAGAGAGGACTCTGCCTCCTGTCATGAGTCCAGAGAGGACTCCGCCTCCTGTCATGAGGCCAAAGAGGATTCTGCCTCCTGTCACGAGTCCAGAGAGGACTCTGCCTCATGTCACGAGTTCAGAGAGGACTCCGTCTCCTTCCGTTCCGAGTACAGAGAGGACTCCGCCTCCTGTCACGAGTCCAGAGAGGACTCTGCCTCCTGTCAAGAGTCCAAAGAGGACTCCGTCTCTTGTCTCTCCTGTCCTCGCTCCAGAGTCTGTAGTGCCTCCCAAGAGGATTTTGGAGGGGGGGCTATCCATCCACGGAGGCTGGCCCTGAACGGGCCAAGCCGCCATGGCTCCCTGAACTGCCTGTATAATTATCTTGTTTGTGTTTACTATTTATGTTCCTCTTGTTCACTCAGTCTTTGTCTAGTAACTGTTATGTTAGCGTATGTTTCCCTGCCTTTCTGTTTGTTCCTGAGCATCATTATTAAAGTTTGTTTGTATTTTGATCTTCTGAGTCTTCAGCCTGTTCCTGGTTCACCCAACCGTTACATTCCGGCAATTTACCAGTAAGGGAAGTTGTAACATTACCAGTAAATTACTGGTAATGTGTGCTGTGTGAACGCGGAATGAAGATTACCTGTATATTCACGTATGAAATCAGAACACTGTGACATAAGAAGTCTCCTTTGGGCCAATCATAAGATCTTATGGAGATTATATAATTACTCCATGCTGTTTACAGTACAGTATAGTTTTTCTATTTAAACATGCAGTAAATTATCATCTTTTGATCACCCACGTCTCACAGCTTTTTCAATGTGCTCGAGACCCAGCCTTCTTTCCCATTCATCAGCGCTGTGGCTCTGCAGTTGGATACGCGAGTGCCGTGTTTTTAAGAGCAAACGTCAAAAAGATGTTGTCAAATTGAATAGTTGTCACACACTGGTGGTGTAGAAAAACTGTATCAAAATGTATCTTTACTAGATTATTCAACAGATGCACAATGATTAAAGCAGGAGAAAGTACACCACATGTAATACACAGACGAGACCGAAAAATGAAACACAAACAGAACAGAACTTAAGTACACGTGATAATGAGGGAGGTAATGAGTGTACAGCTGAACATAATGAGTAACCAAGACAACAAATGACTAACTCAGGCAGAGGGTGGTGAGACACAGAAAGTCCAAACTAAAAGAACCGTGACAGAACGCAAAGAACCTGGAAGGCGCATTCTCGCGCCGTTGAGAGAAGGAGGCGGGGAGGATGAGGAGATGGCGAAACAGGCAGAGGATACAGGAGGCGGCTCTGGAGGTGGACAGCTGACCGGGAAGAGGCAGAACAGAAAAGTCCAGGGTGGTGCTGAAGGTGGATTGATCCAACGAGTGGCCTTGAACAAAGAATGGCAGATGGTATCCACAACCAGGACTGCGCTCCACAGCGGCATTGCTGGAGGGAGGAGCCATTGGGGATGACAGACAACTGACATCATGGCAATGACATGAGGCAACGGTGACGTTAGAGGTGGAGCCCACTGCGTAGTCGGAGATCCGTTGGAGTGAAACTGCGCCGTGACCTAGGCGACCTTGACAGAGCTGCAGTGACGACCCCCTGAGGTGGAAGCAGGGATCCAGAGGGCAGAGGTTGAGCTGGAGCGACTGAGGGCGGAGGTGGAGCCTGAGGGAGGTCGATGGTCACTGTTCACATCGAGGGTGAAAGGAGTGCAAGCATAGGAGTCAGGGCGTCGGGTCGAGGTGGAGTGGAATGCACAGAGGTCGGAGCTATGGGTTCCCCACACCCAGAAGGAGGTGACTCCCAGCAGTCCTAGCCACACCACTGAGAGGAGGCAGAGGTGGAACAGAAGGGCTGATGGCAGGCAGACAAGGCTGGGTAGCAGAGATGGCTGAGGACTGGAGAGGAACTTGAAGGGCAACACAAAAATAAATAAAATAAAGTAGTCTCTATAGTTTCATGAAGAGTTGGTGGGAGAGGGAGGTTGGGCGGGACCAGAGAGTTTAGTACATAACCGACAGATTCAGATGAAGATAAAGGGCTAAAAAAAACAACACTCTTCCAGAATCAAAACAATCCGCTTGTTAAGTCGTGACGTAAGGAATGGAGTTTCTGGGTCCAAGCCTCAACTCGTTTCACTTGAAAATGCCATCGACGGCCGTTTATGAGCGCTATTTATTCATATATTAAATATCAAACATTTAAAAAAATTTAACATTTTAAATACTTACAGTCTACACAACAGTCTCTGTGCTCACAGCGTCACAGACATTAATATTTTAACGATTTATCAAAGATGAATCACTGTCTGGCCATCTGGAATTTTGGTATGGAGATAAAGGTTATGATTATATATTTTTTTGTAGTGTTACACCACATTGTGTGTGTATATTAGCACCGTTTGTTGTTTTTCTTGTGGTATGAGATTGGACCCAAAAAGCGCTGCCGTGTGACGTCAGACTTAACAACCGAATTATCCGGTCCAGAGACCAAAAACTCACTCTCACGGCGGGAGGGAGGGAGGGAGGGCAGGGCTCACTTCCATCCCCTTGAATTCTACCAGTACTCCCTCGGCGATGGATGGTGCAGCCGGCTCGCACACCAGGTCAGACACACGTTGCTCAGACTCATGGCAATGTTCATCTCTCATCTGTTCATGTTGCCGCTGGCTCAAACGTCACGGCGGAGTCTCTCATGTTGTCTGCAGTGGGCTTTTGCTGCCAATCGTCACAGTTTTGGTAGTTTTGGCTGTGCACTGGGTTGTGAGTGGGGTTGGCGTCTTCGCCAACGGGTCCGATGGTGAACGACGAGTCCTTGAAGCTCTCCCAAGGACCTTTCCCGGACAACTACTCCTTGGTGGCGGTGTTCAGGCCTGTATAAAGAAACGTACAGAGGCAGTTATCCGGGAAGCTCGATAGGTTGGCTAAAAAGACTAAGGGCCCTGTCTTGCACCCAGCGCAATTGACTTTGTACACCGACGCATGTGTCATTCCTATTTTGCACCCGCGCAAAGCGCGCTTTTCCCTCCACAGAAGCACGTCGCTAAACTAGTGAATGAACTTGCGCTCCCTGGGCGGTTAAGCGCAAAAAAGGAGGCGTGTTCCGGCGCAAACAATCCCTGGTGCTATTTTGCGGTTCCATTAAACAATTGCGCCACTGACCAGAAAAAACCTAGTCTAAAGTCAGTGGCGCGTTGCGCGTTGTTCATTATGCTATTTTAAGGGCGCATGCTTGACCATAATGTATAGCGTGCACAACGCGCATACACTTTGCTTATGTAATCTACACAGATGCAACAGTTATTTTTGCAAATCATAAATTGTTACACTAAAAAAATATTAACACATGAGATGACGGAAATCATTGTGGTGTGCCACGACGATGTGAAAAAATAGGCATAAATCTAGCTTACAAATTATTCAGGCTAATTGTAATAATTAAGGATCAGACCTGTTTGCCCAATAGTGGCAAGACATATATGTATATAAGGACATCTGACAAATTGGTTTGACCGTCAAGAACCAGGAAAAAAAATCGGTGAGGGTGGACGCAGCGATGTCCTCTGCTGGCGTCAGGTCCTGAGTAGAGGCAGATCCACCTCCCGTTACACGGCGTGCCCGATTGATGCTGGCAAGCTTGGACTTTCCCCGTCTTCTGATGTCATTGTAGCGCTTGCGGCACTGGTGCGACGTCCTGGGGATGCCAGCTGATGAAACAATTGTGGCTATTTCCTCCCACGCCTGTTTAACCGATGCTATTTTGGGTGGGTTTCTCCCATCCCCATACAACACAACTTCTCTGTCTTTCACTTCTCTTACAAGAACATCAGTCTCCTCGGCTGTGAACCGCTCCTGGCGTGCGCCTGGTAAATACGCCATAATAATAGCAATCCATAATGGAACTTGCGCACCTACTTTTAAAGGGAATGTTGGATGACGCTCTGATTGGTTTATTCACGTTACGCCCAAACCACACCTATGAATAATGAAGCTACTTCAGACCAACCCATTTTAGATTTGCGCCGGGCGCAAGAGCCATTTATCCCGCCGGGAAAATAGCAACAGCGCCGAGACCCGCCCACAAAGTTACTTGCGCTTCGCGCTTTGACACTTGCGTTTCAGATCGTTAAAATAGGGCCCTAAATCTTCCAAATGTTCCTTGAGAGAGTGCTTTTCTTGCTCAAGGCAAATTGATGGGGAAAAAAAACACGGGAAAACAAATCAAGACCCAAAAAACATAAGATGAAACAAACACTATGAAAAGCGTTGTATTGAACACTTCTTGGTTTGGTCTTCTGTCACACACTGGTGGTGAACAAAAACACAGTTAAGGCGAAATCAGATCAAAACATCTCTTTACTTGATAATTCAACAGATACATGATGATTAAGGCAGGAGAAAGTACACCATACGTAATACACAGACGAGACTGAACAATGAAACACTAACAGAACAGAACTTAAGTACACGTGATAATGAGGCCGAACAATGAAACACAAACAGAACAGAACCTAAGTACATGTGATAATGAGAGAGGTAATGAGTGCATTATGAGTGACCAAGACAACAAACGACTAACTCAGGCAGAGGATGGTGAGACACAGAAAGTCCAAACTAACAGAACCGTGACATAGTGAAACTAAAGCACTTCCCCTCATGCGGGCAGATGAAGACAACGGCGCAGTGTTTAGAAATAATTTTCTATGACTGACATCAGAGAATTTACCGGTATTTTGTTACTGATGTGTGAATGGTCTCTAACCGGTAAAAAGTCAGAACACCGTGGCTTAGGTGAACAGCATATTTGTGTATTTACCGGTAAAGTCATTCTGGTAATTTTACGGTAATTTAACGATATTGCTGTGTGAAAGGGGATAGTTCATGTTAGTTAATGCATTAAATAATGTTAACAAACGAGACCTTATTGTAAAGTGTGACCGAATGTTTTGACATTTTAACTGGAAAAATATACTTGCTAAGATTTGGATTGTTGTTATGATCAGCAAAAAAGTCTCACATGGATCAATTTACTGTAGTTTTATTTGTTGCAGAAATTTGTTGAAATTAACGGCAATTTAACCCATAGTTTCAGTGTATTTTTAGCCTATACAGTATATAAATGCTTAAAATATTGTGTGGAATGCATGCTACAAGAGACTGCAGATTTAAATAAAAAAACTAAAAAATATGTTGCAAACCCAATTGGTCCGTTAAACTATTCAAAATTGATTTTTGTTAAGACTATTAAGGATTACTATATCTATTCCCTAAGCATTCCAAGAAATGGTCAATGAACCCCATTTTGAGGGTCATTAAATCCAGTTAAATAGATTATTTGCTGTAGAAAATCGTCTGGGATGACAGTGAATCAGTGGAAAAGGATTATCCCAGTTCATTCCATTAGTAAAATAACGTTTTCAAAAAGACATAATCCGAGGCGTAAAACTCATACCATGCATATCATTGGTGTGAATGAGCAAGGATGGCAATACAAAGAAATTCTTCTATTACACACTGTATTATATCAATAAAAGCTCTTTTTGAGTGGCTGCAATACTTCGGCACTGCAGATCCAATACATGGAGTGCATCTTTAATGAGCCTGACCTTTAAAGACAGGGAAGGAAGAGAAGACATCGACAGGGTGCATATAAATAGCTCTAGCACCTTTCTCTCTCTCTGTCCAATATTCCTCCATTTTAAAACGTCCAACTGCTGTAAGAGACTTCTTGCAACACTGAACTGCGAGTCAACCATCTCCGACACATCTGTAATTTTTCTGACACAATGACAACACACATCAAGCCGCGCGGAGCACCCCGGGACGGCACCTCCCAGGAGTTCATGGCCTGCTTTTAGCAGCTCCTGTGCAGGACAGCGAGATGAGTCTGCCGTGGAGATGATCTACGGCATGCAATTCTTTGCCCTACAACGAGCATGAGAAAATGACATGTTTCTTGTCTTTTTTTCCTTTATTTTTTTAAGCATTTCAATTTGTTTCGTAACATGTATTTGGACCTGTACTATCGTCTCACAGGGACTGCAATGATTCTTTAATAGTTTTTACCCTCTTCTGTTGTTCATAACAATAAAAGTTTCATGAATCAATTGGAAAAACTTACCAATCCCTATCATGAAAGCTCAGAATCGAAATCTTGAGTGACTCACTGAATCAAGAACCCAAGGCTCTTTTTTTAAAATGAGATGAATCATGGCTACAACAAACTGAAAAAATAACAACAACAAAACAATAGAGTTTATTGTAAATGCTAATGATGTTTAGATTCTAAATATTTTGTTAGTTTTTATAAGATGAATCATGGCTACGACAAACTGAAAACAACAACAACAAAACAATAGAGTTTATTGTAAATGCAAATTAGCCTATATTTAGATTCTATTTTTTGAATAATGCTGAATTGTGGCTACAACAGACTGTAAAACAAAAGAGTTTAGTGTACATGCTAACTATGTTTTGAATCTAAATATTTCTGTTTGTTTTTATGAGCTGAAACATGGCTGCAGAAAAACTGAACAGTTGTGAATATGAACAGTATATTTAGATTCTAAATATATGTTTTTATGAATCGTGGCTGAAACAAATAGAAAAACAAAACAGTTTGGTGTAAATGCGAATTATATTTAGATTCTAAATATTTTTGTTTTCACGAGCTGAATTGTGGCTGCAACAAAATGAAAAACAAAACAAAACAGTTTGGTGTAAATGTGAATTATATTTAGATTCTAAATATTTTTTGTTTTGTTTTCATGAGTTGAATTGTGGCTCCAACAGACTGAATTACTGAATAACAAAAGTGTGTATATGCAAATTAATGTTAATACAAATGTTAATGATGTTTCGATTCTAAATATTTGTTTGTTTATATTTATGAGCTGAATTGTGGCTGCAATAAACTTAAAAACAAAACAAAACAGTTTAGTGTAAATACTTATGATGTTTAGATTCTAAATATTTTTTGTTTATTTCTATGAGCTAAAATATGTCTGCATCAAACTGAAAAACAAAACAGTATAGTGTGGTGCAAGTTCGAATATACAGAACAGAGAATGAGATTTAGAGGAGAAGGTTATGGGTTCAATTCCCATGAAGCACATAAACTGACTGTAAACAGCTGCATAACGGATATATGTACACGTAAAGACATGAAAGGTGGCACATAATTTCATGGACTGTATATGGACTGCGAAGCATTGTTGTATGAAAGAAAGCTGTGTAAATATGTGCACAACAAAAAATAACAGCATGCAGGTTTGGGACGACATGAGGGTGAGTAAATAATGACAGATTTTTCATTTTCAGTGCACTACTCCTTTAATATCTTTCTCTCCTCACTGTGTTTGTCGATGGCTACTCCGGCACTCCCTCAGGAAAAAGCGACTGCGTCAAATATGACTGCGTAATCGAAAGATACAGGCACACATGTTCAACACACCCTGACAGCTCTTAGTTTTCTTATTTATGGCTGATGAAAATGTAACTTGACATTAATGCTATAAGATGAGTCTATTGTAGTTTTAATGAGTTGCATATCTTATACAGGCTGAAACGAAGACATGATGTCTGAGGGCGTTTTGCTTCGATGTGTGTCGGACAGCAATGTGATTGCGATTGTCCTTTCTTTGCATATATTTCCACTTGGATTTTCTGTTTTTGTCATGTGGATCCTGGATACCATTGCTAATCAAATTGTGGAGGTAACACAAAGTCTGCAAAATCCATGAGATCCCCTACCTCAACTGTGCCCTTGAGCAAGACGCCTAACCCCAGGTCGCCCTGAGGGAACCCGACTGTTCGTCGCTCCCAATAAAAATCATCTCACGCATGCAATCGAGCGACACACTCAGGTGATTAAATGCAAAGTGTGACAGGAAGGCAATTTTCAATCAGCTGTACATGTTTCACAGTTCTGACAGGGTGTCATTTCTGAAAAAAAGGCATCTGTCTTCGCAATATCCTCTCGGAAAGGGTGATGATTGGCCGGCCGGCCTTATAACTCCTTACGAAGTCAGACTAATCCCGACCTCTCATCCCATGGAGTCGCGATCACAGCTGAGCCCGTCTATCAGATCTACGTCCGAAATATCCAAAAACTTAGCTCAGAGATCTGTTTGTGGATGGCCTTCGCCCCACATCGTACATCGATCATTTAACACCTCTGTCTCTTCTGCAGAGGCAAACGGAGGGTGAGGGGGTTCAGGGCTAAACTTGGCAATGAGATTGACAGTTCAGGGAAATCAAAAACACAGACTTGTCTGCTTACATCAGACGTGTTACCACTCAAAAATCGACTTTTGAATTCGTGTTGCATCTAACAACCCTGCCAACTTTAGAAATGTGCAAATGTTTACAAATCCTTTGAGGTTCCTAGAACACGTTATTGTATTTAGAATGAATTAGATTAATTAAGCTTAACACCAATTTAACACATATTTAAAGACTTGCTGGAACCATCATGACGGCACAGTCAAACGTGTCGAGATTTGATGATAATTATGTTCATACAAAGAGTGCAAATGATTATCAAGCCACCTGGAGTTCGTATCTAAATAAATGAGCCTTTTCTAAATTAAAAAGTTATTTTGCTGACAGTTTCTCCCATCATTTAATGATATATGAGAAAGACGAGATTCCAATGCTTCAAACCGCTGTCAAAGGATTTGTTAAGATTTATATGTGCACTGTACTTAAAAATGTAAAGCAACAACTTTGATTTTTACAATCAACCGGGATGTTTAAGTCATTTCAACTTAAATTACAATAAACTGACTTAAAGGGATAGTTCACCCAAAAATGATAATTCTGTCATTACTTACTCGCCCATGTCATTCCAAACCAGTAAAGACATCACTAAAACAGTCCATGTAACTCCAGTGGTTCAAACGTAATTTTATGAAGCGATGAGAATACTTTTTGTGCGCAAAACCAAACAAAAATAACGACTTTATTCAACAATTTCGTTCTAGCCTGTGTCACTCTCCTACGCAGTTTCCGTTGTAAATACAGTGCAGCTCCTGCGTCATCATCACACACATGCATCGCGGTTCTCACGTGAACAGCATTGACTGCCGTAGATCTCGAAAGCACTGCACTGTTTACGACGGAAACTGCGTAGGAGATTGACACAGGAAGAAAGAAATTGTTGAATTTAAAGTTGTTTTTGTTTGTTTTCGCGCACAAAATGTATTCTCGTCACTCAAAACGGCGTTTTAGCTGTTCATTTACGTGACAACCTGAAATAGCAAACTTTTTTGGGGCTGAAAACGCAAACTTTTTTTGTTGTTGAAAACAATACCATTATCGCCTCCATTTAAACGACAAAAACGCAAATTTGTGGAAACAGTGACGTCACAGGTATGCGTATTACGTGCCATTTCGCCATCTTGATTTTTTGTGGGATTCACCACTCTGTAGAAGAATGCATACGTGTTCATATGTGTTTCGCCGCCTACTGGCCTGGCATGGATAATACAGCATTTTTAGTCATTTTCGCAGATATAGGGCTGTGTTCGAAATGGCCCCCTATACCCTCATTCACTATTCCCTACATTAGTCCACTAATATAGTCCGCTTGAAGGAGTGAATGAAAATGAGTGAGTGAAATTGGACACTGAATGCGCCGGGAGGGCTGCCGCTTTTGCATAGTTTGTGCTTGCCGTTAATAATCATTTGAAACTTAGCTTACTAGCTGCTCCAATAGAGATGAAAACTCATCTTGAACTCTATCATGGAAACTAGCAAGTATTAACTTTAACTAAACAATTTAATAATCAATAAAAAGGAATTTGTACCTGTATGATATTACGCTGTAGCCACATTGGGCCAGCCATTTGGGAAATGGATGGATGATTCGCCATCTTCTGGTGAGATGCGGGAATTAATTTGACGTGACCTTCACAGTGCATTATGGGTATTCTCTAGCCGTTGAGCATACTTCAGCCCTGTCCCAAATGGCACCCTAAACCCTCATGGTCTTCCTCTGAGTCCGCACTTTCACAACGTAATGCCGCTTTGACTGCCGGGAAGAAGTCCGCTTCGTAACCCGCACCAGTGCGGGCTCGGCAGAAGTTCGCATCGATGGCGCATATCGACCTCAAAGGGGGCGCTCGTGAGCACCCGTCTGAGACCTAAAATGACAAATGGGACACCCTGCGGTCTCGTGGACTTAACAGACACGCGCACGCAGCAGCCATTGTAAGTCCACAAGACCGAAAGTGCACATGAAGTGTGCCATTTTGGACAGGGCCATCATTGTACACTTATTATTGCAGTGCATTGTGGGATTGAATGAGGGCACTCGATAACGTTCACTATGGTTTTGCTCACCACTAAAAATGTCTGTCCCCTCAAATAGTGCCCTATTTAAGGGTATAGGGGGTGATTTTTGGACACAGCCTATGTGAACGGGGATCGTTTTGACAATGTTGTCGTGTGTACGCAAACATTTTCAAAAATGTAAAAGAAAACCTTAGCATTTTTAGTACATTGTGGTCGTGGAAACTTATGCATCATCAGCACAACTGTTTTCAACCTTGATAATATGTTTCTGAAATTATTTTTGAGTACTAATCAGCATATTTGAATGGTTTCTGAAGGATCATGTGACACTGGAGTGATGATGCTGAAAATTCAGCTTTGCATCACAGGAAGTAATAACATTTTAAATTATAACCAAATACAAAATAGTTTAATATTATAATAATATTTCACAATATTACTGTCTTTTTGATCAAGTACATGCAGCCTTGATGAGCATGAGGGTTTTAAAAAAATACACACGCATTTAAAAAAATCCACAAACTTTTTTGAATTATGCTTATAAGCATCAACAACAAAAAAACTTCCCCAATATTCTATAAACCCTTCAGATAAATGTGTCAATGTCAGCCCTATCCTCATAATAATTGTCACAGGGTTTATTGAGATACTTACAGTTTTAGTACAATGAAGATAAAGCTAGTGGGACTCCTCTCATGTCCAAATCTCCGTTCGTTTCCATGGTACCTATGTCAAGACCATTGAAAGCAGGCATACTGTAATTGAGAGCATTTGCAGGAAAATCAATCTGCCGCTGTTTGAAGTTAGAACCCAGAGTCCAATCCGCACTCCCTCGTTAGGAGTGCTTTCATCCCAGCTCCCATTTCATAGTTATTATCACTCTTCCACTCTGACACTGCCGTGAAAAAAAGCCTTGTCTATTATTGCCATGAGTGTTTGGTATTTCGTGTTGGGAAGTTGTTTTATCTGCACAAAAAGCCGCAGGCTTGTTAAAACACACTTGCCATGTGATGAATCTTTAGAATCCGCTGATTCGTATTCTGCAATGCAGCTACAACCAACAAATGTCGAGAGATATTCAATTCCAGACGTTTGGAATAATGTAAAGTATGCATTACTTTATTATTATTGATGGTATTCTCAAGATATCATTTAGCTGCTTTTTCAATTACATTATGTGACCCCTGTCACAATGAGCATATTTTCAAGAATGTATTGTGTTTATAAAAAGTTAATGTTATTAAAAACCTTCAAAATGATGTATGATTTGTTTGAATCGGACAAAAAATTGACTGAGCTACACCTGTTTGAAGTCGATAGAGGCAGCAAAGTCAATTTTGAGAAAAATCGAGTGAAAGTTTTCTGAAGGTTCCAAAACAAAATCACCTAGGAACCATACCTTGAAAACCCAATGCTATCTCACAGCTAATTCGTACATACATTTACGAGGTGGCTAATGCGTACGAATTTGTACGATCTTACTCATACAAATTTTTACAATTTGTCTAAACCGCAGTTACGGGTAGGTTTAGGGGGAGGTAATTCATACAAATTCATACAAATTGGTCAACTTGTAAAATACGTTCGATTTAGCAAAAACGTACAAGTGAGGTCGTATAAATTCGTATAAATTAGCCACCTCGTGAAATAGGCTATGTACGAATTGGCGTGAGATAGGGCTGTAAAACCCCTGGTAATAACACCAAATTTGACGCACACCAAGTCAACAGCAAATATCTATAGAAAAAAAAAAAAAGAATATATATATATATATATATATTCAACTTTTTTCCCCCCATTATACCACAATATATGTCTGGTTAACATTAATGACACGGGCAGCCTATATAAGCTATTAAGACCTTGTCATGGAAATTTTAACTCTTTAGTGGTGAGATTGTAATGAAAACCAAACCCAATTGTCTTTAAAGTATTTTATTCTTGCAAGAAGGCCATTCACAAACAGACAAAGTTTCTGCAGAGAAGGACAGTCTCACCCAGTCCGGGCTGCCTTATATAAACGTTGTTACCCCTCACTCTGCAGTTTTACTTAAGTGGAATTGAAGATATATATCGCAAAAGGAGGCAAAGGCCATCTCTCATTCTCTAGGTCCCGAATAGAGGAACCACTTCTAAGAAACAGCAGGATGTAGACATGTAACACCTTTTGTTTCAAACACAAGCACACATGCACAGTAATTTTCCACTAAGATCAGTTGTCTGTTGTTATGCAAACACATACATAATATAAAGTAAATACATTCTGCATAAAGCAAAATTAATTTCCACTTCAACCTACTGTATCGCATGGATTTTTAAAATAAGTTTACACATCAACAGTTAACCAAACATTCACATAAGACATAACAGATAATGTTTACTCATTAGTAGTACTAAAGAACAAGTACTGCAATTCTATGTATATGTGTATATCAGGGAAAAATATTTTTGCAGTTTTGCCTGAAGCTCGAAACTATCCCATGTGCATTCCGACTCCTTTTGCCAGCACAGGTCACATATATCATTAAATTAGTGCTGTTATGGTGTTTTAGTCGTTACCTGTGTCTTTGAACAAATTAGTAATGCTGTACAATGAGGTTAAATTCATTAACATAGTTAATGCTTTAGGCTAAAATGTATAACTATACAATGGATCATTGTTCATTCATGTTTGTTCAAAAATAAGAACTAAATGTTAATTTATACAAAATTAACTATTTTGAACTCTATTGTAGAAGCGTTACCAACAAATCTGTTGAACGAATGAATGAATGAATGAATGAATGAATGAATGAATGAATGAATGAATGAATGAATGAATGAATGAATGAATGAATGAAAGAATCACTCATAATATACAAGAACATACTCCTACTGGTGTAATGGGTTTCACACTGTCAGTCCAAATTCGATAGTGTATCCAATTGGAATATGATCTATTATGTATTGCAACTGTTCAGATCCAATGTGTGTGTCCATGCTGCTCTAAAACATCTGCAATGGTTTCAACAGCAGCAACTGCAACATGGAGGGGTATGCAATACAGATGTTGTCGTTATTTATAACATGACATTGTGTAGCCGCTGCACGCTGGACTACTGCGTCTCCTCAGGCAGTGGCAGAAATATGAGGCTGGTATGAGCGGCTTTATTCCATGCTTTTGTCTCCACCGGTTTCAAAACATGTCTCCGCTATATATTGTCATTTTCTGCTTGTCCGGCACTTTGTAACAACACAACCTTGTTTCGGCAGCGACTTTCAGTATGTTTTCTTATAACAATATTTGACGTTTACGTTTTACGTGGCGTGAGAAAGTCACATAAACCACGCAATATCTGATCCGATCTGAAATGGATTCTCAGAAATGCCACACATGAATGTAGCTCAAAATGGATTTGTAAAAATCATTTCATGTGATTTTTTGCCAGTCACACTTGCTATTGTAAATTTTAATCGGATTTGGAAAAAAAAATCGGATTTGGACTGACTGGACCGAAAAAATGACTGAACAAATCTGGTGAACTGAATCAACTGATCTTAGTTACTGGATTGAATAGAGTGGTACAGGTATGACATCACTTTGTAGGCCAAACACACGGAAGCGAGTTAGCATTTTAGTACTTCTGGTTCCATCGTCCCGAAGTCAATGGGTTTTTTGAATGGGATTTCGGTTAAATGGCTAATAGTGAACACAAGCTCAAGACACTTACACGATTTATTCTACAACATAAAATACATCAGTATTTCTCCACTCATGATTTTTTAAAGCTGTTACGTGTCTTGAAAAAGGCGGTTGCTAGCAAGTGGCTAAATGGGACTACAGAGGCTGTGGGGGACATTAAGGGTGCTTTCACACTAGCAGTTTTGGTGCGCACCCGGGTTCGATTGATGTCAGAGTTCGGTACGTTTGGAGGATGTGAACGCACCCGCGAACCGTACCAGAGTCCGCTTAAAAAGGGTGGTCTGGGGTACGTTTCATGTGAACTCCGGTACGGTTCGCTGCTGATGTAAACGCAATGGTACTAAATCGCGGAAGTGAACCGCTATTAATGACGTATGATTTGATAAAAATGTGTTTGTGTGTGTTTCACTTATTTTCCTGACGAGCGTGACTGACATACTGCAAACAGAGAGCTGTAAATCTCATTTCTGCTCGTCTTCAGTTGCAGTACATTTGCGGCATATAGAAGCAAGTGCCATTACGTACTGAAGCTTTAGAAACAAAAGCAACGGTTAAAAAACAAAAATATAAAAGTGAGGTGAGCAACGCTATACATTTTGCGGCTTTCACGCTCGCTGTCGTTACTAAGCAACCAGGTCAACAGCTGCTGCTTTGATGACGCAAACGCACCCCGGTTCGGACCCAAATAATATAATACGAACACAGTCCAGCGGGGGCAGGGGGAGGGGGGAGCAATCGAACTCGGGTTCGGTCCAGGCAATCGAACCAAGTGTGAAAGGACCCTAAACATCATCGCAACGAAAAGGTAAACTCAGTCCGCTTTTACAGCCTCATTATGCTTATAATTGTGCTCTTATAAACTGTTCGAACTCAAACTTTCTGGAAAAATATTTTATATAAAAACAGAAAGGGTTTTCGGAAGCTTAGTGATGATGACGTTGAAATTGTGGGACCATGGTGTAGTTGTTTATAGCCTACCTTTAGTTGGCGACTGCATTAAGGCTTCAAAATGCATGTGAAATTATCTTGATGATTTAAGTATCAGAAACGTTTGTTATTCACAGATTTTGTTTTTTGCAATAATCCAAAAGTGTATGGAAAAATCCTATTGGGTTTTTGTCGAGGGAGCCAGTGTGATGATAACTGCCGGTTGGCCTACAAAGTTACGTCATACCTGCACCAATCTATAAATTGCCTCTAGTTCTTAACACTATTCTGGAAAGTGTAGTTTGGAAATCACTGTATAGTGGAGTTAATTCTTAACACCTCTGAATAAAAGCATTAATACTTTTGGGAATAGACTCCTTCACCCCTGATTTCTTTCTGATAAAAGAAAGGAATCGAGGAAAAAAAAACACAACTTAATAGTCTAACATTGTGTTCCAACCTAACTAAAAATCTCATCAGATGTTGTAAAAAATGTAAATAAAATGACTTGGGAGGGAACATTATGTGTAAGTCAGAGTTGAATGTAGTCGTGACATGTTTTTCAATGAAAGCTATTTCTGAGGCAGAGGTAATTAGCATGAGGGTCTGCTTTGAGTGATTTTACACCATTGGACTGGCTTTTAACATCCAATGTCATTAAAGTTGAGGCCTGCGAAACGATTACTCAGCGATAAACTTTTAATTGCTCGGCCGTCTCCAGGCAGAGACGGTCGCTGCAATTAGCGAATCCAGGGAATACACAAAGCGCCACACAGCCCCGTCATTTTTATCTCCTGGAGAAGTGTCACATACTGTGGAAAAGAAACTCAAATTGAATTTGACTGTAGCGTCTCCTAATCACCACGATACAATGCGGGAGAGCTCTTTTGAATGGCGTCCATTCAAGTTGTATGTCCTTGATTACGGATGCATTGTTTCACATTACTGACAGACTTCAAAATACCTCTAGAATCTTAATGGGCAAAAATGGTGAGGGAAAAAAAACCTCACATTCATGTCATTCACGCTGCCTTCGCCCCCTGTACGACTCCATAATGCATAATGTATTTATACCCATGAGGAAGCATAACACAACATCTTAAGTTGTGAATATTAAGTTAAAAGAACTGAAATATAACGCTTTGCACAAAAGTTTGGTTGTATATTTAACTTTTTCTTCCCAGCAAAATGGATATTGCTGAGTCCCTCTTTCTTTATCAAAAGAACCAGCCCTAAAGATGGCTACCTCAAGGCAACTTGGTTTCCTGTTCTGGAACACAGCAAAGCTGCAGGCTGGGCTGACTGATTATCTTTGGTCTTCATTCCGAATTTATATATATGGTGAATCATCCTGCCTATTGAAATGCAGGACCTGTTCCCTGTTCCAAAACCTAGTGAGGAGTCTACATAGACAGCAATAAAGTTCACCAGTGCACATTGGACATTGTTAAGGCCAAATAATAAGGCAGAATCACATGTATCCTTCGGTTGAAAAGTCCAAAATGGCGGACAGGTTGAGAGAAATGTTGATTATAAATACACCAACCTGATTTAAGAGGAATGTAAAGTGTGGCGCTAGCAATGCCAAGGTCATGGGTTTGAATCCCAGGGAAAGCAAGAATTGACAAAATGTAAAATGTGTACCTTGAATGCATTGTAAGTCGCTTTGGATAAAAGCGTCTGCCAAATGCATAAATGTAAATGTAAACCTAACCTCCAATGAGTGTATCAAGTACCTGTTGGGAATGTGTTGACAGTCTGTGCAGCTGGATTGTTAAGCTCAGAAAACCAATAGGCTAATTATTTGTTTGTAAACATTCGGGATGCGCACGGATACGGTATACATGGATACAGTACAATATAGTTAGATTTAAAAAGATTATAGTTTATATTGATTAGATGTTATTTTCAAAATGTTCTGCTCATATTGCAACAGCTTGTCACCCAGCGATAAGCACTGTTATTTACCGAAATTGACGTTAGTGAGTGGGATACGTCTTACAGATCCGTTTGCTATAGCACCTTGTCAATGGTTAAACGATGAAAAGAAATGGCCAAGCATCCAATGGCCAGAGATATATAATTACCTGATCGACACTCCAAGTGTATATCCTATTTTGTGTTTGCAAACAGCAATGACATTTCTTATATTTTTGTGGTCAGAAAATGGCAGTTCTGCTGTAGCAATCTGTGGAAGCCACAGAATAAAAGACAAAAAAATTTAATTTCGAGTTTATATCTCACAATTCAGACTTTTTTTTCCTGCACATCCGAGTTTATAGCTCACAATTCTTAAAAGGATGAA
Organism: Gobio gobio; assembly: GCF_949357685.1. Lineage (NCBI taxonomy): Eukaryota > Metazoa > Chordata > Actinopteri > Cypriniformes > Gobionidae > Gobio > Gobio gobio. The sequence goes on from NC_137120.1 coordinate 28,895,982, forward strand.
CAGAATTGTGAGATTAAGCCGTTATTCTGTGTTTTTTCCTCAGAATTGCGAGTTTATATCCCACAATTCTGACTCTTTTCCCCTCAGAATTGTGATATAAACTCACATTTGCAAGTTATAAAGTCTCCAAACTGGGAGATATAAACAAATGCAAGAATAAGAGATAACAATGTTATAAGCTATGTTTAAAAGTTATAAATAATTATTCAAAATAATTATTGTATAATTGTTAAATACATATTTAAATTATTTAGCCCCAGAAAAACCTACTATGCCTTGTTTTTCAAACAAATGGACGGTCATTTGGTTTGTGTGGATATATTCATACATTTACTATTTATTCATTTTACTCTAGTGAAAAGTGTGTACAATTTCTTAAATTAACAAAAATTACTAGTGCACCTTTAACCCTTGATGAATGGGTTGATGACCCAATGCATGAATGTTTTGCCAATCATTATTACATATTCGGGTCTATAGCGACCCTGATATATATCTAACACAGATGGATCTCTACCTGAGTAATAATATAAAAGTCTCCTGATATTACAGTAGCAATTACAGATGAATAAAATAAAGCATATTTTGTTACCTTTTGGAGCTTGGGAGGGTTCAGTTTGCAGATGTTTTATACTATCAGCTATCTATATACTATCTTATTTCCCAGTACATTCAGTATCTAATTAATTTAATTTGTTACATTTATATAGCGCTTTTCTAGGCACTCAAAGCGCTTTACATGTAGAAGGGGGGAATCTCTTCAACCACCACCAATGTGCAGCATCCACCTATCCACCCATATTGCACCAGAATGCCCACCACACATCAGATTATTGGTGGAGAGGAGACAGAGGGATGAAGCCAATCATATATATATATGTGGATGATTAGGAGGCCATGATGGACAGGGGCCAATGTGCAAATTTGGCCAGGATGCCGGGGTTACACCCCTACTCTTTATCAAAGGACATCTTGGGATTTTTAATGACCACAGAGAGTCAGGCCCTCGGTTTAACGTCTCATCCGAAGGACGGTGCTTGTTACAGTATAGTGTCCCCATCACTATACTGGGGCGTTAGGACCCACACAGACCACAGGGTGACCTGCTGGCCTCACTAACAACTCTACCAGCAGCTAGTTTTCCCAGTTGGTCTCCCATCCAGGCACTAACCAGGCTCAGCCCTGCTTAGCTTCAGTGGGAAACCAGTCTTGGGCTACAGGGTGATATGGCTGCTGGTGATATGACTGCTGGTGATCTGGCTCATATTCGCAGTCTTCAACATATTCTTAAAACTGTCATTTTCAACATCTTCAAAAATCAATATTTTGTTCACTGACAGCTTCTTCACCAGATCCACCATCATGTGACAGTGACACTAATATTTGATTGCGTTCAGTTCTTGCTCTCCAGTAAATCGCTGAACCATTTCAGGTTTTGCTGATGATACTTCCTATTCTTTTGTTTTCTGCCTGCAGTAACTATGAGTGAAACGTTACTTCAATTGTGTATCAGACATCACCTCATTGTGGAATAAAGGTTGCACTGCACTTGTCCAGTCATCAAAAATGTAATTATTGCTGTGCAGAAAAAAGTGGGTTGGATGGGTTGGGGGTTTCTTAAAAGATTTTCTTTCTAACTATGGTAAATTGTTTCAATTTGATTCAATATGAGTCAGTGGAATGATTTTGAAGAAAAAAAACCTTTACAGCAATTACAGCTGTTCAGAAAATGTGGTTTCTGCACAGCAATTACCTGCTGAAATTGTAAGACTGGCTTTCAAAGCAAAATGTAACTCAGTCTTTATATATACTACTGTATGTATATTTATATATATAATATAAAAGACTGAGTTACATTTTGCTTATATATATATATATATATATATATATATATATATATATATATAGGGGAGGGCTGCTTCACCACAAAATTGAAAGTTCTGTGCGACTGTCATTAGGGACATAATGCGTCAATCTTATACGAATGTCGGAGACCACAGAAAGGTGGCTTAAGATGGCAGTTCCCCATAGGCAGAGCTCTGATGATCAACTGTTTGACTGAATCAGAAAATGCCATTTGTAAATTGTTAGTAACAAAAATCAAGAGCAAATAACATAAATATGGTCAAGTATGAGCTATAATGCATCAGCTGTGACTGAAATATTGTAGGAGACCTGGAGGATTCTCCAAACAGCCTGTTTCCTTGTTTCCTCAAATCAAATAAAGCTCATTTTACAGAAGACAAGAATTCTCCACTATAAAATCTAGGGAAATGACTCTTGCATTCAGTAAGTTTTTGTTTGTTTTACTGTCTCTTTATCCCCATGGTCTCAAAGATAGACAAATGTAATTATAACTTAATCTAGACATTATTTATCTCAAAATCAAGATTCGATTATTTGTGTAAAATGTCTTAAATTAACAAAAATTACTGAGTGCACTTTTAAGAAAGCATTGCATGCTTATTCCAGCTTGACTGATTACGCCAGCTAAGCAACTACCATTGACATAAATGGACTGATACTACACTTTCTAATTAAGGGGATTAAAAAAAACCTTAAAAGATTTTCTTTCCAACTATGTTAAATTGTTTCAATTTGATTCAGTATGAGTCAGTGCAATGATTTAGAACAAAACCCTTGATCTCAATAATTACAGCTGTTCTGAAAATGCAGTTTCTGCACAACCATTAGTAAGACTGACGTTCAAAGCCAAATATAACTAGTATTTATTTTCATTATTTTAGTCCTTTTTTTCTCTACATTACTTAAGACTTTCACTCTCTGCTTCTAATAGCATTAACTGTTCTTATAGATACAAAGGTATCATAGGTGGAAATATTATGCATAATAGACCATCTGCAGGTAAATATTAAATTATCGACTATAATAAATGACTCTAAGGATTATAGACACTTGAGAAATTATGTAAAACAAGCTGCCAAAGATAATCATTAAATTATTTGCGTCAATTTACCTTGATCACAATAAAAATGCTTAAGACCCTTATATTCCAGTCTATACAAATGTAAACAAAGTGTATTTTTTGCTGGTAGATTTACTGCATAACAGAAGCCACATTAATGAACTAAATTAAGATAACGAGGCAGAAAATGATATTTATGCTTTAACCGTATAGTTAGAAACATCTGAAAATATTTATAAATTCATTACATGGCTCTCTTCATTTTGCGATCAAATATTTAACAAAGCCTGCTAACCTGACCGTCACCCCGGCAACCAGTCTCCAACACTGCCTTTTCTAGCACTCTTTTGGTCTTTCCTTCTCAAATAATAATATAATTACAGCAGAAATCAATATTTCATGACCGGCTTAATGAGTAAGTAAATAAATGGACATGTAATAAACAAGATAATTTACAATAATCTGGTCATTATTACAAAATAAAAACTTTCAGTATCAAATATTGTACAAATTTCACTATTATGTTTCTACATAATCTGTACATCATTATTTCCTTTGTGAAAAAGAAGTACACTTTTGCACACTTTTAACTGAAATAATACATTTTAAAAGAATATATTTAAGTGCAAACTGAAAGTAATGTTTTTTAATTCTAATTGCATGTTACAATTAGATGAAAATATATAATGGTTGAAATGTATATTAATTATGATTATATTAAATCAGTTACTTGAATTTAAGAGTGTTTTTTATCTTCTTAACTAGGACTTAAGTACATCTTTATATGCAAAGCGTACCATTGAATGTACCGACAAGCATTTTGGGTAAACTACAATATACTTTAATGTCATTTTAATTGTAACTTGTATGTGATAAAATTCGTGAATAGACATTTGTAATGATTAAGTTGCAATTTAGTATACACCAATCAGGCATAACATTATGGCCAGGTGAATAAGGTCAAGTGAAAAACACTGATTATCTCTTTATTACGGCACCTGTTAGTGGGTGGGATATATTAGGCAGCAAGTGAACATTTTGTCCTCAAAGTTGTTGTGTTAGAAGCAGGAAAAATGGGCAAGCGTAAGGATTTGAGCAAGTTTGACAATGGCTAGACGGTGAAAGCATCTCCAAAACTGCAGCTCTGTGGGGTGTTCCCGGTCTGCAGTGGTCAGTATCTATCAAAAGTGGACCAACTGGACCACGGAGCAATGGAAGACGGTGGCCTGGTCTGATGATTCACTTTTTCTTTAACATTTTCTTGCGCATTGCTTACCTGGTGAACATATGGCACCAGGATTCACTATGGCAAGAAGGCAAGCCAACGGAGGCAGTGTGATGCTTTGGGCAATGTTCTGCTAGGAAACCTTGGGTCCTGCCATCCATGTTGATGTTACTTTGACACATACCACCTACCTAAGCATTGTTGCAGACCATGTACACACTTTCATGAAAACAGTATTCCCTGGTGGCTGTAGCCTCTTTCAGCAGGATAATGCGCCCTGCCACAAACCAAAAATGGTCCAGGGATGGTTTGAGGAGCACAACGAGTTTGCGGTGTTGACTTGGCCTCCAAATTTCCCAGATTTCAATCCAATCGATCATCTGTGGCATGTGCTAGACAAACAAGTCCTGCCCATGAAGGCCTAGCTCGCAACTTACAAGACTTAAAGGATCTGCTGCTAATATTTTGGTGCCAGATACCACAGCACACCTTCAGGGGTCTAGTGGAATCCATGCCTCGACGGATGTTGTGAACTTCTTTTGTTTCTTGAGGTAGAGACCAGGAGAACTTAGATATATTTAAAGCAGACGTTACTTGTTTATTGAGAATCGTGCTGTTCTTCGGCTGAGGTTCCAAGTCTAACTAAAGGAGTTGTACCTTGTAATTTATCTACATTTTAGGGGGAGGGATTATACAGCAGGGGAGGAGACACTCTGAACAATACAATGCAAATGTTGTATAGGTAAAAGGACACACCCTACTATGAGAAGCCCTACCAGTCCCATTGAATCAGCATAACTCTTCGCATGCTGATACTGGCCAGGAACTCCAATTCCAAGAGCCATCCCAGAGCCATTAAAGACTAAAGGTGCTCATTTTACTTACAATGAAGAGAACAGGAACTGGCCGGGAAGATACAGGTTTGGGAAAAACCGCCTAGACAGAGTATCACTAATCCTAATCCCAATCAGCCAAACGATATTGTGCTCTGAGCTTGTTATGCTAAATGGTCAGGAGGTGCATAAAGACAAAAGACTTAATGTCTCCAACCCATGGGCTGATTAACTTGATCATGTTAGAATGTAGTCAATCTTTACCTTAAACTGTACCACAATATATTTCAAACATTAATACATTTGTAATCTTACACGGGTCAGAGCTGTTTTGGCAGCAAAAGGGGGACCAACACAATATTAGGAATGTTATGCCTGATCGGTGTATTATATTAACCTGTAATGTAATACTAAATACTGGCACACCACATGTGCTAGATATTTCTTTGGATGTGCTTTAGTATGAAAGTCAACAAGTCAAAATATGCTTTGAACATACTATCAATAAACGTAATTCTCCAACAACAAACATCAGTTCAATCTGGTTTTGGGTGTGCACAAATCACAATATTCCCTGGGGAAATTACTCTGGATTGATCTCCGTATAATTTAGTTAATGCTCACATTTCCCTACATTATCATCTGCAAAGATTCATTCCTACCAATGTGTCCACAATGTCCCATTACAGGCCAGCAGCTTAAACTGACCTTGGGTTGGCAGCAGTATATTCCTCTCACATGCAGAGAATCTGTGCAATTGGCAAGTAATATTTACATTTATATTCTCAGCATATGCCTTCCTACCAAAGTGACTTACAATAAAGTGCACAAGACACGTTAAATGCCAAGTTCCAGGACTGGTAGCTGATCATGCACAACGCCAGCAAGCCTTAAAGGGATAGTATTTACTCAACCTCATGTGGTTCAAAACCCATATGCGGTTATTTTTTTTCTTTAAAAACACAAAAGAAGAATATTTGATAAAGATGACAGCTAAATAATAAATTACTCATCAGTAGATGATTCCCTAAATGCCAGAACAAGCACAGGACATTTGTACTACAGGTGTTAAACGTTCATGTCAGTTCAGTTGTCTAATGCAGGGGTTTTCAATGTCTTAAGGAGCCTTCACACTGACAGCAATCATCAGGGACGTAGCGTCCTGAAATCATTTATTTTGAATGAGAGTTGGTGACTCAGTCTCCTGTGAGATGCTGTAGTTGAGTGTGGGAAAGACGGAGAAGTTAATGCAACTGTGAGTGATTTCACTGTTCTAAAGGATTTGTCTCTGTCCACACAAAGCAATATAATAAAAAAAAATGATTGTGGAAAACCGTGTAAGAAACTGTCAGCATTCTTTGATTTGTGTATTGATAATCTTTCATCTTGTTCATGATATGATGCATTGCACACTGCTGAAATTTGTATACACATGCATTCCCTGTAGAATGTTCATTCTGTTGAATAACTTTAAGCAACAGAAATAGTTATTTGGGGTTTATGCGTGTAGCCAAGACACCAAGACTCGCCCTGGGGTGCGTTTCCCGAAAGCATCGTTAGCCAACTATGGTTGCAAGTTCCGTCATTATCAACATAGTTGAACAAGTCAGTGTTTCCCGAAACCATCGTTTCAACGAACATTCGCAAACAGCGTCGCAAACTTGCGTGGTTGGAACGACAGCTCTCGACCTGTGGTTAGAAGCATAGTTTCTTGTTTGCATGACATGTGGACTTAATAAATCCTTACCTTGAGCAAAATAAGCAAGCTGACATTCAGTACAACCTATATCTTTTATTTAGAATACATACAAATGTCAATTATGTCTTTTAGTTTGTCAAGAGATTTAAAGCACAGTTTTTGAAGAGTGCGCATGTGCGGACGTGCACTAGTACGTAAAATCGAGCTTGTGATTGAATCAGAAAATAAAGCAAAGTAACTGAGAAAAATAAGAATCAATCCTCAGATGCCATGTCTGTAATTTATAGCAAAAATTCTAGCATTAATTCGATCTCAAACTAATTAAATAAAATAAGTTAATAATCCACCGCTTGCGTGACATCATTAACCAACTTGGTTGAATGACAGATTTGCGACAATATGGTTTCGGGAAACAGTCGTGACTAGCTAGTTGATTTCTTCAACAATGCATCGTACTATGGTAGTTAAGCAGTGAGTTACATCGTTGTTCGGGAAACGCACCCCTGATCGACTTGATGGGGGCGCTACAGCAGTGAAAAGTACAAAATAGCTCAAGTGTTTTATATCGCTGGTATCCTTGGCTCAAGATGGAAGTAGCATGTAGCATGCATCGAATGATAAAACTTTGGGGTATTTTGGATTTATTGAAAAACCTACTTTAGCAAAATTTCGATTCATTGTCAAAACGTTCAAAGTGGGCGAAGCCACTTTTACTAAAAAGGCTATAACTTGTGAACGGAATGAGATATTTTCACCAGACTCCACACACATATGTAAGTGCTCATTCTGCAGGCGTGTGAAAAAGTGCGACTGGCCACTTGGTGGCGCTATAACATTAATAATAAAAGAATGGCTATAACTAGGGCTGGGCGATATATCGCATGACATTGTTAGGCGCATCTCGTCAGTAAAGCTGGTTCCTTAATTAGTAGTAAATCGCCATCACCTGCTTTCAGATAGAGCGGCATTTACTACACAGAGCCGTAGTTCACTGACAAGCTGAGCCATATCGCATTAATTATCACGGACGTATCGCCTGCGATAATTAATGCGATATGGCTCAGCTTGTCAGTGAACTACGGCTCTGTGTAGTAAATGCCGCTCTATCTGAAAGCAGGTGATGGCGATTTACTACTAATCGAGGAACCGGCTTTAGTGACGAGATGCGCATAACAATGTCATGCGATATATCGCCCAGCCCTAGCTATAACTATACAACCCTAAGTCTGATTGACTTGAAAATTGGCATGCACTCCAAGGTGCCAAGACTGCCTTTAAGGACATTCGCGTATCTCAACTATCAGACAAGGTTAATGGAGGCTGATTGGAAATTAAACTTTCTAGGCCTGTTTGACTTACGGCCCTTGAGGCCCTTTGAGAAATGCGGAAAAATGGAGGGAAAAAACGCCTTCGCGTTTTGCAGGTGCATAAAGGTATATAACGCAATTTTTAGCACACACCCTTGAGAATCATACCACATGGTTGAACTCCTCATTCTGAGCAACTTTGTCTTTAGGACCACCGCTGTCCATCGAATAGTATGTTAAATATTGGAGATTATTTCAAAACTAGTCCAGCATAGATGGCATAAAAGTCTTAAAACACTTGAACCCTGTTAATTGCTGCTCACAGCTATATTTATTATCATTATTAAGATCTCTTTTAAAGACACAATATGTACCATTTTTGGATTAAAATATCAAAAAACCACTAGAACAGTGTTATATATTTTGTTGACTTATGTACTTACATTATACCAGATGTTTCCAAGAATGTTTAAATCTAGAGAAATATCTATCAATGACATCATACCTCGATTTCCGGAATTGACTGTGGCATAATAAAAGGTTCTTTTCAATCTCTGCGTCATCAAGCTACACCTTTGTTTTGAATAGGCGACCTCTAGTGGCAAACAAATTCATATTGTGCCTTTAATACATTTTGACATTATATATATACAAATCTATATTAACTTATAATGATAAATTAAAAAGAATATCTACTGAGAGCCAATATGGTGCATCCCTAAATTTTATGTAGGATTACTAATCAAACACAGAAGTACCAGAACACAAAACACGTGTAGTTATACATTTAGACTCTAATTTAACAAGTGTGGAGTACAAAGTGAACACTCCCTATAGACGCACATATTTAAAGCCTGAAGACACCCAGAAAGGAAACAAGATAGTTAATTCAGTCATTGATCAAGATATTGCTTTACCCTTAAGATATCTCAAAAACCAATTTATCAGTGGTTTAGCAGGTTTGACATGTCTTAAGCCTCACTGACAGAAAATCAATGGGCCCAATTAGTGTTATCTGTAATTTTTCCTGTGAGATGATGACTCAAATAATAAGAGCCTTTGAGATTAATATCCCAGAAAGTAATACTTAAGGGATTTGTGAGCTAGTGACAGGTACAACTGCAGTTAAAGAGTACTCCTAATGATACAGCAACAGACCTTCCCACCTTTGTGCCATTTAACCAGTTTAATTGGTCTTAAATTTAATTGGCTTTCCTGTTGCCGACACTGACAACAGTGTTGTGCATAAACCCCACCGAATTACATCAACATTCATGCGGATAATGTTTTGACTTAGCTTCCAAACAGCGTAAAAAAATCTAGAAGCTTCAAAGCTACTGATTGTGACTATGCATCATTTGCACTGCTTCTGAGCTAGCGTGATAATTCTTTATTTAAATGGGTGTTTATGAAGTGCACAAAACCCCTACACCCAGACTCAAAATAAATGCAACAGCGAAGATTATTACCGCCGAGCTGCAATGTAAATATGCAGGAGGCAGGGGCATGAGTGGGGTAGTGCTTCATTATCTATCTGTCTGGCCTACACGCGGCCCTTCTTCAATCATAAAATATTGCAATTGCTGTCTCATTTCTGACTATCAATCAACAGAGCCACAGTTTGCTCCGCTAATGGACTGCTCTGACTGATTTCTCTCAGTGCAGTCATCTGGGCATGGCAGCATTACGAGTCAAGGCAAATTAAATTACTGCAAGCAAAACTTCTCACACTCTCTATTGGGGGAAAGTGACACTGTGGGCCCCGGAGAAATGGGGGTTGTGGGAACGTCGCTCAGATTATTCCGAGATATCATAAATTTATAATGTTCGCATGGCCGAAGTGCAAGGGAGTGTACGGAAGGGATACATAAGTCATGCGATTGTCAGAGGCAGATGGTGATGCATGTAGTGGGGGTGGGACGCGAGGTGCTTCAGGCAGGGGGTGTGCGCTGCGGTTTGCCGTCAGATAAGAAGAGAGGCCTCCCTAATTCCATCCGCTAGTCTAATGTGTTTTTAATGCAGCCTGTGACTTATGTTCCTGTCAGAGTGTGCTGCCGCAGAGGGATTCCCAGACAGTAGTGGGCAGCTGGCGAAGACTTGGAAAGGTGGCAAAGATTAATCGACTAGTAGGGGCAAACGCAACTTGATCAAATGTGCATTGATGAGGAAAAAACACAGAAGGGGCAAAACCTATGGAGTGGAGACGAGACACTACAGTCGTCTCAGCATTTCGCTAAATGGGTTCATTGTTCCACTGTGAATTGGTGCTACAATGCTGATTGACCCCAAACGCTTGCTTTGGGTCCCAACAGTGCTAACATCCACAACCAACACAGGAACTTGCTATCTTAATACACGATTTACAAGGTACCTTGCTTTCCAAAGACGCAAAGCATTTTTGATTACAAAACACCTTATCTGAACTTTCGAGACTCACTTATACACATTTTGCCACCAAAATGTTGTTGGTTTTTCTATCAGAGAAAACAGAAGACTGGCGGAACCACTGGCGGAACCACTCGCAGAACCGCTCTAGAACCGTCTTGTCAGATGGTTGGTTTGAAAATCCAAACCCAATCCTGTGATGTTCGAGGTTCCTTGTTTAAGAGCAGCAGGGTACACAGAGGAACACATTTTTTAGGCCCAGAACTACCAGAGGAAACTTTTAGTATCAGCATCCTGTCAGTGGAAAAAGGGAACAAGTTTGCTGAAAATGGCAACTGTACTGAGATCTTGGTCACCCACAAGGTTAAGTGTACTCAAAATGTTTAAGAGCGACTTTGCTTACCTCTTTGATGTGCCTTCTTATCTCCTCAACATGATAATACCCTTCCGCTAATCATTCAAGTAGGTGCAGGATGGTGCTTGGTTTCAAGCTGGGTTTTAAAATGCATGTATTCCTCTCTCGAAGGCCCCAGGGATCATCCTTCCCAGGAAGCCGAAAGTCCAATAAAACTACACACAGAGTAATGACATGCATTACTGCCGCCTGCATGCATGTGATAGATCATCTCCTGAAGGTGAAAGCAGACCAGGAAAGCAAGAAAAAAAGACTTCGCCACTGCCCTACATCTTCAAGCCTGCAGCAGTAGCATTCCAAAGGTGAAGGCTTCACAGTCAGCTGTGGCTAGCCTCAGCCTTGATTCTGCTCATAAATTTGCACTCTTCTCACAGATGACTTCACTCTAAGGTGTTGCCAAAGAAAGGTCACTCGCTGGCTGTGGTTTTATGATAGATAGACCCCAAATCTGATACACAAGTGCCATTGGAGTTGAACCCTATAGACCCTAAATTATCTCTTGACTATTATCACACTGATGGCCGATTAGTCATGATTAGTCATAGACTGATGTATTGACTAAGCAGATGGTAGAAACGATCAAACAATTTTTTACAAAAAGGTTTTACAAAAGCTTTATAGTTGTATAGCAGAATTCTTTTATTAATATTTAATTGGCCTTACGTAAATTAATAAATAATATAAATGGATAAATCCTAAAAAAGTAAATAAAACTATATCAGTCAACCACAACACGTATTTGTCTTCACACAATAACAATTGTGGTGTAATTGGCTACATTAAGAATAGCATAATCATACAGAGTTACAATGAAACCACACATATGCGTATAATCGTAATATGAATCTAGCATAACAATATCAATTTACCCTTGTTTACTTCTGTGAAATCGACAAATTGCCACTAATCGCAGGGCCATCAGTGCCTGGCAATGGCTGCTTTAATGTTCCAAGGCCAAATATCAGTCGCCTCATTGGGGAGGGTAATTATGCTTCGTTTCTGGGCCCCGTCAAATTCAGTCAAGAACCAACGCCATGCCACCCTTCCCTACGCTCTCCGACTGGCTCATCTCTCCACTTATGGGGCATATGCTTCCAAAACCCATCTGAGGTTCAGAGGCTGATGAGCCATGTGGAAAGACTAAGCACAGTCATTCATTTAAAACTGAAATTACAGAACCCACCGCCCACACTGCCTAGTTCTTCTTGCCTTTTTTTTTCTTCTTCTTTTTTTTACTTATGGAGCCAAAATGTGCCTGAGCATTTCAATAATTGGATTATTCCCATCCATATTCACACCCATTTCCCTACTGTGATATTACATTTGATCTAATGGTCACTGCAGAACTGCGGGTTGCATATGGAGGATGGTAAAACAGGCGAGCTCAGTTTGATGAATTTGTGAACAGTAGAAGCTTTTGAAGTGGGATTGCATGTGTGTCGGGGCAACAATGGTGCTGGGAAGGGCTTAAGGTTACAAATTGGCCGCTTGTGTGTGTTTGTGTGACATAGCTAAAGGTATTTGATCCCAGTGCTGAAATACAAACACTTTTTTTCTTTCATTGTTTTTCTGCTTTCATATCAGAACATGATATTTGTGTTTTATTGATGTATTTTTTTCTCTGTATCACTCCTGCTGACCTCCTGGGACAGCAACAATCAAACCTGCCTGCATAATTCAGAAATAGCAGCATGAAAGGCCCCATAACAAAGGTTTGTTTAAAAGTAAGAGTAAATGTCTTTGGAAAGAAATGTTGGTATATGTAGCATAATTGCAGGCATATGTGTTAAATAACTGACAATTGAGAAAAATTGAAAATGTGCACAGAGCTAGAGCTCTAGCCATATCTAGAGACTTATCACAGAGACTTGGCAGGTCCCCTTTTAGGCACCTAAAGGCCAATTCACGCTGCACTGACAGACACCGACCAACGCCGACAATCACCAGATTACAGTACGTCACTTCTCAGACATTCCACGACCCGACAATTTCCGACTCAACATGTTCAATAGGTGAAAACGAGTGGACAGCATGCCACTTTGACACATTTGTGATGTATAATGTCTCTCCAGAAAGGCCAACAAATGTGTTTGATTTCTAAACCTCCCTGAGACAAAAACCCAGGAAACACGCAAATATGATGGGACAGGGTCGGATCTCAATTAGGTCAGTTCTCGAGAATATTTTAGATAAGCATTGTGAAAATAAGCTAGTGGATATTCATATATTCTCTTTGATGTGCAACCTCGGGGGAGAATCAAACCCCACGATGGCATATTATGAGTTCACTGAAGGAATGTTGCGCATGTTTTGTATATCCCTGAAAGTCTATTGCAAATGAGTCACAGGTGAGCTCAGCCCCAAGCCATCTCGCCGTCACACGTTACCATGGTTATTTCTGGAGGTTAGGGCACATGGACATGCACACAGTCATCACACAATCTCACACTCAAAACACACTTATTGACTCATATTTATATTGGCACGTCTAAGAGTGACTCACAGCTGTTTACACATATTTCCCAGCTGTAGCCACCCCATCACCCAGAACAACATGTACACTGAGGTTTAATTACTCTAACACAACTGGACAGTCAAAGGTTCATTACAAGGTGACTTTAGTGCCTTTCAAAATATTGTTTCACGTTTCAAAGAAGGCTAATTGATTTTTTTAGGTGCAAAAGAGACATCTCAGATGTCTTTCACAGAATTCTACCCAGAAATCCATATTTCGAGAGCCGCTGGAAAGCTGAAAACTTGCTGTATTGCTTTTCAAATCGACCTCCAACCGTCTTAACTTTTTACAAACCTAATAGGGACGTATGTACATGTGGATAGTGTTGCCTTGCCCTTGCGGAGCTCACAGAGCTGTTGCAGATTTCATGAATGTCATGTCCTTACCCTGTTACGAAAAATTTAAACCACAGATTTTTTGTAGATAGCAAGATAGACAGAAAGACGGATGTATGGATAGATGAATGGATAGATGGACAGAAGGACGGACGGACAGATGAGATAGACAGACAGACAGATGGATGGATGGATGGATGGGATTGGCAGACAGGTGGATGGATAAATAGATGGATAGACAGACAGATGGATAAATGGATAGATAGATGATTAGACAGACGGATGGATAAATGGATGGACTGACAGACAGACAGACAGACAGACAGACAGACAGACAGATAGATAGATAGATAGATAGATAGATAGATAGATAGATAGATAGATAGATAGATAGATAGATAGATAGATAGATAGATAGATAGATAGATAGATAGATAGATAGATAGATAGATAGATAGATAGATAGATAGATGCACAACTGTAAATAATAATACAGAAAAAAATGTTGGTCATACACAGTTTGTAATATATACATGTTGTCTGTTAGCATACACGTGATGGTGTATTACAGGTACTGACCTATTAATGAAATTGAATGCTAATGAAGAACAACAAACAAAACATTGGTTTTGCATCACTGAACTGTTTGAAATGAAATGACGTTTGTCCTGTGCTAATGCATTCAACTGCCTGAAGTTATGACTGATGGACCAGTCACCCTCTCTGCCACAAATGGCAATAATGCATTGATTATGCTGAATAATCAAATTATTCATTCAACAATCAACTGCTGTTGGCAGGCATATATGCTTCCGTGTAACACAAGAATTCTGCCTTGGGCAATATTGCATATTTATGGACTAATCACAAGATTATGGTTCGCATGCATTCCACAAATAAATAAATAAGCACATACTTTTTCAAGATATTGATGCCAAATAAGCAGAAACAAACGAAATGCATTTCATATTAGATGTCATATTCATTCAGCACTAGATGTATTAATCTACTACTTTTGAAACATTTCAAGATAGCCTTATTTGCAAACGCTGTCTGTCATTTTAGCAACCAATTCACTAAAGGAATTATGCAAATAAGGTAACAGCGAACACCCCCCTAAAATATGCGCACTACACCTACTTTGCATGCAGCACATCCCATCATAATTTAATAAAAATGTGCTCTTTCGACACTAGAAAATATACACAAATACAGTTTTGTTTATCGCCTTTTTTCTAATAAAGCACAATATATCATACAAAAATGATATAATATATAAATTATTTATAATAATTCAGATTAAATAAGGCAAGTCCAGGCGCTATACGCTGGTTGGTGTATAAATCAGTCGGTATTTTGAGCTGAAATAAGTGTCCAAGTGACGCAACCGTTGCTCATTCAGAGGGTATGTCGTAAGCTAAATTGAATTAGCATTTCTCTCCAGTAGTCAATAGTCGTGTCTCCATTCAGTCCTAAGATAAGTTGAAAAATATTTAATTTCACGCCTTTTAGGAAGCCAAGAATAGAGTCGAGGACATGTTTCATCATTTTACGGATTCACATCTCTGCTTTTGAATTTCTGTCTGAGTTCATTGTAGCATTTCTCAGTTGAGTGTTTGTTCATTTTGAATGCACTCACTTCAGGCAGACGTCTGGATGCTTGAACGGTGCCATCTGTTGAGTCAGCAGCACGGAAACATTCAGAATGCAGAGACTGCAGCACACGACTTGTCAACTGGAAAGCCGCGGAGCTCAGCTTCGTTACGTCAATATGATTAGTTTAGAATCATTTCCTTTGGTAAATGTGGGACACCCAGAATGATTTACCTTTCGATTGCTCTATAATGAGAAAACAAGGTCTTCGCTGCCTGAATGACAATTTGAAGAAGACCTCACTGAATCCCTCAGCACTACAGTAGACAACAACAGTGGGGAAAAAAAATCTGCATCAATTCTGTATCAAATATCAATATCAAATCAATTCTGTATCAAAATATCAATCTGTATCCACCTTTTTCCTACTGCGTTTTAGATAAAGGGAGGCACTTCCAGTTTGGTGAAGTTCCACTCGAAAGGACTGAAACAAATCATTTCAGATCATAAGGTTGCGCTACAAATAATCCATATCCGTAAGTTTGACTGAATGAGCTGAACACTGCACATTTATGGTCTGTTCTTCAATTAATTTATGATATATCCCGTAAATAATTTACTGGAATGCACTAAGAATCTCTAATCTTTCTTCTCTTTCCAAGTTTGTTTGCACACGCATGCTTTAAAATGTATTTGTTTGCCCCTTTTCTCTTCTAATATTAGCAGTGTTTTCTTTCTAATATAAGCAGTGTTTACTGGAATGTTTCTAAAGCAGGCAAATACAATAGTTATTATCTGTCAAAATGACGGAAATCCCTTGAAATATTTTCTTCAATGGTTGAAGGGTGAGTAGAATAATGTCATCTCATTGTACCCAGTTTTTGAAAAATGCTTTGTTGCGTTCATAGAGCGAACCTTTCGTTGATTGGGATTCATTCATGAAACACACATTTTTGTGTAAATCGTTCATAAAGCCATTCTGACGTAAATTTTTGGATTCATCAAAATGTTCGTATTTTCATAATGTTAGTTGGTACAAAATAAATTTACACCTGCTCCCTACCACATGTAAATGGTGCGTAAAACATTTGAACATGTTGAACATGAGTTCTAATTTAGGCAAACTGGTGACATTTTGATGCATTACGCATGATAATAATATTTCACGAGTTGACGAGTCTTTTTTTTTTTAACTGTTCAACCTTGAGTAATAGGCAGGGCTCGTCCCTGTCACTTTTTACCCAGCCGTCCAATCACAGTGGAGGAGGGGCGGGACAAATACTACACTGACCAATCATCCTACTTGTACAACTACTGAACAACAATGGAGAAGTTAATATTGCTGGTTACTGCATTTTTATATTCAGTAACATTCTTCAAAATGAGATACTAGTAACACATTACTGCCATATGGTATTAACCAAAGAATCTCAGCTGGAAAACGTTGTGCTTGCAAATCGCTTTCAAGCGTCACCAGCTGGCCATTTTCAGAAGAGCACCAGGCATTTTTTAGCTGGCTAAAAATGCTTTGGTGGACGCATGATATTTGAATATTTATTGCTATAATCCTGAGGCTGGCCAGTAGACCTGTTCGCAATTTGGTGTTGGTGAAATTTCTCACTTAAACTGAGTTAGTAGGTCCCTAGACATCAATCACAGAGGTGCTCATCCACCATAGTGCCACAAATTACGTAATGGTCAAATCATATGGCAGTCATCGGGTGATGATAAAAATACAACTTCTTTGTTTCTGAATGTTTATACACATGTAATACCTCTATTTTGACTAATTATGGTATGTGGAATTCATTTAGCCATTGATATGACCATTTTGGGTGACTTTTGTCCTTGAAAGAGCATGGTCAAGGTCGTTTCCTATTCTGAAGAATCTCAAAAGACATACATGCGAACTTACTCAAATTTATAGTCTGCCCTTATACTGTATTTGTACAACACTAAACAGAGTTCACAGAAAATAAGAGGACAAGGTTTAACTTTTCTTGTATTTTAACAAAAGCAGTAAAATTTTAAAGATTTCCAAGGTTTCTAAAGTTTTCGTCTCACTATTGATCAACATGGAGCATTCTAAAATACCTGGCCACAAAAGCTTGAATCTGGTTGCTTCAAAGGCAGATCAGGACAATATTAATCAAAGGTTATACATCATCTGTCAAGAAGATAATAAATCCGTCCTTTGGATGAGACGTTAAACCGAGGTCCTGACTCTCTGTGATCATTAAAAATCCTAGGATGTCCTTCGGGAAAAGAGTAGGGGTGTAACCCCGGTATCCTGGCCCTGACCCATTGGCCTCTGTCTATCATGGCCTCCTAATAATCCCAATATACAGATTGGCTTCATCACTCTGTCTCCTCTCCACCAATCAGCTGGTGTGTGGTGGGCGTTCTGGCGCAATATGGCTGCTGTCGCATCATCCAGGTGGATGCTGCATATTGGTGGTGGTTGAGGAGACCCCCCCCCCTCCCCCCTATAAATGTAACAAATTAAATTGCCTGTAACAAGTGAGAAGACAGGGTGTGAGAGAATCAAACAAGCTGCTAAAATCCGTAATGATGTGGTTACAAATCATATCAAAACTCTGATGGGGGATGATACTGAGGATCATGATAATAGCATGTTTGTTTACCATAATACCAACAAATGCTAAAGTACAGAATTTGTGAGTATGATAGTGTTTGAGCTCTTGTTCCATGAGATTGGGATGATCACTGATATCCTCAGCTTTCTCCCCAACAACCAGACTTTGAAACAGACAGAAGGCCATCTCCAGCATGCACTGAGCACCGCCTTAAATTCAACCAGCTGGAGTTCATCCATCTTGTACTTGATTCCTACATCAAGATGTCCCTGAAAGAAGGGGAGCGCATGCGGCGTACCGACTCAACAACATGCATCGACATCATTGGCATGAACAGACACACACCCATCCCTCAGCAACTTGACAAGTTCTGGGCGTCTGAGGAGAACAAGCTGAACCTCCAACTGTTAGCTCGGGATATGGTGTGCAATCAAGCCAGTGCCAAAGCTACTGTCATTGTCAGCTCTATTGTCATTGATGATGAGGTGCTACCAGCAAAGGCAGCTGGTGGCGAAGAGATCCCATACCTCTTGAGCTGGATTGATGAGGCTGATGCCAGGTTGCTGGTGCATGTTGAGTGGGCTGTTCGTGTGAAGCAGTGCAAGAGAGTTGTCATAGTCTCCAATGACACGGACAACATTGCATTGCTTCTCCACTACAGCCCATACTTCCAAGAACTCGGGATGAAGGAAATCTGGCAGCAGTATGGCACTGGTGAGAGGCGGCGAATGCTTCTACTCCATAAAGCAGTCTCTCGTCTTGGAGTGTCACTGTCAAACACAGTGATTAAAGCACATATCCTGACTGGAGATGACTGTATGAGCAAGGTGGGGACTAAACATGCTGCAATGGCTTCTGACCAAGTCCAATACTTAGCCAACTTTGGAGAGGCAGACACCTTGACAGAGCAAGATGCAGCGTTGGCTGAGAAGTAATTGATGCTGGGGCCAGGTCAACGACAACAGCTAAGACATTTGATGACTTCAGTGTAGAAATCAACACCAGTGGAAGTGCTGGAATGTATGCTCTCCCTCCCACAAGTAGTGGGATCAGAGGCCACATCCAACGAGGGGCTTTTGGTTCATGCGGCATGCCACTTGCTTGCAACAGCCAAGGACCCCAAAGCAAGACTAAAGCCAATGGAACATGGATGGAAGGAGCACTTTGGCACACTCCTGCCATCAAAATGTCTGAAGCCCTTACCACCAAGTCTGCTCACAGGGTGCAGGCAAGTGTGACAATCGCCGATGTGGCTGTCGTGCTGCTGGAGTTTCATGCACTGTATTCTGCCATGGAAAAATTTAAAAATCATACTGTATAGTACAGTACACTTTGAGAGAAATCAGACTATATGGTGCACTTTTAGTTAATTTGGTATGATGTAATTTGTATCACTTTTATTGCTACATAGCTTTATTTGCACCCAATTGTTTTTTTTTTTTTATCATTGTATTAACACCCAATTCAAATAAAAGTTCAAATGCGATGTTTATAATTGTTACATTTCTTAGAACAAATCATTGTGGGGAAAAAATACAATAAAAAGTTGTAGACGCCCCAAGAAAAATAATCTTAATCGAGTTATTGAAAAATTATGTTGACCTTGTCATTTCAATGACAAGATTATCCTTAATGTTAAAAACAATATTAGCAATGAATGTTAAATGTCAGATTTAGTATAATTAGTCTTATTGCATCTGTTTTTTATTCCTAATAATGGCCAAGTTATGGCCAAGGTCTTCAGAAAAGAAATATGACCTTGACCATGACCTTTTAAGGTCAAAAGTCACCCAATATGGTCATAACAAATATCAGAAATGAATTTCACATACCTAATAAGTCTAAATGGAGGTATTACATGTGGATATACATTCAGAAACAAAGAAGTTGGATTTTCATCATCATCCATCGGCGGCCATATTTGATTTGACCATTACGTAATTCATGGCACTATGGCGGACGAGCACCTCTGTGATTTTTCATGTCTAGGGACCCACTAACTCAGTTCAATTGAGAAATTCCCCCAACACCAAATTGCGAACAGATCAGGTACTGGATTACTAGGCCAATTGGTCTCTTTAGAATTTATGCAATATACTGGAGCCAAACCTGAGAAGGAAGTCCAGAAGATTCCAGAGCGTTCCTGGACACGTATTTTGTGCGTGGGTATTATGCTAATTATGAATGATTAAATCATTAATTTGCCCTATTTACAAATGTTTGGAATTCATTAACATACACACACGTTTAACTACCGAATCTGTGGTATATGAAGCGTTTGTGAATCCGGAGGAGAGTTTTCGTAAAGTACGAATAATGCTTGACTCACACAGACTTCAACTTTAAGCATGCAAAACACAACAATGGTAATAACAATGGTAGCTATACTAAGTCAGGAGTAAATTATCAACTACTCTCTACAGTTCTTTTTGCTTGAGCGTAAAATGGACCTTTAAGAAAACTCTCCTTCACTGTCATCACTCCTCCTTTTATGCGTCCGAGCTCCTCTGTGAGACACGAGGCCAGTGTGGCGCGCAGCTGGCGCTCATCACGACCGGCCTCATCTGTTCTCATGGTCCCTCAGCCTCGCTGCTTGCCACAGACTTATTTAATGCTTGCTTTTTTAAGCAAACCATAATGAAAACAGAAGGGAAATTAACAGATTGAATGACTTTAGAACAGAAGCTTAAAATAACATTAAATCTTTTAAAGTAAAACCATTTAAAAGCATTTACTAATCAATCACAACCTATTTAGTGTCCAAGGTGAACATTTTTTTATTTTGTTTTGATTTTCATATACATAATTTCACTTAATACCTAAAATGATCAGTTTAACCTGCACATGCCCATGGTACATGGAGCTACCTTTGAAAAAATCTTGATCCCACAAGACATATGCCATGACAACAACATATGAATTAATGAACAAAGTTGTCTTATTCCATGCATTATTAATATCCTGCAGTCAAACATTGGGATTGACATTTCTCTATACACTGCTAAGCAGAAATGCACCATAAAATCAATTGATGGTTGCAGATTTCTCTCCTAAATTGATGCATTTCTTATTAAACATGAACAGGATATTTAGAAGGGATTACCAAGTTATGTCAAGGGCACAGCCTGTGCTACTGTTTACTCAGTATTAGGGAGTATGCTTTCTTATTTGACAAAAAAGTCATCAAATCCTCAAATTGCATGTTCATATATTAGTTTCTTAACTTTTAGGATAGCACTCGACAATCTGGCCTCGCCGCACCGGCCTCGTGTCTCACAGAGGAGCTCGGGCGCATAAAAGGAGAAGCGACGACATGAAGGACGAGAGAGGACCAGGCCTGGAGTTTACGTTGTGTTTTGTTTTATTTGTGTGCGCGGCAGTCATCTGTGAGGGGCTGCCGCTTTTACTTTCAATTTATGTGTTTTGTTTATTAAAGTCTTTAAACGTTCACCAGTTCCCACCTCCTTCTTCTCATATGTACAAACTTTGTTGCAAAGTCTTACCGCAATTATTCTTAATAAAAGCTTAATACGGCAATTGTCTATTCAAAAGCAAAAAGGTATATGGTTAAAAATTTTAACTTAAAATAACATTTTTTTTTTTTTTACTGTTTGCTTGAGGTAATAAACAATGTTAAAATGCAAACTGCACTGACTTTTGTACATAAAGCACACTCTATAATACATGCAAAATGCTGCACTTGTGTAGTGTATTTGCCACTGTGTGTCTTATTGATTTTCATTGATTTCAGTTTGCCATTTAACACAACACACACTCAGGCAAAAACAAATATCCTAGACTAAATCTTTCTACAGTTGAATACTAAGCTTCTTATGTGCAGCAAAGAGTCATTGTTCATATAGGACTTGTGCTCTACCCTTCTTTGCAATGAGTCCCCCAGGGCTTTGTACTAAGTCCAGTGCTATTCACCTTCCGACCCTAGACTGCACTGCTCAACATTAAAGCATAACATCATTAACTTTTCCTTTCCAGAGGTATTGGACTCATCGCCTAGAATGAGATGTCTGGTGCAAGAACATCTACTGCTATCTTAATGACAACAACAACAACAACAACAACAACAACAAAATAAGAGATGATTGTAGACTGCATGGAATAAAAAAAGCAAGGAGTCCATTTCAAACTGTTATATTTTACTAGAATATAATTACATTTTTTGCCATTTATATGTTGCTTGCAAAAATGCCTTGGTACTTTAGCGACAGCAACTGTAAGCAACAGCAAAGGTAATTCACACAATTGGTCACAAGACATACGACAGCCAATGGTGTCAAAGCTGACGTAACGTTTCTTTGGGCGGCAATTTTTGAAATGTGTTCATGATCTTCGGTGGATGGACTCGACACTGATCGCTTTTGGGGATTTTCTTCACACAAATCAATCGTTTGGTCTTGGAACGCTTGGAATATTTGTACTTTTTGAATAAATTGTGGCTGCAGTCATATCTGCCTGTTATATCCTGTTTTTTATAATACACAAATGGGTAGGTTTAGGGATGGGGTTGGGTTACGTGTTCAAAATGTGTCTGAATAGCGTAAATAAAAAAAGAAAAGAAATGTAAATCAAATTATGCTGGCTAATAACACTCCATGTCATAAATTCCAAAATCATAACACGATATATCGATATATAGTTTCATCGATAACCATGCCCAACGCGTCTGTATATGATGCCAAAGATTTCTCATTGAAATCAATGGAGTACCCTGCAGGTCAGAAAATGAAAATGTCTGAAACGTCTGTGTATTTGACAAATATTGCTTCTTATACACTTCGTCTGTGATAAAGTATGTAAACATAGCCACGTCACTATGGTAGGGCCTTATGAAATACATTTTATTTTCCCATATTTCCCAATTTTCCGTTTTATATCTATTTAAGATGACACAACTTAAAATAAAGTTTAGTTTTTTTAACATGTTTTTAATTTTCCACCTTTTCTTTTTTTTTTGCTTTGAAAGTTTTAGCTTTCTGTGTGAACCATCCCTAACTCCTGAGCGCCAAACTACATTTGAGTATCATGCCGCTGTATAGTGAAATATGCAGGTTTAACATTTATTTAATCATGAATTCTGAGCGTTGTCACATACCTTTGTCTTCATTCATTTGTATGTTCACCTCTAAGCATTGTTTGTTCTGTTTATTATTAGGGTTTTGTTTAAAATCCTCCACCATGGCACTGCCACCCAATATCAAGCCCTATCCCCCCAGCAACCCCCTGATCAAATATGTTCCCGCAGCTATGTCTTTTAATCTGCACCCTTTGAAATTTCATTGCATTATTCATAATATGTTTATTTATACTGTACATTTTATAACAAACCTCACATGACGAGTGGGTCTTTAACGTATCTTCATTTTAAATAAAAAATATTTTATATATTCTATTTTTCTTTCTACCGGCCAATGGCGATTCTGAAAGAATTAGACAGAGCCGGGTTAGACAGAGCCGCCTTCTCTCTAATCGCTCTAGCGGTACTTTGATGTCACACAATCTGTCTGTGCAGCAGTGCTTCAAGTCGAACACACCTAATGTCGCTGGGTTGGGTTGCAGAATAAGGATAGCTCTAGAGTGCTTAAACACAACCTTAAAACTACTTACGTACAGTATATGTGTAACGGAGGCCAGCTAGTAGGTGCTGTGTGAGTAAAACCTCACTCCTTTAATCTCAAGAGATGCTCTAGCGACTGCTAGAGGTTGTAGCCTTTAGTCTCATTTTTAGACTGTCCAACTCTCATGCCGGCGGACCCGGGTTCAAGTCCCGCTTGGAGCGGGCAGTTCAAACAGGAGTTGTATTGGTGCCGTGACCCGGATGGGAGTGAGGTTTAGGGGGGTGAGTGTAACGGAGGCCAGCTAGTAGTTGCTGTGCGAGTAAAACCTCACTCCTCTGATCTCAAGAGATGCTCTAGCGACTGACACTAGCGGTTGCAGCCTTTAGCCACCTTGTTAGAGTGTCCTACTCTCATGCCGGCGGACCCGGATTCGTTGTCAGACTTTACACTTTAAAGTTGGCATTTAGGGCATTTTGCTTTGAAGGTTTAAGAATAAATCAGCAATGAATCATTTTTAAGCAGCTGCATCTTTTATAAAATAAAGACAGAAATGCAGTGAATGGGAATCAAAAAATTGAATATATACAGTATAAATAATACATTTTGCAGTAATTGTATCTTGGGAAATATTTATTGCTTTTTTTCTGGAGAATGAAATGCTCTTTTCACTGACCTTCATTCCTTGTTTCCCTTCACGTGACCTGTGATAATTAACAGCTGCACGCAGCCCTCCAGAGACGTACAGATGTACGCTGTTGATTTCGCGCGCTTGTTTTTTGCTTGTTCTATTGGTAGTGTGAAACAGGCTGTAGGCGGCCGGCAAATTAGAAATCCTCTGTAAGCTCAATAATTAACTGCACACCCTTGAACCTGAGGAAAACTCCTCAGTGACATGAATGAATTGAAGTTATTTCCAGAAATCTTACCCAGAGAGTGCGGTGCGGTGCGGTGCGGTACGCTGCGAAGGAGAACCAACAGATGCCAGTCAAAACTGAGCTCACTGAAACATTTCAAGGACATCTGGGCACACCGGTATGTGCTACTGCAACTTAGAGATGCTATATGGAGTGCATTGTTTTATTTAAAAGAATGAATAGACAATATAACCTGAAGCATTAGAAAAAAGTATTGGAAATATTCTAGTGTTTTACTCTGTCAGAAAGGTAAGGAGAGGATTTACAAAGCCTTTGGTACAATTTACTCAAAGTGTACATAAGAAATAAATGTGAAATATAAAGAGTACTCTTAAGAAAACATCATGCTCTGAGTGGAAATGTAATAATTCTGAATTGGATTCCAATATAGAACTACATGAGGGAATCTAATGAGGGTTACATGCTGCAAGCTAATAAGCTCAAATCAATTTTTCATGTTTAATTTATCAGCGGGATAATTGATCAGATTGATATTTGTTTGGGGTAATTGATACGGTCAATCTGTTTGAATAGCAAAGGTGAATTTGGTAATAACAATAATAACATATATTCTACACTCATTTCAATAATTTTAAGTCATTGAATTTTAACCAATATTTTTGCTACCCTAGTTGTTCCATATATTCCCTTGAAGCTTCCTCTCGATTGGATGGAGATCTGGGGAATTTGGAGGCCAAGTTAACACCTCAAACTCGTTGTTGTGCTCCTCAAACCATTCCTGAATCATTTTTGCTTTGTGGCAGAGTGCGTTTCCATGAAAGGGTGCACATGTAAAATCCACATGGATGTAGGACCCAAGGTTTAGCAGCGGAACATTGCCCGAAGCATCACACTGCCTCAGCTGGCTTGTCTTCTTCCCATAGTGCATCCTGGTGCCATGTGTTCTTCCATTGCTCCGTGGTCCAGTTCTGATGCTCACGTGTCCACTGTTGACCACTTTTGATAGATACTGCCCGCTGCAGACCGGGAACACCCCACAAGAGCTGCAGTTTTGGAGATGCTCTCACCCAGTCGTCTAGCCATCACAATTTGGCCCTTGTCAAACTCGCTTAGATCCTTATGCTTGCCCATTTTTCCTGCTTCTAGCACATCAACTTTAAGGTCAAAATCTTCACTTGCTGCCTAATATAGCCCACCCACTAACAGGTGCCGTGATGAAGAGACAATCAAAGTTATTCACTTCACCTGTCATAATATTATGCCTGATCGGTGTAAATGAACAATGTTTACATGTTCTCTGTGTTACTTGGACCAAGAAATTCTTTTTTAGTTGTCAGCAAAACTTTTGACAGCTCCAGGACTGTCATGTGAAAACTATAGATTGTACTTCTGCATTTTTTGTATCCCGCCCATGGACCGTCAGATCGACAGAGGGTTATTAAAGGTACAGTATGTAATGCAATATTAAAGCGTTAGTTCACCCAAAAATGAAAATTCTGTCATTAATTACTTACCCTCATGTCGTTCGACACCCGTAAGACCGTTCATCTTCGGAACACAAATGAAGATATTTTAGTTGAAATCTGATGGCTCTGAAAGGCCTCCATTGGCACAATGCACGGTTCACTCTCAAGACCCTTAAAAGTACTAAAGACGTTGTTACAAAGTCCATCTCACTACAGTGGTTCTACAATAACTTTATAGAGTGACGAGAATAGTTTTTGTGCGCAAATAAACCCTAAATAACGACTTATATAGTGATGACAATTTCAAAACACGGCATCATGAAGCTTCGAAGCGACATGAATCAGTGAGTCGAATCATGATTCGGATCGCGTGTCAAACCGCCAAACTGCTGAAATTTGGCGATCCAAACTGCTGAATCGACTCACTGATTCATAACGAATCAAAGTAGAATAACTGGTTGTAGCATTGTTTTTCAGAGAAACAAATATGTGAACTTAGCATGTTTCCAAAATCTCTGCAAAAACACACTGTAAAAAAATTCAGGTCTCCAATTGAACATTTTCTAGTGACCGATCACATCTAAATTGTTTTGTTGGCCAAATTGAATTTCTGTGAATTGATGCAATTTAATTCAATTAAAATTCAAGAAGTTAAATTTGGCCAACTAAAAAATTTAGATGTGATCAGTCACTAGAACATTTTCAATTGGAGACCTGATTTTTTTTTACAGTGTATTGAGGTATTTTTGTGCTTTAGTGCAGTCAAAAAAATTACATACAGCACCTTTAACAAAACACTATGGTATTGGCAACAGCTTTCTTACATGTACGCAACAGTGTTTTGCTTTGGGGGTTGGGCGGAACTAACAGAACAGCAGTTCCCTTAATTTTTTTCCCCCTCCGTTTGGCCTAAAACACTATTCATGGTCACACAGAGGTTTGTCAGATTTTCCGTTGCTGTGTTTATGCAGTGTTATGCTGTATAAAGTATGTTTACAAGCTGTTTAATGCATAAACTGTTATACAAATTTAAAATGAATTCAAACATTTGGGAAACACCATTATGGGAACCCCTTTGAGGTTCTATAAAGAACACATTTGGTATATGTAATGCATAATTATAAGAATACGAGATGGTTCTGACTTGAAAGGCATTCTAATTTAAATACATAAATGTCTATCTTATTTCCAGGTTTATGCATGATGTTTTGCATGAAACATACTTTTAGAAGTAACCTAAACTTGTCAAAATATACTCTGCGAGTGCATTTTAACTTTTTTAAATTTTGCGTAAGAACAACTATGTAAAATTTAAATGGAGTTACGGGGTTTTTTTAATATGCAAAAGTCAAGTAAACGTAACACTATACTCTTTATGGGATGTGGAGGGGAAAAAATGCTAAACAACATTAGTTTTAGCTGAAGCAAAAGAAACTCTTTTGATGATTCTCAAATGATGATGCATATGATCATCAGATTGTATGCAAACTGTTCATGTAGCTGTCATTAAATTAAAAAAGGGAGGCAAAACAAATACATTCTTAAATGCATGTAAAAATCTCAATTCAACAATATAATTAGCATGAAATAATTTGTATTAAATTAAAAAGGAATGCAAAATAGCAGCATTTTCACTTGACTTTTGGACCCCACTGTAAATAAAAACGCATCAATATGCGGAAAATAAAAAAGAAGAATCCTGACCTCATGAATCTCTATTCTTCTGGAAATAGAAGAGCAGCCCGGCATCTGCGCCACTGCTTTAGCTCTGGCTCTGCTGATGCCATCGCTTTCTAAATTGCAGTGCTGATAATGGAAGCGGATACAGTCATTTTCAAATGGACTTGCACTTATCGTTGATAGTTTCTTCTCGCATTGTCATTCACCTCGCGCGTCAGTCTGGTGGGCTTTTGATCGCTGGGCTGTGGGCCAGGTCAGAGTGTGATTTAAGGTTTCTTTCATAGTTTAAGAACTCCCGGTACATTGGATTTTAGTGTGCCGAGAACTACTGGAGGTCGTCTGTGTGAAGAAAGTGCTGTGTGCTGATGTATTTATGCCAAGTAACACATCATTAGAAATGCACTCCACATGGATGAACTTTGATAGATGGTTTTAATAAGCAATAAGCCACTTGAAGCCATGCATTACAATGAATTTTACCACAGTTTAGGGCTTTTAAACCCCCCCTTAATCATGGTAAAAATCAATGTAACATACGGGTTCAAGTGCCTCATGGCTTTCATTAAACAGAAGCAATGGCAGCATGATAAAAGACACTGATGTTCAATAAACCATTAAAAGAACTAATAATGCCAATAAATAATTGTTTTTCCAGTTCATTTGTTGGTGTAACTGGGCTGTTTTCAGTTTTAAGTAATGTAGTAACTTGGTACATTAATATAGACATCAACTTTTGTGCTCACAGTTGCAAGCTGAATGTAATAAATATATTACATTTAACAACTTTTTTTGAACATTATCATTTTCATGACAATTAAGCAGATTTTTCTTTTTTCTTTTTTAATTAAAAAAATAATAAAAGAATACAATTTAAAAGCATAACACATTGACAGTGCTGGGTAAATTACTTTGTAGTCTATTACTGAATACAATTTACATGAAAAAATTCTAGTAACGTAATCTATTACATTACACATTTTAGGTACGTTACCTAGCTTGTTTACAACATTGATTTGAATAGTGTAATCTTGTACCATATTGATATAAAATACAGAAAGAAAAAAATTGTAACTTGTTCCTGGGGCAGTACCCTTAAAAGTTTGTAATTTTTTTTTTTTACCCTTAAAAGGTTCACAGTACTACCTTAAGGTACATATTGCTGCTCTAAGGTACTACTAATACACACCTTTTAAGGGTAAAAACAGGTACAAATATGTCATTTTAAGGGTACTGCCTAAAAGTACAATTTTACACATTTTTCTGAGAGTGTACCTACCACTGCACTTCGAGTACAAGAAATACCATGATGTACTCTACATCAAAAAAATATTTTGTAAGTATGAATCATCGTTGTATTACTTGTTCATATTATTGTACTTATCACGATTTAATTTTAATTAATTTGAATTAACAGTAATTGTATCCGTAATGAGAATGAGCTTTTTCACATTATTAACAATTGGAAGCTTTATTAAAAAAAAATAACAATGCAAAGAATGTCAACATTTTATCTTTTATGCAGCCAGAATGATGGGAAATGTAGTTTAACATTTAATACAATAAACATTAACATTAATTAATTTTCACAATTGCAAATTCACAATTGACCTTTGTCCTCAATTAATTAAAAAAAAAAAACTTTCATTGACATTTCATTCAGACAAGGCAGCATACCTGGACAGTGTTAGAGAGATTCACACAATCAGATCAGGTAGAGCTGGTAAATGCGGGCAGATCTCCGAATAGCAAGTCCACGAGAAGAGGGTCCCTTTAAAGACAGCGATAAACAAAATGTGAAGCAGTCGCTGACAGCTTTGAGTAGGTACATCTCCAGATGAAGTTTGTGTCATGCTACAGACCATAAAGCTCCTGGAATGGGAAGCCCAATGAACTGCTCAGCAGGCCAGCATCACGTTCAAAGAGCAGTTATCTCACTTATGCTCTGTAACATGCTGTAAGCAGACACATAGCTGTCATCTCGTCTGACAGTAATCCCTTATAAGAGCCACTATGTGCGTGTATCAGGAGCTACATATGTCAAATGGTAGACCCTCCCACTGTGTGTGTTTATGTTGCTGCAGCTCATGGACTTCATCCATGTTGGGAATTAAACCAAAACATTTGCAGTGTAAGGATAATATATATATATATATATATATATATATATATATATATATATATATATATATATATATATATATATATATATATATATATATATATATATATATATATATATATACACTCACCTGAAGGATTATTAGGAACACCATACTAATACTGTGTTTGACCCCCTTTTGCCTTCAGAACTGCCTTAATTCTACGTGGCATTGATTCAACAAGGTGCTGAAAGCATTCTTTAGAAATGTTGGCCCATATTGATGGGATAGCATCTTGCAGTCGATGGAGATTTGTGGGATGCACATCCAGGGCACGAAGCTCCCGTTCCACCACATCCCAAAGATGCTCTATTGGGTTGAGATCTGGTGACTGTGGGGGCCATTTTAGTACAGTGAACTCATTGTCATGTTCAAGAAACTAATTTGAAATGAATCGAGCTTTGTGACTTGGTGCAATATCCTGCTGGAAGTAGCCATCAGAGGATGGGTACAAGGTGGTCATAAAGGGATGGACATGGTCAGAAACAATGCTCAGGTAGGCCATGGCATTTAAACGATGCCCAATTGGCACTAAGGGGCCTAAAAAAGTGTGCCAAGAAAACATCCCCCACACCATTATACCACCACCACCAGCCTGCACAGTGGTAACAAGGCATGATGGATCCATGTTCTCATTCTGTTTACGCCAAATTCTGACTCTACCATTTGAATGTCTCAACAGAAATCGAGACTCATCAGACCAGGCAACATTTTTCCAGTCTTCAACTGTCCAATTTTGGTTAGCTTGTGCAAATTGTAGCCTCTTTTTCCTATTTGTAGTGGAGATGAGTGGTACCCGGTGGGGTCTTCTGCTGTTGTAGCCCATCCGCCTCAAGGTTGCGCGTGTTGTGGCTTCACAAATGCTTTGCTGCATACCTCGGTTGTAACGAATGGTTATTTCAGTCAAAGTTGCTCTTCTATCAGCTTGAATCAGTCGGCCCATTCTCCTCTGACCTCTAGCATTTTCGCCCACAGGACTGCCGCATACTGGATGTTTTTCCCTTTTCACACCGTTCTTTGTAAACCCTAGAAATGGTTGTGCGTGAAAATCCCAGTAACTGAGCAGATTGTGAAATACTCAGACCGGCCCGTCTGGCACCAACAACCATGCCACGCTCAAAATTGCTTAAATCACCTTTCTTTCCCATTCTGACATTCAGTTTGGAGTTCAGGAGATTGTCTTGACCAGGACCACACCCCTAAATGCATTGAAGCAACTGCCATGTGATTGGTTGATTAGATAATTGCATTAATGAGAAATTGAACAGGTGTGCCTAATAATCCTATAGGTGAGTGTTATATATATATATATATATATATATATATATATATATATATATATATATATATATATATATATATATATATATATATATATATATATTTATATTTATATTTAAACATAATGTTGACAATGGAAATATGACAAGAAAAAAATATATTAACAATGCACTAATACAAAGTTCTGTCATGAAACTCTAGATGGCACAGATTGATAGGTCCTTTACTCAATCTGATCGCAATCACATTATTCTATATAGGGCACAGCTGATTGGTTTATATTATATCAGAAGCCAAAGAGCTCACTGCTCAACCGTCAAATACTTGAATAAAATTTGCTGTAGCAGTTGCAGCACGATTTCAGAAACCCTCCACCTTCCCCAGCTCCACCTGTATAAATCTGCTACAGGTAATTAATGTATGCTATATTGTCCAGCAACATGTCTTACTTGCTTAAAGCAGTGTGTTGTGTATATATTGACAGTAGCAAGTTCCGTACTTGTTCAGAAACAGCAATAACCAACAGCATCATCAACAACAGTATGAGCAGCAACAATAACAGCAGCAGCAATAACCAACAGCATCAACAATAACAACAATAACCAACAGCAGCAGCAACAACAGTATGAGCAGCAACAATAACAGCAGCAGCTAATAACCAACAGCAGCAGAAATAACAGTAGCAACAATAACAATAACAGCAACAATAACCAACAGCAGCAACAATAATAGCAGAATTGTTAATATCCAACAGCAGCAGCAATAAAAGCAGCAGCAACAGCAATAACCAATATAAGCAGCAATAACAGCAGCAGCAGCAACAGCAGCAGCAATAAACAACATCAGCAGCAATAGCAGTATGAACAGCAACAATAACAGCAGCAGCAATAACAAACAGCAGCAGAAATAACAGCAGCAGCAGCAATCACACCAGCATCACTAATATCCAACATCAGCAGCAATAACAGCAGCAGCAACAACAATAACCAACATCAGCAGCAATAACCAACAGCAACATCAATAACAGCAGCAGCAAAAACCAACAGCAACAATAACAGTATGAACAGTAACAACAACAGCAGCTGCAGCAGCAATAACCAACAGCAACAGAAATAATAGTAGCAGCAATAACAACAGCAGCAGCAATAACCAACAGCATCAGCAATAACAGTAACAGCAATAACCAACAGCAGCAGCAAAAACAGCAGCAGCAATAACCAACAGCAGTAGAAATAACCAACAGCAATAATCTGTATAAAAGTAGCAGCAATAACAACAGCAGAAATAACAGTATGAACAACAACAATAACAGCAGCAGCAATAACCAACAGAAGCAGCAAAATTAGCAGCAGCAATAACCAATAGCAGCAGAAATAACCAACATCAATAATCAACAACAGCAGCATTAACCAACAGCAGCAGCAATAACAGCAGCATCACGAATATCCAAAAGCAGCAGAAATAACAGCAGCTACAACAGCAATAACCAACATAAGTGTCACAGAGACTAACTCCGTGGTTCCCTCCTCTGATCACCGGAGGGAGCTCTCTCCCGAGTACTGACTTTCATTTACACTGACACACTACATTTCCCACAAGTCTGTGCCTTGGACTGATTATCGTGCAGCTGTCACCCATCACCTGGCCCTTTAAGAACTCCCTTCTCCCTCAGCTCAGTGCAAAGTCTTGTTTTGCCGTGGTGAACATTTCTGAGCGTTATTTCCAGTCTGACTGTCTGTTACTGATCCTGTTTGCTACCCGTTATCGACCCTTTGCTGCCTGCCTCTGACTCCTGCCTGTTTGACGATCTGTGAGTGTTTACTGCCTGCCCTGACCCTCTGCCTGTCCTCTGTTTACGATTCTGCTTGCCTCTGTTATTCCTTTTTTGCTCCACGACTGTTTCTAATAAAAGCATGCAAATGGATCCCTGCCAGAGTGATGATTCGTTACAGAAGACTTCGCCAACACAAGATCCAGCTGCTGTCTCTCACCTGTTTGCATCGATGTCCGCTCAAGCCAACCAGCTCGCTGCTCACCAACACCAGCTCAATCGCCTCACAAACCTCACGGAGGAACTGGTAAACGCCTTACAAGGTATGCAGATATCCGCACCCGTGACTTCTCCACCTCCGGCCACAGCCGCCATTACAGATGCGGTGAGCACGCCACCAGCGGTGAATCCTCGTCTATCTCTGCCTGAGAAGTTCAGCGGCGATCCAACAAGATGTAAGGGTTTCATACTCCAATGTTCCCTTTTCATTTCCCAACAACCCACCATGTATCCCACAGATGCCGGTAAGATCGCTTTGGTATGCTCATTATTCACTTGAAAGGCTCTGGAATGGATTACGGCCATGTGGAATGATGGTGGAGCGGCTTTTCCTACTTATGATGGGTTTCTACAACGGTTTAAAGAGGTTTTCGATCATCCCAGCGATGGAAAAGGAGCTGGCGATCGCTTGATGGAACTCACCCAAAGTCAGAGAACGGCGGCTGATTACGCTCTGTCCTTTCGTACATTGGCCGCTCAGACCAACTAGGTAAGCGATACATTAAAGACTTGTTTCAGGAGGGGATTGAATCATGAATTACAGACTGAGCTACCTTGTCGTGACAATGGCAAGAGTTTGGATCAGTTCATTGAGCTTGCCATACAGATCGACAATCTCATCCCAGCACGCAAGACTGGTCAGAGGCGTGGTGCGCACCCTCGACCCACTGCGGATTTTGACAGCTCAGAACCCATGCAGATCAATGCTTACCGTTTATCTGAAGAGGAGAGAAGTCATCGTCTGAGTCATCGTCTGTGTCTGTACTGTGGCAGTCCTGGTCATGTAAGAAATAACTGCCCTATACGCACTCGTCCAGAAGAACCACGGTCGGTGAGTGATACCCATTTCTATAGTTCAGACATGTGTGTTTCTGTACCGATAACACTTGTGTTCAGCGATAAACGACTAGAAAACACCGCCCTTCTGAATTCTGGGGCAGTGGGGAACTTTATGGCCCAGAATTATGCCCAGCACCATCATGTGCCAGTAACCGAATGTTCTTCTTCTCTCGCAGTGGAAGCAATAGACGGCCGACCCCTGGGTACCAGACGTGTGAGCACCATGACCCAACCCATTACCATGCAGACTGGTATATTCCACACTGAAAGCATACAATTCCACATCTTACCTACATCTACCTCCTCCGTCATTTTAGGGTTACCCTGGCTGCGCACTCACAATCCTCACATCTGTTGGCGAGAGGGACAAATTATTCACTGGGACTCTCACTGCTGGTCTAAATGCTTATCTCCCTTACCTCCGATGGGCGTCAGAACCATTCAAGCTACAGAGATTGTTGAATCAAGTGGACCCAATCCAGAATTCGTACCACCCAAGGAATGACAAGATCTATCTCTAGCCTTTAGTAAGGTACGTGCCTCTCAGTTACCACCTCATCGCTCTTACGACTGTGCCATCGATCTCATTCCAGGATCCAAACCGCCAAGGGACGCATATTTCCTCTTTCACAACCTGAGTCTATGAGGAAATACATAGAGGAGGAACTGGCCAAAGGCTTCATTCGTCATTCCACCTCACCAGCATCCGCAGGCTTCTTCTTTGTGAGCAAAAAGGACGGAGGCCTTCGTCCCTGCATCGACTATCGGGGTCTGAACGAGATCCCCACTAAATATCGCTACCCATTACCCCTGGTTCCACCAGCACTAGAGCAACTACGCACTGCTCAATATTTCACTAAGCTCGATCTTCGCAGTGCCTATAACTTGATCCGCATAAAGGAGGGAGATGAATGGAAGACGGCGTTCTCCACAGCTACGGGGCACTATGAATATCTCGTCATGCCCTTCGGTCTGGACAACAGTCCTTCTGTGTTTCAAGCTTTTATCAATGACGTATTCAGAGACATGCTCAATCGGTTTGTCATTGTGTACATCGACGACATCCTGATTTATTCCGACACCATGGAGGAGCACATTCAGCAGGTCAGACAGGTTCTTCAAAGATTAATCCAGTTTCAACTCTATGTCAGAGCAGAGAAATGTGAGTTCCACAAGACAGTGACTTCCTTCCTGGGGTACATAATCAGTCCTGACGGCGTGGCCATGGATGAAAAGAAAGTGTCCACTATTCTCAACTGGCCACGACCAAACACGATCAAAGAGTTACAGCGTTTCCTGGGGTTCGCCAATTTCTACCGGCGCTTCATACGCAACTTCAGCACCATCGCCTGTCCACTTACCAGCATGGTGAAGATGGGTCAGCCTCACCTCAAGTGGTTCCCTGTGGCTATCGACGCCTTTCAACAATTAAAGAAACGCTTCACAACGGCACCCATTCTGCATCATCCTGATCCAGGCCTTCCATTCACTGTCGAGGTTGATGCATCCAGCTCCTTTCCAAATCCTACGTCAAATTACTCCAGTATCATTTCGCCTTGCTCTGCCTAATCATTTTCGTATTTCTCCCACATTCCATGT
Organism: Gobio gobio; assembly: GCF_949357685.1. Lineage (NCBI taxonomy): Eukaryota > Metazoa > Chordata > Actinopteri > Cypriniformes > Gobionidae > Gobio > Gobio gobio. The sequence continues at coordinate 28,931,335 of NC_137120.1, forward strand.
ATCCCTGCTCAAACCTGCCGATGGTCCCTGCGAGGAGGGGGAGGAGGTGTCTGGTGATCGGAGTCCCCCGCCTGTCCTAGTGGAGAGCGAGGAGGTCTATCAAGTTCGGGAGTTACTAGACTCCAGACGCCGGGGCAGAATTCTACAGTATCTAGTAGACTGGGAGGGGTATGGTCCGGAGGAACACACTTGGGTCAACGCGGATGATATCCTGGACCCCAACCTTGTGGAGGAATTCCACACTGCACACCCGGGAAGACCTGCCCCTCGGCCTCGTGGAAGACCTCGGCGTCGTTGCCTCCTCGCGCCAGGAGACGCTCGCAAGGGGGGCTCTGTCACAGAGACTAACTCCGTGGTTCCCTCCTCTGACCACCGGAGGGAGCTCTCTCCCGAGTACTGACTTTCATTTACACTGACACACTACATTTCCCACAAGTCTGTGCCTTGGACTGATTATCGTGCAGCTGTCCCCCATCACCTGGCCCTTTAAGAACTCCCTTCTCCGTCAGCTCAGTGCGAAGTCTTGTTTTGCCGTGGTGAACATTTCTGAGCGTTATTTCCAGTCTGACTGTCTGTTACTGATCCTGTTTGCTACCCGTTATCGACCCTTTGCTGCCTGCCTCTGACTCCTGCCTGTTTGATGATCTGTGAGTGTTTACTGCCTGCCCTGACCCTCTGCCTGTCCTCTGTTTACGATTCTGCTTGCCTCTGTTATTCCTGTTTTGCTCCTGTCTGACCCTGCCTCTACAACTACGACTGTTTCTAAGAAAAGCATGCAAATGGATCCCTGCCAGAGTGATGATTCGTTACAATAAGCAGCAATAACCAATAACAGCAGCAATAACTAACAGCAGCAGCAGAAATAACAGCAGCAATAATCAACAACAGCAGCAATAACCAACAGCATCAGCAATAACAGTAGCAGCAAAAAGCAACAGCAGCAATAACAGTATGAACAGCAACAATAACAGCAGCAGCAATAACCAACAGCAGCAGCAATAACAATAGCAGCAATAACTAACAGCAGCAGAAATAACCAACAGCAATAATCAACAGCATCAGCAATAACAGCAGCAGCAATAACCAACAGCAGCAGAAATAACAGCAGCAGCAATAACAACAGCAGCAACAATAACAGCAGCAGCACTAACCAACAGCAACACAAATAACAGTAGCAGCAATAACAACAGCAGCAGCAATGACCAACAGCAGCAACAATAATCAAAAACAGCAGCAAAAACCAACAGTATCAGCTGAAAAAACAGCAACAGTAATAAACAGTAGCAGCAAAAACCAACAGAAACAGCAGCAATAATAGTATGAACAGCAACAATAACAGCAGCAGCAGCAGCGATAACAGCAGCATAGCAGATCTATTCCGCCAAGACCAAACATATCAGCATTGTCATATCCATTGTCATGCCAAACACTCATAACAGAAATTATGTACATTTTAAAAAATCGTAGTCAATGTAATGTTTGGTATTGCCTTGCTTAAGCTGCATCAACTGAAGCTGAACAATTAATGAGTACAGGTAAACTGAAATTTTGTTTAATTTACTTAACCAAACGTGTACTATACATATAGGCTATCAACCAGATATCATATTACCTCATATTAACTGCAACAACAACAACAAAAAAAACACACACAAATACAAGTGAACTTCAAAGTCATTTCACTCGGTGGCCATCTTTGAAATGCCTCTCGGGCAGCAATTTCAGTCATTCAAGTAAAACTCTTTGAATGCGGAAACATCAAATTATCCAAAGCTGATCACCAATCTTACAATTCAATTTTATATGGGAAATCACCATTGGAATCTGACAACAACTGTCTCACAGATTTGGTTTCTAAATGCTCAAATAATGATGATGGTGTGAATAGGACACACTGGGAACACGCTCTTTCCGAATCTATACGGTAAAACATTTTTCCTGTACCTAAAATCAAAGGCTAAAACCATCCACAGAGGCCAATTCAACACAGCAGGATGCAACAAGGGGATGGATAGCATCTTTTTCAGACTCCAGGTCTGTGGCGTGTCAGATAGCCGTCTGTGAAATCTGTTTGAAAGAGACTGCTGGGATGGTGTACAATGGTGTACTCATTTTATAATGTTTTTTCAAGAGCTCATGTTTTCATATGGTTTTGTTATTTGTTTACACATCTATAAATGATTTAAAAATGAATATTTGGTTTAATTGTTCCATTTCTCATCAACTAAAAGTCAAAAATGGACAAAATATTGACTAAATTTAAAGGATTTTTGGTCAAAAAAGGCTAAAACAAGAAACTATAAACACTCTCACGGCAAAGCGTAACTATTTATACTATATACGTTTTGCCAAATTATTGCCCAATTTATAAGATCTAATTTGTACGCCCCACCGATGGATAGGTTTTGGGGCAGACCAAAGAGCTTTCCTTTTTTTCTAAAAATTGTGTTTGAATCAGAAACACAAGTGTTCATCCGTTGACCAGAAGAGAACTCATTTCATTTGCCTCAAAATAGCAACGCACCAACAATGCGCCTGAACACACCTCATTTTCAGATCGGGTGTATGATAGGGCTCTTAATATTCAGCAATATTTTTGATCTGACTGCACTGGCACTAATGGATGAGAACTGAACTGAGCATATTCTGCAGAACTGCTTTTTAAATGAAATTAACTGATTTAATAATTGATGACCTTTACAACAGAACTGAATCAAGACTAAACTGACTTCAGCTGAACAATAAAACAATTTTCTTTTAGAGGTGCTGTGCAGACCAAAATGAACTCTATTCGCACCATTGATCATTGACTTGACACTTCCATACGAATCACATCGTTCGAATTCATACAAAATCTCATGAGATTGGGTTGTCTTGGCAGCCAAAAAAAGCAACGTTTCACTCAAAAGTACTCAAAGTCTTCTAAGTACCTACAGATCTCTGTGCATTTTCACACTCACTGCTTTCCCCCTGTTACTGGTGCAAAGTTCAGCCATGTTTAGCTGCAACTGGCGTGTCATTTTTCCTGTACCTAAAGGCTAAAACCATCCACAGAGGCCAATTCAACGCAGCAGGATGCTACAGGAGGACGGATAGCGTCTTTTTCAAACTCCAGGTCTATCAGATGGCCGTCTGTGAAATCTCCTTGAATGAGGCTGCTGGGAAAACAACAGTGCTGGTAATAGTTTTAGCATTAACAAATGTGCATATACATTTCTCTGCTTAAATTTTCTGCTGATCTCCTGAATGTCATTGCGACATTTGCAGGAAATGGTTTAGATTAAGCCAAATAAACATTCAATGCCCTCTCGCTCATCAAACAACCAAACAAACTGGATCAAACTGGGTCATTTTCACAATATTTCTCTTTCCTTTTATCCGTCAATCACTTTTACCCTAGTGGCAAAAAGTGTGGGATGAAAATGAACTGAATGGGACAGATTGAATTTTAAACTGAACTGCTGTTTTAATGAATGGTTAGAGCAACTGGTTGTGGCTAAAACAAAGGCAGTTTGTGTGAAAATGGAGTGAAAATAGTGATACATTCTATTTACACCATGTAAAAGTAGTTCTTTGCAATAAGCCTTTGTGTAAATAATAATTAGATGCTATGTATACCTTATTTTGGAAGATACACACTATTTGCACCTCTGTATTGTTGTACATTAACAGGATGCAATAATAACATTGAGTGTAAATGGTTATATTTATTACAATTATTAAATGGATGCCGCCTTAATGGGACAATAAAAGCCCTACCCCTAACCATACCAAATAAATACTCTTCTTATTATTAAGCATTTCATTAGGCATTTTATTTCCATTTTTATAACATTTTCTTATTTTTTATTGAACGTAAATGTCTTTCTGATGTGATAGGTGATGGGAAAAGGGAGAAGAGCGAGCTCGGCAAAAGGAGGGTTCGAACCCAGGTTGATCACGACAAAACTAAGTTCCATGAGCCTTATGCTCTTTTTTTCAAAACATTTTTATTAAGAAATTTCAATCAATAAAATACAATGCAATAAAAAATAAAAAATTAAATAAATACAGATTTTCAAATTTAAAGGGTTACTTCAGCGGTTTAGCATCTCAGCGTCATCTGAGGATTTTTTGGCCAGATGCTAGAGACTACAGCCAGTAGTAGGAGCTAGTTCCACATGTTTTCAACCCGCCCATAGGGGTGGGATCTCATTCACAGAATGTAAGACACAGACGGCCGCACGGACATTCATAACGGAGTGGTGCGGACCAAGGCGAGTGTTCTCAATGAATTCCAACCCATTCTTACTCCAAAGGCATAAAAATCCGAAGCATGGTCAAGTGCTTTCCGCGTCACATCGAAGACGCTGAAGGCACCCCTCGACGCGCTGGGTGCTCCATTCATTTCAGTTGTTTACCCAATGCGTCAGATCAAGAAGTATTTTATTCTTTGCATTTGCAAAAGCAGACATGATTTTATTAATATTTAAAGGTTACTTTTATATTTTGGAGCAGCTAACCCAACTCCTACCCTAAACCTACCCACTTCTAAACAATATAAAACACGTAACAGGCAAATACAAGTACAGTCGCAGGTATTTATTGCAAAAACTGACCAAAAACAGTATAAAAGTATTAACTCATGATGCATTCCAAGTCTTCTGAAGTCATACGATGTCTTCATGTAAAGAACAGAGTTGATCTTAATGTTTTAATCGCTGAGATAATGATCCAGCCGCTCCATGAACGCACTCATTCATATTTCATTCAAATAATACACACGACTCTTTAGCATGATGCAATCGGTCACAAGACACACGAGAGCCAATAACATTTTACAATCAAAGTTGATGTAATGATGCAATTGGTCACGAGACATACGAGAGCCAATGCAATTTTACTATGAAAACTGACACAACGGGCGGCAATATTTGAAATTTAATGTGTTCATGATCTTCTGGATGGAGACGCTGATCGCTTTAGGGGATTTCCTTCACACAAATCAATCGTTTGGCCTCGGAGCACTTGGAATATTTATACTTTTTGAATAAATTGTGCATGCAGTCAGATCTGCCTGTTATATCTGTGTTTTATATAGACAAATGGGTAGTTTTAGGGATGGAATGGGGTTGGGTTACATGTTAAAACGTGTCTAGATAGCGTAAATAAAATTATGCTGGCTGATTAAATTGAGAATCACACTCCAACATGTCATAATGGCAAAATCATAACCCAATATATGATCATCATGACAATAACGTTCCCATGGCCAATGCGTCTGTGTCTGACGCCAAAGGTTTCTCATTTAAAAGAATGGAGCATGCAGCGTGTTGATATAGTGATGCCTAGGGGTACCTTTAGCGTCTTTATTGTGACGCGGAAAGCACTTGACCATGCTTCGGATTTTGACGCCTTGGGAGTAAGAATGGGTTGTGTATGCTGTATTGAGCGGACACGTTCAGTTTTCAATTGTAGTGTCTGTTCTCTAACGGAACTAAATTATTTTATTACTATAAAAATCTAAACGACTTTGGGGTGGTGCCGCTGTGGGCAAGAGATGTAACCGGTAGGCTAAATACACATATAGTCTCTATGTACACTTCTGTTTTCCTTTTAAATACAGTCCAAACATCCAACACAATTTTTTCCTTCTTGGCCACAATTCTTCTCTCCCTTAGATCTTACCCACAGATCTACTGACTACCCTACTGAAGACACTGAAATATGCACAACCAGCCATTGTTGGGCGGAGCTAGTGTAAATAGCACTTCACAACAAGGCGCACTATTTGCACTTGGTGTAAATAGGCACTCCGCTAAAAAAGAAATGTGTTCAAGCTTTAGATCTGCACCGCGGAGGGTTAGGGTCGATGTTTATTGCTCCACATCCCTGAGAACAGTAGGTGAGAACAGTGAGGAGTGTTTAGTAAGCCCAAATGGATAAAATTTCAATCAAATGTGACCTAATAATTCAGTTTAATAGCATAACAGAAAAAGCATATGAGATACTGTGAGGAAAAAAGAGAACACATATTTTATTATTACCTTATGCATCAGCAATCAAATGGGAATTTGAATGAAGCCACACTTGAAAGTTTGAAGCAATCTTTCATTTTGAATCCACTCTATTTTCAAGACATTTGTTGCATATTTAATGCATGTCCTCATTCTGAATGAGGGGAATAGCTAATCAGGGTATGAATATTTAATTCCGTCAGTTTATTCACCTTGAATCCCAATTTACAGGGCATGGGAAGACACTGACATGTGTAATAAAAAGGGGCTTTGTTGCACATTTAGGTTGGTTAGGTAGATTATAACAGAAAGCTATAAGGATATGTTGTTGGTTTCTGCAAAACAGTCAGGTTATGAGCAGCTTTCCTCATGCACCTGCTGTTTCCATGGTGATTGTGATTGGATAGGTAGTGGGTAGTTAGCGCTAGGCCCAATCAGGGTCTATTGGCGGGGAGGGGTGCTGTAAGACAGTTAGCCAACACGCGGATGACACTTCGATAAATCAAACGCCGGGCAATCAGAAAACGATCTGGAACTAATTGCTCTTGGTGAGGAAGAGACATGGAGAATCAATGATTTCTAGCAGGGGATGCAAAAAAAGCCTTGTTAGTTCTAAGTGAGGTAAGCTTAGCATGATTCATATGACTTCTGTATGAATTTTAGGTTAAGTTAATGATGAAGATCATATATTCACCATCATATTTTAAGCAAATGATTAGAAACAAAAACAATACAGGCTACAGAACTGGTATAAATTAGGCTAAAATGTTTCCTTTTCAACACTGCTGAAATTATGCAAAGTCACTATGAAATCAAAAGTGTTTTTTTTTTTTTTTTTTGGAACATTGCTTTATTTGTTATAAATGATTTATCCATGCACATCATTATTATTATTTTTTTTAACTCATATGCCCTAATAATCCTTAATCAAAATAATTCCCCCTCCCCCTGTCATGCAGCATAATCTCTTCTCTGATGATGCGTTTACTGGCATGAGGGCGGGGCAACCTGTCACTCACATGAGATCCAATAGCAAACCACAATCCAATCAAATCCTGATGGACAAAATCCCGCCCTACATATCCGTTTCACTCGGAGAAGAATAGAGAAGAAAATACTATTGCAACTTCCATTTCGTGCCGACTTTATACACAAGGTATATATAAAAATTCACCAGAGCCTGTGTGGTGTTGCTGAACTCATGGCAGAAGAAATATGGGGAAAAAGGACCTATAAGGAAGAGGCCTGATTTTGTTTGTAATATGTGACCCAGGACCACAAAACCAGTCATAAGTCGCACAGGTATATTTGTGGCAAAAGCCAACAATACATTGTATTGGTCAAAATTATCAATTCCCTTTCGAAAGGGAACTCGCACTGCGTTGGAATGACGCTACGGGGAACGCCTCAGCGTGACTGGTGTCTGAAGCTACTATCGAAACACGTCAATCCTATTGACCGACGACAGCCCATGATGTCATCAATGTGCGACCCAGAAGTATATAAGGGCGCCTTGCCAACACATACACATCTTTTTCGTCTTCAGGGACTGTCTGTTGAAGCGGTACTGCGGATCTGGTAAAGATATCTGTTTTGAGAAAAACATGAAACGCACAGAGGAAAGGGCAAAGCTTCAGGAAGTGTGCCGACCCGTGTCAGAGGTTTCTGACACCGGAAGACACACACACTCTGTGCGTTTTTTGCCTGGGAGAAGAGCACGCACAGGCAGTTCTTGAGGGTTCTGCCTCTGCGAATTGTGAGAGTTTTCCCATGAGAACTCTCCGCTCTCGTCTGGCCCTCTTCTCGAGGGAAGAGGGCGCGACATCTGGTGTCACCAATGTGAGTCCCGCTCGCGCTGAGGCAGAGCGGCGACGCACATCGTGAGGTTCCCAGATGGAGCTCGCCAATCGTCTTGAGAGAGGGGTTGTTCTCTCAGACGATCTAGCGGCTGACGAGGGTGAGCTGCAGGTCGATGTGGAGAATGGGAGTTCTCCACCGAGCTCTGCAGCGAGTGCTCTTCTGGACGGGCAGGAGATGGCTGAGGAGGGTGGGGACAGTGACCAGGATCAGCCTGGACCCTCTCAGCCACCCTGTCCCGCGTACGCTGAGCTACTGGATGCTGTGGAGCGGAGAGGGGAGAGGTCGCGTGTGGCAGGCTCGATGATCGATTTCTCCCCGGACACAGACCAGCACCTCAGACGAGCCTTCCATTCCTCCCGGACCTTCATGATGAGGTCCGGGCAGCATGGAAGAACCCGTACTCTGCCCGCATCCACCGACAGCTGCGAGCCAGTTTCGCTGATGTTGAGGGGATGGGTGAGCACGGGTATGTGTCGATGCCCCCCATGGATGAGACGTTCGCGAACTATCTCGTGTCAGGGCGGACATCGACACTGAGAGCTCCAACTCTGCCATCCAGACCGCTGAAGGCGACCTCGCGGTTGAATGGCAGAGCGTACGCAGCAGCAGGTCAGGCTGGTGCGACCCTGCACACGATGGCGGTGTTGCAGGCGTACCAGGCGGACTTGCTGAGAGACCTCAACCAGGGGGCGGGGCTGTCCCCTGAGGCGGTGGCTGAGTTGCGCCGCACCACAGATTTGGCTCTCCGGGCCACTAAACAGACTGCTGCCGCGATCGATGGCGGCGATGGTGGCCATGGAGAGGCATCTGTGGCTGAGCCTGGCCGACATCGGGGAGAAAGAGAAGAGCTTTCTCCTCGATTCACCAGTTTCGCCCACTGAACTTTTTGGCACCTCCATGGAGGTGGTGGTCGGAAAGTTCAGGGAGGCGAAGGTGCGTTCAGCTGCATTTAAAACTTGCATACCGCTGAGGTCTGCGTCCACACCCAGGCAGGCGGGACCTGGTTCATCACGGCTTGAGGGCTGTAGGCTGGACCAGAGGGTGAGCGCCTCCTCTCGTGCCCCTCCTCCGGTGAGGAGTAGGACACAGAGGAGACGGCTGTCCCGCAGGAAAAGGGATTTAAGGGAGGTGATCCAGGACAAACACGCTCGGCGTTGGTGATGGATCACCTCCTTTGAGGGTATTACAATCCTAACCCTGGAAAATTCCCGGGCGCTTCTTACATCAGGCCTGAGGTGGGCCTATGATGAGTAGAACTGTGTTCTGACGGCCCACTTTAGCTTGGTTAGTGGGAACGCCGCTTTCAGGCATGCAAGGGCGGTAGAACATTGCGGTGATAGCTGCTTGGTGAGTCTTCGCTCTACGTGCCGCAGGTGAGAGTAGTCATTTTTGTGTGAAACACTAAAAAATTTATTTCTTACAGACTTCCATTCCCTGTATGGAGTATGGGGTTTTTGAGACGGAGCTAACTGGAGTTTCCCCCTGTAGGTGGCTTATGACAGCACCAGGAGCTGGGCTGTGGAAATGAGCGTGTGTTGGCTTTCCCTTGGTGGTCAAGATATCGCGAGGCAGGCCACCGCTCATGGTATCATATGTATGTAATTAAGGCCTCCTCTCATGGTGAGAGTGGTGTTGAGGCCGCCGCTCATTTCTGCTGAAATGTTAGCGGAGTACTAAGCGGTAGGACGTCCTTCTAGGAGAATGGAGTGTTTGCTACCGCTTAGGGTTTTTTACTATGTGTCTTCGGTTCTCCTAACCCACCGCAGGTTATAGTAGTTTGTCTCTTCTAGAGTGTGTTTACTAGAGACTGACGCTGGAGCTTCAGGTGGGCATGTTGGCCTAGGCTGTGTGGATGTTGGAGGTGCGTTGCTGAGGCACTGTCACCTCTGGCTGTTCACTACGTGAATCTGAGCCTTTATACCATCCCTGTGTATGTCAGCCTCCTCTCATTTGAGAGTCGTTTGGTCAGAGCAGCCCGTTTTTACTAATATCTGGGTTCATAGCAGCTGCGACCAGGTAGCTGCCAAAGAGGTCTCCTGTGGGCGGCCCCAGTGGTATGCTTCCCAGATACGTTGACTATTGTGAAGACTCGTTACCAGCTTGTAGGCTTTACAAAGCCTCCCTGAGGGCGGGTCCCCTTTGCAGTGCAATGGGTAGTTATTAGTCAGCCAGTAGTCTAACTGTCAAGGGTTTCATAGCAGTCAGTTGTAAACTTGCTACCAGGTGGTAGGCCTCACCAGGCCTCCCTGGAGGCGAGTTCCAGAGTTGGATACTCGGGTAACTGGCATGGCTTGCTATCAAGTAGGGTGAGTGCCGATGTGTGACATCGGTACGGCTAGCCTGACTGGCTATCAGGTGGTCCTCATCAGGCCTCCGTGAAGACGAGCCCCAGGGTTTTTTGTTGTTTCTCTGGCAATTTGCATTATTGCTATCAGTTGGCGGGCCTCTTTAGGCCTCTCTGGAGGAGTGCTCTGAGTCTCAGTCACTTGACGGTTAGCATGGTAAAATGCTAGCCGGTGGTAGGCCTCACCGGGCCTCCCTAGTAGGCTTGCTATCAGACAGAAGGTCTTACTAGGTTTCTGTTTGTAGGTGAGCTCCCGAGGTAGGAATGCTCGGGTAGCTAGCATAACTTGCTATGAGGGTAGGCCTCACCAGGCCTCCCCGAAGGCAGGTACCGATGTATAGCATCGAGGTGATTAGCCTGGTAGGCTATCAGGTTATAGGCCCCTGTAGGCCTTCCGGCCTCCCTACTGTTTTGAAACACAAGCACTTGGTAGATCCTTGATTTGAGCATACAGACCCCCCTCGCTAGCAAGGGTTGTGAAGCACTACGCTGAGTGTTGCTCTCTGGGATAACCCGTCTCTGAGGTCCGGGCTAGGTAGGACTGCCAGTTTTTCAGTCCCTTAATCTGGATGCCTTTTGTGGCACCATCCGGAGGCTCTGTTTCGGAACAGACAGGGTTGGCCAAACCGAAGTGTCCATAATACTTAGGGCACCAGGTCAGGCCTCCCTGGTGGCACTCGGGCTAACTTGTTTCCCGAGTAGTGACTGGCTGGGGCTCCTTCGGGTCCCCTAGCCACATTCCCTTAAAGGGACCCCTTCTGTTGAAGTAGTGGTCCCGAGCCTGTGAGCAGTCTAGATAGGACCTCATGCAGTGGCATTAAGGTTCCGTTTAGGCGTATAGCTTGGGCTATGACCGTAGGGAATGCTGTTGCTGACAGCCCAGTGTGACCTGAGGGGGAGTGGCTCAGGTTTTTCAGTTGAATTTACTTGTGCTGACAGTTGACACTGCCAGTGGGCAGACACTCCCCTCAGCATGGTGGCGTTGGTATATCGTTCCCCGTAGCATCATTCCGACGCAGCGCGAGTTAAAACATCTTGGGAACATCGAAAGGGAACATCTTGGTTATGTATGTAACCTCTGTTCCCTGAGAACAGGGAACGAGACGCTGCGTCGCCTGCCATGCCTCTGAGCCTGTCTGCCAAACAGTCCCTTCAGACGAGAAGATGTGTATGTGTTGGCAAGGGCCCTTATATACTTCCGGGTCGCACATTGATGACATCATGGGCTGTCGTCGGTCAATAAGATTGACATGATTCGATAGTAGCTTCAGACACCAGTCACGCTGAGGCGTTCCCCGTAGCGTCATTCCGATGCAGCGTCTCATTCCCTGTTCTCAGGGAACAGAGGTTACTTATGTAACCAAGACGTTTTTCTTTTATACCAAAAATCATTAGGATATTTGATATTATATATTAAGTAAAGTTCATGTTCCATGAAGATATTTTGTACATGTCCTACCATAAATATATAAAAAATGTATTATTAGTAGTAATATACATTGCTGAGGACTTCGTTTAGACAACTTTAAAGGCGATTTTCTCAATATTTAGATCAGATTCCAGATCTTCAAATAGCTGTATCTCGGCCAAATATTGTCCTATCCTATCAAACCATACATCAATGGAAAGCTTATGTATTTGATGTATAAATCTCAATTTAAAAATGGACCCTCATGACTGGTTTTGTGGTCCAAATGTCACGTTGTCACATATTTACATAAATATCTGAGAAAATGTAAGGACACAGTTGTTTTTTTTAAATATACCTCTTTCTTCTGATAGCACATAGGTGGTTAATTAATTAAATTTTAATAATAATAATAATAATAATAATACATGTTTTATTGTATAATATTATAATGATTTATTTTTTATTTTAATCTTTTCCAGTTGATTATGTATTTTAATCTATATCAACTTTTAGAGTCCGTGTTAATTTAAAGAATAGATAAAAGGCAATGTTTCATTTGTGTGAAGAAAATGTCAATGGCCATCTCTGATTTCAAAGCTGAAATTTTACTATTTTCACAACACAAAGGGATAGTTCACCCAAAAAATGTTTAATTCTGTCATCATTTACTCACCCTTAAGTTGTCCCAAACCTGTATGAATTTCTTCTGTTTAACACAAAAGCAGATATTTTGAAGAATGTTGGCAATCAAACAGTTGAAGGGTCCCATTGACTTCCATATAGGGAAAAAATGCTATGGAAGTTAATGGGTGCTGTCAACTGTTTGGTTATCATTATTCTTCAAAATTTCTGCTTTTGCATTCAGCAGAAGAAAGAAATTCCTACAGGTTTGGAAAATTTTCATTTTTGGATGAACTATCCCTTTAAACTTGCTTTCCCCATCTATCTTTTGTCACCCATCCAGCTTCATGTGTGTTTTATTTGTTGTCTGTTTGTTTTTTACATTTGGACCTTAAAGGAACACGCTACTTTTTTAAAAAAAATAGGCTCATTTTCCAACTCCCCTAGAGTTAAACAGTTGAGTTTTACGGTTTTTGAATCCATTCAGCCAATCTCAGGGTCTAGCACACACTTTAAACAATGATTATGGCCCGATTAAATTAAGCATAATTAATTTGTGCTCGTTTAAATAATTTAAATTTAGTTTTTTTATTTTAATTTTAAAAAATTAATTGGTTTTATTGGAATTGCATGTGTTTTTGTTTAAATTGAGATAAAATAAATTGATTGCGACCACTAACGATAAAATTTTTTAGTAAATTCAACGAATAATTTTTTTCAGTGCAGCTTAGCATAGCTTTAGCATAGCGTAGCATAGATCATTGAATCTAACTAGACCGTTTTCTGCCATACCATGGGTGCAGCAGGCGCAATGATATTCCCACAGCGCCTGAAAATAGTCCCCAGCACGCGCCCTGTATAAGCAGGTTGTCACGTTGTTTATGTTGACGGAAGTTAGCCTATTTTCAGGTGCTGCATAATATCATTGCGCCTGCTGCATGGTATGGCAGCAAAGTTCCTTGATTATTATGCAGGAATGAGAGTATAGTTCCTAGACATATAGGCCTAGAAAATCGCAACTTTTCATTTTACGTTGGTCTTAGTATACAATGTAACTACAGAAGAGTCAAGTTTTAAATAGGAAAAATATCGAAACTCTTTGGTCATTTTTTTGAGCGAGATGCTAATGGTCTAATCAGATTCAATGATCTATGCTAAGCTATGCTAAAAGTGCTACCGCCAGACATGGAGATCGGCTGAATGGATTCGAAAACAGTAAAACTCAACTGTTTAACTCTAGGGGAGTCGGAAAATGAGCCTATTTTCAAAAATAGTGACGTGTTCCTTTAAGTCTGTAATAAAGATATGATGAAATCTCAAGAGGACACTAGCAGGCCTGTCTAAAGATCACTCTCGTCCTGACCATAATTTCATAAATCCAATGGTAATTTTAGCCGTTTTGTTGTATGTTCTCCCTTTTTAGTAGATATATTGATTGGCAGCGCCAGATGATCTGTCTTTCTTCTTACTAAACACCAAACATTTTATTCTAAAAATACAATGCTCATAAAGAGTAAAAATAACTGCTAAAAATGTGCAAAATCAGATGGTAGAGAGGGGCTCTCAGCACAGTGAGACCACTGACCCATAGTGGGCTCTGATATCACTTTAATGACAAGCTTCCATGTCAACAGCGCTGGAGAGCACTTGACTGTGAGGGTGACTAAGAGATGGCCTCGAGGCCTGCGCCAGCACTGTGTTTTTCATTTATCTAAATGAACGGAGGATGCATCGCACTCTCTGAATTTGCATTCCTGCCCCTCTCTGCTGTTCATTAATGGCTGATGAATGCAGCTGTGTACAAAAAGGTGTGTTAAAGTCCTTTAGCGCGGCTCATGAATACTTTCTCGCTTTCATTTTCTCTCTCCTCCTCCTCTCGAGGCGACGTCTAATGTAGGTCATCTGTCAACCACCCACCCATTATTCTCTGTTACCTTTATGGCAGAGAGTAAAACAGGGGTTTTCTCTTTGCCTCCGGCCAAAGGAAACCTTTAGACCAGGCCTGACGGCGAGGACCACTGTAGCCCAAACAGTGCGCAAATACCTCCCACGTCTACAGCTGTCTGGACATTGATGGACCCATTAATCTTGCCATTAATCAAATGCATTTAGCATTTGGCCTTACTGTGCATTACTTAGGCCATTGTTTTTAAGTGCAGAAATGTAAAGTCATACAGACAAATAAAATGTAATCTTGGATTTGATTGAACTATCTGTGACTCTGAGTAATATTCCATGAGGAAAAAATGTCAGACAGAACTTGATTTGTATCTATTGAGAATTGAAAAGTTTGAAAATAATGATTTTTTTCTTCAGTAGGCTTTCAAATGTAAATACAGTCTGACAAGATAGAGAGTGCCTAAAAGAGATCTGCACAATAAGAGGACATATACATTCACAACATATTTGTATAAACTATGGAACATTTTAAGACATGCTATACTTTCTGTGGCTCAGATACTGCAGTTCTTGTGGCATCTGGACAGTTCCTGAGGAGCCGATTCCAATTAAGGGTCATTTCTGCCTTCTAGTGGCGAATCTAGAGTACTACAACAGCAGAGATGTGAGAAGTCAATGTAGCATTTCTCATATTTAATCAACAACTGATTAGCGTTTTATTTACGGTTCTTTATAAGTGCAACATGGAAAATAATAAAAAATAATAATTGTAGGAAAATGTACATTTTCATGTTACCATGATAATGTGTGTGTGTGTGTAGTGCACAACATAAATGAGTATACTCCCTCTGAACAAATACAAAATATGTATTTTCTTAATAATCTCTAATACAATTCATGGAAAGATAGCAAATTTAAATGTATTAAACATATTCTTCATAAAAACAGAGACATATTGCAAAAAGTATTTAGGAGCACAGACGAGGACTTTTAAGAGGCTTAAGAGTTTCTGTAGCAGCGGAGAAAAAGGCAGAAAGACGAAGAGGGAGAAGAAATGTGTTGCAGACATTGGATGACAGACGCTTTAGATCGTGCAGGGATCATGTTTGTTGCATTAAACCCAACTTTCAAACCACCAATTAAATAGACATGCCAGCAATCAGTGTAATTGGAAAGAGTGGAACAATGTTTATAGTTCTAAGCCAATCAAATACCTTATAGAAAATTAACAGCATGATAAATAATAAAAGGATTTATATACATATATATAATGTGTGTGTGTGTGTGAGTGAGAGAGAATGGTAAAATAGGACAATTTGCGCTTGTAATTTCAAAGTGAAGGCTTAGAATAGACCCTATAATTAAAATCGCTCCTTTTTTCCCCTTTTTGGACAACCAACCAATCACAGTCTTCAAAAGACTGTGTCATACGTAGCAACGGGGTCAGCCCCGCCTCTTCACTTAGATAAAAGTTTTTGTATTTTCCTTGCTCAGAGTTGCTCTCAGATCGGTCCCGAATAGCTCTTAAGCTAAGACTCCTACATAAAAGTTTTTAAGCTAAATTAGGAGTTTTCTGAGAGAACTCTTAGAATCTTTATGAATACGGGCCCTGATCTTTAATGGAGAGTGTTGCTCAACTCATCTCTACAGAATCCCCCACAGGTGCTCAAGAGTGTTAAGATGATTGACTTGGTCTCACGAGACCAGAGTATGGATTCCCAGAAGTTTGTATTTTGTAAATTTGGGCCTTGGAAAAGGCTAAATGACTTTATTGTGCTTTGGCTACAGTAGGTAGTTCCAGTGTGGACAACAACCATGCGTGTCACTTCAGCAGGCTGCATCTTACTCTGTGAGATAAACACACACTCTTTTCATTGCTTTTGCTGGCTCTGAGACACTTGCTTGGTATTTGTCATGCTCTTTGTCTAGAAAAGAAATCACTCATCACTAAATGAAAGCTTAAAATGAAGGCCTGATTAGTTCAGGGGCCTTGTCCCAAGTCCAATGATTTTGAATTTCTGTTACTTTCGCTGTATTTTCACACTTAAAACAATGAGTTGGTAGTCCTTGTACCACTGTCCTCTTTTGTGCTAAGAAATAAGTCTTCTGACAGTTCTCTCCCAAGTGGTTCCATTGTTGTCAGCCCCTTACAAAAAAACCACATGCATTTCACATGTGAACATATTTGTTTTCGCACCTGTGAGATTCATGTGTTTTTTCTGTAAGGGTCTGAGAATGATTCAGTGGGCTATATAACCCTTTTAATTGTCAGGAAATTACTTCTCTTTAAATGTTTTGAATCAACATACACTCACCTAAAGGATTATTAGGAACACCATACTAATACTGTGTTTGACCCCCTTTCGCCTTCAGAACTGCCTTAATTCTACGTGGCATTGATTCAACAAGGTGCAACATTAGAAATGTTGGCCCATATTGACAGGATAGCATCTTGCAGTTGATGGAGATTTGTGGGATGCACATCCAGGGCACGAAGCTCCCTTTCCACCACATCCCAAAGATACTCGATTGGGTTGAGATCTGGTGACTGTGGGGGCCATTTTAGTACAGTGAACTCATTGTCATGTTCAAGAAACCAATTTGAAATGATTCTAGCTTTGTGACATGGTGCAATATCCTGCTGGAAGTAGCCATCAGAGGATGGGTACATGGTGGTCATAAAGGGATGGACATGGTCAGAAACAATGCTCAGGTAGGCCATGGCATTTAAACGATGCCCAATTGGCACTAAGGGGCCTAAAAAAGTGTGCCAAGAAAACATCCCCCACACCATTACACCACCAGCCTGCACAGTGGTAACAAGGCATGATGGATCCATGTTCTCATTCTGTTTATGCCAAATTCAGATTCTACCGTCTGAATGTCTCAACAGAAATCGAGACTCATCAGACCAGGCAACATTTTTCCAGTTTTCAACTGTCCAATTTTGATGAGCTTGTGCAAATTGTAGCCTCTTTATATTTGTAGTGGAGATTAGTGGTACCCGGTGGGGTCTTCTGCTGTTGTAGCCAATCCGCCTCAAGGTTGTGCGTGTTGTGGCTTCACAAATGCTTTGCTGCATACCTCGGTTGTAACGAGTGGTTATTTCAGTCAAAGTTGCTCTTCTATCAGCTTGAATCAGTCGGCCCATTCTCCTCTGACCTCTAGCATCAACAAGGCATTTTCGCCCACAGGACTGCCGCATACTGGATATTTTTCCTTTTTCACACCATTCTTTGTAAACCCTAGTAATTAGGGATGGCTGACGCGAAACTGACGTTTCGGGGCTTTTTTTCCGAGATCCCGAAGCGCAGATGTTTTGAAAAACTGCTCCGAACTGTGATTCGAAACACCCATGTCACGTGACTATGGCTAAATGAAGCTTCGAAGTGTTTCATCAGGTGGCGCCTGCCGAAACTGCGCTGATTAAAGGGCAACCACACAGTCACACATCTGTATAAACCTAATTCACCACAGTTTAAAAGTGACGTAAATCCATCTTCACCTCGTCGGTTTTTTTGAGAGGAGAGAGATTTTGTGATAGTGATTTTGTGATATAGCTAAGGGAGATTTATAGTGCGCTTTGGTTAGTTAGGCTATATTTAGGCTAGATTTAAATGAGATATATTGACTGATAGTAAACAGTGACAGATAGGATAGATATAGTGACACATTCATATAGGTTAAGTTAGATAGTGACAGATAGATAGCACAGCATAATTGAGATATATAGAATTATATAGATTCATAGGTGATATATATAGATAGATATATTAATAGAATAGATAAAAATGGAGGCTCCACATGAGAGATGCCGTACATATTTTTTTTATTGCCGAACAAATAATCATATACAGACAGCATGGCAATAACAGAACATTTTTGTATTACACAATACAGATCAGGTGCTTGAAAGTACAGTAGAAAAATATATCAGGCAAATCATAATAAAAGACGCAAAAAACATTAAAGGGGCTAGGGTTTTGTTTTAAGAACTTGCATTTGTGTATATAAAAATGTATATCCAGCATGAGGATGTTGTTAATCAGGAAGTTATCTTTGTTATTGTTCATTACAAGAGATGCTGTACATCTGTGGTGTGGGAGCATTTCTATTTGGAAACACCAAATAAAGTGAGATGTGTGTATTGGGATAGGCAGCTAGCCTTGATGCACCATTTGAGGAGGAATCATCCTGGCATTTTGGAGGGTGCAGAGGACAACAAGTGTCCCATGTGAGAGGATTTCTTTAAAGGCTGGAGAAATTATATGTTATAAAAGAAGTCAGCTAACTCCTTATTATATATTAACAGCAGAGCAAATAATATTTTTGAAAAAAATGTTTATGTAACAATTGTGACACATTGTGGCTTTATTTATTTTATTAATGTTAATTTTTCATGACCACACAAAAAACTATAGTTATTCACAATGAGGAGGCTACAGGTTACACAACCAAGATCAGTTGTCAGACAGATGTTAAAAACTATTTTTAATTTTTTTCATGGATCATTGACAAGGTATTTCAGATCAACACATGCAAGTGACCACTAGATGTCGCCGTAGAGACGGGTGTCGGATTGATTCGAAGCTTCTAAACAATATGGCACATTTGCTTCAACTGCTTCAGTGCTTCACGAAGCCTCTGTCTGCCCATCACTACTATAAATGGTTGTGCGTGAAAATCCCAGTAACTGCAGATTGTGAAATACACAGACCGGCCCGCTTAAAATTGCTTAAATCACCTTTCTTTCCCACTCTGACTTTCAGATTGGAGTTCAGGAGATTGTCTTGACCAGGACCACACCCCTAAATGCATTGAAGCAACTGCCATGTGAGTGGTTGATTAGATAATTGCATTAATGAGAAATTGAACAGGTGTTCCTAATAATCCTTTAGGTGAGTGTACTTACCTGTTGATCAAAAATTGCCTTAAACTTACACCAGAAAAAAGGGCATTTGTCAACACAGTATAATGGGAGAATTTAAGCTCCCTTACAATACTTTTTATTGCCTAAAATCAGTGAGAAAGTGAAAGAAAACAGAGAATAGAAGACAGCAATTACTTTGTAACTTGCCCTTGCTTTCTCTTCTGTTATTGTGTGATATGAAAATGTGAATCAAGAAGCTTGATTTCTCTTTAAGAGTATTTTGATTTGTCCAGTTGTCAAATGTAAACATCAGATAAAACCTTTAATCGAAATATTGCTTGTGCACGGCCAATGAGTGGTCAGGTATAAAAGAGTCCTCCTTTTTACTTTGGCAAATGATTAACTTTTTGATTTCTCCATAATACGAACAGAGACCAAAACCAGAAAACAATAGCTAGTCATTTGTGAGATGAAAAATGAGAGTTCCTGTACAAATCATCTGCTTTTCCTGTTTCCTATTTTCTGTTACCTTTGCGCAAGGTCAAGGTGAGTTTATTATTTTTACTATGTAGAATGTTATGCAAATTATGTGCACTTCCAACACTTTTAAGTGACCTTAAGTGGTTTTGAGTGTTGTCAATAGTGTTGAATAGTTCATCTTTGTGTGCGTTTGTTTGTATGCTTCTCAGAATGTATTCGAGAGGACATTACATATGAAAATATAGAACCAGTTGCGAAAGCTTCATATGATGATGATGAAACAGTGAAATTGAACTGCAAGACAGGTTATATTGGCTTTTATATGTTAAAGTGTAAAAATGGACAATGGCTGACGTTCACTGCACGAAGCTGCTCAAGTAAGAAAATTGTCAATATGGTGACCGCTTCATTCTTTTCTCATTTAATTAAATGTTCTCTTTCAGAGTAAAACTTGTTTGATTTCTGCAGAGAAAAAATGTGGTCACCCAGGGGAAATGCCAAATGGTGATTTTAAACTTAAAGAAGGGAGAGATTACTCTTATGGCGCAACAGTGGAGTATACTTGCAAGACAGGGTAAAAGTGAAAAAGCATTTTCTTTGTTCCCTTCTATTCTCTTTACTAATTTATAAAGTTCAAATCTGTCCTGTTGGACACTTACACTTTGTGTTCATAATGTAGATACAAAATGACAACCAGAATCAATCTGCGTCACTGTAGAATGAAAGGGTGGGATAATTCTATCCCTGTCTGTGAGGGTAAGCTATCATACAAATCTGTTTACATTATTGTCATTTGATTCATAAAGGTGCTGTAAGCGATTGTTATGGTAAGATAGGTCGAGAACGATTCTACTCTCTGAAAGATATCACTGAAATAACTCTTCTGAGAATTTGCACAATGATGACATGTTACTGTTTACATGGACTAGGGTGACAGTCCTAGTCTATGTAAACAGTAACATAAAAGAGTCTGCAGGCCTTGTCCAGAATTATTGTTTAGCCAATCAGAAGGCTTGGCAGTCTGACAATCATTTTGCGCGTTCACAGCTGGCACTCAATACACGGGGAATCGGACAGAGAGCGTGATAGATAAAGTTAAAGTGGTTTTCACAATGCAAAATGTTCAAGACCAAGAACATTGTACATCGAAACAGCTCATATGCCGAGCTTGATTTGCTCTTACCTAACTTGACAGATAAATATACCTTTGTAAAAACAGCAGGGGTGTAGAAATAGGGGCACGTCTATGAAAGTTCTCAAACTGCTAACATTGCTTACAGCACCGCAAAGGTTGCCAGGTTTCCCAAAGCACAATGTAGAACATTAGTAACATGCTGGTTGCATTTAATCTCCATATCAGTTATCTCAGACTCAACGCTATCGGAGTTGCACGTAAAAATGTTTGTTCTTAATAAACTCAAAAGTAGATTAGGCTACAACTTCAGCTGAACTTTCATCTTCAAATTTTAAAGGATACAAAATAAATGAAATAGATTCATTATTACAGTCAATGTACCCTATATTCAAGAAAATTGTGTTGTTGTTTTTTAAATCTACTTAAAAACAATGTATATTAAAAGCAGGCTACATGACACTACTGCCCCTGTCCAAATACCCAAACTTGCAGTTTTGGCCACTTGAGAATGCCTACATGTGACAGGAATTCTTAAAAATGCCAAAGTGCAGTGCCTTTAAAGGGATAGTTCAAAACATTTTGTGTAAGAAAAAATATCCATCTTTAAAACTTTATAAAGTAAAATGTTTAGCTTCTGCCAGACTGCCATGTCATATACACCTAGGATGGCTTGAGGGTGAGTATATCATGGGGTAATTTTCATTTTCGGGGGAACGAACCCTTTAATGCACACTAATCCCACACTTTGAGGCTAAGTGTGTATCCCATCCTGCATTATGTTCAGGAACCCATGCCCCGGTATTGCAAGATGTCGAGGAAAACATTTCACTGTAAGTTAACCCAGTAGTGCCCAATTTTTTCTGAATGGTTTCATGCATAGTCATGTTAATAGTGTCCTATGTGAACATGTTCTGCATTTATTTACCCCAGGTTTTTTTTTTTTTTCTTGAAAATCGTATTTGAATGTGCGGCAACTATAGTTGCTGGTGGGCAAATATATTGTATGCACCTCTTCAATGTCAAATTTGAATAGGAGGAGAACATTTGCCATCTAACTCAAAAAAACTTATTTCAACAGATCAATCTTTATTCATAAACAAATGTATTATGTATAAAAGTCGAAGACCATTCAATGAAAACTCAAAAAAGCTGCATCTATCTTATAATCTTTTGAATATAAAAACACAACAAACAAATAAATATCTTACAAAAACAACAAAAGTCTTAAAGTGGTGGAACATAGTGCAGAATAAAGTGCAGTATCAAAAAGTTAAAAGAAAATAAATAAATAGATTGATGAAAAAATTACGTCTATATAACAAAACAAAACAAAAATCTTTAAAAAAAAAATAGTCCCATATTCAATGGCTGACTGTAATAGGTGATTTCATATAATAATGTAAATGTAACCTCATTACTTGTCTGAATTTCCACATTATAATGGAATCATAAGCTACTAGTCATAAAAAGAATGAGGGTCCTTGACCGATTAGAATCCATTCCAAACTGGATGAAGGGTCCTCAATATTTTGACATGACATAATATCATAAAATATTATATTTTTCCCTATCGAATTAAGGTCTATTGTACAGTAGAATTGTCAGTTAAAGGATTTAAGTTATGTTTTAGGTGGGATATTATGAAAGCAAAAAGCACTAAACAAGACCAAAAATCTTGATTTATTAACCTGTTAACACAGTAGCCTATACCCCAACTATAGCTGCCGCTTGGACTTTTGACTAAGTGTACTAAAAACTGTAGATCTGTTGTAAGATTTGTTTTGTTTGGATGATTCTAGAGACCTTCATGATTATGTAGATATGTATATGTCAACAAAAAATACTTATTAGTAACATGAAAATAACCTTTCTTTGGGAGGGTTTGCCTTCGCTATGCTTCCTGGAAGTAGGGGTAGGAAGTTGGCAGCCTCATGTGACAGGAAGGAAGTTAATACCTTTTTTTTTTTTTCTTGAAATCCTTTATTTGGTTGTTTGCTTGCATGTCGTTAAGATATAAAACAGGGATAATATCTAGAAAAATACTTACAAAAGGAAAATGACAACTATACACTGTGGCAACTATTGTTGCCGGTGGGCTTAAATGGGTTAAATTAATTAGATATTAAATATAATTTGGTAGTAAAACATAAAGTGTTGCACATTTTATTGGTGCAAAGATGAGTATGCTATGTGTATTTTGTACATTTGCAACTGCTTTTTATCACTTAATTAGAAGCACCACAATTTAAATAGTGTCTTCTGTTAGTTACATAGCGATATAGTTAGTTCCCTTTCGTTCAGTCACTACGACGTAACGTTAGTGACTAACGAATGGGGGTTTCGCTTAGAAGCCTATCAACTTCGAGTTTAGAGAAAACGCCCAATGGCGTGCCAATGCCATGGGGCATGCGGAATTTGCATACGTAACTCCGCCTCACCGCGTGAGTATATAAGGAAGTACGAGGCAATATCGCATTATGTTCTGCTTTCGGAGCCAAGAGAACCTACCTCTTCACTCCTACAGCCTTCTGAGACTCTGTCAGCTTCTTCGAGACGAGCAGCTTTCCAGTCGGTGTTGGTGTAACGGCGCGTTCCAGTGATCGCATACTTCCTGCCTGCTGATCTGCGCAGTGGTCCGTTTGACAGCTGGTGTGTGTTTCCCTGGGCGCTTCGGCATCGGCTGCGAGGCTTTCCTCTCACAAAAAGAGCTTGCGCGTGGCACGTCTTTTTCAAGACGGCTCGCCCGTGCACTTCCGGGTGCGATCGATTTTCCGCTGCTGTCTATGGGCGCATTCACTGCTCGAGCGTGTTTGGGCTTCAGCGCGTTCGGGCAGTGTTTGCGGATGTGTCACGTTTCCATTGCGGGGGCGTGACCATCGCGATGTCGCGGTCGAGACTCAATGATCTCCGTGAGGAGAGAGAGTCCCCTCTGCCACACCCCAATCTACCGTCCCCGAGTGAGATGGTACTTTGGCTGGTGGCCAGGGTGACCTGAGGGCGGTGCTGTGGTATTAAGAACCCCGACGTTCATTCCTCGGGCCACGACCCCCTCTTATACATCGCTCCCGCGAGTGTTGGATTGAATCTACGGCTCGTCTCTGACGCCCGTTCGTTCAGTTCACGCTCCGGATAGCAGTGAGATGTCGATCGCCGCATCCCAAGGTGGGCTGGAGTCCTTTTGGGGATGACGATTAGGTTGTGCTCCGCCTCCGGGTGTGTCAGCACTGCCTGATCTGACCTAAAGTTGACAGCCATGTTATCTCGGGCAGCCGCGAGTCTCGCGCTGGTGTGGAACTCCGCCCAGTCGCGGGTGCTCGTGGTTGCGCGATTGGTTTTTGGGGGCGGCACCCGACAGCTGTTGGGCCCCGCCCCCAATGCCTTTCGCTCCCGGGGTGCATGAGGAGATCACGCGGTCCCGGAAGTCCCCGTGCTTCCCGCGACCGTTTGGTGGCCTCCTCCGCCTTCTCTGCCCTTGATGGGGCCGCGGCCTAGGGTACACTGGGGCCCCCTCCCCCCCACTGTTGAACTCTCTGTTGCGCACTACGGTGTCCACAGAGGGCTTTGACGTGGCGTGGTGTGGCTGTCCTAAGCACCCTCCCAAAGCCTGTGGGCTCGTCTACTTCGGTGGCGTGGTCCCGCAGAGCTACGGGCAGGCCGCCGCCCCTTTGCACATGCACAAGGGTGGAGCCGACCCAGGGCTCTTCATTGAGCTGCGTGCCGCAACTGACCCCGCCCCCGGGCGGTGAAGGTGGCCACACGCTCCCTGGGTCGGGCGATGTCCACAGCTGTGGTCCGGGAGAACACCGGGCCTTACCTGGTGATGTGGAGGACGTTGAGCGGGCCCGCCTCCTCAACTCACCCATATCCCAGGCTGGCCTCTTCGGCGGCGCGGCTGAGAACTGCGCCCAACAGTTCTCGGCCGCCCCAGAGCAGACTGAGGCTGTAACACGTACTGCCCCGGCGGCCACCTGCTGCACCAGCCGCCGGCCCAGTCGCCTCAGTCCGCTCGCCGCCGAGGGCGCCCTCCCTCTTCCCGCCCGGCCCCAGCAGCAGCCTTCACCTGGGCCGCGCCGTGGAGGTGGTTGAGGATGTCGCCCAGTCCGCTCCCCAGACTGGTTAAACGCCAGGCTGGAGGTGGACAACTCAGAGATGGGTTCCAGTTCTTCCCAGGGGATGGTAGCAGGGCCTCTCCTTCCACCGGTGGAGGGCCGGGAGAAAATCCTTCCGCTGCTGGCCCCCGGGCTAGCGGCGCTTGGGAAGAACTCATGTTCCTGTCTCTGAGGTCCCAGAGACCGGTGATGACAGTGCGCGCCACCCTCGGGTCTCGCCACTCGCATCCCTCTCTGTCGCCAGCCCCCTGGCAGAGCAGACCCCAGTGGAACGCGAGTCCTTCCCTGGTCTCCTCTGTCAGGACGCAGCCGTTAACCGTGCCCCGACCCCGGGACGCCCAACAGCCTCCCCTGTCCGTGCCGGTAACGCTGCCTCGCTGCCCCACCCAGGGTACGTCTGCCGTCCGTATGACCCCTTTGGTGCAGTCTCTGGAAGCCTGGCTTCAGCTTCCGGGGCTGTCCCGCTGGGTTGCCCGGACCGTCAGGCTCGGCTACGCGATTCAGTTCGCGCAGGCTCCTCCCCGTTACAGGGGATTCCGCTTTACCGTGACCGGGGCCCATGCCCCCGTCATGCGTGCGGAGATTGCCACTCTACTGGCGAAGGGTGCGATCGAGCCTGTCCCTCCAGCCGAAATGAGGTCGGGGTTCTACAGCCCCTACTTCATTGTACCCAAGAAAACCGGTGGGTTACGGCCAATCCTGGACCTTCGCATCTTGAACCGATCCCTTCACCGGCTTCCGTTCAAGATGTTGACTGCGAAACGCCTTTTCGAATGCGTTCGTCCTCACGATTGGTTTGCAGCGATCGACCTGAAGGACGCCTACTTCCATGTCTCCATCCTTCTTCGACACAGACCGTTCCTACGGTTTGCTTTCGAGGGGCGGGCATACCAGTACGCGGTTCTCCCTTTCGGGCTATCTCTGTCCCCTCGCGTCTTCACGAAGATTGCCGAGTCAGCCCTTGCGCCCCTTCGGCAGCACGGGGTTCGCATCCTGAACTACCTCGACGACTGGCTCATACTGGGCCACTCTCGAGAGCAGGTTTGCGGACACAGAAATCTGGTTCTCTACCACTTAGCCCGTCTGGGCCTTCGGGTCAACCGGGAAAAGAGCAAACTTTGCATCGTGCAGAGGATCTCTTTTCTCGGTATGGAGATCGACTCGGTCGCCATGTACGCGCAGCTTTCGAGCGAGCGCGCGCAGTCTCTGCTGACTTGCCTCCGTCAAATCGAGAGCAAGAGTGCGGTTCCACTGAAACTATTTCAGAGGCTCCTGGGGCATATGGCATCTGCAGCCGCGGTAACGCCGCTCGGATTGCTTCATATGAGACCGCTTCAGCACTGGCTTCGCGATCGAGTCCCGAGATGGGCATGGCAGTCTGGCACGCTCCGGGTCCAAGTGACTCGGGCCTGCTTACAGACGCTCACCCCGTGGTCGAACCTCAGTTTTCTACGGGCCAGTGTGCCCTTAGAACGAGTTTCCAGGCATGTTGTCGTATCAACGGATGCCCCTGCCACGGGCTGGGGTGCCATGTGCAATGGACAAGCAGCCGCGGGCTCCTGGACAGGACCCCAGCACCTCCTGCATGTCAATTGCCTCGAGTTGCTGGCAGTACGGTTCGCCCTGCACCGCTCCCGAGCGCTGCTGAAGGGTCAACATGTGCTTGTCCGGTCAGACAACACGGCCGTAGTAGCGTACATCAACCACCAGGGCGGTCTACGCTCCCGCCGTATGTCTCAACTCGCCCGCCATCTCATTTTATGGAGTCAGAAGCGCCTGAGGTCCCTTCGTGCTGTCCATATTCCGGGAGTCCTGAACCACGCAGCCGACGAGCTCTTGCGGTTTCAGCCCCTCCCGGGAGAATGGAGATTCCATCCCCGGACGGTTCAGCTGATTTGGGAACAGTTCGGCGACGCACAGGTAGATCTGTTTGCCTCCCACGACTCTTCCCACTGCAGCCTGTATTATTCCCTGACCGAGGGCACGCTCGGCACGGATGCACTGGCGCACAGCTGGCCGCGGGGCCTATGCAAATATGCGTTCCCCCCAGTGAGCCTACTCGCACAGCTCCTGTGCAAGATCAGGGAGGTCAAGGAGCAGGTCCTTTTGGTCGCCCCGCACTGGCACGGCCGGACCTGGTTCCCCGAACTCGTACTCCTTGCGACAGCCCCTCCCTGGCCTATTCCTCTGAGACCGGACCTCCTTACTCAGAGACGGGGCACCCTTTGGCACCCACGTCCCGACCTCTGGGGCCTCCACGTGTGGCTCCTAGACGGGATGCGGCAGGTTGAGTGGCCTACCACCTACGGTGGTCGCCACCATCACTTCCGCTAGGGCAGAGTCCACTCGGCATGCCTATGCGTTGAAGTGGAACCTCTTCGTCACCTGGTGCTCTTCCCGCCAAGAAGACCCCTGGAAATGCCCGATCGGGTCCGTGCTTGAGTTTCTCCAAGACGGGCTGGAGCGAAGGCTGTCTCCCTCCACCCTCAAAGTATATGTGGCTGCAATGTCTGTCCACCACGATCTCTTGGAGAACAAAAAGGTAAGTCAGCACGACCTGGTCATCAGGTTCCTGAGGGGAGCCAGGAGACTGAATCCTCCTCGCTCTCCTCTCGTACCCTCTTGGGACCTTGCAGTAGTGTTAACTGCTCTGCAGAGACAGCCTTTGAGCCTTTGCGGTCGGTTGATATTAAGTTCCTGTCTATGAAGACGGCTCTGCTGACCGCATTGGCCTCAGTAAAGAGGGTCGGGGACCTGCAGGCATTTTCGGTTGACGAAGCGTGCCTGGAATTCGGGCCGGCTAACTCTCACGTGATTTGAGACCCCGGCCTGGATATGTGCCCAAGGTTCCCACCACTCCGTTTAAGGACCAGGTGGTGAACCTGCAAGCGCTGCCTTTGGAGGAGGCAGACCCAGCCTTGGCATTGCTCTGTTCAGTACGCGCCCTCCGCGCCTACGTAGACATGACGCAGTGTTTCAGGACCTCAGACCAGCTCTTTGTCTGTTATGGTGGAGAGCGGAAGGGAAGTGCTCTCTCAAAGCAAAGGCTGTCTCACTGGATGGTGGACACCATTGCTTTGGCTTACCAGCAGCAAGGCCGACCGTGTCCCCTTGGTGTGAAGGCACACTCCACCCAGAGTGTGGCCTCCTCTTGGGCTCTAGCGCATGGCGCCTCGCTAGCAGACATCTGCAGAGCTGCAGGCTGGGCGACACCCAACACATTCGCCAGATTCTACAATCTCCGAGTGGAGCCAGTGTCCGACTATGTACTCGCCCCCCCGAGGGGCCGGTGATGGGCCAGGCTCAGGTGTCTTCGCTTGCTCGCCACTCCACTCCACGGACTGGATACGTGCGATATTTCCTCAGGTGAGCTCCCCAAGAGCCCTGAGCTCCTCCAGCACTGTCGACGCCGACATCAGTTCAGTCTGCCCTTTCGAGCCCAGACCCTCATGTCCGGCCAGGTGCCCCATGTGCATGGTTCCCTCCGGCGACCCCCACATGTGTATTTCACCGTAAGTCTCCGCAGTGAGCGGGTTTCTTCCCTTGGCGTGTCCCCGCCACCCCTAGGGTTAAAAATCCACCTTCGGCTGGTACCCTAGAGATCTTCCATATGCAGCCCCTACCGCTCATATGTGTCTCTTAAGTCCTCCCCACGGGTAGGCATTTTTGGCATTCCCTCACTGGGATATGCTTCCCAGTGTACCTTGGTATTCCTGTGTTAGGTGGGAGTCCTTCGTCCGTAATAGTCTTACGACAGGGTACTCACACTTACGCAGGGCGCTGGAAGACAGCTGAGTGGCGGGATTATATTGGGACCCCCATTCGTTAGTCACTAACGTTACGTCGTAGTGACTGAACGAAAGGGAACGTCTCGGTTACGGATGTAACCCTCGTTCCCTGAGGAGGGAACGGAGACGTAACATCCCCTTGCCACATCAGCTGTGCTACCTGGAACGCAGGAGTTCAGTCTTGGCTCCTCAAGCAGGTAACATAATGCGATATTGCCTCGTACTTCCTTATATACTCACGCGGTGAGGCGGAGTTACGTATGCAAATTCCGCATGCCCCATGGCATTGGCACGCCATTGGGCGTTTTCTCTAAACTCGAAGTTGATAGGCTTCTAAGCGAAACCCCCATTCGTTAGTCACTAACGTTACGTCTCCGTTCCCTCCTCAGGGAACGAGGGTTACATCCGTAACCGAGACGTTACATACTGAACAGACATTTAGAAGTTTATTTTAAAATGCAAAGTATTGAAAATAAAAAAGCTCTGTAAACAGTTGCACTTTGGTTCCATTGGGTAATCAAAAGGTATATACACACTTGCAGTCTTCACACCCACTTGAATACTTGGGCCAAACACAGTAAATACGTCATATAAGTAGACAAGTTAAGACTTCCAATGCAAAAGCCTCTAAAAGCCACCTCGGTCAAAAATGAGATAACGATACTGAGTGAATGTTCTCCATGCATAGTATACGTTCATCAAATACTTTCACTTCAAACCCGCTAAATCCCAGCCTCAGCCCATTCAGAAGTACAGGTGGATCCTGGCAAAAATGCACCTTTTAAAGAAAAACTTGAGACTGAATTAGAGGCTTTTGCATCTGAAGTCTTCAAGTGGTCAAGTGCAAAGACCGCACACAAAGTGTGGGTTTATTCCAGTTTTCTCTTTTCAACTAAAAATAAGAAAGTATACTTTCAGTCTACTTTTTACATATTTCTCAGAAATACACTTTATGTACTTCTCATATATATACTTAAAATTGCACTTAAGTATACTTGACTTATACTGACAGAAAAGTATATTTGTATATATTATGTATATTTGGCCTATATACTTATACTCAAACTTTTAGTTTTTGAGGGGAGGGATCTTTTGATCTAATTTACGAAAATAAGCTTGTGCAATTTACATAATTACTAACGTGCCTGGAGATGACAGAAAAACATACGGAGAGCAGCAGCTTTCGTTTCTGCTCCATGTAACATGGACAGGGAGTCTGACACTGCAATGAAGACATGAAAAATGTTCGTGTTGGGGAGATAAACATGATGAAAATTGGGACCTTAGTGGACCTGACATCTCCCGTTAACGATGCACTTAGTTTGTACTTAATAGTGGGTGGTCTACATGCTGGTTTGGGAAACAGGCATTACTCTAATGTTAAAATAACTTTTGACATTTATCAGAGCGATTTATCAGGAAACCCAGCCTAAATCAGTTTATTTATTTCCTAGAGGTGAGATGCCCTGTGATTCGCACAGATGGGGATGTGACTGCATCGGGGAACACACAGGAAGGAACTTATGGCGAAGTTATTCACTTTGAGTGTGTATCTTCTGACAAAAAGCTAGATGGAAGTAGTGTCATTCATTGTTTGGAGAATGGCGTTTGGAGCGGGCCTGTTCCACAGTGCATAGGTTAATTCCAGGGTCATTTGCTTTGCCACAGCTTGTACATTTCATGACGAGATAACTAGAAAAACTAAAATAATTTAATCCATAGACCATTGGTACAGATCATTAATGCTGGTATAATGAATTGTGTAGTGATAGTAGAGTATTATAATCAGGGGTGCACATAACTGGTGCGCAGGTGTGGTAAAAATTAACAATGAGCAGCAGAAAACATGGAGGGAAGCACTTTTGCGTACCACATTTTTTGGGGACAGGAGCATGGCCACTTATTTTTATCCATCTCGGCTAAGATAGCAATTATGACGATAAGTGTGTTCATTAATTATTAGTTGTTAAATGTCTTTCTAGTTGGAGAAATCACGGAATCCAGTCACTAAAACAGAATTTATAATGTGAAATGTCATGTAATTTGTAATTTTTTTTGATAAATAAATAAAAAGCAGATCAGTACACTTAAATCAAATCGCAATATGACCTGTGCCTAACCGTAAATAACAAATCCTGTATGTTCTGCTTGTCTCTGTGAAAAGGAATGGCGCAGACTTGCGGTTTCATTTACCACACAGACACACACTAAAGAAAATGTGACAATCTCTGTGTTTTCAGTCTCTGAAGCCTCACTATATGAGGACATGAATGCATGAACTTCATTTCTAGAGTTGCTCTGAGGGTCACTTCATCAGCATTTTACCATTTCATTTGAGAAAAACTATTGTCATCATATCATACACGCACAGAAACTCAAAGGTCTTCACGACAACCCGTCAAAATAAAAGTCCAGTTGAAGTTAGATGTATCAATGTAATTATAATACTGTACTAACACTAATAATAATAATAAATTAAAGCTGCGAGCAGCGATGACGGGCCCAAGCCGGTGGCACCGCCACGCCGGTGGCATCAGCATAACTGTGCACGGCAGGCAATATGCATTTAAACAGGATAATTTTTTTAAATCGCTCGAATATGTCACATTTACCGCAGCAGCTGGTGCCACTATCACCACAAGCCACACCCATGATGTCATTTAAATGTAGATGATTTTTAATGTCATGGGATGAAATAGATCTCTTTCAAATATGTGAAAAGTTATCTTTTCCTGCTCAAAATGTTATAAGTCCAGAAGGCCAGTATTTAATTCAAGGTATTTGTATAGTTCTTTTTTTACTTATTCACAAGTGATAGTTATTTGTGATAGTCTATGATATGAAAGGGGTAAATTATCATCATCAAGAGAGAAAGGCACACACACAAACTCACAGGGTGAGAGAGAGACCCCACACACACACACACCCAGGGTGAGCCTGAGAGTGAGGGGGGAGGGGAAGGACTGAGAGAGAGGCAATCTGCACATTGAACAAGATTCACAAGATTTTAACAACAAAAAAAAATAAAATCTAAATGGTGGGAGAAAGTTTTTTTTACTTCACTCTCCGAAAACATTATTTTGAATATATTTGAAATCACAGATGTTGGGTGATGAGAATTGTAACTCAAATATAATTTACAAAAACTAGTCCTGTCTGAATAGTGATATGTCAGTGAGATCAGCTCGGGCGCGCACACCGTCTATGGGTGATGTCACGTATTTTGCGAAATGCGCAGTTAGGTGATGTGTCGCCCTCCACACGTTGCGAAACAGACTCCGAAATGGGGAAATGTAAATTTGCGGACTCCTGGTTGGAGTAGGATGAGTTTAAACAATGACCGCAGGGTTTTTCTATGGTTTTTCCTGCATAGCAGCCGCCTCCGTCACATTTCGTGCCACCTCCGTCTGTCGACAAAACTCAAGACAGGCAGTCACTTGCTCAGATTAGGCATGTCGTGGTAATTAAATAATCATCAGAAATATATATTGTCACATGATCTTTCAGCAATCATTATTAGTATTTTATGATTTGCTAGTACAAAGTCATCTAAAGCCATTCCATAGCTGAATGTCTTTCCTCCGCTGTAGCTGTCCATCATTCTCCGTTCAGCATTCAAACTGCGCGTCGTGTTTGGTTACAGTCAGTCAGCTGCTCGGTAAAGCTCACTCCAAGATGATATATTCCCGTTATAATACTTGATATGTAGATAAAATAATTTATCTTCCTGGAGTTTATCTAGCGGTTTCTGAACGATGTTGTGCTCCCTACCCGGGTGACAACACAAGGCATCACACGCACAATAACCGGAATTTAAAACTGTGAAGAAACCGACCGATATACATAGTAGACTAGGATTTGTGCGCTCAACGCTCATCGTCTCTTTATGCCGTGAACTTTTTAATGTGCACTCGCGGTGCACTGCGCCCTCTGACTCCATGTTGCTTTAAGCGCATCATTCTGCACCCGGGATGCGCATAAGCACATTGTGCCGCGCTTTCATATATTTTCATAGTTTTGTGCACTTAAAGATGATTAAAAAAAATCTTGTTCTCACGTATCTATCATATATTTGTTGCCCCTTTACAGAGCTGTACATTACGTTTACAATAAACTATAAATCTTGAAATGTTATATTATTTGTGTAGGCCCATATAATTATTTACATTCATATATAAATTAAATATAAATTGTTTTTTTTATAAATGTATTTAATAAGAACACAAAGTAATTTGTACCTTTTCATTAACATTTTTAGATTTTATAAAATTAGTCCAGAGATGTTTTTTCAAGAATTACTTTTTGTAATTGCAAATTTTTTTAACTATCCACTCACCTAATTTAATATATATTTTTGTTATAGCTTATGATTATATATTTTTATTTTATTGCTCAACAGTAGTTCTCATCGCCGATGAGGTCTTTAAATATTTTGAGAAGGTCTTAAAAAAGTCTTAAAAAGGTATTAAAATTTACTTCAGGATTCCTGCATATACCCTGCATATGCATCATACGTGATCTTGGCAAACACAGCACATGACGTTTTTATTTAAAATTAGAAAGTTTTAAATTAGTTAAATTAGATTAGTTAAATTAGAAAGTTGTCCGGCTCGAAGAGAACAATATATGTACGGGGACACATGAAATGTCTACAAATGTATGTCCTCAGAAATCACAGAAGCACACACACACACACACACACACACACACACACACACACACACACACACACACACACACACACACACACACACACACACACACACACACACAGAGAGAGAGAGAGAGAGAGAGAGAGAGAGAGAGAGAGAGAGAGAGAGAGAGAGAGAGAGAGAGAAGGTTTTTTTTTATCCTGCTTCAAAACTAAGACACTGCTGCCATCGTGTGTTCATTGAGGGAAGGGCAGCACACATTCCCCTTTTTTGTCCTTATTTAATCCCTCGGCATGGCAACACCGTTTGAGATATCCAAAATCCGTTCGCATTTTAGCATCTTCCGTATCTTTGTTTCATGTTGACCGAGTTTGGTGGAGATTGAATAAATCGCCTACGAGGAGAACGTAAAAACTCAGAGCCTGAATTATACCAATATTCACGTTCAAACCAAAATATCTGACTTCCTGTTGGTCGGAGCTAATGACTGTAAATTAGAAAGTTGTCCGGCTCGATGAGGTCAATATATATACTGAGTTTGGTGATTGTAGATGAAACGAAGCCCTTCACTTTTGTCAAAAGGTGGCGCTATAGAGCCCCTCATCCCCACCCGTTTCTGAGGCTTTGTCCATGTGTACTGACTGACATCTCTGATGTGTGTGTTGAGTTTCAAGCAGTTTCAAGCAATTTCAAGCATGCTAAGAGCCTCAGAACAACACTGCTACCTTTTAGTGAGGGGAGGGCAGACAGAGAATAAATATTCAGAAGAAATATATTAAATAAAATAAATATATTGATCTGAAAAATAGTATGATTATTTTAAAGCTATTTGGTTACATTTTAATAAAACATTGTTTTAGTATGTTTTTAAACACACACACATACACGTTGTAATACCAGTGTAATACCCATGTCATTATACAAATTTGTGTCCTCATAAATCACAAACAAGAGAGAGAGAGAGAGAGAGAGAGAGAGAGAAACAAGTTTTTTTTTATCCTGCTTCAAAACTAATACAATGCTGCCATCTTGTGTTCATTGAGGGGAGAGCAGCAGACACAGAGAATTTCTGTTCCCCTTTTTTGTCCTTATTTAATTCCTTGCCATGGAAACACCGTTTGAGGTATCCAATATCCGTTCACATTTTAGCATCTTCAGTATCTTTGTTTCATGTTGACCGAGTTTGGTGGAGATTGAATAAATCGCCTACGAGGAGAACGTAAAAACTCAGACCCCGATTTAACCAAAAGTTCACCTTCAAACCAAAATATCTGACTTCCTGTTGGTCAGAGCTAATGACTGTAAATTAGAAAGTTGTCCGGCTCGATGAGGTCAATATATATACTGAGTTTGGTGATTGTAGATGAAACGAAGCCCTTCACTTTTGTCAAAAGGTGGCGCTAGAGAGCCCCTCATCCCCGCCCGTTTCTGAGGCTTTGCCCATGTGTACTGACTGACATCTCTGATGTGTGTGTTGAGTTTCAAGCAGTTTCAAGCAATTTCAAGCATGCTAAGAGCCTCAGAACAGCCAAAAGATTATTAAACTTTGACACGTTGCCATGGCAACAGTATTTGAAATTTCAGGAATCCATTTCATACGTCTCTATCTGTCATGTTTTCACATTATACTGATGAAGTTTGAAATAAATCTGGTGAAAATAAGATGGTGATTCAAAGCATTTTTGAAAGTGACACACTTCCTGCTGCCAGTTGGTGGCGCTATAACTTTGACTCACAAAAGTCATATCCATGTGATCGGCCTCTTACAACGAACACACAGCTGAAGTTTCATCCAAATCAGTCAATATTTGCACAAGTTAAAACACACTTCCTGTTTCCCTTTTCTCGCCATAAATTCGTTGCATCGCCACGGCCAGACTTTTCGAGATATCAAAAATCCGCTCGCAATTTAGCATCCTGGATATGTTCACTTAATGCTGACCGAGTTTGGCAATGATCGAAACAATGGCCTCGGAGGAGTATATTAAATTCCAGAGCATGCGTTTTCCGAACAACCCATAATAGCTCACTTCCTGTAGGGCTGACGCATAACTTAGAGCACGAAAGTTGTTCGGCCCGATGAGGTCTATATGTGTACCAAGTTTCAAACATGTACGTGCAAGTGTGTTTGATATATGGACCAAGTTTTCAGACCCCACTTTAGGGGGCGCTGTCGAGCCCCCCTGCCACGCCCGGGTACCAGCTTCAGCCCGGCTCTGATGGCCGCGCATTCCGACGCCTGTGCGAAGTTTCAAGAGTTTTCGAGCATGTTAAGTGCCCCAAAAGTACCCGAGAAGTCGAAAAAAAAAATAAAAAAAAAAAAAAAAACAAAGAATAATCTGAGGAAGAACAATAGGGCTCTGCGCCCTTTCAGGGCTTGGGCCCTAATTATTATCAAAAATTTTTTTTAAGGAATAATACATAAAAAAATCAGCTCATTATGCAGCACGTTGTTTGACATAATGTTTGATATCTCCGTTCATCTTTGGAACACAAATTAAGATTTTTTTCGATGAAATCCGAGAGCTCTCTGACCCCTCCATAGACAGCAATTTAATTACCACTTTCTAGGGCCAGAAAGGTAGGAAAGAATTCGTTAAAATCGTCCATGTGACTCCAGTGGTTCAACATTAATTTTATGAAGCGATGAGAATACTTTTTGTGCACAAAAACAAACACAAATAACAACTTTATTCAACAAATTCGTTCTAGCCTGTCTCAGTCTCCTACACCGTTTCCGTTGTAAACAGTGCAGCAATTTCGAGATCTACGGCAGTCAATACTGTTCACATGAGAACCACGATGCATGCGTGTGATGATGACGCAGGAGCTGCACTCTATTTACATCGGAAACTGCGTAGAAGAAGGACACAGGCTAGAACAAAATTGTTGAATAAAGTCATTATTTTTGTTTGTTCTTGCGCACAAAAAGTATTCTCATCGCTTCATGTAATTAAGTTTGAACCACTGGAGTTACATGGAAGATTTTAACAATGTCTTTACTAGCCTAACTTTCTGGGCCTTGAAAGTGTTTTCCATAGAATTGCTGTCTATGGAGGGGCCTGAGAGCTCTCGGATTTCATCAAAAATATCTTAATTTGATGAACGAAGGTATTTTGCATTTATGCAAAATACTTGAATCAAACCTGAGAAAGAATTCCAGAAGATTCCACTGCAATCCTGGCCACGTCATTTGCAGTTGTAACTCATGGGCGGGGATTATGCTAATTATGATTGAGCGTGCACGTGTGCCCTATTTACGAATGTTTGGAATTCATTAATATACACACGTTTAACTACCGAATCTGTGGTATACGAAGCGTTTGTGAATCTGGAGGAGAGTTTTCGTGAAGGTCCATTTTATGTGCAAATGTGCTTTTTGATTATTAAAATTTTATTTAACCATTAAAATGGAGTCCAAAAAATGTAATGCAAAAAAACTGAATCCAGAAAAATTCAAACGGAATGGGAACAGCTTGTAGGATAAGTGTGCCGCGATAAGTGTGAGTACCAAGCAGCATCTCCAGGTGCTCCCTTGAGAACAAAACCAAAAAAAGTTATGTGCACCCCTGCTTATAACACCTAGACACTTTTTGCTATACAAAACTGGTAGTATGTAGTATTTTCTGTAAACAAAATATAAAATGCACATGCTTTTTTTTCCTAATTTCTTTTCTCTTTTGTTTTTTAGAAGCCAAAAGCATTTGATGACAAACATACCTTTTGACCATTAATAAAGTATGATCTATTAGTATGCATGTGTGCGGTATGAATACAATCAGAACATGCACCAAGCAGTATATCAGATGGTAGTATGTCTGAATGCAATATTCATGAAACAGTTGGCAAAATCGAATTAGAGTTTGACAACGATTTTTAACATACAATACTTGGGTCCAGATTTACTAACAGCTTGCACCAGCGCAAACCCTGACCTTTTTCTAAACCTAGTTTTGCATTATTGTGTCTTACAGTAACTTGTCAGCTTGACACGACCAAATCTGGAGCAGAAAAAACCATACCAGAGGGAAAAACTATTTTCAAAGCTGGAGAAACGGTGCAAATGAACTGCCGTGTCAAAAACCGTGACTTTTACAACCGCAAAATATTTACATGCACAAATAATGGGAAGTGGGATTACAAGCCAACTTGTGAGGGTAAAAATGTAGAGAAACACTCTGAAATTTGTGTTTTGATGCTGAATTCATTGTGTATTATCAAAAGAATGTGAATCTGTTTTCAGAGTTTAGATGTGAAGTTCCACGCAACCAGCATGTGTTTCTACCCGAATTTTACTTCCATGGAGATCTGAATGTGAATGTAAAAAAATCGTACAATTGTGAGACTGGATATGATCATATGGCAGAAGAGGCCACATGCACACAAGATGGATGGACACCAAAACCACTGTGTGTTGGTATGTTCTGCTGTAGAGTTTTAAAATCATTCCTACTCACAAAATCACGTAATATATAAATCTATGATTATGTGGATGTTTGTTTTCTAGAAATGATGTGTGCCCAACCAAAAATCCCAAATGCACAGATTGTGAGAGGTCAGAAAAAAAAGTACAAAATCTCTTCAATAATAGAATATAAATGTCATCCTGGATTTGAACCAGAGGAGCTTGTCCAAATCACTTGTGATTCCAAGGGTCAATGGACAGACATACAGACCTGCACTGGAAAGTTACAACTTGTTGTTTTGTTGTTTTGGTTTAACTGTATTATAAACTTATGAATACATACTTTTTAAATGAAAAACTGATAAGATGATTTGATAAACCATCTCCAGGCCATAGTTAAATAACTTATATACACCGATCAGGCATAACATTATGACCTAATATTGTGTTGGTCCCCCTTTTGCTAACGGCCCTGATTAGTTCCTGAAGACTGCTGAAGCTGTGCGGTGGTATCTGGCACCAATTTGTTAGCAGCAGATCCTTTAAGTCCTGTAAGTTACGATGTGGGGCCTGCATGGATCGGACTTGTTTGTTCAGCACATCCCACAGATGCTCGATTGGATTGAGATCTGACGATTTTGGAGTCCAAGGTTCCCTTTCGAGGGAACTCGCACTGCATCGGAACAACGAATTTGGGGACACTCCCTAAGCAACAGCGTATCTGAAGTCTGAATAAAACCATGCCAATCCTGATTGGTGTTGCGTCATGACGTAGCTATGACGGCATACCCGGAAGATACATAAGGGGAGCCGGCGCATAGTAACGGCAGTTATCGCTCTTCAGCATAGCGCTCTCTGTGAAACTGTCTGTTTATTTATTGTTGTTTGTCAAAAAGTGAAAGTGTGTGTGAAATGGTGACTGAAAAAGTGAGAGAGTTTAAGCAGTGTGTGCATCTGTGTCCCTGTTACATGTCGGGCTCGGGCACACACTCGCTTTGTGTGCAGTGTCTGGGTGTGCAGCACGCTAGGGCGGCTCTCGAGCACTGTGAGCGGCTCACACTCAGACTCTTGCGCTCTCGGCTGGCCGTGTTCGATGAGGTCGGCCAGCCTCATGAGCCCTCTGGTTATGGACCCGCAGTCGCTGAGGCGGCTCGGCGTCGCAGATCCTTGGGCTCACAGAGGTATCTGTCAGATAGGTTTGGGACTGCCGAGGCACTTTCCCACTCCTCATCTGACGATTCCGAGATTCTCCCTCCCCGTGTGGAAGCCCGCGCTGTGGCTTCTTCTCCCGGGGTGGAGAATCTGATGTTCATTCTCTCCGGTTCCGAGGAACCAGATGAGGTGGACATCGGGGCGGGTGGTGAAGCACCAAGTGAGTCGCTACTTCACCCACCCGCCCAAGAGGAGCTGGTTGAGGGGTTAACCCGTGCTGTGGCCAAGCTTAACATCGATTGGCCACAAGACAGTCAGGAAATCCAGCCACCAAGCAGGCTGGATGACCGCTTTCTCACACGCCGGGCTCAAACACCTCGCCGGGGCTTGCCTTTTTTCCCTGACTTGCACAATGAGTTGTGCAAGTCTTGGAAACAGCCATACTCAGCACGTGTTTCCAATCCACCAGTGTTGGACTATTCCAACGTACTGGGGGCATGTCAGGCTGGGTATGGGACGATGCCGTGGGTGGAAGATGCTCTCGCGAGCTATCTTTCCCCCGAATCAGCGTCGTCGCTCAAAGCCCTGGTACTGCCCACCAAGCCCTGCAGGGACACCTCAGCCTTGGTGGGCAGAGCTTATATGGTGGCTGGGCGGGCTGGTAGTTCACTGCATACTTTATCCATCTTGCAGGCCTACCAGGCTGACCTCCTCAAAGAGCTAGACGAGGGTGTGGATCCCTCTCCGGAGGATGTGCTGGAACTCCGGAAGGCTGCTGACTTGTTTCTCCGCATCACCAAGGAGACGGCCGTGCTGTGGGCCGCTCCATGGCCTCGATGGTGACTGTGGAGAGACATCTTTGGCTTAATCTATCGGGGATGATGGAGAAGGATAAAACCTTCCTCCTAGACTCCCCGATCTCGCCTTCTGGCCTGTTCGGTGACGCCGTTAACACCGTCGTCGACAGGTTCCAGGAGGCGAGGAAGCAGTCAGCAGCCTTCCACCAGTACCTCCCTCGTCGCTCTAAGGGGAAGGCTGCCTCCAGCGGGCAGCCTCAGCCGTCCACCAGCTCCTCGCACCGACAGGTGCAAAAGCAGAGCGTCGCCTCTCGAGCCCCTCCTCCGGGAGCTTGGCAACAGAGGCGGCGTTCGCACCAGCAGTCTTCCGCACCTAAGGACAATCTGAGGAACGTCCTTCAGGCTAGGAAGGCTGCTGGGAAGAAGTCCTAGCTTCGGCGGGCATTCAAAGAGCGGTCACCCCCGCGCAGGGGCAACCGAGGTTGCTTCCTCCGCGGCACTCTGTGGAAATCGATGTGGTAATCATAGAGCATGTTCCATAGAGCATGTTCCTCCGCCAGAGAGGGAGTCTGGGTTCTACAGCCGGTACTTTATAGTTCCAAAAAAGGATGGAGGGTTGCGTCCTATTCTAGATCTGAGGTATTTGAATCAATCTCTGAGGAGGTTCAGGTTCAAAATGCTCACCAATCCCACCATCGTGAGTCAGATCCAGTCCGAGGACTGGTTCGTCACGATAGATCTGAAGGACGCATACGTCCATATATCCATCCTTCCGTGTCACAGGAAGTTCTTGAGGTTCGCTTTGGGGGGCGAGGCGTACCAATATCGAGTGCTTCCCTTCGATCTAGCGCTTTCCCCACGCACATTCACAAAGTGCATGGATGCAGCTCTGGCTCCATTCTGACTCCAGGGCATCCATGTACTGAATTATATCGACGATTGGCTCATACTGGCCCAGTCGTACGATATGGCAGTTCGGCAACGAGATGTCGTTCTGGCCCACATAAAGTGCTTGGGGCTGAGACCCAACACAAAAAAAAAGCGTGTTGACGCCGTCCCAGAGAACTACGTTCCTGGGAATCGTGTGAGATTCGACATCGATGCGGGCACAATTGTCTTCCGCGCGAGTCGAGGCCACACTGGCGATGGTCTCAGGGTTAAGGCCATGCCACAGCATCACTGTGAGGCACTTCCAGAAGGTGCTGGGTCACATGTCAGCAGCGTCCAACGTGATACCTTTTTGGCCTGCTGCACATGAGATCCCTACAGTGGTGGCTGAAAACCAAGGGGTTTTCCCCCAGATGGAATCCTTTCCGTATGATCAGGGTAACGCACGCATGCCTTCGTTCCCTAGTCATATGGAAGAAACCTTGTTCCCATTCAGTCGGTCACGTTCGACGTACGTCGGACGTACCGACGAATTGGGATCCCTTCTGGGAGCCCCTATCAGCTTCGAGCTATCGAGAACCGGCCAATGAACAATTGGCGTGCGAGATTTGCATCTCGCGCTCCGCCTCGCGCCGCGGGTATAAACAGGAAGCGAGAGCGAATGCACGCTGTCATTCACTTCGGAGCAACACGGCAGATGAAGACGACTCTCAACGCATTGCTTGAGTTTATCGCTGCTATCAGCAAGAGTAAACACTTACCGGAGAATCCAGAGGAAACGAGTGTTGGAGGAACGGCACACTTCAGCGGGACCCGCGCTGACTCATCGGCTGCCTCTGCAAACAGAGAAAAAGTGCTGTTTTCACAGCAACGAGCAATTGTTGGTCTGGTTGGGCGTTTTTCCTGTTTTGAGTACAGGCACGGGCTGCACAACAATCCCGTGCGCTGTCGCGTTTCCCCCTGAGTGCTTCAGCACAGAGCGTTTCCTCACAAAAGAGTTCACGGGTGACGTGCCGTCCTTTTCAGGATGTCTTACCACCCGTGCGTTTCTGGATGCGGTCGTTCCCTGTCCCCTGCTGACGGTCACAATCGCTGTCTCACGTGTTTGGGCACACAGCACGCTGAGGCGGCGTTTGTGGATAGTTCATGTTCCCACTGCGGGAACATGACTATCTCGGAGCTAAGATCGAGACTCTCCTACCTCCGGGCTGGGGGAGTCCCCTTACCCATCCCACGAACCAGGGCAGCCCCTAACCCGGGCGGACCTGCTTCTTTGGATGGCCAGGGTGATCTGAGGATTACGTTTAGGGCAAACCCGCCGAGCAACCCTCCGCAGGCCCCTAAACCCTCAGCTCCGCAGCCGGTAGAGCCTCCAAGAGAACCCGCTGGACCCTCCCACGGGAGACCAGTGGTGACTTTTGGAGCTCCAGCGGACGAACAGATGTCGATCGCTGCATCGGAGGGGGAGTTTCAGTCCTCGGAGGATGAAGGGTCAGCTGTACTGCCTCCCTCTGGGAGAGTGGCAACGGCTGCCCCGGACCCTGAGATG
Organism: Gobio gobio; assembly: GCF_949357685.1. NCBI lineage: Eukaryota > Metazoa > Chordata > Actinopteri > Cypriniformes > Gobionidae > Gobio > Gobio gobio. The sequence goes on from NC_137120.1 coordinate 28,973,291, forward strand.
GCTGCTATGCTTTCCCGGGCCGCCGAAAGGGTTGGGCTCGAGTGGAACCCTCCACCGTGTCCCGAACCCTCTAGGTTGGACGATTGGTTCCTCGGGGTGGGTCACGCTGGTTCTCAGCGTCCCGCCCCGACACCTTTCTTCCCAGAGGTGCATGAGGAGCTCACGAGGTCGTGGACGGCACCTTTTTCTGCCAGAAACCGACCGAGTGACTCCTCCCCCCTCACTACCCTCGACGGCGGGCCAGCCAAGGGTTACGTGGGAATCCCGCCAGTGGAGCGCGCCGTCGCGATGCAACTGTGTCCGGCGACCGCCTCTAACTGGCGCGGTGACCCACGTCTCCCGTCCCGGGCCTGTAAGTTCTCTTCCAGTCTGACTGGGAAGGCTTACAAGGCTTGCGGACAGGCTGCGTCCGCCTTGCATGGCATGGCGTTGCTTCAGGTCCACCAGGCCCAAGCACTCCTTGACATGCACGAGGGTAGGCCTGACCCAGAGCTCCTCCGGGAGCTCCGGATGGCGACGGACCTCGCCCTCTGGGCGACGAAAGTCACCGCCCGTGCCATCGGTCAGGCGATGTCCACGCTTGTGGTCCAGGAGCGTCATCTCTGGCTAAACCTGGCTGACATGAGGGAGACCGATAAATATCGGTTCCTGGACTCCCCCATCTCGTCAGCTGGGTTATTCGGCGACGCGGTCGAGAGCTTCGCCCAACAGTTCTCGGCCGCCCAGAAGCAGACGGAGGCGATCAAGCACATCCTGCCCCGGCGGCCCGCTGCTGCCTCCACCCCGCCGCCGGCGGCAGCGCCTCCGACTACTCGTCGCCGAGGACGTCCACCCGCCGCCGCCTCCGCCCCCGCCAAGGCACCGCAGCAGCCTTCCACCAGCCGACGGCATGGGGCCGGCCGTGGGAAGGATGTCCAGCCCGCTCAGGCCGCTGCCAAGCCAGGTGGCAAGCGTCGTCGCAAGCGACCCTGAGACGGGCCGCCCAGAGATGGAGGAAACTGCTCTGAGGGAGATGGCTGCAGCACCACTCCTTCCCCCGGAGGAGGGCCGGGGGAAAATCTTTTGTTTGTCTGTTCCGCCGCTGGTCCCAGTGCCAGCGGCACCCAAAACATCAATAAAAGAGCAGTTTCCAATATCTCTGGGTGCCAAGAGAGCGCGCTTGGCGGTGGTCGACGCTCCCATGCCTAGCCACCCTCAAGTACCTCTCCCTTCGCCAGCAGGGGACGCCGGCTGTCGGGACGCACACAAGCGGCCTCCCCACACTCGCACGTCCCCTCCGCGGATGCAGGTAAGTGTTGCACAGCACACTCAGATCCCGCTTCGGGCCACTCCCATGCCGTCCGAGCCGGATCCCTGCGTTCCGCCTCGCTGCCCCGCTGCGGGTACGTCTGTGGTGCCGATGGTCCCCCTTGCTCGGAGTCTGGGAGCCTGGCTAGCGCTTCCCAGCCCGTCTCGGTGGCTCATCCGTACCATCAGACTCGGCTATGCGATTCAGTTCGCCCGGCGTCCCCCCAAGTTCAGGGGCGTTCACTTCACGACTGTAGTGGAGGCGAACGCCCCCGTGCTCAGGGCGGAAATCGCTGTCCTACTGGCGAAGGACGCGATAGAGCCGGTCCCTCAAGCCGATATGAGGTCCGGGTTCTACAGCCCGTACTTCATTGTACCCAAGAAAGGCGGCGGGTTACGACCGATCTTGGACCTGCGATTCCTGAACCGGTCCCTTCACAGGCTGCCGTTCACGATGTTAACGCAGAAGCGCATCTTCAGGTGCATCCGTCCCCGAGATTGGTTTGCAGCGATCGACCTGAAGGACGCGTACTTTCATGTCTCGATTCTCCCTCGACACCGGCCCTTTCTGCGCTTCGCGTTCGAGGGACGGGCATATCAGTACCGCGTCTTACCCTTCGGCCTGTCCCGATATTGGTTTGCAGCGATCGACCTGAAGGACGCGTACTTTCATGTCTCGATTCTCCCTCGACACCGGCCCTTTCTGCGCTTCGCGTTCGAGGGACGGGCATATCAGTACCGCGTCTTACCCTTCGGCCTGTCCCTGTCGCCCCGCGTCTTTACGAAGGTTGCGGAGGCGGCCATTGCTCCCATGAGAGAGCATGGCGTTCGCATCCTCAACTACCTCGACGACTGGCTGATTCTTGCCCAGTCGCGAGAGCAGTTGTGCGAACACAGGGACAAGGTGCTCAGTCACCTCAGCCAGTTGGGACTTCGGGTCAACTGGGAGAAGAGCAAACTCTGCCCCACGCAGAGGATCTCTTTTCTCGGTATGGAGATAGACTCGGTCGCCATGACTGCGCGCCTCACAGAGGAGCGCGTCCAGTCGGTGTTGAACTGCCTGAATTCGTTCAGAGGCAGGACAGCGGTTCCACTGAAACATTTTCAGAGGCTCCTGGGGCATATGGCATCCGCAGCCGCAGTAACGCCGCTCGGATTGCTTCATATGAGACCGCTTCAACGCTGGCTACACGATCGAGTCCCGAGATGGGCGTGGCACAGCGGTTCCCTCCGCGTCCAAGTGACTCCGAGGTGCCGCCAAACCTTCGGCCCGTGGTCGGACCCTCTGTTTCTCCGGGCGGGAGTTCCCCTAGAACAAGTGTCCAGGCACTCCGTTGTCTCCACGGATGCCTCATCCACGGGTTGGGGTGCCACGTACAACGGGCTTGCAGTTTCGGGTCTGTGGACGGGGCCTCAACTGCAATGGCATATCAATTGCCTCGAGTTGTTAGCAGTTCGTCTTGCACTCAGCCGCTTCAAAGTGCCGCTCAGAGGCAAGCACGTTCTGGTCCGGACGGACAACACTGCGGCCGTAGCGTACATCAACAAACAGGGTGGTCTACGCTCCCGTCGCATGTCGCAACTCGCCCGCCATCTCCTCTTATGGAGTCAGAAGCATCTGAGGTCGCTTCGTGCCGTTCACATTCCGGGCCTGCTCAATCGTGCGGCCGACGAGCTGTCACGTCAGCAGGTACTTCCGGGAGAATGGCGACTCCATCCCCAGGCAGTCCAGCTAATCTGGAGTCGTTTCGGGGCCGCACAGGTAGACCTGTTTGCCTCCCCAGAGACGACCCACTGTCAGCGGTTTTATTCCTTGACCGAGGGGACCCTCGGGTCGGATGCCCTGGCCCACAGCTGGCCCCGGGAAGAACGCAAGTATGCGTTTCTCCCAGTGAGCCTTCTTGCGCAGACTCTGTGCAAAGTCAGGGAGGACGAGGAGCAGGTCCTGTTGGTCGCTCCGTATTGGCCCAACCGGACTTGGTTCCCGGAACTAGTGCTCCTTGCGACAGCACCTCCCTGGCCCATTCCTCTGAGACAGGACCTCCTGACTCAGAGACGGGGCACCCTATGGCACCCGCGTCCGGACCTCTGGAAACTCCATGTTTGGTCCCTGGACGGGACGCGGAGGTTCTAGGTGACCTACCGCAAGCGGTAGTTGACACCATTACTTCCGCTAGAGCCCCCTCTACGAGGCGCCTCTATGCGTTGAAGTGGAACCTGTTCGTCGATTGGTGCTCTTCTCGCCGAGAAGACCCCCGAAGATGTTCGGTCGCATCTGTGCTTACCTTTCTACAGGATGGGTTGGAGGGAAGGCTGTCTCCCTCCACCCTCAAAGTCTATGTCGCCGCTATCGCCGCTAATCATGAGCTCGTAGATGCAAAATCTCTAGGTAAGCACGATCTGATCGTCAGGTTCCTTAGGGGAGCGAGGAGACTAAATCCACCTCGTCCTCCCTCCATACCCTCTTGGGACTTAACTCTGGTGCTAACTGCGCTACAGAGAGAACCTTTTGAGCCTCTGCAGTCAGCTGAGTTGAAAGTTCTGTCGTTAAAGACAATACTCCTGACTGCGTTGGCCTCCATCAAGAGGGTAGGGGACCTGCAGGCATTTTCGGTCGACAAATCGTGCCTGGAATTCGGGCCCGGTAACTTTCATGTGATCATGAGACCCCGGCCTGGATATGTGCCCAAGGTTCCCACTACTCCCTTCCGGGACCAAGTGGTGAGCCTGCAAGCGCTGCCTTCGGAGGAGGCAGACCCAGCCCTAGCTTTTCTCTGTCCCGTCCGTGCTCTCCGGACTTACGTGGATAGAACGCAAAGCTTCAGGACCTCAGAGCAGCTCTTCGTCTGTTACGGAGGACAGCAGAAGGGAAAGGCTGTCTCCAAGCAGAGGATGGCCCACTGGATAGTGGATGCCATCGTCTTGGCTTATCAGTCCCAAGACGTGCCCTGCCCGCTCGGGTTAAGAGCCCACTCCACTAGGGGTGTTGCCTCTTCCTGGGCGCTGGTTCGTGGCGCCTCGCTGACAGATATTTGTAGAGCTGCGGGCTGGGCGACACCTAACACGTTCGCTAGATTCTATAGCCTCCGTGTAGAGCCGGTGTCTTCCTGTGTGCTCACTTCCCATAGTCAGTAACACCGAAGTACCCGTTCTAGTGTCGGCTTGCTGCGCCATTCCCTCCCCTATGGTACGGATGCGTGCGCTTATTCTGCTCCAGTCGAGTTCCCCGGAACGGCGAACCCTGTTGAGTCCTCCGCAACCCGCGGCAGTCGGACGTGGCGGAGCGTTCGACGCCAGGTCTAACACTCGTATGCATTGGTGGAACTTGTGTTAGGCTGGGTTCCGTATGTAGTGACCCCCACGGCGGTCCCATATGTGTATTCTTCCACGGTACGGCTCCCTACGGCGAGCCCGTGTCTTTCCCTCGGCAGAGCTCCTCTGCCGTCTCAGGTACGTGTTGTCTCCCTCCTAATTGGCCGGGGCCACCCCTGAGACTTCCGTATGTTGTGCTGCCCACGGCCAGCCCATACGTGTATTCTCCACATGTTAACTCCCTCTGGGCATGATGTGGCTTCCGCAGCTGCCTTCACAGGCACGCTTTCCCAGCGTTATCCAATACAGTCAGCTGAGTGGGTCTTGCGGAACAGCAGCTTTGACTCTCCCTGCGTGAACCTACCCACCCGCATCAGATCGGGGTCTGTGGGGCTCATCGCTGGGCGCTGGAAGTGGTAGTAACTATGGCGTTTTCCATAGGGGATCCCAATTCGTCGGTACGTCCGACGTACGTCGAACGTGACCGACTGAATGGGAACGTCTCGGTTACGTATGGTAACCCTCGTTCCCTGAAGGAGGGAACGGAGACGTACGTCCCGTCGCCACAGTTGCTGTACCATCACTGCAGGTCGAGCCACTACGTGTGGCTCCTCAGTGAAAAACAGCGTGCATTCGCTCTCGCTTCCTGTTTATACCCGCGGCGCGGGGCGGAGCGCGAGATGCAAATCTCGCACGCCAATTGTTCATTGGCCGGTTCTAGATAGCTCGAAGCTGATAGGGGCTCCCAGAAGTGATCCCAATTCGTCGGTACGTCCGACGTACGTCTCCGTTCCCTCCTTCAGGGAACGAGGGTTACCATATGTAACCGAGACGGTTTCTGTCCCAGGGGCCAGTGTTGGGAGCGTCCTTTTGCTGGAAATCCGTTCCAACAGACGCCTCCCTCACTGGTTGGGGCGCGGTCATGGACGGCCACTTTGCGAGGGGCCTGTGGGAGGGCCGTCATTCCTCCTGGCACATAAATTGCCTGGAGATGATGGCGGTCTACAAGGCTCTCAGGAGCTTTCTCCCGGTCCTTTGCGGTCACCATGTCCTGGTACGGACAGACAATACGGCTGTTGTAGCATACCTCAATCGGCAGGGGGGTTTGAGGTCGCGCCCTCTATGCAGACTGGCGCATCAGATCCTCCTGTGGTCCCAAGGGAAACTGTTGTCCATCAGGGCAATGTATGTCCCAGGGGTCCAAAATCAGGGAGCAGACATCCTGTCGAGGCAGGGGCTGAGGCCCGGGGAGTGGCGACTCCACCCAGAGGTGGTGGAGGCCATGTGCGAGAGGTTCGGCCCAGTGGAAGTGGATTTATTTGCGTCTCGAGAGACGACCCACTGTCCACTGTGGCCGCTGGGCCTGGATGCTATGGTTCAGACGTGGCCGAGGCTGCGTCTGTACGCATTTCCCCCGATCGCTCTGCTCCCGGGATTCCTGGAGCGGGTCCGTCAACAGGGCGCCAGCCTGCTTCTGGTGGCGCCGCGTTGGCCGACTCGAGATTGGTTCTCAGACATCATAGTTCTGCTGGCGGGTCTTCCATGGCAGATCCCTCTGAGGAGGGATCTCCTGTCTCAGGCGGCGGGCACAATATTTCACCCCCGGCCGGAGATGTGGGACCTTTGGGTCTGGCCCCTGAGGGGGTCAGGTACTTAGAGGCTGGCCTGCCGGCAGATGTGGTTGAGACCTTGCTCAGTTCCAGGGCTCCGTCTACGAGGAGACTGTACAGCCTCAAGTGGAATGTAATTTCCCCTTGGTGTAGAGAGCGTGAGGTGGACCCAGTTAACTGCCCAGTGGCTTCAGTGCTGGAGTTCCTCCAAGTTCGCTTCTCTGCAGGGCTTACCCCGTCCACACTCAAGGTGTATGTGGCTGCCATTGGGGCTTTCCACACACCGTTGATGGGCCTTTGGGTAAGCACCAGTTGGTTGTACGGTTCCTCCGTGGGGCTCAGAGGATGAGGCCTGCGGCTCATTCCAGAGTTCCAACCTGGGATCTGGCAGTGGTTCTCGAAGGATTGGCTGAGGCCCCCTTCGAGCCGCTAGAGTCGGCGGACCCAAAGAACCTGACCCTTAAGATGGCCTTTCTCTTAGCCATCACTTCTCTGAGGAGAGTGGGGGACCTTCAGGCCTTGGCGCTTACGCCGACTTGCCTGGAGTTTGCCCCTGGCGGAGTAAAAGCCATCTTACACCCTAGGGCGGGCTACGTGCCCAAGGAGCCATCTAGTGTGGTCAGGCCTTTGGTCCTTCAGGCATTTCATCCTCCGCCTCATGCGACGGCGGAAGAAGGGAGCCCAGTCAGAGCCCTTAAAATATATTTGGAGAAGTCTGCACAGTGGAAGAAATCTGAGCAGCTATTAGCTGCCTGTGTCAACCCAGACTATCAGTTACTGGATTGTCCAGGCAATAGCCACGGCCTACCAGGTGCGCAATCTGCCTTCACCTATGGCTGTGAGGGCGCATTCCACCAGGGGCATGGCCTCATCGGTGGCCCTCCTTTCTGGGGTCCCTTTGCAGGACATCTGCGAGGCGGCCGGGTGGGCTACCCCACACACTTTTATAAGATTTTATAGTTTGCAACTCCCTGCGACGCCTGGCGCTAGGGTGCTCCAGTCCTAGCTGTGCCCGGTCTCCGGCTTCACACTAGGGCAGACGCTACCCTCGGTGTCGCCTAGTGGGTACTCGTTCCCCGAATTCGTTGTTCCGATGCAGTGCGAGTTCCCTCGAAAGGGAACTGCTCGGGTTATGTATATAACCCTTGTTCCCTGAGATAGATGAGCGCATGCTTCATCGCGATAACTGCCGTTACTATGCGCCGGCTCCCCTTATGTATCTTCCGGGTATGCCGTCATAGCTACGTCATGACGCAACACCAATCAGGATTGGCATGGTTTCATTCAGACTTCAGATACGCTGTTGCTTAGGGAGTGTCCCCAAATTCGTCGTTCCGATGCAGTGCTCGTTCCCTATCTCAGGGAACAAGGTTTATATACATAACCCGAGCAGTTTTCCAGCAGAGCATTGCCCAAAGCATCACACTGCCTCTGGTGACTTGCCAACATTAACTTCTTGAGAATTTTGAGCTACAGTAGCTCGTCAGTTTGATCGGACCACAAGGGCTAGCCTCCACTCCCCACGTGAATCAATGAGCCTTGGCCACCCATGACCATGTGGCCAGTTCACCACTGTTCCTTCCTTGGACCACTTTTGATAGATATTGACCACTGCAGACCAGGAACACCCCACAAGAGCTGCAGTTTTGGAGATGCTCTCACCCCTGATTGTCTAGCCATCACAATTTGGCCCTTGTCAAACTTAATCAAATCCTTACGCTTGCCCATTTTTCCTGCTTCTAACAAATCAACTTTGAGGACAAAATGTTCACATGCTGCCTAATATATCCCACCCACTAACAGGTGCCGTGATGAAGAGATAATCAATGTTATTCACTTCATAATGGTCATCATATGCCTGATCAGTGTATGTGTCCTATATTAAAAATATTATTCTTATTAAAAGTAAGACAGACACTAAATACACTAATGTTAATATTGTTGAGTATTCAAAAATAAAATTCTCTTCTTATATACAGATGGTACCTGTGTGGAGCAAGAACTGAGAAATGTAAAAATTCTGTTTGGACACCCAGGCATGATTTCACCTTATAAACCTGGGCATATCTTAGTTTTTCAATGCACTAATGTCAACATGAGGTTTTACGGCCAACGTGCAATTGAATGCCTGCCAGATGGGAGGTGGAATTACCCATATCCACAGTGTGGAGGTACAGACATATTCTATCAACTACTATTGTGTTTATATTTGGAAACATTTCTATAAATCAGAATCAAAGTATTAATGAAATGTATTAATTTACTACCATCTGAACACAACCATCAACATTCGAAATTTTATAATTAACTTTTAATAAGTATTTTTCATGTATTTTGCATTGAATTATTCCACTAGGAACAATTGAGTGTTCCCAACCAACAAGGAACTTGCGATTTGTGACACTGTTAGATGAGAAAACTGTGTACAGCAACTTTGAGATACTGACATACACGTGCAAGGAACCATACAATACAATTTCAAAAGGAGTTTTGATGTGTCAAAATGGAAAATGGAACGGAACGTTTGTCTGCAAAAGTGAGTCCCCCACAAAATATTGCATACACATTTAATTACCCAGCAGAAAATCCAACAAATGTTCAATCAATCCCAAATGTGGACTATGGATGTATGGCTGTAGCTATGATCTAAGTAGCATAGTTTCTTGTTTCCATGACTTAATAAATCTTAAAGGATTAGTTCACTTTTAAATAAACTTTTGCTGATAATTTACTCACCCCCATGTCATCCAAGATGTCCATGTCTTTCTTTCTGCAGTCGAAAAGAAATTAAGGTTTTGGATGAAAACAGTCCAGGATTTTTCTCCATATAATGGACTTCAATGGGCCCCAAACGGTTCAAGGTCCAAATGACAGTTTCAGTACCGCTTCAAAGGGCTTTAAATGATACCAGATAATGAATAAGGGTCTTATCTAGTGAAACGATCAGTTTCTGTGAGAAACGGAACAGTATTTATTCTATTATTTTGCCTCTTATCAGACGAACATGATCATCTCTGAGCTCCGCCACAACTTCCGCTAAGTGAGGTCAAAATACTTCCGTGGTCATAGATGTATAAGTAGATACCTCATTAGCGCTTGTACGGATCAATAGAATGAGGCATCTACGATCGATATATCTATGACCACGCTCGTATTTTGACCTCACTTAGTGGAAGTAATGGCTGAGCTCAGAGATGATAACATTCGTCTGAAAAGAGGTAAAATAATAGCATAAATACTGCTCGGTTTCTCGCAGAAACTGATCGTTTCGCTAGATAAGACACTTATTCATTATTTGGTATCATTTAAAGCCCTTTGAAGCGGTACTGAAACTGTCATTTGGACCTTGAACGTTTGGGGCCCATTGAAGTCCATTATATGGAGAAAAACCCTGGACTGTTTTCATCCAAAACCTTAATTTATTTTCGACTGCAGAAAGAAATACATGGACATCTTGGATGACATGGGGGTGAGTAAATTATTAGCAAATGTTTATTTGAAAGTGAACTAATCCTTCAAGTAAAATAAGCAAGCTGACATTCAGCACAATCTATATATTATATTTCCAATATATACAAATGTAATTTACATATTTTAGTATATCAAGAGATTTAAAGCACCGTTTGTGAAGAGTGCGCATGTATGTGCTCTAGTACGCAAGAAGGAGCCTATTGAATCTGAAATGAGAATTTACAGATGCCATGTCTGTAATTTATAGCAAAGCATCTAGCATTAATTTGATCTCAAACATATTCATTAAAATAAGTTATTACTCCACCACCTGCGTGACATCATAGTTTTCAACTAATGCGTTTGGCCAATTATTTACATGAAAATGGCGTTTTGGGGTAGCCTGACAAGCCAGACCCACATCAAGATGTTGGGTCTGGGAACTCACCATTGTCAGGGCTCAATCCGAGGGGCGGGATAAACGGTTGTCTTTCAAATTCCCTCTGCAAGCAATTTGATAGCGCTACTACCAACCACAGCAACGTGAAGCGGAGGTAGTTGATACACTCAAAAAAAAAAGGTTCTGGGAACTCACCATTGTCAGGGCTCAATCCGAGGGGCGGGATAAACGGTTGTCTTTCAAATTCCCTCTGCAAGCAATTTGATAGCGCTACTACCAACCACAGCAACGTGAAGCGGAGGTAGTTGATACACTCAAAAAAAAAAGGTTCTATATGGCACCAAAATGGTTCTTGGCTCGTAATCATTGGGGAACCTTTTTTAGTGCTATATAGCACCAATTTTGGTGCTTCAGTGGTTCTTCAGCGGTTCTTTAGAGGTTCTTCACCGGTTCTTTGACTAAGGTGCTATATAGCACCTCTGAAGAACCGCTGAAGAACCACGAAGCACCAAAATTGGTGCTATATAGCACTAAAAAAGGTTCCCCTATGATTACGAGCCAAGAACCATTTTTGGTGCCATATAGAACCTTTTTTTTTTAGAGTGTAGATTAAACTTTCGCCGTATCCGGTCGGCAAAACTCTGAACACGTCTTCCTTTCTTAAGAATGACTTCAGTGCCGTTCTTTGTTCTTTTCTCAAAGAAAAGCTTAACTCCAAGTCTTCCAGAGTCGCGGCCAAAGCCGCTTTGAAAGACCGCCGTTCGCCAGCTTCTTTGTTTACAAGTAGCACGCGGAACCTCCGCAACTCTGCCGTCATTATGTTAAGCTCGCCCACCGACTCTATACACAATGTGATTGACCTGACCAGAGTTTGTTTTTTCCAGCTCGCAAGTCTATGGAGAGTTGCTAGACTATCCTGGCTGCAAGTTAGATTTGCTGCCGCTAAGGTGCGTCTAGATTTCTAGGCTAGTTTTGGGGTGCTGGAAACGCACAATTTTGAAAACGGGTTTCAAAGTGCAAGTTTTTGAAAACGGTCTCCATGTAAACAACAAAAACAAACAAAACGAACAAAAAAATGTGAAAACGATGATGTCATGCACATGCGTATTACATGTTTAGACTGTAGTTCTAGAGAGTCGGACTTGTAACCGGAAGGTTGCGGGTTTGAGTCTCAGGTCCGGCAGGAACTGTTGGTGGGGGAAGTGAATAACCAGTGCCCTCCTCCACCCTCAATACCACGACTGAGGTGAGACCGTTGAGCAAGGCACGGAACCCCCAACTGCTCCCCGGGCACCGCAGCAATATGGTTGCCCACTGCTCCGGGTGTGTGTTCACGGTGTGGGTGTGTGTTCACTACTGTGTGTGTGCACTTGGATGGGTTAAATGCAGAGCACAAATTCCAAGTATGGGTCACTATACTTGGCCACACGTCACTTCACTTTCACTATTGTTACATCGCCATCTAATGGCCTATCAGCAGTTTACAGCGTTTTTAGTCGTTTGCGTGGATCTGTGTGAATGGGCATCGTTTTGACATTGGTGTCGTCTGTATGCGGAAAACTCAAAGAAAAAAAATATACGTTTTAAGCATATAATTGTGTAAACTTACCCTGGTTTATAGTTTGTTTCGATGGTTTCTGATTGTAGCACACCTGTTCCTTGTTTCTTTGATTAACAGCCTCTGTGTATTTAAGCCCTTTTGCCGCGTTCCAGGCAACCCGTGTTTTTCCAACCTTCTACCCGTGAAAGAGAAGGAACGGCAGTCAAACCTGTGACTTACCACCTGTGAACTCATACTAGATCGATGTACTCCCAGTTACGAGCTCTGATGTCACATAGCCCGTGAAACAACAATGGCAGCCGTGTTTATGGAAGTCGTACACAGTATTTTACAAATAACGTTAAACAATTTATAACAGCTTCTCTTGCCTTATGCACTGTTTTTTCTTCTCCATTTCCCTCAAATAAGCTAGAATTAAGCACTTTTGGCGGTAGAAATGATTGTAAATGAGCATAAGCCCTGTACAGTCCGCCATGCTTTGTTTACATCTAGCTACCACAATTCCTTGCACTCGGGCATTTTGGCATGACTTTGCCTGGAACGCTACAAAGTCATGACTCGTGGTTTGAAGTTGTGACTTACGGGCTCAAAAGCCTGCCTGGAACACAGCATTAGTTCCCTCAGTTCATTGTTCGGTGTCATAAACGTTTGTAGTGTATATTCCGTGTGTTAATTAAAGTTTCTGTATATCAGTCATTATGCGTCACGCGTTTCTGTTTAGATTCTATCTACACGCACACGTGACAACAATCTTTATTTCAGTATGATTCACTAGTGCATTTTCAGGGGTAGTTATCATTATATACCATGATGACATAGTCTGTCTGAATACTTAATTCTGTTTGGCTGGAAGGTGTGCAAAACGTGTAAAGCTCATGTAGTTCCAGTCAGTTTAATCAGTTTCTATATTAATGTGCTGCCTTAATGAAGCGCAATCAAACACACACATACAGAAAGACCGGAGATCGTGCTTCGAACACAGAAAAATTCAGAAGCACAGAAACTTGTTGTCAAGGCTGCACACAGACTTATTTTTATATGTTTAGGTGAGATCTGTCCACCACCTCCGCATCTTCAACATGGAGACTACAGCATCACCACGAAGACGGAAAAAAATGTGATTACAGAGGTATCTTACACTTGCCAGTCTTACTATGTGCTGGACAAGCAACAAGAAACTTATAAGTGTGTGGATGGAAAATGGGAGACTCCTCCGAAATGTCTGAGTGAGTCATTCAATTACAAATGAATTATCTCTGTTTTTCTAATTGTTTTGTAGTATTTTTCACTGGATGCTGTCTCTTTCATAGGGCCTTGTGAAGTTAATGACATAGTTGAGAAGTACAATTTAAAGCTCCCTACAGAAAGGGTCTATATACCACATGCTGACAAGTATAGACTTAACTGTGCAGATGGATGGAATACTGGAAGTGAGATGAGAGCATATGTGGACGTGTCGTGTTCTAATGGGAATCTACAGATTGACAAAAGTTGTGAGTATAGTTTTTCTCGTTTTCAGAACCTGAATTAGTCATGTTGGTGTTCTGTACATTTATTTATTTATTTGGTTGTTTCTTTAGGTGATACACAAAATGACAGAAAATAAACTGGAGTGGTAATTGAGGTAATGCAACCTAGTTCGATTTTAAGAATTCTATTTAAGAATTAAGAATTCTGCTATTTGATTTCAGATGTTTTGTAGCACTTAATGTTGATGTATGACTATTGTCAAGGCCAAACTGATGAATATTAAATATTTTCAGTGGCCTTATGTAAAAATTCAGGCATTTAATGCATGTGTTTGTAACGACGGAGAGACACACTCAAGTGTATATCCCATTTCCATATCCCATCCCAATTATCTCAGAAATGATTTGTGTATTTTATCTGTCAACTTTCTTTTAACAACCCTTGTGATTAAAAACATGTTAATTAGACTGACTTCAGTGTGGATTTTATTTCAACATGTACATATTTATGCATTTTTTATATGCAAAACATGAACTCTGCAAAAAAGGATATTCTATTTTAAAGATAGTTCTACCAGAAAGACTTGGGAGGCCAGATGAAGTACGATGAAGTAACACATTTATTAACAGACCAGCAAGTATTATATTAAGAGGTTCTTTGGCGTAGGCCCCGTCCGTAGCTCCCGTCTAGAGGGTAACAGACTCTGCATTTCCTGCCTGAAGATGAAGGCAGGGGCGTAGCCGACCCCGCAGGGAGGTATAGACAGGGATCATCCTGGTGGTGGTGGGGAGGATGGAGGTAAATGTTGGCGTCGGCATCTGCAAACTCAGACATGTGTAAGTACCGATCTTTTATACTCCGAGTATTAGGACTAAGTGACATAACGCTAGAGCTTAACTTTTTTGTAAAATCCAAATAAGTTGCACATATCTTTATTGGAAATTGTTTAAACAATGCTCTTCATGCTTGTTCACTGAACCTTAACAATTATTGCACATGCACCTGTTGAAAAGTCCTTAAAGTGTCCCTATTATGCAATTTTAAAGGTTCCTAATTTAGTTTTAAAGGTCTCTGACAACATGTTTACATGCATCCAAGGTCAGAAAAACACTTTAATTTTCTCATAATATACATTGCGCACCTCCACATTTTTCAATGATTCTCAATCGACTCATCCAAAGATTCAGTCTCTGTCATAGACTGTAACAAATATGGACGTATAGTGTCCGTGACGTCACCCATAGGATTCTGAAGAGCAGTTTTAAAGCATAAAGCAGGGTCGAGCTGGCCGTCGCCATCTTGGCAGTGCACCATCACACGTCACTCCCGAATAACAGAAAATGAGCAAAGAGGCGGGACGTGGGTGAAGCTGAGGTGACGTGATAACTAACAGACAGCAGACATGTGGCAATCCACCTGCCACTCAAAGTGGCCACGCCCTTAATTATGCAGAACTTTAAGGCTTTATATAATGTAAACGAATGAGTTATAAAAAAATTCACCCCCCTAACAGTTTTCAAGAAGGACAAAATTAGCCATATAGACCAAAACCACAATGTGTACCAGGCTGTAAACATGTTTTATTCTTCTGTAAAGTTGGGCATTTGAACATGAAGCTCAATGAGGGTCCCTAACGGCCAGTCGATGAATTGCAGATTAAGTCACTTTCCATATTGGCTTCAAGAGAAACTGGGTGAGGTTGCCACTTTGTCTCTGTAAACCCCTCCTTTCCGTGAGACTGCTCTGCTCTGATTGGCCAGATGGCCCATTCTGTTGTGATTGGTCTACTGCATGCAGCGCATGTTGGAAGCTAAACGGCCATTACCATAAACTGAATTTCAGCTCTGGGGGCTTTCTAAAGCTCAGCGGTTGTACAACACTGTAAATACAGTACTGATGACGTCAATTTTACCACATCAATTCGAGCAAGAGTCCGATGATGAAACATTGGAAGATCTAGTTATTCAACCCAAACCTCCATCGCAAGGATGACTTGAGCAGGACGTTTCTCAGTGATACACTATTCATTTTGTGCTACATTGAGATGTCACAGCTGTATTTCCTCACCATCAGCATTAACAAGACTATGTCCATCTACAAACCGATGTGTATATTTCTAACTTATCGCGTGCACATGTGGGAATTGTATCATTAACTGTATCAATAACAGCGCATACATTAGCCGAGCACTAACGTGAATGACTGATGTAACATTCAAGTTTGTAAAACAAATCTTGCTCAATTCTTTATCATTACTCAAAGTAGAAAGAAAGATCAGTGGCTCAGTGGTTCATGTAGGTTGTCTACAATCCGGAAGGTTGGTGGTTCAATCCTCGGTTCCACCTAACCAAGTGTCGAGGTGTCCATGAGCAAGGCACTTAACCCCAGCTGCTCCCGACCAGCTGGATGGCGCCTTGCATGGCACCGCCGTCTGTGTGTGAATGGGTGAATGTGAGGCAATATGTAAAGCGCTTTGGATGGCCATGGGTCTGTTGAAAGCGCTATATAAATGCAATCCATTTACCATTTACAGGTTGTGATTCTGAGGAGCAAGCTGGTCCGAATAAAGTGGGTACCATCAGTGGTACCATGCTGTGGGTTTTTTTAACCAATGACTCTTTACATCCTTATCTTTTGGAAGTGTTAGAAAGAGGGCCCTATTTTAGCGATCTGAGTGCATGGTCTGAAGTGCATGACGTAGGTGTTTCCGAATCCACTTTTGCTAGTTTAACAGCGGAAAAATGTTCAGAGCCAGGCGCATGGTCCAAAAGGGTTGTACCAAGTCTCTTGACTCTTAAAGACCTAGACAGCCAAAAGGCAAAAAATGAGTAGCGTTTTGAAATGTTTAATAACTTTTAAACCGCTAATCAAATCTGTATGCTGTAAAATGCACCGTAAAGAGGAGAATTTCTCGCGATTGATTATTCAGAGGTTCCGTGGCGAGTGTGGATGCGTAATCAAAATCTGCAGAATGTATTGTGTGTGTGTAATGGTGTGTATTTGCATGCATGAAAATCATAGACAGTAAAAGAAATGGACACAGCGACCCCATAGGCTTCTACGGGGAAAGGGAAGTCAGTTAGAAGCGCTCACTTCCTGATGGCTGAGCATACTGCGCAGCTTCAGACTGAGCTTGACGACGTAGATGTGACGTGAGCAATCTGTCTGACAGTTGTAAGTCTTCTAGTAGTTGTGCAAAGTGAAATCTGAATCACGTTGTTGAAATATTTTGTCCCGTTGCTTTTGGCTCTCTATGGGCTTCTCCCCATGTTTCTCCCTTGACTTTATCGGACTTTATGCCTCCACGTCCCCCCGATTGCCTCATAGACAGCAAAAGATTGACTGCGAGCTTCTCCTCCTGTCTGTACAGTAATTTCTCTATGTGCGACAGAGTCGCGTGGTAATGACGCAATCGTTAGCCTATATTTTTTTTACAAAAACGGCTTCTACGGGGCGATAGTGTAAGATTCAAGGTAATGGAGCCTTTTATACATTGTCGTGTTACTTTAGAAATAAACAATGGTCAAATGGAGTCTTTAAATGTCTCAGATGTAAAGTTATTCGCTGTCAAAGGGATGCCAAAATGAATGGGAGTCAATGGGATGCTAACAGCAGGTGATGGCTTGGTTAGCAATGGCTGCCCCTATCGAAGGTACGCTTTCCGGGTGCTGGATTAACCCCTTGATGAAAATAAACATGCAGACAGAGCACTCTCTCACATAGCACAGCACACAAAAGTCAGTATATTTCTCTATATGTATGTCATTTGTGTTTTACACCGTTTCAGTGTTCTGTTATTATATAACAATCTTTCTATTTATTTTACTCCCTGAGCTTTTTTGGACACATCTACATTGTCAGTAAATAAAATACACCTGTTTTCACTCAAAAACGCCTAGAATAATATTATAATAAATGGCTATAACTTGCTAAGGGGTTGTTACATGTAGATAAAATTTCATCTGGAGGTCTAAAACAACCATGTCTAACTTTCTAAAGGAAAAAATCCAAACTTCCAAATTCCAAAAAATCAGCACATTTTTGCTGCCATTTTTCTTAAAATTCTATTAATTTAATCCATTCTCAGACTAAATAAATGTAAAATTGGGACTTCAAATGAGCTAGATGGACACTTCATGTTCTCCTGTTTAAAATGATATAAGTCACTTGATGCTAACTGCTAGAATGGGTGAGAAAAAACAAAGAAAAGTAGAGGCAAGTCAGGCGCCCCAAAAATGTTCTCTTTAAGGGTTAATGAGTCATGGGTGTGTTTTGAGCGTAAAGTGCAATAAACCAGTCAGAGTCTCATCTCCCATTCCCTTTAAACACCATGGGGGATTGCTATTTACATGGCGGAATATAGACACTGTCAAACTGACGAGTCATTTTAAATACATGTGTGTATTGCCAAAATTGGTCAAATAATTAGCCAATATAATGCATCATTACTGCAAATAGGAAATTCTGATACATGCAATGTTCTAACCATTATGACAGTTTAATTTTTATATACACAATAATAATCTTTTACATTGTAATCCTTTTATTTTTAATTTTTGGCATGTTTGTGTGCTGCTACGCGTCCCTGTGTGTGTAACAAGCAGAGTGTACATTGTTTTATATATTACATATGTTGTGCACCCGCCTATAGGTGCATATTACTAACGCCCTTTAAATAAAATAAAAAATTTGACCTTTAGACCAGATTTTTGTTGGTCAATGGCACAGTCGTTTTCAGTTTCCTTAAAACAGCAACACACCAACAATGCGCCTGATCACACTTCGTTTTCAGACCAGCCCGCCCATGGGTGAATAGATAGGTGCGAGTGCAATTTCTATTTAAACAACGTGGCGCTGGACGTGAAAGTGATCACTGCCGCAGGCTGAGAGTAGCAAACACTTGCGTCGCACAAGGCATTGAATTGTGCCAGGTGTATGATAGGGCCCAGAGAATTCGATTTTGCAGAAATAAAGAAAAAACATCTTGTAGACATGTATACAACACAAACCAACTACACTGCCCTACAAAGGCTAAGTGCAGTAACTACACAAACACTGAAACTGAGAAAAATGGCTTTAAAGTTTTTACACCAGCCAGTCAAACATGTTGTGTGTAGATTAGTGGTAATGCATTCATGTATTGCCTTCTTAGGAAGAAATTTTTTATAGATAAAACCCATGACCGCCGATGTGATCTTTGACCCCCAAAATGCAGATACTGCACTCTGCCTTTGGATGACCTTAAACAACTAAAACACTATTGCAAAGGCAAAGTGCAGTATCTACAAACTAAATGTGTTCATCCAACTTTTTTCATGCTTCTTAATACAAGTTTATAGTAATAATAAACTGTATATAATACAGAATTTTCATTTTTGGTTGAACTATCCCTTTAATATGGCCGTACATAATTTCCTAGAATTAGAGGTTAGAGAGTAAGTTAACTTACGTATGCTTCTTCTCCCTTTAGCCTAACTTCTAGGCTATTCTCAAACATGTAAATTTCCTTTTTATGCTATTTACACCCTTAAAGCTATAATTAATAATTAAAATATAATTCTTATGTATTCTTAGCTAGCCTATCTGTGAAATCCAAAAAACTGATTGGCAAGACAACTCTGACAACTGAAAAGCAGATCATTATTCTTGACCTAATATGACAGGACATATTAAACAGGGGACTTATTAAACAGCTGACAGCTACTTCAAAACTACCCATATTAAAAAAAAGTAGGCTACACTTCCATAATGTACTTACAGTGCTCTATTTTCACGCACTAAGTTTGTACTTAATATACTAAAAATTCTTCTTAAGTATCAGCCTACTTTTTAAGCTAATCTTAATAATATCTATTTTGAATACTATTTTGAGACATCATGAATATGAAATAAGATGTGCTTTTAACATAATATCTCTGTATTAAAAAAAAATTAGTTACCACTTGGTAGTACACGATGGGTTCAAATGTACTTTAAGTGGTACCTAGGCTAAGCACATTTTAGTTCATTTTCATGGTGTCTCAAAATAGCACAGAGTACACTTATATATTCTTAAGATTAGCTTAACGAAGTACTAAAGATTATTTTCTTTTTTTTGTATATTAAGTAGCCTACAAAATTAGTGCTTTAAAATATTTAAAATAAAGTACTTTCAGTACATTATGCAAGTGTACTTTTTCACCTAGTGTGCTTGCTGTTAGGCCGGCTGCGCTCGTCCGGTTGTCACCTGCTGACTGGCGCCGCTAACTTCTAGAGTAACTTTGTCTAACAAGATAACTTTACCAGACCCAGCTAACTTTTGAAGGAGTAACCCCTGTCAATATAATTGGATTAGCTGCCTGAAACGGAGAGATGTCCGAATCAACAAACACCAACGTGATTAAATCGGTATCATTACGTTGTCAGAGGATATTGCCTTTAATAGAGCAGCACAGGTAAGTCAAAATTTGCTGGCTGGCTAGTCAATGTTAACTGATTATAAAGCTGTCAGTTGCCTTACTATGAGTTAATATTTTGGTATCTTCCTTACCAGTATTTGGATATTTGCGTTTTAACGCAAGTAAAACCATCATTTGTGCCATGGTAGGCTTGTTGTTTCTGTGTGTTATGATCATAGACCGTAAAAAAATATGGACGACGCGACTTCATTGACTTCCGCTGACCAAAGTTGAAGCTTTCATAGGCCCGCTCACGGCGCTGACATCTTGGGACCGAGTCTGCGCAGTAGCGATCTCGGGACCGGAGTTGCGCAGTAGAGAACAGGAAGTAGAGGCGCGATTATCAAAAGCCCGCCCACACTCTCGCAGATGCAGAACAATTCATTATGTTGGTGTGAAATAAACAGTTATGGAAATGTAGAAATTAAAGCTAAAGCTCCAATCTCCTCCCAAAAATCCAGAAAAAAGTCCGTTAGTGCCTCAGTGACAAGTTCATTCAGAGAACCCGTCAATCTCAGCTGTCAATCATGACGTCACACCCCTCGTTTTTATAGCATCAAATAACTCACTAAAACTAAACTTATTTAAAAAACGAACACTTGAAATGAAATTATTGTAATAAAAACTGCCTAAAATGACAGAAACCATCTTTAGGAAACAATTATTTGAAGTGTAATTAAATTGTTTAGTGTGTCTCGCGCCCATTCTAATACATGGAGAGGCGGGGTTTAGGAGCTATACTGGGACCGGCCACCGGGGGGCGATCGAGGCGCGAAAGCTTCAATTTCTGACTGAAGCACTACAGGCTTGGTTATGATCGGGCAAACCGCATACAATCCCGATCGTGACAAGGCAGACCGCAGTATCTGCGGTGTCAAAAACGGGGAAACAAAGCTAGAACGCAGTAACATCACTTACTGCGGTTTGCCTTGGTATTGGCTTGGATTTTGTAGTTACTGCAATTTTGACACTCTCGTGTCTCCAAAACTGGACAAAATTTAACCAGCAAACTTTGTCACAAGACAGAACAGATGTCACAAAGCCCATTTCAAGTCTTAACTCAATTTTGACCAAATGTGTAGTTACTGCGCTTTGCCTTTGGACGGCAGTACAGTGTTTGAGGGTGGGTCAAAGTAGATACTGTTCGCACAGAGCCAATTAAGACCATAGGCGGGCATTATGCAACCGTGTTACTGTGATACGTATGCAGGTTATGGAATTGAGACTGGAATTCCTGACGACTCATTAATTGGCGGTTCAGAGGGGGGGCATGGTTTAGCGAGGTCTGTGACGGGAGAGAGAGTGGGGAACCGAGCTTGGCATAAGTGGGTTAAGTGCAAATGATGAACACCTGTGTCTTGTTCCAGTAATGGGTGTAGAGAGACCGGATAAAAGCCACCTGGAAGAGGACATATGAGAGAGAGAGAGACTGACTGCAGACTCGTGGCACAGAGGGACTGAAGAAGCTCTGGAGAACACTTTGAGAGGAAAAGAAACTTACTGAGCTGTTGTTATGTTTTGTTTGAGTTGTTTATTTTTATACTTAATACCAAGAGTCTCAGTCAAGCCGACCCTGTCTTCTTCCTTCCTTTCCTATACCGAACTTTGCTACAATGTTGAACCCGGAAACGCTGCAGTGTTTTTACTACGTCAACAGAATAGGAGACTGAGACAAAAGAGAAGAAATTCTTCAATTAAGTTGTTATTTTCGTTTGTTTTGTTAAAATGTATTCTTGACGCTTCATAATGGAAGACAGGAAGGACAGCTGAACCTTTGCAATGCCAAACCGCATGTAACCAGGGGACTATACCATGATGGTAGAGAATTAGTTTCAAGTTGACCAAACAAAACCATGATGCCATAATGCTGATCATCAATTATATCAGTGCAAGTGAAAGTTGTGAAGTTAAATCTCTCAATTGTCTTGAATGCTCTGGTGTGCAGCATGACAATAAGATAAGACAAGTTTCAATAAGCTTTTCTGTTTTTTTTGTTGTTGTTTTTTCAAATATTGCAGCACTGAACATATTCTTTAAGTTTAATAGTCTCATTGAAAATCAACAGAAAATTGAATGGATCAGATAATATTTAGTTTGACATTTAGGTTAACTGTAAATAATAATAAAAAATTATTTTAAAAAGTTTTTAAAATGTTAACCCTATTGAATGTGTCGAAACGCCGCTACCACATGACAACCGTTTACTTAAAAAGTTAAAGTTTAACCTTTGAGTTCAACATTTAAAGTTCACATGTTTACCAAAAGTCCACGCCGTAAGATCCCGTAAATTACATCCAGACATGGGCGTCACTAGGCCCTTTTTAGGGGGGCTTCAGCCTGTCTTTTATCAGCGTGTTCTTCAACCCGCTGTGGCGTCAAGCAGAATTTTAGCAGCACGACTTGACGTCAAGTGAGAGATATGTAGCTAAACTAAACGTTTCATTTTTGACAGCTGCTTCTGTAAGTCAGAAACGTTAAACAATTGACAAAAATATTCACGCAAATAAATAAACTTTTGTCTAATTTCGCCATTTTGAACTGAAATAGGCCTTTGTCATTTAACAAACAAGAAATATTAACAAAGCCGTTTTTTTTCAGATTAGGCATGCGATTAATAGTAATAAATGTGTGCATATTGTAAATTAATATAATTCCATTTGTAGCTCTCAGTAAATAAAAAAGCTCAACTTTTTTCAGCCTGTATTGGGCATAAGATTATAATGAATGTGAGCATATTGTGAATTAACTTAATAAATAGAGTTACCCAGCTTTCCTGTTAGCCTTCAGTAAATTAACATGTCTACGAAAATTATTCATAAAACATATAAATATCAGTTAAACATATGTTTACTGTCTTCACTGACGAAAATGGAAAAACGGTATCAGAAATATCTGCCCACTGACATGGTTTTCAAGCTATTGTTATCTAATTTTTTGCTGTTCAGAACATCTGCACAAATGTAGATCATAGAAATAAAGTTTTTCTGTAGGGTTCTTGTCCCCCCATACCTCACATTTGGGATCTCAGTGATTATAGTCCTGCCTACATTGTATGATTAAGGAATGTACAATATGGTCATGCAGAATAAGGCATTAATATTTGCTTTATAAGTAATAATAAACAGCCAATATCCTAATATGCATACTAATAAGCTACTTAGTTAATAGTGACAATTGGACCCTAAACTAAAGTCTTACCATTTTTTTTCATACCCTCACTGGGGGCTGAGCCCCCCTAATATGAAAATCCTATAATCGGCCCTGCATCCAGCTTTTATGGTTCATAACAGACCAACATTATTTTTTTCAGAGTAAGGAGGAACAACAGTTTTAGTTTTTTTGTTTTGTTTTAAGCACATTCAGATACTTTTGGTTGCTTTCCTTTAGTTGTGTGCAAAGTGAAGTCATTTACTTAGTTAGTAAATGATTAAATGATTGATAAACCATCATACAAATAGAGACGGAAAACTAAAGTTCCAGTCATTTGTGACACGAGAGTTCAAAATGAGAGTTCCTGTACAATTCATCAGCTTTTCCTGTTTTCTGTTTTTTGTTACTGGTGTGCAAGGTCAAGGTGAGTGTATTTGTTTTTAGTAGAATGGTAGGCTCTACATATTATTTAGACATCTAACTTAGACACTTTTTTAAATAACCTTAAATGGTAAACAAAAGAGTGTTAACTTTGTGTGCGCTTGTTTGAGCTTCTCAGAACGTCTTTGAGAGGATATTACATATGAAAAGATAGAACCACCTAGGCACTGGCTATGATACCATCAGAGTCAAATTATTCCTTGCTTCAGTAGTAAATACTTCTTAGCAATTTTTTACACATAGTGGTGTTAACTTGTTTGTTCACTGGAAGAATTCAAAGTGTAAAGAGTGAGATGGGGGAGCGCGGGGCACAACCTAACGTGGGGTTAGTTGTAACACGCATGGTTTAAAACTTTCCACACATGCAGGATGACGAAACTTACTGTATTTACTAGTTGCCATATCAACATTATTTAGAGAAAAAGATGCGCCAAAATAAAAAAATCTTTGGAAGATATTCCTGAACATTAATTTAACCATTGCAAAAGTAAATTTCTTACGTTTATTTTTCCTCTCTGTTTTTTGTGTTTATTTAAAATAAGACAAATCTGATATAATTTTAATCGTATATCTGTTTTTTAACAGTTGAGATAGTTATTTAATTCTGACATGAGCTGGGTTTAAATCTCAGTTGTACAGATGGGGTGCGTTGTAACACTGCTTTACAATGAGCCCCTATTACAAATATGCTATTATATTCTATACTTTTATTAATTCTTTTGAGAAACCATGAGAAAAGGGTGAATAATGACTGAGTCAATGTTCAGAAAATATTATTCATTATTATTATGTTTTTAACTATGCTGTATAGCTGTATTTAGCGATGTGTGTTGTCAAATGAGTATATTTTTCATGATTAAAAAATAATATTATTATATTTTAAAAAGTTATTAATTGTATTTTATTGACAAAATATTTTAGTTTAGATGTTTACAGGTTTCATAGAAAGACAATGATGTCACGGGTGAGCAGCAGTGAGTCATGTTTGCACTCCAAATAGCTCAAAATGAAAGGCATCGTGAAACGCAAAGATGTGAAATAAAACCTCATCATGTTTTAAAGAAGAGTGACTTGATTAAGTGGTGGAAATAACGGATGATGGACACAGCACGGTAACAAAACAGACATTTACAGTTACACCCATCACCACAAATGTAGCGTGCAAACTCTAAACACCTCAGTAACACATGTCAGTTTAAATAGATTTGTGTGTGGTTTGGGTTTCAGGGATGTTTAGATAACGTCTTGGTTACGTATGTAACCCTCGTTCCCTGAGGAGGGAACGGAGACGTAACGCTAGTGACTAACTGTAAGGATCGGTTTTGCTACTAAGATAAAATCTTAGATCCACACCCCAGAAATAGAACAATAAAAGTCACCAATCTTGAGAGAAGATCTCACAGAAACTGTGGGACACCACCCAGATGAAACATTTCTCCCCCCTCCTCATTTTGCCCTTTCCTTGCCCTGTTCACTAAATCCAGATATACCAGTGATGATGTATCCTGTAAATCTATTGTTTTATCCCTTTCATGTTTGATGTCTTTTTAAAGGTCTCGGTGCGAATGGTAAAATGGTCTCAGTTTCACTGCAGTCACTAGTAGTATTAGAAAGATTGAAAACTAATGAGAATTCAGTTCTCCTTTTGAGGAGTCTCTTCAAAGATATCTGATCCACTCCCCCAAAACCAGGTGTTTGTGTTGCAAATATTTACAACCCTTTTGTTCTAGTTGGAGTATTTAAGCGAGGGTAACAGAGCTTTCAGTGGGAGAAAATTCTGTAGCCAGAACCCCCATGTGGTGCTGTGTCAGTGTCTTTGGGGCACACACATACACGACATGTAGACTATGAGCCAAACAAGATGACTCTTTTAAATTATTTTCATATTGCTTTGCAATTGTGTTTTATGTTTTTACGCTAATCAGTTGTGTACCATGGATTCTTGTTTACTTATTTACTTTTCCTGTCTGGCCAAAATAAATGTTAATCTTGACTTATCTTGTATTATTCTGAAATAATTTTTCTAGTATGGATCGATGTAGACTCCTTAATTACCGCAAAATCTAGTGTTATGATAGATCACACCGATGACGGCACAACTGAAGCATGGGGCGCAGCGTGCGCGATATTCGGATTTCTGACTATCGCTGGATTAGCAAGTTGTAGTCCGTGGATATGACTAAAATTACGCTTTTTGTTGAGTGAGCATGGGCAACCACTTAAAGGTAACATATCCACTCTGCATCCTCTGTCTAATCTCAGAAGTAACCATTTTGTGCCGTGAACGCGCGTCCAGACGCGTCTGTTTCTCTGCGATTTTGGGTCTCTCGATGAACGAATATGAAAACTAGGAAGATACAAAGAAAATCAACGATCTAAATTAATTCGCAACTAATCTTAAAATCAGCTGATAAACTCTAAACGTAACACACTTTATGGAGTCACATAAAATTGGAGTCAGATAAAATTATTAATGGAGTCAGATTTAAAATGAGATATCAATAAATTAAGAGAACTTCACCAAAATGCTGAAAAGGCTTACATGCAGAATTCCTTTTGACCAAGCCGTTAGCATCCGTTTTTTGGGCTAAATGGATGGGGTTTCGCTTAGAAGCCAATCATCTTCAAGAATTTAACAACGCCCAATGGCAGTGCCAATGCAATGGGCATAAGGAATTTGCATGCGTAACTCCGCCCCAACATGTGGGTATAAAAGGAAGTATGCTGGCAACATCGCATTATGTTATCTGCTACGGAGCCAAGACTGAACTCCCGGCCATTCCAGCAGTACAGCTGATGTGGCAAAGGGACGTTATGTCTCCGTTCCCTCCTCAGGGAACGAGGGTTACACACGTAACCAAGACGTTCCCTTTCGTTCAGTCACTACGACGTAACGTTAGTGACTAACGAATGGGAGTCCCAATACAACGACGCCACTCGGCTGTCTTCCAGTGCCTTGCGTAAGTGCGAGTACCCTGTTGTAAGACTAGTACGGACGAAGGACTCCCACTTATCACAGGAATACCAACGTACACTGGGAAGCATATTCCAGGAGGAGATATGCCAAAATGCCTACCCGTAGGGAGGACATAGAGAGTACACATATGACCTGATAAGCCAAAGGCTGCATATGGAGAACTCTGGGGTATCAGTCGAAGGTGGATTTTTAACCCCAGGGGTGGCAGGGACTTGCCAAGGGAAAGACACCTGCTCACTGAGGAGGCTTACAGTGGAAATACACGTGTGGGGGTCGCCAGAGGGGAACCATGCACACGGGGCACCTGGCCGGACACGAGGATCTGGGCTCGAGAGGGCAGACTTACTGGTGTCGGCGTCGACAGTGCTGGAGGAACTCAGGGCTTTCGGGAAGCTCACCTGAGGAAAATATTGCACGTATCCAGTCCGTGGAGTCGAATGGCGAGCAAGCGAAGACACCTGAGCCTAGTCCATTACCGGCCACTAGTAGAGGCGAGTACATAGTCAGACACAGGCTCCACTCGGAGATTGTAGAATCTGGCAAATGTGTTAGGTGTCGCCCAGCCTGCAGCTCTGCAGATGTCTGTTAGCGAGGCGCCATGCGCTAGAGCCCAAGAGGAGGCCACACTCCGGGTGGAGTGAGCCCAACCCCAAGGGGACATGGTCGGCTTTGCTGCTGGTACGCCAAAACTATGGTGTCCACTATCCAGTAAGACAACCTCTGTTTCGAGAGAGCTCTTCCCTTCCGCTCTCCACCACAACAGACAAAGAGCTGGTCAGAGGTCCTGAAACACTGCGTCCTGTCTACGTAAGCACGGAGAGCGCGTACTGGACAGAGCAAGGCTGGGTCTGCCCCCTACACAGGCAGCGCTTGCAGGTTCACCACCTGGTCTCTGAACGGAGTGGTGGGAACCTTGGGCACATATCCAGGTCTCAGGATCACGTGAGAGTTGGGCGGCCCGAACTCCAGGCACGCTTCGTCAACCGAAAATGCCTGCAGGTCCTCTACCCTCTTGATGGAGGCCAATGCGGTCGGGATCGCTGTCTTTACAGACAGGAGCTTAAGATCGACTGACCACAAAGGCTCAAAGGGAAGCCTCTGCAGAGCATCTAAGGCTACTGAGAGGTCCCAGGAGGGTTCGGGGGGAGGCGAGGAGGATTCAGTCTCCTCGCTCCCCTCAGGAACCTGATGACCAGGTCGTGCTGACTTACCTGTTTGTTCTCAACAAGGTCGTGGTAGGCTGATATAGCGACCAGGTACACCTTGAGGTTGGAAGGAGACAGCAATCGTTCCAACCCTACTTGGAGAAACGAGAGCACGGACCCAATCGGGCATTTCCAGGGGTCTTCTTGGCGGGAAGAACACCAGGTGACGAAGAGGTTCCACTTCAACGCATAGGCATGCCGAGTGGACTCTGCCCTAGCGGAAGTGATGGTAGCTACCACCGGAGCTAGAGGGTGCCCCATCTCTGAGTGAGGAGGTCCTTCCTCAGAGGGATAGGTCAGGGAGGGGCTGTCGCAAGGAGTAAGAGTTCCGAGAACCAGGTCTGGCCGTGCCAATATGGGGTGACCAACATGACCTTTTCCTTCTCCTCCCTGATCTTGCACAGTACTCGTGCGAGAAGGCTCACTGGGGGGAACGCATCCTTGCGTAGACCCCGCTGCCAGCTGTGCGCCAGTGCATCTGTGCCGAGCATGCCCTCGGTCAGGGAATAGAACAGGCTGCAATGGGAAGAGTCGAGGGAGGCAAACAGATCTACATGTGCGTCACCGAACTATTCCCAAATCAGCTGGACCGTCTGGGGATGGAGTCTCCATTCTTCAGGAAGTGGCTGAGACCGTGAGAGCGCGTCGGCTGCACGGTTCAGTTCTCCCAGGATATGGACCGCACGAAGGGACCTCAGGTGCTTCTGACTCCACAGAACGAGATGGCGGGCGAGTTGAGACATACGGCGGGAGCGTAGACCACCCTGGTGGTTGATGTACGCTACTGGCCATGTTGTCTGACCGGACTAGTACGTGTTGACCCTTCAGCAACGCTCGGAAGCGGTGCAGGGTGAACCATACTGCCAGCAACTCGAGGCAATTGACATGCAGGCGGCGCTGGGGTCCTGTCCAGGAGCCCGCGGCAGCATGTCCATTGCACATGGCACCCCAACCCGTGGCAGAGGCATCTGTTGATACAACAACATGCCTGGAAACTCATTCTAAGGGCACACCAGCCCGTAGAAAGCTGAGGTTCGACCACGGGGTGAGCATCTGAAGGCAGGCCCGAGTTACTAGGACCCGGAGCATGCCAGACCGCGATGCCCATCTTGGGACTCGATCGCGAAGCCAGTGCTGAAGCGGTCTCATATGTAGCAATCCGAGCGGCATCACCGCGGCTGCAGATGCCATATGCCCCAGGAGCCTCTGAAATAGTATCAGTGGAACCGCACCCTTGCTCTCGATTTGACGGAGGCAAGTCAGCAGAGACTGCGCGCGCTCACTCGTAAGCTGCGCGCACATGGCGACGAGTCGATATCCATACCGAGAAAAGAGATCCTTTGCACGGGGCAAAGTTTGCTCTTCTCCCAGTTGACCCTAAGGCCCAGTCGGGCTAAGTGCTGGAGTACTAGGTCTCTGTGTTCGGAGAGGCCCTGCTACCATCCCCTTAGGATAGCCACGCCACGCCGAAGCCCTCCGTGGACACCGTAGTGCGCAACAGAGTGTTCAACAGTGGGGGGGACCCCAGTGTACCCTTGGCCGCGGCCCCATCGAGGGCAGAGGAGGCGGAGGAGGCCACCGAACGGTCACGGGAAGCACGGGGACTTCCAGGACCGCGTGATCTCCTCATGCATCTCGGGAGCGAAAGGCATTGGGGGCGGGGCCCAACAGCTGTCAGGTGCCGCCCCCAAAAAACAATCGCGCAACTACGAGCGCTCGGAACAGGGTGGAGTTCCACACCTGCCCGAAGCTCTCGGCTGCCCGAGATAACATAGCTGTCAACTCTAGGTCGGATCAGGCAGCGCTGACACACCCGAATGCGGAGCACAGCCTAATCTTCATCCCCAAAGGACTCTAGCCCACCTTGAGATGCGGCGATC
Organism: Gobio gobio; assembly: GCF_949357685.1. Lineage (NCBI taxonomy): Eukaryota > Metazoa > Chordata > Actinopteri > Cypriniformes > Gobionidae > Gobio > Gobio gobio. The sequence continues at coordinate 29,002,471 of NC_137120.1, forward strand.
GACATCTCGTTGCTATCTGGAGTGTGAACGAAACGAACAAGGCGTCAGAGACGGTCCCACTGCTTCAGTCCAGCACTCGTGGGAAGCGATGTGCGAGAGGGGGGCATGGCCCAAGGAATGATCATCGGGGTTCTTAATACCTCGGCACCGCCCTCAGGTCACCCTGGCCACCAGCCAAAGTACCACCTCTCTAGGAGACGGTAGATTGGGGTGTGGCAGAGGGGACTATCTCTCCCAACGGAGATCACTGAATCTCGACTGCGACATCGCGATGGTCACGTTCCCACAGTGGGAACATGACACATCCACAAACACTGCCCGAACGTGCTGAAGCCCAAACACGTCGAGCAGTGAATGTGCCCATAGACAGCAAAGGAGATCGATCGCACCCGGAAGTGCACGGGCGAACCGTCTTGAAAAAGACGTGTCACGCGCAAGCTCTTTTTGTGAGAGGAAAGCTCTGCAGAGTGCCGAAGCGCCCAGGGAAAACACACACAGCTGTTGCAGATAATTGCACAGATCAGCAGGCAGGCAATGTGAGATCGCTGGAACGCGCTGTCACACCAACACCCTGGAGAACCGCTCGTCTCGAAGACTGAAGAGAGGACTTCAGAATTCAGGCTTGTAGGAGTGAAGAGATGCTCTTGGCTTCAAAGCAGAAACATAATGCGATGTTGCCAGCGTACTTCCTTATGTATACCCACACAGTGGGGCGGAGTTACGCATGCAAATTCCGCATGCCCATGGCATTGGCACTGCATTGGGCGTTGTTAAATTCTCGAAGATGATTGGCTTCTAAGCGAAACCCCCATTCGTTAGTCACTAACGTTACGTCATAGTGACTGAACGAAAAGGAACTATAAAAGAGTTCACACGTTCCCCTGAACATGTTTAGCTATTAGATCTATTTAATTACTTTAGTATGTTTTTTTAAAACAAATTGAATAATTTCAACTGATATAATATCAGTTTAACAATTCGTTTTTTATATTATATTGAAGGCTGTTATGATTATATTATATTGTAAGCCTAATAAAGAATTGATCTCACAGGGATCCTTACCATTAAAAAGTTTGAAAACCCCTGATATAGAAAATCTTGGAAATTCATAAGCAATGAACAAACATTTAATTTTGATGGTTTAATGCTGCCTGTCGCCAATAAATGACTGTACAAAAACACATTAAGAACCATCTCAGTGTAACTGCTTATATATATATTTTTTCATATTTTTTTATATTATTTTATTATTATAAAGAATTGAACTGTCCTGGGGGAGATTTTAATAGTATTTCTTGGTAAAGAAGACCACAGTTAATAGCACTGCAAAATGTGCTTAATTTAGTGACTTCTGAATTAACTGTTTTTTTTTTTTTTTTTTTTTTTTTTTTTTTTTTTAATATATCACTAAGTTACATCAATGGTTAAATAAAATAGAAATGGCTCATTAAAGTTAAAAGTTATAACTGGATGATGAAACCACTTTTTTAGCATGCGTTTACGTACGCTGTACAGGTAAAGAATGTTCCCTTTCAGTCGGTCACGTTCGACGTACGTCGGAACTGACCGACGAATTGGGATCTGATCTCAGAGACCAATCTACTTCGAGTGTATTAAAAACGAGCCAATGGAGATTGGCATGCGATCCACGCATTCCACGCACCGCCCCGCAGCGCGGGTATAAATAAGGAAGTGGAATGCTTGATCATTGCCTTTTTTTTCGGAGCCGAACAGCGTCATTGCTGTGTCTACGAAGAGTGTTATTCGAGTCTCGTGAGAAGGATTGCTGTTCCAGTGCGGGTGTGACGGCGCTTTTCAGCGGGTGGCCGCTTCAGAGGAGATAAAGAGCTGGTTTTGTTGGTTGGCTGGGCGTTTCCATTTCTGAGTGCTCACGCAGGCTTGCACTATCTGAACTGCGTGAGCCGCGGTCATCTCCCTGAGTGCTTCAGCACTGAAAGAGCGGTTTTCCTTTTCTAAAAGAGCAACACGGTTTGACCCTGCGTCTTTTTCAAGATGTCATTCAAACCGTGTGTTTCTGGATGCGGTTGTTTCCTGTCCTCATTTGACGGCCACGATCTCTCTCACATATAAACATGTGTGATTGCGTTCGTGGGTGATCCATGCTCTCTCAGGAGAGCATGGTCACGTCGGCGCGTTGTTCGTCTCACCTTTCTCGTAAGGGCTCGAGCGTTCAGCGCGCCGTGTGCCGTCGAGCGCCGGCTGACAGCGGGGGTTGCCACGGCAACCCAGCGCGTCACTCGGCACTCTCTAGATGCGCGGTCCAGACTATGAAACCTCAAATGGGGTTGAGTCCCTTTCCTTATTCCCTGATCTAGTTTCTTTTCTGGTGCATCAGAAAAGGACTACTTTAGTTAATAAGCTTTGGTGGACCTGAGGATTACAGTGGGGCATCCCCGCCGGGTACATCTCTTCGGGCCCCCACTCCTCTATCGCATCATGAGCATGCCGAGACTTTGTTCGTGGGTGGTTCATGTTCTCTCATGAGAACATGACCACGTCGGTGCGGTGTTCGTCTTGCCTTTTCATAGGGCTTGAGCGTTCAGCGCACCGTGTGCCGTCGAGTTTGACGGCCACGTTCACTGTTTCACATGCCTGCTGGTAGCTTACAGATGGGATTGCTGGTCCTTTTAAAACAAGGAGACCTAATGTTTCATTTGTGGCTCTGGCAGAGGACAGATGTCAATTGCTGCATCGGAGAGAGGGCTGTTATGCACTGGAAATGATGATGCTGAGTTTCCCACTATAATGGTGTGTGCTTTTGCTGAATCAGATTCAGAGTTGGCAGCCATGCTTTCCCGGGTGGCTGAGGCGTAGTGCAACGCTTAAATCGCCTTGCCTACCCCCGTGCCTTTTTTCCCGGATGGGCATTGGAAAAATGAGCAGTATGGAACTATTTGGTGTCAAAATATGGAACACCAAAAGGACCAAAATCTGTATAAATTTTTCCCTCTCTCACTACCCTCTCTCCTGCATGTACGAGGGTAGTCCCGACCCAGGGGTTATGCAGGAACTGCGTGCGGTGGTGGACCTCGCTCTCTGGGCGACGGAAGTCACTGCACGCTCCCTGGGTCAGGCGATGTCCACACTAGTGGTCCAGGAACCTGGGGCTAAACCTGGCAGATATGCGTGAGTCCGACTAAGTTCGGTTCCTTAACGCCCCTGTCTGTCAGGCTGGCCTCTTCGGCGACGCCGTCGAGTACTTTGCCCAGCAGTTCTCGATGGCCTAGAAGCAGACAGAGGTGGTTTAAAAAAAAAAAAAAAAAAATCCTAATTCGCAGCACCTCTGCCTGCTTGTCGCAGAGGGCGCCCCCCCTGCGTCCACCTCTGCCCCTGCGAAACCCAGGCAGCAGCCTCCATCTGGGAGGCAGGGTGTCGGACGTAAGGGAGGCGCCCAACCCACTCAGGGCTTGCTAGTCTACAAGCAAGCGTAAGGGCAAGCGGCCCTGAGATGGGCAGCCCAGGGTGAACAGGAGCTGCTCCGAGGGAGTTGGTGTCCGCACCCCTCCCTCAACCCCCCGGAGGAGGACCGGGGGCCCTGACTGGTATCAATACTCTGCCGCTGGCTCTCCGGAGTCCAGCGGTACCCACATTTTCAGAGCAGTTTCCTCTCTCCCTGGGCCCCAAGAGGGCCAGGTTGGCAGTGTGCGACGCCCCCGGGCCTTGTCACTTCTTTCCTCCCCTCCCTTCGCCAGGGGTCAGCAGTGTGGGCACCGAGAACGCCTCCGGGCCTTCTCACCCACACTCTGCCCCACCCTGGAATACTCAGACAACACTCAGGGCCGCCTCCGGGCCTCCCGAGTCGGGTCTGTCTATTCCGCCTCGCTGCCCCACCCCGGGTACGTCTGTGGTGCCGTTGGTCCCGCTTGTGCGGTCTCTGGGCTTCGGCCCCCAGGCCGTTTCGCTGGCTCATCCGTACCAACAGACTCGGCTACGCGATTCAGTTCGCTCACCGGCCTCACAAGTACAAGGGCATCCTCTTCACCTCCGTGCGAAGCAGCGATGCTCAGGTCTTGCGGTCAGAGATCGATGTCCTACTGGCGAAGGACGCGGTCGAGCCGGTTCCTCCAGCCGATATGAAGGCGGGGTTCTATAGCCCCTACTTCATTGTACCCAAGAAAGGGGGTGGGTTACGGCCAATCTTGGACCTGCGTATCCTGAATCGGGCCCTGCACAAGCTCCCGTTCCGGATGCTAACGCAGAAACGCATTTTCGAATGCATCCGTCCCCAAGATTGGTTTGCAGCGATCGACCTGAAGGACGCGTACTTTCATGTCTCTATCCTTCCTCGACACAGACCGTTCCTACGTTTTGCGTTCGAGGGGAAGGCATATCAGTACAAAGTCTTGCCCTTCGGGCTGTCCCTGTCGCCTCGCGTCTTCACGAAAGTCGCAGAGGCAGCCATTGTTCCGCTCAGAGAACGCGGCGTTCGCGTCCTCAACTATCTCGACGACTGGCTTATACTCGCCCAGTCTCGGGAACAGTTGTGCGAACACAGGGACATGGTGCTCAGTCACCTCAGCCTGTTGGGCCTTCGGGTCAACCGAGAGAAGAGCAAACTCTGTCCCACGCAGAGGATCTCTTATCTCGGTATGGAGCTGGATTCGGTCAGCCAGACTGCGCGCCTCACGGAAGAGCGGGTCCGGTCGGTGTTGAACTGCTTGAATTCGTTCAAGAACAGGACGGCGGTCCCACTGAAATTTTTTCAGAGGCTCCTGGGGCATATGGCATCTGCAGCCGCGGTAACGCCGCTCGGATTGCTTCATATGAGACCGCTTCAACACTGGCTCCATGGCCGAGTCTCGAGGTGGGCGTGGCAGAGCGGCCAGTACCGGGTCCCAGTGACTCCTTACTGCCGCCAAACTTTCAGCCCATGGTCCGACGCTTCGTTTCTCCGGGCCGGAGTGCCCTTAGAACAAGTGTCCAGGCATGCTGTGCTCTTCACGGATGCCTCCTCCACGGGCTGGGGGGCCACGTACAACGGGCATGCAGTTTCAGGTCTGTGGACGGGACCTCAATTGCATTGGCATATCAATTGCCTCGAGTTGTTAGCGGTACACTTGGCACTGCGCCGCCTCAAGGGGCCGCTACGTGGCAAGCATGTACTGGTCCGTACGGACAGCACTGCGGCCGTTGCGTACATCAACCGTCAGGGTGGTCTACGCTCCCGTTGCATGTTCCAACTCGCCCGCCACCTCCTCCTTTGGAGTCAGAAGCATCTGAGGTCGCTTCGTGCCATTCACATCCCAGGTGCGCTGAACCAGACAGCCGACGAGCTCTCTCGCCAGTCGACACCTCCGGGGGAGTGGCGACTCCATCCCCAGGCGGTCCAGCTGATATGGGACCTCTTCGGAGCCGCACAGGTAGACCTGTTTGCCTCTCCGGACTCGACCCATTGCCAGTGGTACTATTCCCTGACCGGGGGCACCCTCGGCACGGATGCACTGGCGCACAGCTGGCCCCGGGACCTGCGCAAATATGCGTTTCCCCCAGTGAGCCTTCTTGCACAGAAAACCCTGTGCAAGGTCAGGGAGGACGAGGAGCAGGTCTTGTTAGTTGCGCCCTACTGGCCCAACCGGACCTGGTTCCCAGAACTAACTCTCCTCGCGACAGCCCCTCCTTGGCCGATCCCCCTGAGGAGGGACCTTCTTTCTCAGGGACGGGGCACTCTATGGCACCCGCGTCCAGACCTCTGGAAACTCCATGTCTGGTCCCTGGACGGGACGCGGAGGTTCTAGGTGGTCTACCACAGGCAGTGGTGGACACCATCTCTTCTGCTAGAGCCCCCTCTACGAGGCGCCTCTACGCTTTGAAGTGGAACCTGTTCGTTGAATGGTGTCTTCCCACCGGGAAGACCCCCGAAGGTGTTCGGTTAGTGTCGTGCTTTCTTTCCTGCAAGATGGGCTGGAGCGAAGGCTGTCTCCCTCCACCCTCAAAGTGTACGTCGCAGCAATAGCGGCGTATCACGACGCAGTCGAAGGTAAGTACATAGGAAAGCACGACTTAATCGTCAGGTTCCTCAGAGGTGCGAGGAGGCTAAATCCTCCTCGTCCAAACTCGTTACCCTCTTGGGACTTAGCTCTAGTGCTCAGAGCACTTCAGAGCCCTCCCTTTGAGCCTTTGCAGTCTGTGGAGCTTAAAATCCTGTCAATGAAGACAGTGCTTCTGACGGCATTGGCCTCCATCAAGAGGGTAGGGGACCTGCATGCACTTTCGGTCAACGAATCGTGCCTAGAATTCGGGCCGGCCAACTCTCACGTTGTCCTGAGACCCCGGCCTGGATACGTGCCCAAGGTTCCTACCACTCCCTTCCGGGACCAGGTAGTGAACCTGCAAGCGCTGCCCTCGGAGGAGGCAGACCCAGCCCAGGCTTTATGTCCCGTCCGCGCTCTTCGCGCTTACGTCGACCGGACTCAAAGCTTTCGGACCTCAGAGCAACTCTTTGTCTGTTACGGAGGCCAGCAGAAGGGAAAGGCTGTCTCCAAGCAGAGGTTAGCCCACTGGATAGTGGATGCTATCGTCTTGGCTTACCAGTCCCAAGACGTGCCTTGCCCGTTCGGGTTGCGAGCACACTCAAGGAGTGTTGCTTCTTCCTGGGCGCTGGCTCAAGGCGCCTCGCTGACAGATATATGTAGAGCTGCGGGCTGGGCGACACCTAACACGTTCGCTAGATTCTATAGCCTCCGTGTAGAGCCGGTATCTTCCCGCATCCTCGCCCCCAGTGGCCAGTAGCGCTAAGTGCCCGTTCTAAGTGTCGGCTTGCAACGCCACTCCCGCCCTCTGGGCCGGATACGTGCGTCTATTTTCTCCAGTTGTGTTCCCCGGAAACGGCTAACCCTGTCGAGCTCCTCCGTCACCCCTGCGGTGCCAGACGTTGCGGCCGTCTGACGCCAGGCCTGCACCCGTATGCTTGTGAAACGTGTGTGTAGGCTGGGTTCCATATGTAGCGGTCCCCTCACGGCTACCCCATATGTGTATTCTTCCACGGTACCAGCTGCCCTACTCGGCTAGCCCCGTGTCTTTCCCTTGACAGAGCCCGCTCTGTCGTCTCTGGGCGTGTTCTTTCCCCCCTGGGACCAGGCTGGAACCACCCCAGAGACTGCCATATGTTGCACTACCCTGCCAGGTTAGTCCTTATGTGTATTCTGCCACCTAGCCTTCTACGAAGGACGTGGCTCCGCAGCGTACCATCTCCCGAGACGGGCACGCTTTCCCAGCGTTATCCAATAGTCACACTGAGTGGGTCTTGCAGAAACAGCAGTGACTGACCTCCCTGCTTGGAGCCCTGACTTCCGTACCATCTAAGACGGTCCAGTGCGCTCAAGCAGGACGCTGGAAGGGCCAGCGCCCTGGCGTTTTGGTAGGGATCCCAATTCGTCGGTCAGTTCCGACGTACGTCGAACGTGACCGACTGAAAGGGAACGTCTCGGTTACGTATGTAACCCTCGTTCCCTGAAGGAGGGAACGGAGACGTACGTCCCGTCGCCAGGTGCTGTGCTTCCGCTAGGGGGCCGAGTCACTAGTTCGGCTCCTCAGCAGAAAAAGGCAATGATCAAGCATTCCACTTCCTTATTTATACCCGCGCTGCGGGGCGGTGCGTGGAATGCGTGGATCGCATGCCAATCTCCATTGGCTCGTTTTTAATACACTCGAAGTAGATTGGTCTCTGAGATCAGATCCCAATTCGTCGGTCAGTTCCGACGTACGTCTCCGTTCCCTCCTTCAGGGAACGAGGGTTACATACGTAACCGAGACGTTTTTGCTCAGGTGACCAAAATGTCCGCCCAATAGAGAATTTAAGTTTTGCTCAGCAAGAAAAGAAATTAGAGGGAACATTGGTTATGTTGTAGAGAAAATGCAAGAATACCAGAAATTAAAAGATTGTATTGTAACAAAACAAAAACAAAAATTAAAAAAGTGCATTCTAACCAACATATTATATGTAGCCTGCATATGCAACTTTATCTATACACTTTAGGAAAAAACACAGAACACAAATTTTGTTTTGCTTCTTATACAGAAATAACTTGTGTGCTGAAGTCAATCACAATCGGAGTAAAAAAGATCAACCCAGCATGTAAAACTATTTTTAGAGTTGGAGAAAGAGTGGAGATCACCTGCACTGAAAATTACTGGATCTTTCTAACAAAAGAAACCATCAAATAATTTACATGTCAAGATGATGGCCAGTGGGCTCATGAGCCTGGTTGTGAGGGTAACATTATAGAGAAACACTTCTGCATTAGGAGCTTTAATGTTATTAAAATAATGTGAATCTTGTTTCAGAAATGAGATGTAAAGTTCCATGTGACCAGCAAATGGCCATATACACTGTATTTTGATGTGTTCAGTTGATAATACAACTTTGATAACATGTTCTATGGTTTAAGAAAAAGGAAATGTGGCTGATACAGATATTTATTAATGCCATATTTTTTGGTGATCTAAAAACAGTCTAAAAAAATAAAAAATATATAACTTTGCTGTGCCCTCAGGGAAATGTGGGAAACCACCACACGTGAACTTTGCAGAGACAACAGAAATGATAAAACCTGAATACAATTCAGGGGAGAGAGTTGAATACAGATGCTTTTATAAATACACACTGGATCAGCCTGACCCCGACTCCAAATACTACACCTGTGAACAAGGAGAATGGAGAGGAAATATTAAGTGTTTAAGTAAGTATGAACATCTACACCATATACATCAAAGACATGAGGCTTTTCTCACTGTATTATTTATTTATTTATTTATTTATTTTTTAAGTTTGATGTAATCTTTTAGTTGAAGTTGTTTTTCTGGTTCTGATGAATCAATGAATGTATATTGTAACACTGACAGTGAGATGTGTTTGTTTCAGAGCCCTGTGTAGTAACAGTGGAGGAAATGGATAAAAGAGGTATAGAGCTACAGTGGGGCAGACAGCAAAAGATTTTCACACCACATGAGGATAAAATCACCTTTGCATGTCAGAGGGGAAAACGTTTCATTGAGCTAAAACAAACATGTAATGATGGAGTGATGATTTTGCCTGAGTGTGTGTGACGGAAAATAAAACATCACTGATGCATTAGCTGTACTAGAAAGCCAAAACAAATGAAGCAAAATAAATAAATAAATAAAAGGTTTCTCTGTTTTTGAATTCTTGCAATTAAAACTAAATAAATGATAAAAGCTAATTGAGCATATGTGTATTGTACAGAGCAGGGGAGAGCAGGGCACAACCTAACGCTTTTGTCTCAGTTTGTGCAAATCCCCTTGGGGTTCAGCATTTATTTTTTCCCACATTAATTACACACATTTCTAGAACAATTATGTGGTTTTGTTTCATTAATACAGTGAATACTTTTTTTCTTGATTTACCTCGAAAGAATGGAAGTGAAATTTGACAACATGCCCCATAGTTGGGATACATTGTAACATGTGAGAGGCACATTGTAACATGACCAAATGACAGCTTAAAATGTTATCTGATATAATCAAAAATATATCCAAGACAAACTAAAATATTTTGTCAATAAAATACAATTATTAACTTTTAAAAATAAAATAATTGAATTTTTTTTAAATGATTAAAAATATACACAAACATTAGTTTGACAACAAACACATCGCTAAATACAGCTATACAGCATAGTTAAAAACATAATAATAATGAATAATTTCATTATTCATTATATTATTTCATTATAATTTCATTATAAGAGTCATTATTCACTCTTCTCATGGTTTCTCAATAGAATTCATAAAAGTATAGAATATAATATATCAGATAATATATCTGTTTGCTATTTAGTTTTCTCGTTTCCTTCAGTCTGTGTTCGGTCTCGTCAATGTATGGAGTGTGTTGCTATCCTGCCTGTATTACTCACCCGAGTATCCTTGTTCATTAAACCTTCATTTGAGAATGATATTTACCTGCCTTTGCCTTCTTGCCTGTACACACCCGTGACACAGGGTAAGTGTGAATCTGCGGGTTTTTTAATTAAAGTGGTGTATGTTACCCTTTTGTTTCATGTAGTCACACAGTAAGTACACAAATACACAATATAACTTGGAAACTTTAATTTATGACACTTCTTATTCGTGTATTCGTATTTAAAAATAAACTTTTAATTTCAAATACTAAAGTCCTGACAGAAAGTAGCACGTTTTGTCCTGTTTTTGTTTCTCTTGCTTGGCTTCTCTTCTCTTCTTCCTTTTCATTATTTCCACTGATGGATCTTAAGAAGGAATCCCATGTATTTTGCTCATATATTATGTTATTGTTTGTATACTGTTGTGAGCATTAATTGACAAAGATAAAATAATATAAAAACTGATGGAATCCAATATCCGTGTGACCAAAGTTAATCGGCGACCTTACATCACGCTTTAAGTTTCAAGCGTGAAATCATGCACACACAGATGACTGTTGGATCGGAAGGGATAGGCTACAGTTTAAGTTTATAGGTAAAAAAAAAATAAAAATCTTGTGCAGCTCTGCGAGGTACTAAGGATGACGTTATCACGTCGGAACTGTCATGCTAGACGTAGGCAGAAGTACGCCCTTTGGCAAAAAAAAGGTAAAACAACAATATATTCCTAATTTTGAAGTTGAAAACTGAGTGTTTTTGGTAAAGGGCGTTTGTATTAGTCTTCACACGAGTGCTTTGTAAACACGGGGGCAGTTCTTCTGCCTACGTCTAGGCATTTTTCTCAGTTTTTGCAAATATTGTAGCACAGATCATATTCTTTATGTTTAATGACCTCATTGAAAATAAACAGAAAATTAATTAGATCATATAATATTTAGTTTGACATTTAGGTTAAATGTTGATAATAATAATAATAATAAAAAATAAATAAAAATTTTCATTGAATGTGTCAACACTCTGCTACCACATGACAACTGTTTACTTATAAAGACCTTTGAGTTTAACATTTCAATGTTTACCAAAAGTCTCCTCTGTAAGATCCCGTAAATGACATCCAGCTCTTATGGTTTATAACAGACAAACATTATTTTTTCAGAGTCAGATGAGGAGGAACAACAGTTTTAGTTTGTTTTTCTTTTTTGTTTTAAGCACATTCAGATACTTTAAGTGCTTTAAGTACTTTACAGCCTGGTCTCGTTGCCAAAATGTACCTCTGGCAACATTTTTGCAAACCCCAAAATACGTATCAATATGTACATATCACTGCAGATGAGCGTGAATCTGACGTTTTGTTACATTGTTTTTTAACGTACACCTACACTAAACCCTAAACCTACCCGATAGTGTTAACAAAAGCAAATGTGACAAAAATACAATAGTAACCATATCCATTTTAGCTTGTGTGAACTCATCTTTGAGCTCTTTTATCGTAACTTCTCTTTCACGGGATTCGTACCTGAGCTGTCAGCATTGCAAGTACAAATCTGTAAAGTACAAATCATTGCAAGTACAAAAAAAAACGATAAAAAATGCTTGCTGTTTTACTGCATCTATAGTGTTCACTTCACTTTGAAACTGCAGTGATATGTACATATTGGTACGTATTTTGGGGTTTGCCAAAAAGGTTGCCAGAGGTACATTTTGGCAATGAGACCAGGTTGCAGCTTTAAATTTAACCTTAATGTATGTTTAAATATTATGAAACTTAGATACAACTGATGCAACAATGGCAGCTGAGAAGGCCATTCTTTGTGTTCTTTTTGAAGAATTTTCTGAGCCTGATGAAATCGGTATGAATACGTGTTTATTACTGCAAAATACACTCGATGTTACAGTCACTGCACTTGCCGTCCAGAATAAAAGAGAACATCCCAATCGAGTGAAGGGATTTGTGGAAACTGTGATCCCTAATTATTGTGATCCAACATTTGCCCTGCATTTCAGGATGAAAAGACAAAGATTCCAGGTTAAGGATAATCCACTTCCTACCTCCAAGACTGTGTTATGATCTATTTTTATTGTGAGTATTAGGCTTATCATTATTTCTGATCAAAGTTGTGCTATGATATTGTAATATTTACCATTATATAATCAGAGGAGTATAGAAAAGTTTGTGAAAGTGTCACTCCACAATACAAGAGCAAATTATATGAATATGTATAGTATTTTATGGACCCATTGTGCGAGCGGTCTCTTTAATACCGTGTGGTTTATATACATGTTGCTGCTGATTGGGCTGACATTTTTGACACACCCACCAAACAAGAGAAAATGTATCTCAAACCCATTGCACACCGTATTAAGTATCAAGATGCATGTTGACTAAATTCAAGCATTAATGAGAAAACAGTGTCTTCACTTTTATCTTTTTACACATTCATTTCCCACATATAATTGAATGAGGAAATTAAAAACAAAAGAAAACAGCCACAACAGATTAGCATGTTGACTACTTGAACATATATTTTGCTCTCCTTTCTTTTTGGCCAGCAAATTTCTCAATGACTCTCTGATTAAAGTCAGTCATCTCAGTAGTGTCATGACATTTGCATTGTTCAGTTAGATATTTTAGGTCTCTTACCCCCGTTGTTGTCCACAAAACTTCAGTACCAACACTTTGAAATAAAAGACAGGGAAAGCAATAAAGGGCATTGCTAACAACACATCCAGCCACTTACGTTTCTCATAAGCGCGTGCAGCTCCGAGTGCAGCTGCATCCTGTCACTGGCCTGCTGCTGGATTTGTAAATCGAGTTGGTCCGGTTCGGGATCTTCCAACGAACGCCTTGTGAAAGAATTTGGTTTAACTGCTGCCATCTCTAGGAAACTGATCATCCTAACAAGGTTTTGGTGGAGTCGTAGTGACGGTGTCGCCCGTGCACTTTCGCTTTAGTGGCCAAGAACGGAAAGTTGAATGACAGGTGACGAGAACCAATCAGATTGGATAAAATAACACGCATACAATTCTGATTCGCCAGGGACGCAGCGACCTGAGTCCGGAGGAGGATCTTTAAGAACCAATTAGAGACCAGATTCAGGTCACATGCTCCCTGTATTTTTGTATACATGTATATTTCTGGAATTTTGATGGGGGCGGCGCCCCAGCGCCCTCTATTGACCAGCCGCCACAGGTGCATTCTCTAGGCGTTTCTCAATGTCAAGGAAGGATCCTCGGAAGCCAGAATTCCGAGGATGCTACATCATCGACGTCCGTCGAAGGACTGTTCCAATGTCGAGGATCCTCGGAATTTCAACCAAGGTCTGAGTCCTTCGTTCGAAAAATATGCCATATACAGGAAAGGATGCTTACGAGTAGACTTTGCGCACTTAGCGTTCTCAAATCACCCACAATCCTATGCGCGCAGCTTTGCTATCTTGTTCAAAAAATACAAATTATCGGACGTTGGCAGAGTCGGAGCGTTAACGGGGCAATATGCTTTCAAGTGTAAGTATTTACGTTACCAAACATTTGTTATAACCGTAGTAAATATAAGTAAAGTTTAACTTTTAAATGCCAGTACAAATTACAACCGTATACAAATTACGTTATTGATGGCTAACGGACCTTTTCACTGACGTAATGAGGCTGACGTGCACTTGCTAGTGTCACAGGTCGGAGCGGACCGCGTGAGTCCCGCTCCTCCCTTATTTTTCACCTCGGGGAGGTTCCCAGTGATACCCCAGACGACCAGACACACGAGGACACTGGAGTAAAGTTTAAAATTACAAGTCTTTATTAATTTACTTAAAATTGGGGGGAAGGGGAAGTGAGGGGGCTAAAATCCAAGAGGACTGGAGAGTGAGGACACCGCCTCAGAGCTCGCCGGCTCTCTCCGCAGGAGAACCTCAGATAAGTCGTTTCGTCCTTTTTCTCAATGTTTGGCTTCCATGTCCTGCTATGTGCTCAATTGTCTCTCTTTCTTTTTCCCAGGGCGGACCTTTCGGGGGATTTACCCCACGGCTTGCTCCTTCTCCTGAACACAGGGGTGGAACGGGTAAGTACAGGGGAACGGGGCGACAGGGGTACCTCTCTCTCTCTCGGGCGTGCTCCAACGGCTTCCTTTCAGAATGAATCAAGGGGCCAGTGTCATAGAAGTCGGTACCTCCGGGGCATCCGCTGGATCTGGGTCAATACTGGGACTTTTGTTTGGCATACAGGTAAGTATAACTTCGCTCAAAGGATATCACTCACAGACTCTGTAGACACGGTTCATCAGTTTCTCTCTCCTTGTTCCAGGCTCGGTGATAGCGGTGGCTCAAGGGGGCTTGACCACGACGGTGGTGCTAGATCGGGCGCTTCTCTAGATGTCTTCACACAGGTAAGTGCAGGTAAGTATGACTTTGCTCAATGGATATCACTCACAGACTCCGTAGACACGATTCATCCGTTTCTCTCTCCTTGCTCCAGGCTCCGTGATAGCGGTGGCTCAAGGGGGCTTGACCATGACGGTGGTGCTGGATCGGACGCTTCTCCAGGTGGTTTCACATAGGTAAGTGCAGGTAAGTATGACTTTGCTCCGGGAGTATGTAGCGTTCCCCTCTCCTCTCCTCGGGCCCTGCACACGCACACACAATTTCCTCCGACACAAGCACGTATCAATGGCTATTCAAGAGAGTGCTTACTTGGCTCCGGTCGTGCTACCCCCGTAGAGACAGAGAGTAGGGTGAGGTTCACAGCGTGAATGGTTAGGGCTAGTTACTCCGCCAGCTTCGGGATCGTACCTTCCCCAGAGAGTGGGTCAGCCTGGATAATGGTCTCTGGGACGACACGCACACACACAGCACAACACAGCAGATTCCAAGTGTACACTCTCAAAGTCAAGATGCTGACTCACCCACGGCACTCTACACACTAACCAGGTGTACTTAAGGTCCAGAGACCACTTTTCCCGCGTTGTTTATCTCGGGGGGGGGGGGGGGGGGGGGTCGCTGAAGCGCTGGTAGAGCAAAGAACCAACGAAAAGGACGTTGCTGCTACACCACCCCGGCGGCTTTCACTGTCCGCCGTCTCTGGCTCTCCGCGGTGGGGCCACTCGTTTTCCTAGTTTCAACGTCACAAGGCTCACAGATGATAAACTTCCGATGAAGTTGTTACTGTATACGTTTCTCAGGGTACTCACACATTGATCAACCCGTGTGCTCGTCTTGTTCTCTCTTCCAGTGTCTGGCTCGCGTCCTGACCGCTGTGCTCTCTCTCCCGAAGGGATTTGCTCATTAGCACTTCCGGCAACTGTCCTGCATGTAACTTCTCAGAATCTGACACACACTTGACACTTGAATCACAATGCAAAACTCGGTCTGTATTATACTCAGCCTCGTCTCTTTTCTTCTCTTTATAGCTCTCCGGATCTTTGATCGCTCAGTCCACAATATCCACCTCGTGTTATCCTTTGTTTGCCCAGATGCCCAGATCCTCTCGCCGCAACGGCTGGAAGCGCCTACCACCACGCTCAGCTTGAGCCCGACCCGGAACTAACAGCTGCGGCTGTGTGTGACCGCTGCAACGACAGACCCCGACTGACTTCTGGAGGCCCTCTTTGTACTCCTCCTACCTCCCCTTCACCCAATCCGGAGATCGCGCTGTTTATTGGAGCACCTGCCGCCGATTCTCTATGATTAGGGACTTTAAGCAACAGCTGCGAATGGAACGGCAACGGTGTTCTGACGTTGTATTGCGCATGCGCGACTTAAACTGCCACTTCGTGACGTTCTACTGTAACCGTCTACTACGGGAGAACAGCTGATTTGCCGTAGTCGTTACAACGTGAAAGATTAGGTAAGTAAATGTTATGTTTTATGGTATATGACATTGTAATTGCATCAGTATATGATTGTACCACTAGTCTTTTATTTAATCTGTGTTGATATGTTTTAAACTTAAGCTAATTTGAACGTTTTTTTCCGTTTGAACAAAGATATGTCTGCTGTTGGCAACAACACCTCAGGCAGCATTGAGGTTAGAGCTGATGTGAAGAGAACAATGTAAGTATTGCCTAAACATCCTCTTAAAAAACATGTTCAATGTTTTACTATGCTATACAAATATTTTTTAATGTTGGGTAAAGAAGATTAACAAATCAGAAATAGATTAATACATTAATTATTAGTTATTATTATTACTTATCTTAAATGACAGTTAATTATACTTACATTTCAAAAGTGAGCTATAGCTACTTCATGTTTCTTGTTGATTAGAGCCCCTATGGAGTGGACAGAGAAGCATGATGTACTTCTCTGTAGAGAAATCCTAGTCACAGAACCATACAGGTACAAGAAGGGCAGTGTTGACAAGGGCAAGGCCTGGTCAACAATAGCAGACACACTGAATTGCTCTCAAGATCCTAAATTTAAGGTTATGCAGAGGTCAGTGAGGGAGAGATTCACCTTGATACAGGCTAAATACAAGGCCAGAAATAACAAAGATGAGAAGAGCAGTGGCACATCAACAGAAACAACAGAGCTTGATGATCTAATAGAAGAAATAACAGAAAAAGAAAGAGCAGCCGAGGAAAACAAATGGAGTGATGAGAATACGAGGAAGATAGAGACAGACAGGGCCAAAGCAGAAGAGGCGAGGAAGAGGGCCATGGAGAGGGTGAGCCAGACCAACAGGAGGCTTAGTGAAGAGGGAGAGGACTGGAGAAACGACAAACGTAGGAGAAGGAGTGGGAATGACACTATTGAGTTTTTGAGGGAGAGAAGCCAGACTGAGAGGGTTCTAAGGGAAAAGGAATTGGAATTTAAAAAAATGCAAGTTGAAGAGCAAGCAAAAGCAACACAACAGGCACAAAGGCAGATGAGTGAAATGATGCAACTAATGCAACAACAGCAACAGCAAATGCAGGCAATGCAGACTATGCTACTTCAGCAACAGCAACAGCAAGGGCAAGTTCTGTCTTTTGCAATTTAAAAAAAAAGTATTTGTGATTTCATTCATAAAACATTGACATATAAATGCTTGTTAATAAGATATACAATTTGGTAACATAAAATATAAAATGTTTAATACAATTTTGTGCTATGTATATTGTGTGTTTGTGTACTAAACTAACTATATATAAACAAATATTTTTTTGTTCATATCAAAATAATAAAATATGTTATTATAAAATGTCTCAATCTTTTTAAATTCTGTTTATATTGTGTTTACAATATATTTACTTATTTATTGATTATTTGTTAATTTATTTATTTATACATGCATACGTAGCACAGTATAGCTGTGCATGTGTTACCTCATGAAAAATAGTCACGAATGTGTGGAGGATCCAAGTTAAAAAACTGCGATGTCTGATTACCATACAGACAAGTAAGTGCATTTCTGAACAATGCAGATACAACATACATTTTTCCAACACTACTCAAACCAATTTTTAAATTCTTTTTGAAGTCCATGAACTTGAAGTAGTTTGCTATGTCCCCAAACATCCATTCCACAGACACTCTGACTTCACTCATTCTTTTGTTGAACTCGATCATCTGAGGGGTGAGGTGAACATGACGAAATGGAGCTTGCAGATGCACACGCAGTGGGTATGCTGGGTCACCGTACACACACATTGGATGACCATCTACAGACATGGCATGATGTTCCAGCAGTGTCAATAGACCAGATTCTGCCAGCATTCCTGAGTCATGCTTCTTTCCCTCTGTTAAAATGTAATTTAAAAAAAATATATATATATATATATATATATATATATATATATAAAAAAAACATTAATATATATATATATATATATATATATATATATATATATATATATATATATATATATATATATATATATATATATATATATATATATATATATATATATATATATTAAAGTTAATGATAATGTTTCTAAAGATGGTAAAGCATTCAGACTGACCTACAGGGCCGTACAGATGGGCAATCAAACCATTAGGAATGGCTACTGCCTGATATTTTAAACTGTGAATTCGTTTGTGACCATTATATAGGATCCTCTGTGTTACACCTGGTCTGGCAATGGGTCGTACAGTGCCATCTATGAATCCAAAGCAATTGTCAAGAGGGGCTCCTATTTGGTGGATGCAGTCAGCATATGTTTCCAGTGCTGCAGGGTTCAGTATGGTGTCATTCAGGCACGTGCAGAGGGGGGGGCTTTGGGTGCTCGAGCCCCTGCCCTTTTTCAAAATGAATCAAAAGTGCCCCTCTCAGACAAATATCAATGATAATATCGTGGTCAATAAAACTAAATAAATGTAATTATTATAACATGACAATGTATACAATAGTAACGAACGGCTCAAAAGTCGGACAATTTCTGTTGAGGCGTTGCCGTAACGCGTTGCTATGGGTCGCGTGCGTTTTGATTGACAGCTGATTTTCCACGGTTCGGAAGCGGCTCTCGAGCCAAATATGGTCCTTTCAGAGAGTGTGTGGCCTCGCGGGAAAAAAGTAAGCCAATGTTTTTTTTTTCATCCATAATCAGAGCTAATGTGTTGATTTAATTACAAATCTATATATTAGCTATATATTTTAAAGTATTACACAATTCACCAATGCCCGTTTGTCATGTATATACACCAAACAATCGTGATCTGGCAAAGCAAGTTCAAATTCCAGTGGGCGATGTGAAACGGTAATTTTCTGTTCTTATTCATAAATCGGTTGAAAATTACATGGACAGACGAACTAACGTTTGTGGAATGATTTCCTGCGGTTTGTCTCATTTTATAAATTGCATCACTGACAAAATGAATTTTAACAAACAAATCCCTGCACAAAACCACAGCAGCAAAAGTCGCATTAATGGTAAGTAGTGTTAAATTCACTTGTATTTATGTATATTGATACACCGTTTACTATTTCATGAAACTATCAAAGTTAACAAAACCCAAGTGCCACCGGCTCCTACAGGCCTATTAAGCGAAGTGTAGGCTGGCGAAATGGTTACATGAAAGGAAAGGACTTATTACCATTTTTTAATATTATGTAGCATTATGAAAGAAGTCTCTTATGTTCATCAAGCCTGCATTTATTTGATAAAAAAACAGCAATATTGCGAAATATATTAAAAAAATGGTTTTCAATTTTAAAATAATTTAAAATATAGTTTATTCCTGTGATCACAGCTGTATTTTCAGCATCATTACTCCACTCTTCAGTGTCACATGATCATTCCGAAATCATTCTAATATGAGGATTTAATGTCAATGATGGAAACTGCGATACTCTTTTCAAGATTCTTTGATTAATAAAAAGTTTAAAAGTATATATAATAATTTTTCACAATATTAGGCTACTGTTTTTTCTGTATTTTTGATTAAATAAATGCAGGCTTGATGAACATAAGGATATATATATATAATTTATATATTGCCCCTTTTTTACATTTGAGCCCCTGCCCCTGACGAACTCTCTGCACGGCCCTGGTGTCATTCCACTGAGTTATCCTCTGGTGATGTGCAGAATATATGTAGTCCAGCACAGCGTTTGTGGCCATGCACAGGACTGGAACTTGTCGTTGACCAAATCTTTGCATCATATCACTATACCGGCATGGTTGGTATGTCAGCCTTTTAAGCAGCATACACAGCGCCTCAACTCCTCCCACAACACTTCTCTGATCACAAGCGATCTCGTTGGGAATCCCGAGAACATCAGCCAGAATTGGTAGGTCACATTTTCTGACGCGAAATTCATTTAGGCATTCGTCTTCTTCCATGTTATCAAGGTTAAAAGGCAAGTATTGCTTACAAGGTAAATCTAGGTTTTTAGACTTATTCACATCATACAAGAGTAAAAACTCTTCTTCTGACAATAGATTATTATTTAATGCCAAAAGCAACCCTTCTCTTGCTTTTTTGAATGACATTTTTTGTAGTTCAATAAATGAATGAAATCCGCGTTGCGCTGTCTTGTTTAGGGTTGCTTAGTGATTTTTACGTTCTCGGCTTCGGCGAGTAGCAGTTAAAGTCGCGCATGCGCAATACAACGTCAGAACACCGTTGCCGTTCCATTCGCAGCTGTTGCTTAAAGCTACACTGTGTAACTTTTTTAGTCTATTCTTAGCTAAAAACACTTAGTTCTTTCAAAAATATATGTGCTCATTAATGTATATTTACTTCTTTCAAGTAATAAAGTATTCTCGTAAGTTTATAATATGCCATTGAAAATACATAAGGTAATGGGATCTAACGGTGGTCGCCATGTTGCTCCTCCATCTTGAAAGTACATTAGCCAACGAGGGACATACCCGTAAATTCAAGCTTCGCCATTCGCGTTTTAACCGGTTTTAACACTGTGCGCGTCAACTTGTTCAGACTTGTCTGGTGCATGCACAGAGAGTTTTCATCTCAGCAGCTCCAGTAACAGAGTTATACGGAGTTTTCCTGGCTTGTTTATTCCTCAAAAGTCTGTTTTTCCTTGTGTGGTATTTCTGTGCGTTAATAACTCCGTAAGTAATAATAGTTATTGTCATTGTGGATGTGTTTCAGAGTGTGTCATCGCGTAATTCAGTTGATGTCACCTCAGAAGTATTTTTGTGTCAACATACAATAGCGTAATGCTCACCTATTTGAATAATCATTCAGTTATTAACAATGTTTATTCGTTTATAGAAAATATTTGCTTGTAATGTATGTTGATGGAAATATGTATCAGGTCTGATCAGCATATTAACACTTGTTATACAGAGCTAAACCTGCGCACACACTTTTGTAACCGGACACCGCTTGTTAGCAGCGGCAGCTCCGCTCCTTTTAATGCAGCTGCATTTAGCGCCTATATATGGTACAATAAGCTCTGGTTTACGGTTACATTATACAAATGTAACTTATAAGTGTAGTTATACAGTTCTTAACTGTGTATATTCTGTCATGTCATTATCATGTATATTTACCATCCTAATTTGTTCTCTCACAGAAACCACATTTATGTACATATCCATGCAAACCTGTTTATGCCTTGCAATTGGATGACTGAATAAACATTACTATCATCAAAGTTCACTCTGGATTAGCTGCAGTTCTTTCTAGCCGAATAATTAGGCCAGTTGAGTTCCAACCATCCCACTGCGCACAGAATATCCCACAGGCACCGTGTCGAATGTGGACGAGGTCGAACAGGAAGCCATATTAATCTTGGACTAAATCGGCCACCGTAGGAGTTAAAACGAAATCGGAATTGAACAGAACAGAAACTAAAATTCACTGGATGGTCATATACCAGTTCACCACTAGATGGGGGAAAATATCACACAGTGTAGCTTTAAAGTCCCTATTTTTGGCGCGGGGACGGGAACCCGGAAGTAGTGGTGTTTGATCCGGGCGGAACAAATCTCTGCCACTATGGTTCCGCCCCAGGAAAAGTCACACTGTGACATCAGCCTGTTCCATTTACTTGTTCTCCGAATGCTTAAGAGGAGCCTCGCCTAGCCTCTGAAGGAAGTGACTTGGAAGGATCAGTCCTGCAGAGGAAGGATCCTTAACATTGTGTAGTGATTATTACTCAATTCACCGATGACGTCAGTGATTTTTAGATCACGTGTCACTTAAGGTGTGGTTATGAGTGTATCAGATGACCCCCCCCCCCTTTTTGATACGGGGCACCAGCTAAGAATACTATCTTAACAATATAAGAACACTCTCAAAGGAGCTGTTCAATAATTCAGAATGAATGTAAATTAGAGGGAGTTGGTCAGCTGATTTATCTGAAGGATTTGTGAGTCTGGATAACTAGTAGAGTCTTTGATCATCAACACAATGAAGACACAGTGTAATAGGGCTCGGGCGTATGACGTCATTACTTTGCGTGGCGGCCATGTTGATGGCCTCATTTGCTGCTACTCGGACTACTGCGCACTGTTTATAGACGTGCTCCCTCTCAGTCGTGTGTCTTAATTTGGCGTTATTATTGGAAACCATGGTAAACCGTTGCTGCATTGTGGGGTGTAACACTAGATCACATAATCGCCATGGGAAAAAGTTCGATTTGGATTTGGATCGCGCTTGTAAGACAAACTGTTACATGGGGATATGGTGTTGGCTGATCGCGGCTTTGACATAAAGGACAGTGTGGGACTTATGTGTGCCGAGGTAAAGATCCCTGCTTTCACAAAAGAACGCTGTCAGCTGGATGCAAGAGATGTGGGGAGCACAAGAAAAAATGCCCACCTCCGAATTCACGTGGAAAGGGTGATTGTAACCGTCCGCAACAAGTACACTATTTTGTCAGATAAAGTACCGATTCACATGGTGTTGCCAAGCAAGGACGAAGACATGACATTCCTCTATAAGATTGTGTATGTATGTTGTGCTCTGACAAACATGAGCCCTAGCGTTGAAATAAAATAAATGTGCATTAAATACAGCCATAAGTGTCTGTTGCATCCATACCCACAATCTTCAAAATAAATATACTTAAATCAATATAATGTGCAAAAGCAAGAAGTGTCACACAATCAGATATTTTTCAGTGTTTATTTGCAAGTGGTGCAACCTGAGAACACAGAACGGTGCAGAATGCTTCAAGGTAAAAGGTTAACGTTACATAGGCTTCATGATCTGCAGCTTCTGAACCCATCCATTTGTGAACTGCAAATTTCATATGAATCCAAACCGTTAATAGTTCTAATTTTGTCCATATACCGGTCCCTGGCTTCCCTATTTAACGTATCCCGGTAAATTCCACATCCTTTTCGGGATTTTAACATAGTTTTTCTTTCTCCCAACTCCGCTTCTCCTTGTTCGATTTGCTGTATGTTTACATTCGCGAGGCCATCAACATGGCCGCCACGTCCCAGAATGCAACGCAGCGCCCGAGCCCTATAAAATGAATGAAGTTTATTAACAATAGATATGCAAGAGTAAATACTTCAATGATTAATAATGCTAGTAATTAATATACACTTCTAAAGGATAGTAAACTAATAACCAAAAATAAAAGTAATGAATGAAACAATAAACTGATAAATGATATGAACACAGAATGGATAAATGCAATGCTGTTGAACAGAATGTAGCAATGGAAGAGAATTGTATGGGAATGCTTCTTATGGAAACCACCTAATGGTTCTAGCGAATGGTGATAAATAAATGCTTACTTATCATTAAACAAATAATAAACCTATTTGGAAAACATATGCTGCATGTATAAACTAATGCCAAGGTCTCTAGACAGAGGTTTGGTAAGTTTATATTTACGTTCCAGACAGTCGGGGGATCGGTCCAGCAGTAGAGACGTCTTCCACTGGTTATGCGGGTAGCGTGCAGTGGGGAGGCGCAGAGCTGCGATCCAGTAGTCGTTGCCACGCTGGGCTGAAGGATGCAGAACTTTGGTTGCGCCGAGAGGGTCCTTAGGAAATGGACCAGGCAGCTGGGTCAGTCGAATCTTCACAGGGTCCGTTGCAGGCTGGCTGCGTCACTGAGGAGCCGTGTGGGACAGGCAATGTCTGCCGATGCAGAGGTCCTTGGTGGACCGGGCTGTGCTGCTGGAGTCGTCGAAAGGGTCAGATAAGATCTCTCAGTGAGAGAATCCTTCTTGCAGCTAGAGTGCAGCCAAAAGCAATATAAAAGGTTTCGCTCGCAAAAGCTTAACCTCAACAGTCTTGTAGTCTCTTTCCTCGTCAGGTCAGAAACTCAGGACGTGATGTGTCTGTTAGTGTCTCCTTCCCCGTCGGGTTAGAAACGCAGAACAAGGGTGTGTCTACCCGGGGGACATATTTATCCCTTTCCGATGAGGAGGAGATTGAAATCCGGCGCCTTTCCGATCCTGGAGTGTGATTGGCCACTGATGTCCGAAGTAGCCCAGATGTTGCCCACCCTAGTGTGGAACTCATTTGCATAGCATAAAGTGACATGTCAAGACAATGTCTTTAATGTTTTACCCATGCATTATTTCTTTACCAAACCTCTTTTAAAATATAAAAGGCATCGTATGGAGCAGATAGAGACCAAACATGATAAGAAACGGTTCAGTCATCGTCCACACATTTGTTTGTCTGTTAATGGATCTGTCCCTTGGACTGTTGTGTTTACAGTCAATGACCATTAACATAAACAGTGCTTGGTGTGAAGATGAAGTTGATGAGTTGCAGTTTATATACATTTAAGGCCTCCAAACATGTGTATGAATGGATTTAGATAGATCTCTGTGGCCTCTCTTTTGCTGCTGCATCCAGGAGGTCCTGAAGGAATTTTTTATGGCAGCTCTTGCCTAAACCTTAGGAATGAGTTTGGTGGTTAAAGTCAACTTTTAGACCAATGAGAGTCCTCTCCTTGGTGGTGGTGGGTGCAGAAGGTCCCTCTTCCTGCCCAGTAAGAGGTGTCTGGCAGTTGTCTTGGCATCTTATCTGATGTTACTGAACATTTGTTTATGTTCATTCACCAAGGGTCCAATCACAGTGTGGCACCACACTGGTATCTTCCACCACACCGGTAGTTAGAGAGGGGCCTTGCCATAAACTGGTCTCTGGAATGCCATCCTACCTGATGTTCACCACAATTGAGAAACACCTTCTGTTCTCATTGTTTCCGTGTTCTCTTCCTGTTTGGTTTCTGTCGCTCCTTGTTGTCGTATTAGTTGTTATAGTTACCGTCGTTAGTTACCTGTCTTTAATTATCATTGGTTTCTCTGTTTATTTAAGCTTGTGCCTTTTAGTTGGTCTTTGCTAGTCGTTGTTTGTGGTGGATCGTGCTCGTCTTGGATCATGACTTCCTGGATGTTCCTGCGCTTTTTTTCTCCATGTTGAATATTTTTGTTAAAGTGTGCATGCAAGTGAATTCTCTTTCTGTGGTCTCTCGGCAACTGTTACAAAATGACAAAAAATGCTGGGTTAGTCCATTTTCAACCCAACTTGGGTTATTTTTAACTCAGCATTTTTTAGAGTGTACTTACTCAAAAAGAGAATTTCTGTAAACATTCTTGGCTTTGTCTTTTGGTTGTTTTCCTTTAGTTGTGCACAAAGTCAAGTCAAGTTATTATTATTATTAAAGTTATTGTTATTCATCATAATGTTCTTTTCAGTTAGATTTTATTTACTTGAATTTAAATGTTATACATATTATAATGCATGTCCCAAACTTAAGTTTGCGAAATATACTCACAAGACAGTGAAAGTGAACATGATACATTATGTTACATCACTGCATTTGGATGTGTTCAGTTCACAATAAAACTTTCTCTTTTTTAACAAAATGTTCTTCTGCACATCCACAAAGTGGTCTGGTATGAAAGAGTCCTCCTTTTGACTTTGTAAATGATTCAATTATTGATCACCCATCATACAAATAGAGACAGAAAACTAAAGTTCAAGCCATTTGTGACATGAGAGTTCAAAATGGGAGTTCCTGTACAATTCATCTGCTTTTCCTGTTTTCTGTGTTTTGTTACTGGTGTGCAAGGTCAAGGTGAGTTTATTCATTTTTAGTAGAATGGTATACATATAATAGAGACATCTAACTTAACACTTTTTAAATAACCTTAAATGGTTTTAAAGTGTGTTAACTACATCTTTGTGTGTGTTTTGTTTGAGCTTCTCAGAATGTCTTTGAGAGGATATTACATATGAAAACATAGAATCACCTATACACTGGCTATGTTACCATCAGAGTCAAATTATTCCTTGCTTTAGTAGGAAATGCTTCTTATTTTTAGTCATAAGGGTGTTAACTTGTTTGTACCCTGGAAGAATTCAAAGTGTAAAGGTTGAGCATGAGTGAGATACCTCCGGTTTCCAGTGAAGGATCAAGCGCGTAGTCAGTGGCTAAAGGCTGCAAAGAATCATAAATATGGAGAGAATGCTGCGACCGAAAAGAGAACTTTTCAAACTGGATTACCAGAAACACTTTGATTCAAA
Source organism: Gobio gobio (assembly GCF_949357685.1). Classification (NCBI taxonomy): domain Eukaryota; kingdom Metazoa; phylum Chordata; class Actinopteri; order Cypriniformes; family Gobionidae; genus Gobio; species Gobio gobio. The sequence continues at coordinate 29,028,235 of NC_137120.1, forward strand.
GCACCACTTTAATTATTCTTGTTTCTCTCAGTTTTCACAGAGATAACCTGCACAGCACCTGACATACCGAATGGTTATGTTGATGAGCAAGTGCAAGTGTATCAGAAAGATGCCATATTAAAATACATATGTTTAGAAGGGTTCAAGCCTAGAGAGGGAAGCCCCAGATGTGCTAAATTTGGCTGGACTCTAAACCCAAAATGTGAAGGTAATGCAGCACTGTTACATAATAAAACATTCATATGGGAAATAATATAAAAAATTGTACTGTCTGTATAGCCATTTATAATGGGGATGGTGTCACGGACCTTTTCCTGGACCGTTCCCACCTGGTGGAATTACCTGCCTATCTCAATTTGTGCGGCCATTTTCAAAAAACGTCTAAAGACACATCTTTTCCAGCAACACATGATGAATCTAGAATAGTACTTATCATTCTATTCATTGTCTGTCTGTCTGTCTAATTTAAAAAAAATAAATAAATAAATAAATAAAATAAATTCTGTTCTATGCTAGATTAACTGAGACCTGTTACAGCACTTGCATATTGTTGATATTGTTGCCCTTGACTGCTCTAGCTGCTTCTATTGCCCTCATTTGTAAGTCGCTTTGGATAAAAGCGTCTGCTAAATGACTAAATGTAAATGTAAATGTAATGCCAAAACATCAGTGGTGTCATACATGAACTGAAATATTGTATAAAAAAAATAGAAAATAAAAAAACAACTTAAAAAGTGCATTCTAACCAACATATTATATGTAGCCTGCATATGAAATTGTATCTATTCACTTTAGGAAAAAACAGAATTCAAATTTTGTTTTGCTTCTGATACAGTAATAACTTGTGTGCTGATGTCAACCACAATCGGAGTAGAAAAGATCAACCCAGCGGGTAAAACTATTTTTAGAGTTGGAGAAAGAGTGGAGATCACCTGCACTGAAAAATACTGGTTCCGTCCAACAAAAGAATCCATCAAATCATTTATATGTCAAGATGATGGGCAGTGGGATTATAACCCTGGTTGTGAGGGTAAGATTATAGAGAAACACTTCTGCATTAGGAGCTGAACTTACTGTATGTTATTAAAGTAATGTGAATCTTGTTTCAGAAATTAGATGTGAAGTTCCACGTGACCAGCATGTGGTTTGGCCGTACTATTACTTCAGGGGAGATATGAATTTGGGAGTAAAAAAATATTACAGATGTGAGCGTGGATATGATCAAGTGGAAGCAGTGACCACATGCACACGAGACGGATGGACACCAAAACCACAGTGTAGTATGTGCTGATATGTTACAATTTGTGCATATTATTTAACATATAATATGAATTCTAATTAATAATGGATATTTGTTAACAGAAAAAATGTGTGCAGCACCAAACATCACAAATGCGCAGATTGTGGGAGATCAGAGACCAAACTACAGAATCTCTTCAATACTACACTATAAATGTAATCCTGGGTTTGAACCAGATCAGCATGTACAAATCACCTGTAATTCCCAGAGTAAATGGACAGGAATACAGCAATGCACTGGTATGATTTTATTATTATTGATTATTTTACTATAATAATTAAAAAAAATCATAATTTTGATTTTACTGAATTCCAAGTATTTGCAATGTTTCAAAGATTGAAGTATGTTTGAACACTGATAGCATGTGAAGGCAGCATTAATGTGGCATCTTCCTCCACTGACAGCCAAACAACAGTAGCTGTGTATTCTAATTGAATCAGTCTAATTGATAAGTTGGAAAATGTTATCAATAAAACAAAAATAATTCACAAAATGAATTAATATCAAATGTCAACCAGCTATTTTTCTCTTAAGACAAACAATCTCCATTGATGCTTTTGAGATTTACTCTCATTGAGAATGAAATTGCCTTGAATGCTCTGAGGTGCAGCAAGACAATAAAACAAGTACAATTCTTAATTTTTACAAATATTGTAGCACTGGCTGTATTCCTTATGTTCGGCCTTCAGCCCTGTTATCCAAGTTATAAGAAAAACAAAACATTTTCAGATCATAGACATTTTTTCATTCATTACAAATCAACCTTTAATAGAAAGCTATGTAGCACCTACTGAGGCTTAATTGTATGCTAAATGTAATCCCCTGCTGATTTTGATTAATAAATAATGAAATCATACAAATCAAGGTTTTTATTATTTGTCACAATTCGGAAACTGCATCGCAAAAATTGCAAACCTCATTGAAAATCAACAGAAAATGAAATGGCTCTTATAATATTTAATTCGACATTTAGGTTAAATGTAAATAAAACAAACAAAACTATTAAAAAAAATATTGACCCTGTTCATTGAATGTGTCAACTCAGCTACCACATGACAACTGTTTACTTCTAAAGTTAAAGACCTTTGAGTTTAATGTCAATGTTTACCAAAAGTCCCCAGAGTAATATCCCGTAAACGACATCCAGCTTTTACATTTTATAAAAGACTAACTTTATTTTTTCCAGTGTGAGATAAGAAGGATCATCTAGGTCAACTAGATAGAAGACGACAACCGTTTTAGTTTTAAGCACATTCAGATATGTTACTTTTTCTACCTATGTATGTTTAAATATTATGAATATCAGATTAATTCATATAATAATGTTCTTCTTCAAATATAAAGAGAGGGAAAAATCCAACAGGTTTAACCTGTAAAGCACAGCCTTGAACTCATCAGATATTCATCAGGAACTGTCCTTCCTGTTTACATGTTACATATATATGACTTAAGAAGTTTGGGAACTTGACCTTTGGTTTGTCCAAATGTGTCATGATCCCGGTTCTGTGTCTTTTGTTTTGTGACTTCTATGTCGAAGTGCATTCTCTGTTCTCATTGTTTCCGTGTTCTCTTCCTGTTTGGTTTCTGTCGCTCGTTAAATTCTAATTAATGATGGATATTTGTTTACAGAAAAAATGTGTGCAGCACCAAACATCACAAATGCAGAGATTGTGGGAGATCAGAGACCAAACTACACAATCTCTTCAGAAATACACTATAAATGTAATACTGGGTTTGAACCAGATCAGCCTATACAAATCACCTGTAATCCCCAGACTGAATGGACAGGAATACGGCAATGCACTGGTATGATTTTATTATTGTTGTTATTATTTTCTTTAATCATAATCATATTTTAGATTTATAACTGAATTCCAAGTATATTTTGCAATGTTTGAAAGATTAAAGTATGTTTGAATATTAATCTTAGTTTTTTTTTGACAATGTCCTAACGGACAGATTGATTAATCTAATAATGTTCTTATTTAAAGAACACTAGACAGTTAAAAATATAACAGGTTTAACCTGTAAAGCACATCTGTGGACACACAATATTTTGGCTATTTACACACAATACAAGAGGTATTTACTTTGTGTCCTTTTGCTTCCTGTTTATGTTACATAAATATGACGTAAAGGGATAGTTCACCCAAAAACGAAATTTGTATGTTTATCTGCTTACCCCCAGGGCATCCAAGATGTAGGTGTCTTTGTTTCTTCAGTAGAACACAAATGAAGATTTTTCCAACCGTTGCAGTGTGATAGTCGTGTAATGCATGTCAATGGGGATATTTTAGAGTATGAGAGCAATGAGAGTATAAACACATAGACATACGAATCCTTATTAAACCATGCGGTAGACATTGATGTCTTAAGACACGAAACGAGAAACCGAACAGTATTTATGTTATTTTTTACCTCTTATCAGACAAATGTCATCTAGTATTCCCAGCGCCATAACTTCCGGCGAATAAGGTCAAAATACTTGCGTGAGCAAAGATATATATACGTAGATGCCTCATTCGACCCATCCACGCAGGCACTAATGAGGAATCTATGTATATATCTATGATCAGGCCGGTATTTTGCATGTATTTTGACCTTATTCGCCGGAAGTGATGGCGCGGGGAACAGCTGATGCAGAGCCATAGAAAAAAATGTAATACAATTTTAAATATGGATATTTTTCTTACACAAACGCATCGATTCGCTTCAGAAGGCCTTTATTAACACCCCGAAGCCGTGTGGAGCACGTTATTTGACGGACAGATGCATTTTAATGGACTTCAGAAACAGAGCAACTATTACTGCTATTATAATGTAACTCAGATTTTATTTGTCTGAAAGAAGAATGTCATATACACCTCGGATGACTTGAGGTTGAGGAAATCATGGGCTAATTTTCATTTTCTGGTGAACTATCCCTTTAAGAAGCTTGACTAGCCTTAGGTAACTTAAGAGAATTTCTGTAAACATTCTTGGCTTTGTGTTTTTGGTTGTTTTCTTTTATGTGTGCACAAAGTGAAGCAAGTTATTATTTTTTCCTCTTAATATCCTTTTCAATTAGATTTGATTGAATTTACATGTTACACATACATATAATATATACACATTATAATGCACGCCCCAAACGTAAATCCATTTACGAAATATACTCTGTGAACTGCATGATACAGTAGGTTATATCACTGTATTTTGATGTGTTCAGTTGACAATAGAACCTTAATAACATGTTCTATGGTTTAAGAAAAGGGTTATGTGGCTGATACAGATATTTATTAATGCCATATTTTTTGGTGATCTAAAAATAAAAAATAACTGTGCTTTGCCTTCAGAAAAATGTGGGCCTCCACCAAATGTGGAATTTGCAGATACAACAGAATTGACAAAAAATGAATACAATTCAGAGGAGAGAGTTGAATACAGATGCTTTAATAAATACACACTGCTTCAGCGTCACCCCTACTCCAAATACTACACCTGTGAACAAGGCGAATGGAGAGGAAATATTAAGTGTTTAAGTAAGTATTAACATCTACACCATACATCAAAGACATGAGGCTTTTCTCACTGTATTTTATTTTATTTTATTTTATTTTTGTAAGTTTGATGTAATATTGTAGATGAAGTTGTAGATCTGGTTCTGATGAATCAATGAATGTATATTGTAACACTGACAGTGAGATGTGTTTGTTTCAGAGCCCTGTACAGTGACGGTGGAGGAAATGGATGAAAGAGGTATAGAGCTGCGGAAGGGTGGACGGCAAAAGATATTCCCACTGCATGAGGATATAATCACCTTTGCATGTCAGAGGGAAAAAAAACCTTTAAATGTCAATGCCCTAATACAATATTGTAATGATGGAGTGATGATTTTGCCTGAGTGTGTGTGACAAAGAGAATAAAACACTGATGCACCAGCTGTACTAGAAAGCCAAAACAAATGAAGCAAATTGAAATAAACCCTTTTTCCCAATTCAGTTTCTCATCATTGTGTTGTAAGGTTAGTTGTTTTGTACACTGGACTAGTATTTTCTTAGCAGAAGCTTTAGAAAAATTAAATAACTTAAAAACAAATAATGTCTACAGGGTTTTTTAACCTGGTAAGGAGCCGTGCAATCAGTGAGATAATGTATAATCCATTTATTATATTAAAAATAGTGCTTAAGAGCTGGGACACTTGATTACAAAATCATATAATACGGTCTCATGTAAATTAATCTCATACATAATTGGTTAATAAATGTGACATTACAAAGTGCATGTGACAGAGAATATATGACTATTGCTCACTTGTATCCAACTCTTCTTACATATTAACCAAGGGTTCAAGGTTTGGTTGGTTAATAACTGGGTATGATAAATTCAATCATACATTTAAACTTCACACAGGGACCACTTGGTGGTGCAATTGATCAACAGATTCTGAAAGTAGATATTTAGCAGCTATCTATTGTTTTGATGGGAGAGTAACACTATACTTGAAGAGGTGTGGATAAGACTGACATGACACCTTCATAATCAGCCTTTGTACTGTCATGGATTTTTTTTTCAGTGGTACAAGTTGAATTTGTCATTAAAAGGTCATTGGGCCCTATTTTAACGATCTGAAACGCAAGTGTCAAAGCGGGAAGCGCAAGTAGCTTTGTGGGCGGGTCTCGGCGCTGTTGCTATTTTCCCGGCGGGATAAATGGCTCTTGCGTCCGGCGCAAATCTAAAATGGGTTGGTCTGAAGTAGCTTCATTATTCATAGGTGTGGTTTGGGCGTAACGTGAATAAACCAATCAGAGCGTCATCCAACATTCCCTGTAAAAGCAGGTGCGCAAGTTCCATTATGGATTGCTATTATTATGGCGTATTTACCAGGCGCACGCCAGGAGCGGTTCACAGCCGAGGAGACTGATGTGCTTGTAAGAGCAGTGAAAGACAGAGAAGTTGTGTTGTATGGGGATGGGAGAAACCCACCCAAAATAGCGTCGGTTAAACAGGCGTGGGAGGAAATAGCCACAATTGTTTCATCAGCTGGCATCCCCAGCACGTCGCACCGGTGCCGCAAGCGCTAATGACATCAGAAGACGTGGAAAGTCCAAGCTTGCCAGCATCAATCAGGCACGCCGTGTAACGGGAGGTGGATCTGCCTCTACTCAGGACCTGACGCCAGCAGAGGACATCGCTGCGTCCACACTCACCGATTTTTTTTCCTGGTTCTTGACGGACAAACCAATTTGTTAGATGTCCTTATATAGCCTACATATATGTCTTGCCAGAAGTTGCCACTATTGGGCAAACAGGTCTTATCCTTAATTATTAGACTACAAGCCTGAATAATTTGTAAGCTAGATTTATGCCTATTTTTTCCACATCTTCGTGGCACACCACAATGATTTCCGTCATCTCATGTGTTAATATTTTTTAGTGTAACAATTTATGATTTGCAAAAATAACTGTTGCATCTGTGTAGATTACATGAGCAAAGTGTATGCGCGTTGTGCACGCTATACATTATGGTCAAGCATGCGCCCTTAAAATAGCATAATGAACAACGCGCAACGCGCCACTGACTTTAGACTAGGTTTTTTCTGGTCAGTGGCGCAATTGTTTAATGGAACAGCAAAATAGCACCAGGGATTGTTTGCGCCGGAACACGCCTCCTTTTTTTGCGCTGAACCGCCCAGGTAGCGCAAGTTCATTCACTAGTTTAGCGACGTGCTTCTGTGGAGGGAAAAGCGCGCTTTGCGCGGGTGCAAAATAGGAATGACACATGCGTCGGTGTACAAAGTCAATTGCGCTGGGTGCAAGATAGGGCCCATTAAGTGTTAATACTCTGTCAAATTATTGCATAACAGCGTCATGAATATTTTTCAGCTGATAATGTTTTTTTTTAAGTTTCCTCCACCAGCTCCAACAGAAGGTCAGATAATAGACACTTTCAAATGTCTTTAAAATATGAATAGGTGTTCGAGAAATAAAATCAATCATCCAGTAATAATAATAATTAAAATGGATAGAATTATTATTTCATTGCATTTGGAGACTGATTCACCCAAAATTAAATGAAAACAGTACAATGGTGGATTAAGCCATGCAGCGTTTGGTCCATGTCACTGCAAAAACAGTTCATTACAGCATCCCACACATTTATATTTTCTTGAAATGATTTTTTACATCATGGATAAGTCTAGCTAAGACACCATCATAATGGCGTACACCTAACCAGTGGTGCCACTGCATCATTTTGAGGTGAGTTTTCAATGACACGATTTCCTCTATGACGTCTAGGTCAAGAAGAATATCAATGACACTGTTATGAAATTATTTGACAGAGTATTAACTCTTAATGACATTTTAATGACAAATTCAACTTGTACCACTGCAGTTTTGGTCAAGAAAAATATTCATGACATTGTTATAAAATAATTTGACAGAGTATTGACACTTAATGACCTTTTAATGACAAATTCAACTTGTACCACTGAAAAAAAGTGGTCATAAAAAAATGTATGACATTATAATGCCCTCATGACAGCCAATGTCAAAACCAACCACATAACAGTTTAATGTAATGTTAACCCATAAAGCTAAGTCGTTTCTTAAGTTTGATAATTAATCTGCTATGTCATGTTTACGACCGGTTATGTTGTCTAGGTAATGTCAAGTTGTCATGACAAAGACATCTCAAATAATGTCATTTTTGCATTTAAAATCACATAACTGAGCAAAAGACACTTAATTACAGTTGTCATAAACATGCATAAAAATTCCTTCATATTCATGACGTGTCATGTCATGATTATGAAGGTGTCATGTCAGTCTTATGCACACCTTATGGTAATAAAATAATCTATTTAATTCAGGGTTTTTAGTATTTAGACATTTCTCAAATTCTGGGAACAGGGTTGCAAAAATCATAAACCTCCGAAAAAACAACTTCTTATCATATTTAGTTTAACATCTATGTTCACAGTCAGCATTTTCTGAAGGTTAAGCACTTTTTTTCAACATTTCTTGAAATAAAAAATAAAAGTTTTTTTTTTCTGGTCCTATTTTGAACAATGATTTTGGTCCTATTTTGAACAACTTGGTCTTATTTTGCAATGTTTAAAAGTTTGAAAGTGTTGTAAATCTTCTTCAATCCCACTCATTTCTAATGCTCTATGATTCATTTACCACATACATTTTTTTAACGAAATTATAAAGATGTTTATGTGATAAATGAATCTGATGTGAATTTAAATGAATTCAAGAAGAACAATGAAATTATAAATGTCTTTGAGAGGATATTACATATGAAAACATTAACCCGAATTAGTTGACTTTACTGTAAATTTGCGTGGAAACCCATTGAACTAAACCATTTTAGTTTTTGCACAGGGTGAAACTAAACCGGTTAAGTTGTATTAACATTGAATCTTAAGTGGATGCAGTACAAATCAAGTTTACATTAGTAGTCTTTACTGAAAATCATTAGTTCACATTATTGTTTTTGAGTACGTTTTATATAAGTACTATTACGTTAAACATACAAAAAACAATATTACGAAATTATTTAAGTAGTGATAAATGTTATATTTTTGTAAAGTATTATAATTTAAAAAAAAAAACGATGCTATAAGATTGAGATTTTTTTGTATTTATTTGAAGAAATGAAACAACAACATTTCAATGTTTTTTGTATGTTTTGTTTTTTGTTTTTTAGGCAAAAAAACAGGTAAGACTTCAATGTCACTTCATTAGCAAACCTTTTTGCTTGGTAACAATTGGAATATAAACACAGAGTATTACTATATCCTTCTGAATGAGTAGACACACATTAAAACTGGAGAAGCATTTAAGCTGGAAAAGCCGTGGATTCTGATATAGTAGCTTCTCACAATTCCTTTGTGAAAATCAAATTGTAAGTATATTTTTTAATGTTCGTAACCTGGGTTTAAGTTAACTGTGGCCCAACGTGAAAAGTACTTGTTGGATGAATTAGAACGTGTTCTTAATTGATTTGGGGTAGTTGAGATGCAGTGCATATGAAAGTCCAAAGAGAATGCACAGACTTTAATACCTTCCATCACAACTTCTCCCTCAATGTTGGATTGAGATGAAGGGAAGATGGGAGCACAGCACCTTCATGCTCTTGTTGTGGATTCCAAAGTCAAGGTGGCGGAATGATAATAGATAAATGAATTTAGCTTGAATGTAAATGTTATACATAATATTGAAATTGGCAGTAAAAAAATCGTACTATTGTAAGCCCGGATATGATCAAATGGCAGCAGAGGCCACATGCACATGAGACGGATGGACACTGTGGGGTATGTGCTGATAATAATGTTACAGTTTGTGCAAATGATTTAACATATAATATGAATTCTAATTAATGATGGATATTTGTTTACAGAAAAAATGTGTTCAGCACCAAACATCCCAAATGCAGAGATTGTGGGAGATCAGAGACCAAACAAGATCAATTCAATAATACACTATAAATGTAATACTGACAACGAGAATAAAACATCACTGATGCACCAGCTGTATGAATAAGCCAAAACAAATGAAGCAAATAAAAATAACTAATCCAAATCAGTTTCTCTGTTTTTGAAGTCTTGCAATTAAAACTAAATACATGATAAAAGCTAAGTGAGCATACGTGTATTGTACAGAGTACAATGAAAAACTTTTCAAAAATGTATTGCAAAAACCTGTAAGACCAAAGAGAAAGTTGCAAATAATCACATATTTTAATGCAAATATTATTCTTCAAAATTCACTGCAGTATTTGTTACATGGTCCATGTTTACATTACAATACAAAATTATTCCTTTGTTTTCCCCTTTTATGTAGATGGTAATGAAATAGAAGGACTGACACCTGTGTAGGTTACTGTGTAGGTTGTTACCCTCTTGTTTCATGTAGTTACAGGGTAAGTGTGAATCTGCGAGCTGTAAATTAAAGTGGTGTTTGTTACCCTCTCTTTTCATGTAGTCACATGGTAAGTACACACGTACACAATCTGATATCACTTGGAAACTTAATTCAAAAAAGATTTACAACACTTCTTATTAATTTATTCATTTTTTGAAAAACTTTTCATTTCAAATACTAAAGTCCTGTGGGAAAGAAGCTTGTTTTGTCTTTGCTTCTCCTCTTCTATTCTCCTCTTCTTTTTCATTATTCCCACTGATGGATTTTAAGAAGGAATCCCATGTCTTTTGCTATTCTGTAAAATAAATAAAAAATTACACACATAAATGCTCTCATCATTTACTAATCTTTTCGCTTCCAACTAGCTGTCACCAGCGCGTGCATGAGTAAAGAGCAACGTCAAGTGTGAAGCTTTCATGATGTTCTTGCGCGAGTTTTATCTGAAACTCATGCGAGAACGTCTCGGTTACATATGTAACCTTAGTTCTCTGAATAGGGAATGAAACGCGGCATCACCGCTGTGGGAACGCCTCTACGTGATTGCGTCCTGAAGCACGTATGTAACCAGTCCAATAGAGTGACAGAACGTCATAGGCGGTTGACGTCATAGACACGGAAACTATAAAGCACCCGTGAACACAAACAAGTACTAGCTTCTGAAAAAGCCTGAAGTAGGCGCTCATGGGCATGCAGGGAGTGTGGCCAGGTGAGGCAGCATCTCGTTCCCGTCTGTCATTGTCTTACGGAACAAGCACCTGTGCTCTTGGGGTGGAGTAGAGGTCAAGCTCATAGAACCTCACAAACGATTGCGGCCAAGACCACCAGACAAAGTTTTAGAAGCCAACATACTCCTAGTAGAGTGCAAAAGGTGAAGGTGAAGGCTGACCGGCCACCTCAGTGACCACCCACTTGTTCATTCTCTGCTTGGATGCAAAACACACGAACAGCTGTTCAGTTCTCCTCCAGAGGGCAGCTCTGTGGACATAAGCATCTAGAGCCCGAACCGGGCAGAGCAGATTGAGTGTTTCCTTGTCTGACGTCCGAAAGGGAGGAGGACAAAAGGCCTGCAGTATCACTAATCCTAAAACATTAGTAGGAACCTAAAGAATGTAACCCAGTCTAGGATATAAGAAAGCCTTAACCATACAAGGCACAAATTCCAAGCACGAGGGTGCCACTGACAGAGCTTGAATGTCTCCTATTCTCTCAAGGGAAGAAATAGCAAGCAAAAAGATCATAGATCAAAAACTTCTTCAATAAGCTTAAAACGAGCCTCTGAAATTCCCTTTACATAATGGCTCCCGTAGTGCGAACTGCAGGTCTTAAGAGGATAACAAACACCACTTTAATTTACAGCCCACAGATTCCCACTTATCCTGTAACTACTTGAAACAAGAGGATAACAAACACCACTTTAATTTACAGCCCACAGATTCACACTTACCCTGTAACTACATGGAATAACAAGCACCACTTACCCTGTACCTACACGGATAATTACCCTTTAATTAAAAAAATACTTACAGTATAAATAATTTGTTAATTTTCCCGGTAGTTACCCCTTTATTCCCCAAAAACGTCAAAACATGACAGTACCCTCCCCCTCCTGGAAGGCACGTCCTCGCGCCGTAATACATCTACAGGGGTGGGAGGGTGGGGACCCAGGAGGCTGACGAGGGCCTGGAGAAGGGGGTGGCAAGGGTGGCTTTGGTAGGTTAGGAAGTCTCCTGGACGGTACCGAACCTTCATGAAACCAGGGTAGCACCGGCAGTTCAGGAGGCCGGGGCAGAGCAGGCAGTTCAGGAGGCCAGAGCGAAGCCGGCAGGTCAGGGAGCCAGGGCGACACCGGCAGGTCTGGGACAGAATCCATGGACGGGTAGCCCTCCCCCAAAATTTTCTTAGGAGGAGTTACAGACTCAGAAACGAGCTCATAGGCTGGAGTCTTCTCTGAACTTGGGACAGAAGACGGAGTCCTCTCTGGACTCGGGAGAGGAGATGGAGCCCTCTCTGAACTCAGGACAGGAGACTGAGCCATCACTGGATGCTAGTCAGGGGCTGGAGACCTCACTCAACTCTGGTTGGAGGCTGGAGACATCACGGGACTCAGGACAGGGACTGGAGATGTCATTAGTGCTGACCAAAAGTCTATAAGCCCGTGTTACCCCGCTGGTTCTGGTTAGGCCTGATTTCCAGGTGCGGTCCTCTTGGCAGAGAGCTCTGGTGTGGCGGCAGCCATTTTTGGGTTGAACTCGGGGACTGGGGACTGGAGAACACTCTTTTCTTCAATATTGCTTGAAAAAAAATAAGGAGTTTCAGGCCCTGTTTTGAACATATTCATTATTTGCCAAGAATCTGTTATCAAATGACAACCATTTGCGTTTAACAATTTACCAAAAGCATTTATAGCTAGCTTTTACATTTACACATTTTTTTTGTGAGATAAGGAGGATCTTATAAGAGGTCATAAGGGACAGTTTTTCTTCTGCATCTTTTTTTTATCAGTTCAGTAGATTCATGTTCAATTTTAATGGACACATTTTTCAATGGCAGTTACAAATATATTTTGCAATGACTGTACTATTGCAATTTCACTCATTTCTAATGTTCTATGGGACAGATTCATTCATATACATAATCATACTTTATAATTTTATTCAAAAAGAACATGAGCCAGTGAAAAACATTAACAGGATTAAGCTACAGAGTTCAGAGGTGAACATTGTTTTGGAACCTGCCCTTTGCTTCCTGTCATATGTTGCATAAATATGACTCAATAAGTTTGACTTCTCTAAAGTAACTTTTTCTTCTGGTGTATCCAAATTACAAACATAATAGATTTTACAGGGGAAAAATATGATTGTGCACAGAGTGGTCTGGTATAAAAAAAGACCTCTTTTTGACTTGTTGAACCCCAGCAGGCAAGAGTATCAGAGACAGACTAAAAAAGGCACTTGTGAATTGAGCTCAAAATGAGAGCTAAATTGTGGGCAATGTCAAGGCAAGTCTTTTTCATAGTTCTTATTTATCTGAAAGTGTTTTCATTTAGATTTTATTGACTTGAATATTTGTTATATGCACTTCCAAAACATTTGACTGTAGTTTTAGAGATTTTTTTGCTGACTAGTAACGCTTGTACTTCAGCATTTATTGAACATGACCGTTACATCTTTGTTTGTTTGTGCTTCTGAGAATGTCTTCGAGAGGAACTTACACATGAAACCACAGAACCAGTTGTGAAAGTGTCATACGATGATGGTGAAAAAGTGCAAGTTAACTGCACGACAGGTTTAGTGGCATTTATAGATTCAAGTGTGAAAAAGGAAGATGGAAGATGACCAGAAAGTTGTCAATATGATGACCACATAATTAGTTTTTTTATTATAAAATCATTGTCATTATGCAGAGTAAAACTTGTTAGATTTCTGTAGAGAGAAAATGCAGTCACCCAGGGGACACAGCAAATGATGTTTTAAACTTACAGAGGGGTGGGAGTTTGTTTTTGGAGCAACAGTGTTGTTGTCACAATCACCAGTGAGAGTGCCCGTGTAGTCTACCAGAGGGCACTCCACGTCAGACTATTGCCATATCATCATAGACTACATTACCCATAATCCTTTGCCTGGACTCATTAGCACTCACTGTTTACACCGGTGTCTCGTTACCTCATTACATCTGCCTATATATACCATGTTTACTCTGTCATTCACTGTGAAGTCTTGTTTTGTTCACACTGCATTTCTGAGCGTTTTCCCTGATTTCTTGTCCCTTGGTTTTGGATTTCTTGCCTGTTCTGTGGATTACCCTTTTGCCGGTCTCTCCAGCCTTGTTTGGACTGATTGCCTGTGTATAACCTTTTGCCTGTTTTTGACTACGATTGTGGATTACCCTTTAATAAAGCTGCGTTTGGATTCCCAACCTTCGTGTCTCAGAGCAGTACGTAACAGAAGACTTCGCCAAGCATGGATCCAACAGTATGTCTCATCCGTCTACGTCAAGGAACTCACTCACTCGAGGACCACATCAGAGACTTTCTGAACATTTTAAACATCACCAACCTCCTGGACTTTATGTAGATTGACTTTTTTTGCCATGGACTCAATAAACCGTTACAAACCAAACTCGAGGGTCCCTGAGTGAGTTGCTTGATTATGCCCTTCAGGTAAGCGGCTCTGCATTCACTGTGGGAGTCGTAGAGGATGAACGTTGCAGTCCCGTCATGGCTGCCATTCCAGAGCCTCGGCCCATCATGGCCGCCATTCCAGAGCCTCGTCCCGTCATAGCCGCCATTCCAGAGTCTAGTCCCGTCCTGGATCCATCCAGACCCCAGTGACATTTCGTGTTTCAAGTCTGGTGGTCCAAGGTCCGGTGGTCCCGAGTCCTAACATGGCCAGGAGGGCTGTGCTGGGGTTTTATGTGGTGGTGGTCTTGCGTGTTTGGGAGGAGCACCGGGCTTCCTTCTGAACTTCGGAGGTTATTCCTGAGCAGCCCGCGGTCATCCTGGAGGAGTTTCCAGAGCTGCCGAGGTGCATTGCCCTGCCGTGGCTAGCCCCTGCACTGAGCCCAAAGAGTTGTATACTTGCAAGAAAGGGTAAATTATGCTTTTTATTCTCTTTTCTATTGTAGGAAATATATTGGCCTATTACTATTCTATATATTACATATACTATATAATACACCGATCAGGCATAACATTATGAGAGGTGAAGTGAATAACACTGATTATTCATCACTTCATCATGGCACCAGTTAGTGGGTGAGATATATTAGGTAGCAAGTGATAATTTTGTCCTCAAAGGAAAAATGGGCAAGCAAAAGGATTTAAGCAAGTTTGACAAGGGCCGAATTGTGATGCTCTGACCCAGTCGTCTAGCCATCTCCAAAACTGCAGCCCTTGTGGGGTGTAATTCAAAGAGTATAGGACATAATTCAAACCTGCAAAGTCTTTACTTTTATATGTGTACACTTACAATAAAAAAGAACATTGTGCTTTTGTAAAATAAAGAAAACAAGATTTTCTTTATTTTCGCACCTCACAAAAATGAACCAAACCCAGCAGCACACGGTCACACCGCTTTTCTTTAGTTTGTTTAATCTGTTAATAGAAAGCAAAAAATATGTTGCATATGTATTACTTTTATATAGACCTATAGACATATTTTTCTGAAAATAATTGTATTTTTAATGTAACTCAATTTTCCTGAAATCATGACAACCGTTTTTTTTAAGCCTCACAACCCACCCAAGGGTCACGACCCAGGCTTTAAAAACCACTGCTCTATGGGACAGAATCATTCACCACATCAATGCACTTTATTTTTTTTAATTTAAACATGAACCTATGAAAAACATTAACTGGATTAAGCTACAAAGTTTAGAGGTAAACAAATGCAATTATTTTGGAACCTTCCCTCTGCTTCCTGTTCATATGCTGCATAAATATGACTCAAGAAGTTTCACTTCTCTAAAGTAACTTGTCTTTTGGTGTGTCTGGTGTGACTTTATCAGAGACAGACCAAAAAAGGCACTCGTGAATTGAGTTCAAAATGAGAGTTCCTGTAAAACTCCTCAGCTTCGTCTTTGGGTTGTTTTCCTTAAATTGTCAAGGCAAGTGATTTTTTTATGTATTTATTTGAATGTCTTTTTCATTAGGATTTTATTGACTTGAATATAAATGTTATATTATAAGCACTTCCCAAACTATAGCTTTAGAGAGTGTTGACTAGTTTTGCATGTACTTCAGCATTTTATATAAATGACAGTTACGTGTAGCAAAGCTCAAAAGGGAAATATGTATAATTAATTATAACAAATTATAATTACTTATAAATATTTTGATTAGTTTTTTAATTGGCTGTAGCAAAATTAATATTACAATTATTTAATCAGTTCGTTCACTGAGCCATAGACTATGGACGTATAGTGTCCGTGATGTCACCCATAGGATTCTGAAGAGCAGTTTTGAAGCGTAAAGTAGGGTCGAGCTGGCCGTTGCCATCTTAGCAGCATCATCGCGCGTCACTCCCGGCTAACAGAAAATGGGTAAAGTGGCGGGACGTGGGCGGAGCTGAGGTGACGTGATGACTAACAGCAGATAAATGGCTATCCACCTGTCACTCAAAGTGGCCACGCCCTTAATTATGCAGAACTTTAAGGCTTTATATAATGTAAAAGAATGAGTTTTAAAACAAATTTAATCCTCACAGTTGTCATGAAGGGCAAAATTAGCCATATAGACCAAAACCACAATTTGTACCAGGCTGTAAACATGTTTTTTTTTTTTCTTTTGTAAAGTTGGGTATTTTAACATGGGGCTCAATGAGAGTCTGCTCCCTTCTGGAGCCTGTGCCTAGCGGCCAGTTGATGTATTGCAGTTTAAGTCACTTCCATATTGGCTCCAAGAGAAACTGGGGGAGGTTGTCACTTGTGCAGAACCCAAGTGCAGTTTATTTAAATTCCAATAGTGCACATATACTAGTGATGTGACATTTGAACCGAGGCGTCGGAGCTTGTGTCGAGAATAAATGGGCATTCCAGATTAAGCCCCGATTCGAGGATTGTGTTGTTAACGTAGAAATCATGTGACCAATGACAAACGAGGCCTCGGTTTGTGTGGAATACATCATTGGTTCGGTCTGAGTGTTGCTTCATGTTCGAAACTCGCTCCACCTTGTGGTTGTTGTGGTGTTTCAGAGAAGTGTCAGGAGTAGTAGAAATGTGTGTCAGAGAGTAGTTTTTTCCGAAAAGAGGAATCGTCTAAACCCCAAAACACTAAAAATCAATTATAATCCTCCCTTCACCCACCCCAAACTGCTGTGCTGCAGTTTGCTCCACTATATCCTCATAACCTTAGGCTCTACACGGCACTAAAACTGCACAATAAATTGTGCACACTGCACAAAAAAACCCTAGTAACAATTATTCACTTGTCCAACACCAGACTGCTCTGTTGCAGTTACCTTTATTACGTTGCCTCCACCATGCACTACACTCAACACAGCATCACTTTTGTTGTTCATACTGTCACTATCCAAACAATTTATAAATAATGAATTTACAATGTGTCTGGCAGTTGTCTTTGTGCAAGTAAAGTCAGAAAGAGAAAGATGCATATTTTATTTTAGGCAATGGACAAACGTCTATTCAGGTCATTGGCTCAGGATTAATGGATTTGTCTGCTATTTCTTTGCACAGTAGCTAGGTGTCACTAGTGAGTAATGATGAAATTAAGCTTTTGGTGAAGCAATGGGCTGCGAGGTCTCAGTGGTTCAGGAAGCCTCATTTTGTCATCACTACAAACAGAGATGGGCATAAATACATTGAAATGTATTTAAAATACAAATACAAAATACTGTGTGGAAAAATGTATTTAAATACAAATACTAAATACTTTGTGGAAAAATGTATTTAAATACAAATACAATATTTTGTATTTTGAAAATACACAAAATACATGTGAAATTGGCGATTCAGTGCAGGTATCCCTAGGCTGAAATCTATCTGGGCCTATTCATTAATATGTTTTGTTCTAATGTCACAACAAGTCACAATTTCAAGTTTACTGGGTTTAACTTGATTATTTGGTTAGGGTTTAAGAAGTGTACTAAAAAACTTTCACATGTGTCCTCAAAATGACCCACAACCTAATCAGTTTATATGTGAAGAAATCCATTTATTCACAAACTTCTCACAAGACGAGTCTTTGACAAATTATTCGGCAAACAACTTCCTCTTATCGCTGCTTTTTGATGGTTTGGAGAAAAATTACTCAGTCGCCCTCTGTAGTTTCACAAAATTATACAACGGCAAGCATTATTTTACTGAGGAGCGCGTGCAGTAAGCAGGTTCGCAGCGTAGAGCCTTGCCAATTGCGAAAAAAATATAAACAAGCCTTCAACCAGTATTGCCAATTTTTGTTTGCCAATTTTTTTGGCAACTTTTGCTAACTTCTGGAAAGTGACTCTAATCCAAACAACACCCATACAAGCTAGCTCAATAGGCAGAGTAGTTAATTCATAATTCCTTAAGATCGCTGTGGAAATGTGGAAACCGCTGTAAAAACTGGAAGATCATTTAGGTAGCATATTTACGGAGCCCTGCATATGACATGCAGGAATAAACTAGTTGGCTAAATCATGCACACGATTTATAAATCGAGGGAACAAATTAGTAAATTTTGCGCACAATTTGCTTTTTTTTTTCTTGCACGTCATATGTGGGCTTGCAATTACATAATGACATCATAGCACAATGACCACACAATGTCATTTAGCAACTTTTAGCAACAACTGGTTCTGCCTTTAGCAACTTCCCCTGAAAATTTGTTGGCAACAGTGGCTTGAACTGCACAAAGCTAAATAGAAAGCAGCAACTGTGCTGATTCCACCGCTTGCTGCGTTAAAAAGGCCTTTAAGTCAAAAATGTAGGCCTTTGTCAGCGTTCCATTCCATCTCGGAGTGTGCGCACAAAAAAACTGCCTGCCGACGTGCAAGTGTGAATTTGAATTTCCTTTCACGGCGGTTATAACACAAATCACATCACACCCAAAAACGAATTCACCCTTGCTTCTTTTTCCACTCCAACATTCCAATTATTCCTACCCACTAAAAGCTTCACAGATATATCTATGTAAACGATTTAGAAAGAGTTCCATCGATTCACAATTTATATCATCACTACGAATCTACAATATGTATTGTCATATGATATCACCCATCCCTAACATGCAGTAACGTTAATGCTTCAAACACATTTGACAAGCTATCAACAAGTAGAATTGACCATGAATCCTTATTCCAGAAAAATTGTTCATGAATGTTGGGGTTGGGGGGAGGGGCAGTATGCTGGCTAAAGTATAAACTATGGTTAGTGTTGCAATACCATGGTTTAACTATAGTAACTATGGTTTCATATGTAGAAAAACATGGCTACTTTTCGTAAGGGTTGTGTTGTTGTCTGCCCTAGCTCCCTCTAAACTTGAATAATTGTCTGCTAAATTACTACTGTAATTTTACAGTATATAATAATAATGTCCTTTAGCATACAGTATTTTGCCATAATACCATATTTAGCCTTTTAATCAACAGTAAATTTTACCATATCTTGGAGTATAGCAACAATATTGTGAGGATTGTGAGTTCAGTATTGTGATGTGTATCGAATCGTGAGGGTACACCCCTGCTATTTACTGATGAAACTGACCTGCACTTGAAGTTTTGCCTCTCTGCTCCATCTGGCCGCTTCCATTCCATCCTATCTCGCATTGATTACTGATTGAAAGAAACCTTTTGGCGGAGGAGTGGAGTCGCACAAGCCGAATCATACCGCTTGCCAGTCAAGACTAACCGATTCATGGTATATTAGAGATGCCACCAAAATACAGATTAAAACTAAAGTAACGAGCCTGGTTTGAAAATATAAGTAGTAGAAGGTATTTGATATTTCTGTAAAAATGTGAGGAAAGTAAAAATTTGTCAGAAAAATAAATACTTAAGTCAGGGTTGCCAACTTTTAAGATCAGGTTGGAGTGAGATTTCCCTTCCTCGAGGGGGTGGGGGGGCTGACGGTATACTACGGTATATTGATTTCGATTTCAGTATAGATTCATAGCCTACTGTACATATAAGGAAATAAGGATATGTACATTATTAACATTTTAAAATTTCGCATTTAAAGAAATCTAGTGTTTCATCATATCTAAATATTTATTAAAATGCAAAATGCATAACTGCAATACTTTTTTGAGCAACTAGATTAGATACATGTAAATTGATTAAAGAGCCATAAAGGCACCTACTGGGTAATGGCATTACAAATGGAAATTATTATTTTTCGAGCCACAAAATGACTCTAATTTGCCTCTTTGAATAATAATTCTCTAATTTAATCTTATTACTATACTAATTGTAATATAAATAATACAAATATTAGAAGAAAAATATTTTAAGTGGTCATTAATTGACAATAATTATTGCACAAATAGTATTTAGTACCAAAAGATCTCCTCAAAATATTCAATAAATATTATTGAACTAAAATATAGAATATTTATTTAATTGAAAAATAGTTAAGGTGTATGGTCACATTTGACCATCAATGAGTATGAGTGTGACCAATTAGTATGGAATACCTGAGGGCTAAATACAATAAAAAACATTAACATTAATGTTAACATTGTTGCATCTCCATTACTCTCCATTATAAAACGATCCTGTATGCTGATGTAATAATCAATGCACACTATGCTGTACTGTTTACCAAAACTTGCTGCAAACACCTGTTAAGTGGAGCTGTGGTGTATCAAGCCATTAAAATGTATTGACACAGCGCTAGAAGTATTGAGCGCTCCGTGAAGCACGTGACTGCGCGCGCCACCGGGAGACGAGAGAGCATGCCGCAACTCCGTTTTTCAACGCCTCTGGCTTTAACTGTTATGCCATATTAGCGCCAAAACGCTATTTATTGTTTGAATTTCGCATTAAAACTTTAAAAAATGTAAAAACTTAGACATTGTTTAATATCAAAATCAGGTTTGGCAATTTGGCGTGAGATTCAGTTGGGTAGCGTGAGAGCGTGAGACTGAGCCTGAAAGCGTGAGTGTCACGCCAAATGCGTGAGAGTTGGCAACCCTGCTTAAGTACAGTAAGGAAAGTATCTCTGACCATGTGCAAGTGAAAGAATTGACAATATGATGACCACATAATTTTATGTGACTGAAATGTTACACAGAGGGGTCGCAGTTTGTTTTTGGAGTATACAACAGTATTGTAGACTTGCAAGAAAGAAAGGGTAAATGTGATTTATGCTTTTTATTCTAATGTATGAAATGTATAATATCCTTTTAACACTCTTGCACAGATGGAGGTGTGACTGCATCAGGCAACACAGAGGAAGGAAATGGTGATGTTATTCACTTTGAGTGTGTATCCATTGAAAAAAAGATAGACAGAAGTAGTGACATTCACTGCACAGAGACGGGCGAAAGGAGCGACTCTCTTCCAAAGTGCAAAGGTTCATTCCATTGTTTAATTTTTTTGTTTGTCTGTATTGTCACCGAATGATCACAGATTTCTGCACTTTATTCAAAGCACCAATTTAATGAGTCACCATGGAAACAGAAGCTAAGAAAAAAAGCGTGCCATATTACTTCCTTCTTCAGTTGTTTCACGAGTTCGCACTTGCATATCATTTATAGAGAGTAATTCAATGCGTATTTGGCGTGCTGTCTGGGGGGAGGGCTTCGAGCTCGGAATTAGGCCTCCTAATGCTGATCTAACCAGCAGAAGACACGAGCCGCGATTTAAATCCCATTTGCGCAGATGGGGTGTGTTGTAACACTGCGTTACAATCAGCCCCTATTACAAATATGCCATTATATTGTATACTTTTAGGAATTCTTTTGAGAAACCATGAGAAAAGGGTGAATAATGACTGAGAGTTAATGTTCAGAAATTATTAATTATTATTATGTTTTGAACTATGCTGTATATATGTATTTAGCTATGTGTTTGTAGTCAAACTCAAAAATGCTTATATTTTTAATGATTAAAAATGCCATTATTTTATTTTAAAAAGTTAATAATTGTATTTTGTTGACAAAATATTTTAGTTTGTCTTGGATATTTTTTTGATTATATCAGAAAACATTTTAAGCTGTCATGTTACAATGTTCCCCACCTATGGGGCATGTTGTCACATTTCACTTCCATTCTTTCAGGGTAAATCAAGAAAAAAGTATACACTGTATTAATGAAACAAAACCACATCATTGTACTAGACATGTGTGCAATTAATGTGGGAAACAATAAATACTCTGAACCCCAAGTGGATTTACACAAACTGAGAAAGTCAAAAAGCGTTAGGTTGTGCCCCGCTCTTCCCTATCATAGAAAACGGCCTGTTGAAAAAAGGGAGAAAGAAAACATTTGAATGCAGATATATGTCTGACAATAAAATAAATAATAAATTTATTAGAATTAAATAAACATTTAAATATTACCTTGTTATAATAGTGCTTTATAATATTACTGATTATCTCTTCATCGCGACACGTACCACCTATCTAAGCATTGTTGCAGACCATGAACCCATGGAAACAGTATTCCCTGGTGGCTGCGGCATCTTTCAGCAGGATAATGCGCCCTGCCACAAAGCAAAAATGGTTCGGGAATGGTTTGAGGAGCACAACAACGAGTTTGAAGTGTTGACTTGGCCTCCAAATTCCCCAGATCTCAATCCGATCGAGCATCTGTGGGATGTGCTGAACAAACAGGTCTGATCCATGGAGGCCCACCTCACAACTTATCCACGACAAGACTTAAAACAAGACTTAAAGGATCTGCTGCTAACATCTTGGTGCCAGATACCACAGCACACCTTCAGGAGTCCATGTCTCGACGGGTCAGGGCTGTTTTGGCAGCAAAAGGGAGACCAACACAATATATTGGTCATATTGTTATGCCTGATTGGTGTATATTGCATAATATAATGTTGTAACTGTAACTTGCAATTATACATAATTTTGTGCGCAATCTTTCACGCCCATTTGAGCCTCATAAATAGGTCATGCATGCACTGAACACCTCTGAATCAAACTCAGGAGCAGGTTATGTTAATTTTTTTATTGTCCATCTTCATCTGCCTTCACTCCCAGTGGGCTTTAGTGGGAGTCTCCCACTAAAGCCACGTGTCCACCAAAGGTTTTTATACAGATCTGCTGAAAACACCTTGAAAACACAGCGGTTTGGCAGCGCAGCGGGGGGTTTTTTCAGTTGAGATGCTTTGCTTGTTATGATACGGAATATCCGCGGAAGTGTTACTAGTGTATCTCATTTCACAGATAGTTTGTTTCTGTATTGATTATATATAAAAATGCCGGTACAATGTAAAGTATTTGCTCTGGCTCTTTTAAATTATTTTGTTCCGTTATTATACTTCATATTATACTTTCATCTGTTGACGTTGTACAAGCAGAATGTGGCGGTTGGTCGGTGTTGTATTTGTCCCGCTCCTCCCTCCTGAAAAGTGACAGTGAGGAGCGCAGCGTTTTACTCAAAGTTGAACATTCTTCAACTCTCGGTGACCAGTAAAAAACGCAGAGCGTTCAATGCTTGAGCGTGAAAAAACATTTACATTTACATTTAGTCATTTAGCAGACGCTTTTATCCAAAGCGACTTACAAATGAGGGCAATAGAAGCAGCTAGAGCAGTCAAGGGCAACAATATCAACAATATCTTCAGGCCAACTGCAAAACTGAACTGAAAAAAGGCCCCGATCAGGCCGAATGCGTTTTTGCAGTGAGAGGCGCCTTTTTTGAATAGATTTCTGTTGGCAGAGAGCGTTATGCGTGCTGCTTACGCGCCCCCGGGTGCCTCGCGTTTTTGAAAGAGCACTCTGAGCGCATGAAGTTGAAAAAAATTAACCCTGAGCAGAAAAGCGTCCGACGTCATCACGTTTTTGCCCCATTGTGCAATCCAATGAATGGAGAGGCGGGCCTTCCGTTGTTGTGATGGTTATCCTGATTAGACTGA
Source organism: Gobio gobio (assembly GCF_949357685.1). Classification (NCBI taxonomy): domain Eukaryota; kingdom Metazoa; phylum Chordata; class Actinopteri; order Cypriniformes; family Gobionidae; genus Gobio; species Gobio gobio. Next base: position 29,051,975 of record NC_137120.1, read on the forward strand.
CAGTACAGCTGATTCGGGGGTTGCCTAGGAACATTAATAAAACCACAGCGCACTGCTATTTTCTAAATTAAAAAATGTCAACCAAAAAAGGCAGTGCAGTGCGTCTCACCTTTTCAAACCTGAAAAACGCGTTCTGTTTCTAACTCAGCGCCTCGTTACCCTCTGGGCGTTCATCCGCGTGAAAAAAATGCTTTGGTGGACACAGCGTATATGGTTTGTCTCATCAGATGCGGTGCTACTGTTTCTCGAGGAACTCCTCAAATTGTCCCACGGACATTCGAAAGTAAGTGCAGAACCGGCCATGATAAAGTTTTAGCTCCTGTACAAGTTTAGCATATTGCCCTTCAGACTTTCTGTTCAAGACTGGGTGCACCCAAAACCTTCTTTTCGGTCTTTTAAATAAAATGAAAAGCTTGTCTCCACTGGATGATCAAGTGTCCATGTTTTCTCAGCTGTCATCGAATGTTGGAGCTCTGAAACGTCACAGACGTCGCAAAATTTGTGTCGCGGTTGATGTGAATGGTTTTGACGTGAACTATTCGCACACAAAATATTAGCTTTTTCGTTACGCGCCCGGTGTGAAAGGGCCTTTACTTTTAAACATACACACTTAAACATGTGTGTAACAACCTGCTTTCTGGAATACCCCCCCTGTATAGGATGCACCTGTGTTTTCTAATGAGGAAGCTTCAGTTAAACTACTGAGAAGTGCACATGCAAATCTAAAATGGGCGTTTACCAATCAGTGGCCAATTTCAAACTACAATGGATGTTTTAAAAAAAAAATTCAACATACTTGCTAAAACCATGAAGGCCCACCCTTAAACCCCCTAGTGGATTAGAGCAAATCGGGTAAAGTGGTTGAAAATGCCCATTGTGGTTTGAAAATGCCCCACTGATTGGGAAACACCTACTAATGTTCTGTAGAGATACACACCTGCATGATCTTGCAGGCATCAACTACAAATCACTGTTAGTTCAATGTCATTGTCTTCACCCATGTGTGCTGCTGACTTCCATCACAGTTTCAACGCTGATCCAACATACTTTAAACATTGACATTTCAATCTCAACCAAAATGATGGTTTTGATCAAAACTCAACATTGTGTCAATGTCACCATGCTATCTGGGTTCTGTGTGGATAAATATGTGATCAAATGTCTGCTTTCTCTAGAGGTAACATGTCCTCTAACCACAACAGTGGAAGACTTAACAGTTGAGCGATTCCCTGATATTGAGGGTTCCGTCAAACCTGGACACAAGTTAATATTTTCATGCAAAGGACGGGGGCTGATATTAAAAGGACAGAGTGAAATCATCTGTCAATCAAATGGAGAATGGAGCCGCCCTTTTCCTAAATGTGAAGGTAAAGCCATGGACGGTAAAGCTTCAGATTGGACAAAGATAGTTCAAAGATTGATTTGTTGTTCACATGGAGGATGATTGGTTGATCAGATCTTTCTGTTCTTTAGAGGTAATGTGTGTCGTAAACCTGCCAGCAAACATGAGATCAGACAGACACCCGGGGCCTGAGGTTTCAATCAGACCTGGAGACACAATAACTCTTTCATGTGTTGGGAGTGGATCAGAATTACAAGGACAGAGCAAAATCACATGCAGGTCAAATGGAGAATGGAACGTTCCATTCCCTAAATGTGTAGGAGGTAAGGTTCACAGGTTTTCTAGTCGAGTTTTATTAGCAGTGTTTGCAAGCATCACTATTGATCATATTAAAGTAAATGCTCAACTTTGGTACGTAATTGATCGGCACACAAGTCTCTCTTGTCTTGGGCCAAGAAGCAATATCCTAGCAACCACCCAGAATAACCTAGCAAAGCATAGCTATGCACTAGCACCATGGCAGTGAGTTTTACATGGATAAACGCAACTTTAGATGCAAATTTAGATTTAGTTACAATAATATATTAAACATCTGCACACCATATCTCTTCAAAGTAAAAAAGCATTTTAAAGCATTTTAGAAAACCACAAATTCTCACATTAATAATGTGCATTACATTACAGGTTTTTTTTTTTTTTTTTTACAATTGCTAAAAAGCGTTTACCAATACGTAATGTACTTTTTCTAAACTCTTGACACAGCAAAACACTTTTATCACACAATTTACAAAACTTTCTGGCCAAAACCACACTTTGATAAATAAATACAAACTCTACATTGTAAAATGCTAAAAACATTTTTCTACTTACTAACTATATCAAAACACGGCAAAACTTAATTCAAAATTAAATCATTCTGTCAAAACTCGAGCACTAGTTTTCTATCCAACATGAACATATAGTCAATCATGGCGCAATCACTGTCAAAATGCAATTGATGGCATTATGAAAACTGCATTACTTGTCATGTTTCAGTTCTACCTGCAGACAATATGAAATCCATTGTGTTTGATAATTCATTTTTTTTTTTTACACAGTGCTTGAAGTGGAAAAAATAAAGTGGCGGTACTCAACAGAGGGGGCGGGGCTTTGTTGGGGGCGTGGTTATGGAGGGGGTTGTTTAGTCAATAATTCAAGAAGGTCTATATTTTAAAGCTCTTTCTAAAGTGTACTCAGCCTTAAAACTAACATATAGTTCTTGTAATTGTTTAAAGGGATAGTTCACCCTGAAATGAAAATAAAGCCATCTTTTACTCACCCTGCTGTTGTTCTAATGCCCTTCTATCTTTTTCGGACCTCAAAAGCAGAAATTTAAAAAAATAGTCCTGAATGTGCTCCTTCATATAATGGCAGTGAATAGCGACCAGGCTAAAACATTACAAGAAATAAACAAAAGTATCACGCAATGATACAGTGAGACACGCGCCATATATGGAAAGTGTTCAGGAGGAATACTATAAGCTTTGGCAAGAAAGAAACCGTATTATTCAGCCAAAACACTGAGTTCGGCCATCACTCTTTGCGCGTTCCTGTGATGAGTTGCGATAAAGTCTGTCTGGCTACGCGAGACTTGGTCAAATGGGTCCCCCATGCAGAACATGAACTTGCTGCCATGATGAAACAACAAATCCAACATACATGGCCTTTGTTTACTATGGAAGCATTTTTTCCACCACAGATTAAAAAGGTAATTGTGACTTTTTCATCTCACAATTTTTGCAATTGCGAGATATAAAAAGGAATTGGGAGGAAAAAAGTCAGAATTTGGAGAGAAAAAGTCACAATTACCTTGTTTATTTTCTATTCCATTGCAGAAATAAGCTTTCATAGGTTTCTCATGTGTAAGGGGAAAAAACATAGAGATACACATTCTTACTCTCCTTCTTGCTTGTCCTCAACCATCTACTCATCTCACTCCAGCAACTATTCCTCTTTTTTTTCTCTCTGCTTCTTGGAGTTGTTTGGCAACTATGCCTCTAACTGAGATGTTTATATGTATTTTTAATATATTTTTTCAGTACTTTTGAGCCGCTGTTGTTGCAGCAGTTGATTCTTTATATATTCAAGGTTTGGAAAATTAGGTCTTCATTTCTGTCATGCTATGTTCAAGCATTTGTAAATAAGACCAGACAGATCCATGATTTTGGTTGTGTGAAAAGAAAATGTAAGCATTTTAGAAATATGTTAATTGACTGCATATTTTTTGTGAAAACAACATGAATTGTGTAAGTGAAGTTCCTAAATGTAATTTAGGGAGGAGGGAGCCCATCTAATCTTCCAATCAACAGCCAACCGCCAGAGTATATAAACAGCTGCTTACTTCTCCTCAGTCTCAGCTGTTCCAACATCCCACCACCTCCCCAAACTCCACCTTTATCTTAGGTGCCTTGCCCTATATAATCATATCCTATATTTAGTCACTGTGGGGGTATATCAGAGCTTGAGTTGAAGCTGCTTCATCGAGCCCCTCATCAGTGGACAGCAAGCCAAATAAGTTGAACCTAATATCTTAAGATTATATGATCAAACTAACTCATTAAATGGTATGGTAACAACAGACGGATGTTGTGCTAATTTCTTTCTGGGACCTTTCCAAACTCCCTTAAAACCGCAGTAGTTAAGCCTCTTCTGAAAAAGAGAAATCTGGATAACTCCATAATGAGCAACTACACTGTAAAAACGAATTAGTTCAGTTTACTTAATTAAATTGTGCAAACTTGTTGCCTTAATTTAATTAAGTAAGAATTACTTAATTGCATTAAGTTGTTCTTACTTAAACCGTTTAAGTTTTGTCAACTTAATTCTATCTGGGATCTGAGGAAGTGTACTCCCAGAGTGCATTGTGGCATGAATAAATTAATTGCTTCGTTTTACTATTTTTGCCTTTATTTTACTATTTGTCTTTTGTCAGTATAACCCCAATAATGACAGCAAGTAAAATAGTAAAGGTTGTATTAATAATAAAAAATAAAAAAATAAATAAAAATAATCCTTGTTACCATTGTTGTGTTTTGCATGCTGAATGTTGAAGTGTGTGTGTGACACACTCGAGCATGGTCAAATGATATTGTGACAAACATAGAGGGATTATATCAACTCAATTAAAAGGTTATGCCATAAATATTAGCAAAAAAATGTTAAAAGGTCATTATTTGACATGAAAAATAGTTATGTTCTATATCTATATATATATATATATATATATATATATATATATATATATATATATATATATATATATATGTATATATATATATATATATATGTATATATATATATATGTATATATATTACTGCCCTTGTTTTGAAATCAATTTCTTGTTGCATTGCTGCATTAATAGGAAGTTAATTACTATAATATGAATGAAGTTCCAAGTGTCCAACCAAAGGGAACACTAATCACAATTATGGTGAGAAGAAGTGGAGGAAATGAGTGATAAGTCTAGAAAAAATTGCCCTGCCTCAAAAACACTTTGCCCGTCCGCCCGTCCACCCGCTTGTTTTTTTGCTTTGGCAAAATGGTACTCAAACCAGTCAAGTAATGTTTACTTGAGTTTTCTAAGTAACGAAGGCATAGCATGCAAATAGTTCAGATTACTTACTTGTTTTAAGTAAGGTCAACAAATTATTGGACATTAAGTAAAGTTTACTAAAAAAGTCTTAGTAAGAACAACTGTTGGATTTTACAGTGTACAGACCAATCTCAAATCTCCCCTTCATAGGCAAGATCATTGAAAAAGTTGTTTTCAGTCAGCTGAACAAATTCTTGAGCTCAAACGGATACTTTGACAATTTTCAATCTGGTTTCCGACCGCATCACAGCACAGAGACAGCGCTCATAAAGATAATAAATGATATTCGCCTCAATACAGATACAGGCAAAACATAAATTGTGGTACTACTTGACCTCAGTGCTGCATTTGACACTGTTTACCACACTCTAAAAAAAAAGGTTCTATATAGCACCAAAAATGGTTCTTCAGTGGTTCTTCAGTGGTTCTTCGGCGGTGCTTCAGATATTCTTCACCTGTTCTTTGACTAAGGTGCTATATAGCACCTCTGAAGAATCGCTGAAGAACCAGTGAAGCACCAAAATTGGTGCTATATAGCACTAAAAAAGGTTATGATTACGAGCCAAGAACCATTTTTGGTGCCAAATAGAACCTTTTTTTTTTTAGAGTGTGGTCAACAGTGTCAAATGCAGCACTGAGGTCGAGTTCTAACAAACACTTATCGTTGAGGACATTTCTGCGTGCACTGTATTTTCAGTGTAACAGTTACATAATACAGAATAGCTAGAGACATAGGATTCCTTCTTAATATTCATCTGTGGCAAGGATGAAAAAGAAGAGGAACAAGAGGAGAATGAAGCCATGCAAAAGAAACGAATAAGTGTTGTAAATCTGTTTTAAAAAACGTGTTTTTTTTTTTTTAAATAAAGGTTTCCGAGTGATATCAGATTGTGTATGTATTTGTATTGTACTTACCCTGTAACTACATGAAGCAAGAGGGGAACAAGAACCACTTTAATTTACAGCCCGCAGATTCACACTTACCCTGTAACTATACATGAAACAAGAGGGTAACAAACACCACTTTAATTTACAGCCCGCAGATTCACACTTACCCTGTAACTATACATGAAACAAGACGGGAACAAGAACCACTTTAATTTACAGCTCGCAGATTCATACTTACCCTGTAACTACACAGATAATTTTCCTTTGATTAAAAAATACTTATAGTACAAATCATTTGTTAATTTTCCTGATAGTTACCCCTTTATTCCCCCAATATTACATATTGTTCCCTTATACCTACACGTACTTACTTTATAGTTACACTATAATTACCGAAAGTTATGTAAATTCGCTTTACTTATGCACTTATTACTTATTTCCGGGCCGTAATCTAAGCGTTACCTAACTTTGTTTTTACCCTCAGGGAAATGTGTGCAACCACCACACGTGGAATTTGCAGATACAAGAGAAAGGGCAAAAAATGAATACAATTCAGGGGAGAGAGTTGAATACATCTGCTTTGATAAATACACACTGGTTCCGCATCACCCCTACTCCAAATACTACACCTGTGAACAAGGCGAATGGAGAGGAAATATTAAGTGTTTAAGTAAGTATAAACATCTACACCATATACATCAAAGACATGAAAGGCTTTTCTCACTGTATTATTATTATTATTTTTTTTTATAAGTTTGATGTAATCTTGTAGTTGAAGTTGTAGATCTGGTTCTGATGAATCAATGATTGTAGTATATTGTAACACTGACAGTGAGATGTGTTTGTTTCAGAGCCCTGTGTAGTAACAGTGGAGGAAATGGATAAAAGAGGTATAGAGCTGCGGAAGGGTGGACGGCAAAAGATATTCTCACCACATGGGGATAGAATCACCTTTGTATGTCAGTGGGGAAAACATTTAAAAGTCAATGCCTTAATACAATATTGTAATGATGGAGTGATGATTTTGCCTGAGTGTGTGTGACAATGAGAATAAAACATCACTGATGCATCAGCTGTACAAATAAACCAAAACAAATGGAGCAAATACAAATAAATCCTTTTCTCATTTCAGATTCTCCATTTTGAATTCTTGCAATTAAAACTAAATAAATTATAAAAGCAACATGTTTAAAAAGTGCATGTATAAAAAATGACATTAACTAATTTAATGCCAGCTAAGTGATCATATGTGTATTGAGTACAATGAAAAACTTTTCAAAAATTGACTGCAAAAAGCCTGTAAGACCAAAGAGAAATTTGCAAATAATCAAGTATTTTCACTATCACGCAAATATGGGGGGAAAGAAATACATGTGTCATTAAACTTTCTTATTGCTCTGGGTTTCCTGCTTTTGTGACAAATTTGACCACTGACATGTCTATATGTACTATGATCATGATTTATTGGAGACACCATAGTGAAAAAATATTATACTTAAAGGAACACGCCGACTTTTTGGTACTTTAGCTTATTCACCATATCCCCAGAGTTAGATAAGTCCATACTCATTTCCGTGCGTGCGATAACTCTGTCTGACGCACAGCACCCACCACTAGCTCAGCTTAGCACAAAGACTGGAGGTAAACGGCTCCAGCTAGCCTACTGCTCAATAAGTGACACAATAATGCCAACATTTTCCTATTTACATGTTGTGATGTGTATAGTTACATCGTGTACTAAGACTGACAGAAAATGAAAAGTTGCGATTTTCTAGACCGATATGGCTAGGAACTATTCTCTCATTCCTGTGTAATAATCAAGGAATTTGCTTCCGTACCATGGGTGCAGCAGTCAGCAGACGCAATTATATTATGCAGTGCCTGAAAATAGGCTAACATAACCAACGTGACAACCTGCTTGCGTGCTGGGGACTATTTTCAGTCGCTGCATAATATAATTGCGCCTGCTGCATCCATGGTAATAATCAAAGTTCCTTGATTCATCACAACATCACAACTTGTAAATAGGAAAATGTTGTCGTTATTTTGTCACTTATTGAGCAGTAGGCTAGCTGGAGCCATATACCTCCAGTCTTTGTGCTAAGCTAAGCTAGTGGTGGGTGCGTCAGAGTTATAGCACGCACAGAGATGAGAATGGTCTTATCTAACTCTGGGTGATACGGTGAACAAGCTAAAGTCCCAAAAAGTCTGTTTGTTCCTTTAAGCACAATTTATTTGTATGTACTTTAGTATAACTAAATGCATTTGTGACACTATAAATTGGTATACTTAAAGTCTGTTAAATTGGAACAACATTTCACAAAAAATTTTAATAAATGCATTTTAATTGTACAAAAGCAGTGCTAAAGTTCAACTAAAGTTGTATTAAATATACTTGTTTGTGCTAAAGTGGAACTATTCCAAGTATACTTAAGTACAATTTAAATATACTCTTAAATGCAGAATTCACTCAGCATAAACTTCAAATGTACATTACAATTGCAATTAAATTACACTGTGAGAGTGTTGAACATAGGCTACATTAATATTATACTAATAACAAACACTGCAATGGCATTCCGAGTAAACTTTAAGTGTGCTAATGGCATCATTAGTGCGCTTCAAAATAGGCTACAATAGAGTAATCTTATAAATAATGGCACAGCTTATGAATTTGCCTTAGTCACCTTGCAGTATACAATTAACTTGCTTATCCGGTGAACATCAGTGAGACAATGGCAGCAGATACAGTATATATATATATTAATTGTAGGAAACAGTACAGACTGGAATCGAACCCGGGTCGCTGCCACACAAGTGCACTCGCTTTACCATTTACACCACCACGCAGATATGAAAACAGAAAACAGATTTTTGACAATTAACTTTGAGCTGTTGAAGAAATAAAGCCAGCAGACACAACATTAAATATCAACACATAAACAGCATTTATTTATAAATATAATGATCACATAAACAGCCTTTATTTAAAATATAACGATCACATAAACAGCATTTATTTAAAATATAATCTTTTGTAACACTATAAATGTCTTTGTCACTTTTGATCAGTTTAACCCCTTTAATTAAGACTTGTATTCCCATAGTGTAGGCTACATAACGTTACATTTTAACGTTACATTTCAGTAACAGTTAACGGTGCTCTATAGAAAATACATTGCTATACTCTAATACTATTATCCTCCTGAAATTGTATCGCGCCGTAAAATATCTTGCTGCTACAACGACAAAAATTGCATCTAGTGAGCAACTTGCAGATGACAGAGCACTGAAAAATCTTACTATAGTATATATTTATAAAAAAGAAAAATATTTAATCGTAGGCTACTTCAGTAGAGCTGCAATCTTCTCTTCGATGAGTGAAACCTCCTCAGCAGTAGCTCTTTCCATGAATCTCTGAACTTTCTACTTAGGTCATTTTCAAATGCCAGCTGGATCAGATGCGCTGTGTTTGTGCTCAAAAGAGTTCTCACACATAGCAGTCGAGGCCCCAAATGTTAGCGCGTGTTTTAAGGCAGTCAGCACCACTGGCATGGCTTGGAAAACGTGAGTAATTTGAAAGAAGTTTGATCAACGTCACATTAGGCTTGTTTGAGATGAGCAAAATCTGCGCAGAACCGATCAGCGGTGATCAGCGCGAGATGCATTCCGGTTAGAAAAGTGTCCGAGGGCGGTCCGCCTTGCTCTGATGTCATGCTGATGTATGTCAAAAAACTCTCGCGAGCGAAAGGCGGATGTGTCGGATTCTGCAGTTGAGCGCAGTTGCTCTCCACCGACTGCGCTGATCAAAAGCATGATGGGAAATGACTTGCTGACGACACAGCTTAATGCTTATTGGTTTAAACAACCGTGATGTATGGTTCTTTTTTTAAATGTTTGATTTTAAAACTCTTGATATCAAGTTTTTATGTGTGAATATTCCCAAACTCTCTAACAAAGGCAATCTCTCTGTGGGTTATGTGATTGTTATATTTATAATATTGTTATATTTATAATATATATATATATATATATATATATATATATATATATATATATATATATATATATATATATATATATATATAAACATGTATGTAGGCCTAATTAAAGTCAAAATGATTGATAAACACGTCTTTCGAAAGGAAATAAATAACAAAAACTTTGGGAGTCTTGTTCATAATATTTATTTTCATATAAAAGTAACAGAACTTAAATTACATCCAGTTTATCAGCAACAAAGCGCACGAGTGTGAATCCCGCGATATCCGCCTTTGATCTCGCAGGTGTCGGATCCAATACGAGAAGAGAGAACTGTCCGGCTTGCCTGCACTTTTTTCACTCCTCCCCTCACTGCAGCCGCCTAGTCTCGGCTGAACTGCAGGCGAGGCGAGGCGCATCTCAAACAAGCCTATTCTCATCCTGGCCTGTGCACAGCGTTTGCCAAGACTGACGTGCAACGGTGAACTGAGACTCCACCATTTCGGTTTTCTTTAAATCCAATAGTAGTTGCACGTTTCCCGCATTCAAAAAGTTCTCACTTCCAGGATCCAGTGCATCCAAAGCTGTCATATACTTGCTATTACGTTCGTTGAAACGCACGGACATTTCTCCGAGAATAATGCTAATGTGGCATGATGAGCTGGAAGCCCATTTGCCCGCATAGGCATAATTGCAGTGACGTCATGGAGTTGCGCCCGTATTTAGGTTGGAGCGCACCTGTGGTGGGTTCTCGTCTGTTTGTTCACGTGCCTGGCATGGCGCTGCGGTTTTGTGTGTTGCTGCGACCGTTTGAGGTGAGTGGATTGATTGTAGTCGGAGTGCGATCTCCAGCGTGTATGTAGTAACTAAATTGTTTGTTTATTTAGTGAGCAACGGTTTGCTGCTGTAACAGAGTTCCCATCAGACGTTGGTTTGGATTTTCCCGTTTGTTATCAGCTGGCTGCTGTGCGGGTGTCTGTCTTTCAGTCCGTGATGTATGAATGATTATCGCGAACTATTAAAAGGATGTTTCTTTACTCTCTCTTGGTGTACCTAATCCCGCAGCGACGTGAGTATTTAAATTTTCCCCTGTTAAAAGAAAAAGAAACATCAATTGTCTTTTAATTATTTGTATGAATTTCAGGAGGATCGCATTGAGTGCAGAGATGTCACCGCAGTTTTGTCATAGGTCATTTTGATGCTGCTGCTTGAGTTATTATATTCACAGACTTATCACTTTATACGGTCTGAGTTCTTCCTTGTTTATTTGGGATTAATTTGTTTATTTGTATTTTTTTTTTACATAATTTTGCTTTGTGTTTTTGACTGTGGTTATGAATCATTTGTTAAAATCCTGATTTATTTGATTTAACTGTTGATTTGTGAATTGTTTATAACCATGCATATGTTTTTTCAATTTTGATATAGCTTTCCTTGACTGAAGTCAATTGTCTTGATTTATTGTATGTGCATAACAAACATTTGTTTTCTTGATTTTGGGATCAATGACTATTTTGTTAAATTCGGTTTATTATATTTTTATTGGTAATTGCTTTCTTCATAGAACTGGGCCAGTAAGGGTATTACGACCAAAGGCCGGTTGTAAACTAATAATTGACATCCACTTGTCTGTTTATATAATTAATGTCTTTTTCTTTTGTGTGTGTGTGGAGAGTTGTGAGTGTTTATTTTTAGGAGCTGCGGCTGCCTTGCGTAGGCAATTGACTCCTCCTTCCTTGCTTTTGGTGGTGTTTACACCGTGTGCCGTGACTGATCATTTTCACTGGGGCCCGTGTGATGTGAGCGTGCAGTGCGTGTGGAAGGAGCGTGTCTGTCTTTTGCCGGCTACTCCTTGAACGAGGCCGCAGCTTCTGTCCTTTTAACACTGCAATTGAGTGATTGTGCATCAGATTTTATTTTGGATGAATCATAATAAATTTTTGTACTTTTGTATCAAATACCTGTGTCTCCATTCTCCTTGTCTGTAGTAGGGAACCTGTGCACTGGTCATATTCTCTGGGTGAAATTCCCTGGGTGGCGTAGTCGAATATCCTAATTTGAACCCCTTTTCCTCTGTCTGCTTGTGGACGCCACACTAAATGTTCACTTCACGCTGACCAACACTTTCATTCACAATGTAGTCTTGCAGAGACTTGCTGGCCTGTCGCTGTCATTTTGTAGGGGCAGAAACCGCATCATCTGCACCTATAATTTCAGCCCACAGTCTTGCAAACTCTGCATCTGATCGTAGACTTTCAATGAAAGAAGCGCTGCGAATGAGCTGAATTGCCGTCATTATATCCATTTGTTCAGCTTGCAGCATCCTATTCGGTGGATCCATCAGGCCCAAAACTTTGTACATCACACAGTCAAAAAATTTGAAAGTCAGTTTTGTGATGGCCTTGTGAAGTCCAACAGCTTAAATTTTTACAACAGCACCTTTTCTTGTGGTTGCAATTTCATTCAGAAAATCCACAAGCGTGTCGTGCGATTTCAACACCATGGATACAGTCTCAAGGTCCGGTCTATCGTTGATCCAGCAGCCTTTTAAGCTTCTCTCCCTTATACTGTGCTGCTACAGTGGGCTTTCTCCGAAATTGTAAAGGGCATTGCAAATGGCAAAAAAATCTCCAACAGCGCTCTGAAACTGCATGCACTATAACCAAATGCAATTGATTAAAACAATGAATGTAGGGCACTTCTCCGTTTCATTTGTTTTGAATATGTTTCTGCATGCCTCCTTACCTTCCAGACATAACGCTGGCCCCGTCATAACATTGACTTTGTATTTTATTTGTATTGAGACCAACATTTGACAGCTCTTCAAGCACAACGTTAGTGACAGGGCATCACACTTGTCTGTTGTCAATATTGACAACAACCCCTATTTCACTGTGCAGTTCTGGTCAACGTATCGAAGAACAACAGCGAAATTCTCATTGTCCATCAGGTCCTTGATTCCATCCACTTTAATTGTAAACCATGACTCCCAATATCTTTAACAATGTGCTCTGTCACGATTGTACTCATCATTTCAAGTAAATCATTTTGAACATCGTGTGATGTGTACGTTGCATTTTTTTGGAATTGTACTGAAGGCCTGCGATAGCTCTGTTTTTCCTCAGCGTGTAATCAAAAAGAGACAGGAAGAGTCCACTGCCCGCGTGATTTCTGTCATCAACTGAATCAGTGGTACCCCTCAATGGCAGTTAGTTTGAGACCAGGAATTCAATAATGTCTATAATTGCAGACACATAAAGGCATTTTCGAGAAAGCTGATCTGAATTAACGATGGTTGAAATCTATTTTCCTTTGGAACATCGCAATTGCTGCTCTTTCCAAAGAGCCATGCATGCCAGATGCTCTTTACAGTTAGCATGTCTGTAAAATCCTTTCGCTTTATTTGTTGCATGCTTCCAGTCACTCCCGCCAAATTTCCGACTGGGAAAACAAAATGCAGAATCTGCTTGCTCCGAATATTCTAGCCATTCCTTATCATTGTACCAATTTTGCGAAAATGACAGCTGACAGTAATTTTTATGTTGCTGTTTCTTTGGAAACTGCTTGAGACGAACCTGGACTGGCTTGTCTTTACCGAGGTCCTCTGGTACACTGGACAGTGACGGTGAGTCTTTGCTTTTGGCGGGCTGAGTGACTGCCAGTGGTGTAAGCGGGCCTGCATTGTCAGTGTCCACACTGCTTATTCGGAGCTCAGATGAGCCAGAGGCTCTTTTTAATCCATTTTCGAATGTCCATGGTGAAACGAGATTAATGATTGAATGTCCGTACTCCGTAGCTTTGATCGTGTACTTTCCGGTGCACAAGAAATTTAATGTAATGTTAGGGTGGGGGTGGGGGTGTGGGAGCACGCTTAAAGGATTAGTTCACTTTTAAGTAAACTTTTGCTGATAATTTACTCACCCCCATGTCATCCAAGATATCCATGTCTTTCTTTCTTAAGTCGAAAAGAAATTAAGGTTTTTGATGAAAACATTACAGGATTTTTCTCCATATAATGGACTTCAATGGGCGCCAAACGGTTCAAGGTCCAAATGACAGTTTCAGTGCAGCTTCAAAGGGCTTTAAACGATACCAGACGATGAATAAGGGTCTTATCTAGCAAAGCAATCAGTTTCTGTGAGAAACCAAGCAGTATTTATGCTATTATTTATTATTTTTATTATTTTACGAGCGTGATCATAGATTTATACGTAGATGCCTCATTAGCGCCTGCACGGATCAGTAGAATGAGGCATCTACGATCTATATATCTATGACCACGCTCATATTTTGACCTCACTTAGCGGAAGTTATGGCGGAGCTCAGAGATGATCACGTTCATCTGATAAGAGTAAAATAAGTAAAATAATAGCATAAATACTGCTCGGTTTCTCGCAGAAACTGATTGTTTCGCTAGATAAGACCCTTATTCATCGTCTGGTATCGTTTAAAGCCCTTTGAAGCTGTACTGAAACTGTCATTTGGACCTTGAACCGTTTGAAGCCCATTGAAGTCCATGGAATGTTTTCATCAAAAACATTAATTTCTTTTTGACTGTAGAAAGAAATACATGGACATCTTGGATGACATGGGGGTGAGTAAATTATCAGCAAAAGTTTATTTAAAAGTGAACTAATCCTTTAATCAAACGACTGGACAAATCAAAATTCGACTTTGCCTAACAGACTTTCCTTAACTAAAATATTGCTATTTAAGCTTAATATTCACTCTAGGAAGAAAAGGCAATTGGCAAATGTTATTTTTAAATAGAATATTTTATCATTAAAATCCCTTTAACATTCATGGTGATCTGAGGGGGCGAGAGAGTCCCAGTGAGGGGGCTTGCATACTCTTCTTCAACACACTCAAATGTATGTACTTTTTCTTCACCAAAAGAGTACATACTTTTAGGTCATAGTATAAGTAGGCGAATTGGGACGCAGCATAGATGTTTCAGTTCATACCTCATATTTCTATTGGTTTGCATAAAAAGAAAGCCTAGAAAATTAAATGTGATCATTTGTTTTGATCCTGATAGCTGTGGAAAGGGTCAAAAAAATGCCACAATTAAAAAAATATTCAAATGTAGCAAAATAATGGATAACTGTTAAATATCTACTTTAAGAATCCTTTGATCAGCTGCACCACTGTTGACTGCATTAAGTACGCTCATGAAGAAATAAATAATCAAACAAAATATTTTAATATAAAACATAATCAAATATAAATCATTTAAATATTAAAATAAGTTTATCAATACAAACCAAGCTGCCATGACTGCCAGCTGGAGTGCCCTTGAGAGGCTCCAGGGGGCACTCCATCACAGACTGTTGTCATTCCATCAAGGACTTCATCTCCCATAATCCTTTGCCCGGACTCATCATCCATGATTGCTTACAGCTATATCTCATTAGCTCATTACCTATAAGCCTGTATAATATCATTCATTGCAAAGTCTTGTTTAGGGGGGACAGATGGTGGTGGAGGGTCGGTGCTTGAAGATTTTTAACTCCAACCGTTGCAGTCTCTCAGTCATATAATGCATGTGAATGGGGTCAAATTCTATGAGAGTAAAAAAAAACATGCACAGACAACTTCAAATTAAACCCTGCGGCTCGTGACGACACATTGATGTCTTAAGGCCCGAAACTAATGGTTTGTGAGAAACCGAATAGTATTTATATAATTTTTTACCTCAAATACAACACTATGTCCACCAGTCTTGAACGCTCCATCACTTCCGGTGAGTGACGTCAAATGTACACGATATGGCGTATCTCGGAAGTGGAAGTGGAAGTGATCTCTCACGCGCTTATCTCTATGCCATATCGTGTACATTGACCTCCCTTACTGGAAGTGATGAACGTTCAAGGCTGTTGGACATAGTGTTCTATTTGAGGTAAAAAATTATATAAGTACTGTTTGGTTTCTCACACAAAACGATTTGTTCCATGTCTCAAGACATCAATGTATCATCACGAGCCGCAGGGTTTAATTTGGAGTTGTCTGTGCATGTTTTTTTTTAACTCTCATAGAATTTGACCCCATTGACATGCATTATACGACTGGCACACTGCAACAGTTGGAGTTAAAAATCTTAATTTGTGTTCTACTGAAGAAACAAAGTCACCTACATCTTGGATGCCCTCGGGGTAAGCAGATAAATGTCAAATTTTCATTTTTGGGTGAACTATCCCTGGGAGATGGGAGGCATTAGAAGGGATTTTTCTTTACCTGTGCTTAAAAAATCATGGTATGGAAACAATAACTAATGAAGAGAAATCAGAAATGTTTTCAAAAGCCTTTGTTAAAGTGCATAGTTCTCAGAACCTATCTAAAGAGGAGGTATCATGGAGAGAAAAAATAATTGGGGAAAATAAAGAGTTTGCAAATATTGAAAATATAGTTGAAAATATATTCGGAGTAAAGGAGATAAGTGAGAGTCCACTTGATGCAAAGATCACATTGTTTGAACTTAAAAGAGCTATAATAAGTGTCAAAAATACCTCACCAGGGAAAGATGAAATATGCTATAAAATTTTGAGATTGAACAACTGCCTGTTGTATCAAAAATGTGATTTTAATACTTTATAACAAAATATGGGAACAAGGGAGGATACCTATTGGTTGGAAGCAATAATAGTTCCTGTAGGAAAGCCTGGTAAGGATTAAACAGAAGTGAAAAATGATAGACCAATAGCTTTGACGTCTAATCTTTGTAAAATCATGGAGAAATTCATAATTAAAAGGTTAGTAGCCTACATGTGTTAGAAAAAGGAGGACTTTTCTCCCCTTATCAGTGCGGTTTTCGTAAGGGACGAACAACTATGGATCCTAAAATTAGTTTGGAGAATGAAATACGAAAAGCACAAGTAAATAAAGAATATGTCTTCGCAACATTCTTTGACATAGAAAAGGCATATGATATGTTATGGAAGGAAGGACTTTTAATTAAATTGAATAAAATGGGAATAGGTGGTAAGATGTTCAATTGGATTAGAGATTTTTTAAAGGTCCCATGGCATGGCATTTTTCTATTATTTTATAGTGTTTCCTGAGGTGTACTTATATTATTAGTATGATTTTTACATCATAAAATGTCATAATTTAGAAATAAAAGGCATTTTTTCTATACTGCTGTTTGCCCTGTGGCTGAATGCCCTGCTTCAAGAGGCGTGTCTGCTGTGAGACTTCAGTAAAAACGCCCACTGTTGTGATTGGCTGACATCTTTGCATTTTAAATGAGCGGAGGGGGCGTGGTTTAACGAGGCACGAGCAGGCACCATAGTTGCCAAGTCCGCGTATAACACGCGACTTTGGGCTTCTTTTTTTGGCATGTCGCGTTAAAAAATCACGAGTCGCGGGTTGCGGTTTTTTGGGCTTATTTTAAAAAGAGTGGTTGCTTGTTAGGAAAATATAATAAGCAACTTCGTTTCTTTACATTTATGGTCGCTGTTTTGTCCAAAACATTGACTGACACTGTCTTCTCTCAGCTAATAGCCATTCAGTGCAACGATACAAGTGCTGTAGTAATCCGTCCTCATATATCCCGCCTCCTTCTCCCCCTCACTGAAGAAAAATCGTGTTCCACGTGCAGGTATATGTGACGTTATAAATGCACGTAATGATAGTTAGTAGACTTAAATTTATGTATACATTTTTACAAACAATGCCACCAGCAGAGATGTACAGAGATGGAGAGGGAACAGGGAAGAGAGGCACCTAATTTAATAATGTATTTTAAATTACAGGCTATTATAAAAAAAAAAGTATACTAATAATAACAGTAGGTATGGTTCGAATGTATTTTATTATAAATATGAGGCTATACTGCAGCGCTCCCTTAGTGCTTGCCTGTGTCCCAATGTGCATACTATCTATCCTATGTGACAGTCATTTTCAATACTATTTAGGGCAGATAGTATATGCACATTGAGATGTAGGGCTTATCTTTTTCAAGGTTTGCAGTGTGTGTGTTCACTACTCACTGCCCCTAATATGTGTGCACTAACTCCGACTATGGGTTACCATAATTGGCCTTCATGTCACTTTTTCTTTTCTCCAAACCTCTTCTGTTCACAGCTGATCGGAGGATATTGCGTGTCCTTTATTGCAATTTGATGATTTTTGTAAAATCACATCTGTTTTTGCTTTTCAAACTCAGAGAGGTGTCAGTTTAATATGTTGCAGGCTCATTTATTGATCATTTTTTTTTAAATTATAAATAATATTGATGATAATAAATAATATAATAATATTGGGCTTGTTTTGGGCTTGTTTTTGAAGCTGCGGTTGCTTATTTGTCTTGCGAGAGTTGGCAACACTGGCAGGCACGAGTCTGCCAGAGAAACGGATGGACCTGTGTTCACTTCTCATCAGTTCTCTCAGCATGTCTCAGTTCAGGGTGAACTGTTGTAGTTACTAGCATATACTTCAGGTTATTAGTTTATTTCTAGTCGGAGGGACTGTCACTCATGTCAGAAAGTTAGTAACTTTAGTAAATTATGGATCAGCGCTGACTCGAGACGCGAACCGTTCAGAACGATTCAGTCCGATTTGGTGAACTGGTTCGGTTCACTAAAAAGAACCGATTCAAAAGAATGATTCGTTCGCGAACCGGACATCACGGAGACGAAGCGATTGCTAACAAAGTTATTTATAGTAACTACTGAGTTATGAGAGCGCTGTCAGTCAGCGCGAGTTTATTGTGTTTGTATCTGAGAGTTCTGAATAAACACGAGTCCCAGTCACACCGAGTCCTCTTCATCATTATTCTACCAACTTTGTAACACATGCAATGTATCATTACAGCGAGATGAACGAGTTAGTAAGTGTTGAATATAGCATTATTTCTAGATATGTTCCAAACATATGAATAGCGTCATTGACGCGCATTGAGTAACTTACACAGCGCAAACAAAGACACAACAGCTGTAATCGAATGTAATCCAGTTTATTGTGGGGAAAGCTGGCTAGCCTAGCCCAGATACCCTCACGCTTACCCTCCTTCTGCTTAATCTCACGCCGCGTTTGGTGCCTCCGCTGTGGGCCAGATGCAGTACTGGGGGTCGGGGATGTTGGAGGCCGAGCTTCGGCGTGTGTGAAGTTTATCTCTAAAGATGTGACTGCTGATGTTAAACAGAAAAGACTGTATGCACATTTAAGAACAGATAGACGCGACGAGGACGTACAAAAACACTGACTCTCAAGATAGAAAACACGAAAACACCGTTCTGTCGGGAGAGAGAGAAGCCGCTGCGTGTCCACAAATAATAAATAATTAGCTACACATCAGAAATCACTGATCACAGATCAGAAGGAACTGAAGAAAGACTTCTGTTTTCATTTGTACATCCAAACACTGAGAAACTGCCAGTGTTCACTCGTTCACAAGTAACGTTAATGATCTCTCGAGTGTTTGCATGGGCGTGCCAGATTCTCTGGGCGGGGGAAAGGGAGGAAACCGTGCCTGCTTGGACGTCAAACCAGGAGCCTTCAGGATTGGCTAGTCGGGCCTGTCATTTTCTCAAAGGCAGAGAGAGACAGCCAGAACTCGGTTTTACCCCGATCAACATTTCTATCCACTTGGGGACAATATTCAGGCTAGGGGAACTCATATTAATGTTGAAATACCTCATAAAATGAAAATTTCATGCCATGGGACCTTTAAGAGAAAGGACTATTGAAGTTAGGATAGGAGTGGAATCATCAAACATTTATTCAATAGAAAATACTCCACAGGGGAGTGTATGTAGCCCAATATTATTTAATATTATGATTGATGTGTTTTTTTCTGGAGTTGAACAGAGAATAAGTAAAGCATTATATGCAGATGATGGGGCATTGTGGGTGAGGGGTCGTTACATTGGTGTACTGGAGACAGGGATGCAGAAAGCAATAGATCAAGTTGAAAAGTGGTCATATGAATGGGGCTTTCGTTTAAAAGACTCAATATATATGTTTCTCTAAAAAAACATGTCAATCTTAGACTAGATATTAAACTGTATGGACAGTCACTCAAGCAAGAGAAGGTAATAAGATATTTATGAATATGGTTTACTTTTAAAGTCCATGTTCAAAAAAATTATAGATAAATGTGAGAGGTATAAAGATACTAAAGTGTTTATCAGGATATAGTTGGGGTGCGTCAGGTTCATCTATGAAAAGAGTATATATTGCCTTAATTCGATCCATTTTTGATTATGGGTGCATAGCGTATAATTCTGCCGCCAAAACCACACTCACTGGTTTGGATAGGGTGCAGGCTAAGGCTCTACGTCTGTGTTGTGGAGCTTTCAGAACATCACCTGTTGCCTCTTTACAAGTAGAAGTAGGAGAGATGCCATTAAAGATCAGGCGGCTCAAATTAACAATGGCATACTGGACAAATCTGCAGGCGCATGAAATGACACACCCTACAAAAAAAGGTACTTTAAGAGTGTTGAGATATGGCCATACTAATATTTGTAGCTTTGGATGGATTGGGGGGAAAGAGGCAAAAGATATGAGAATAGACACTATGGCACATTGCAGAACAATAAGTAAGACTGCTATCCCACCATGGTTATTCTGTTTTCCGATAATAAATATGGAAACAAAAGAAATTGTAAAATATAGAGGCATATATCAAAGTATCCAACAGTATATAGAAATTAGGTATGATGACTCAATACAAATATACACAAATGCACCCAAAGATCCAATAACCGGCAAAACAGGTGCAGCTGTATTCATCCCAAAATATAATGTTAACATCCAAAAAAGAACATCAGACCACCTCTCAGTTTTTTCAGTTGAAATAATGGCCATTATTTTAGCACTGCAATGGGTAGAGGAAGTTAAACCACATAAGGTAGTCATCTGCTCAGATTCCATGTCTTCTTTATCAAATATTCAGACTGGAAAATCTATATGTAGACAAGATCTTTTGAATTAAATAAATCAATTGATTTTTAGATTAAATCAACCAAAAATGTATGTACAGTTTATTTGGGTTCCGGCACATGTGGGTATTGATGGAAATGAGAAGGTTGATACGTTGGCAAAAGAAGACCTGAAGGCAGAGCATATAAACATACAAGTTCCACTTAGCAAATCGGAGATTAAAGTTATCATTAAAGATTTTATTAATAAAATGTGGCAGGATATATGGGATCAGGAGGAGAAAGGAAGACATTTATACAACATTCAGAAAGAAGTGATATAGTTAAAAAGCACAGTAATCTGGGACGGCAGGAGGAAACTATGATTACAATGTTGAGAATAGGGCACAAGATTAAATAGCTGCTTAAATTGAATAGGAAAACATCAGACTGGATTATGCATTCATTGTGGAGAAGTGAAAATGTAAAACATGTACTCTTGACATGTAAAAAGTATTCTGAAAAAGGAAAGAACTAGAGAGTGAAAATGAATTGAATTATTAAAAATATATTGAGTATGCCTGGCTCAGAATCTATAATTAAGGATGTTATGATATTTCTGAAAGAAACTCAGCTTGCAAATAGGATTTATTTATTTATTTATTTTGAGTTCATACCTCAGTCCAGAAGATGGTGGTAATGCACCTCGTTTGCAAACTGCCAATAAAAAGCACTAAAGGAGAAGATAGAGACCTACAACCAATCAGAGCAATGGAGCGACGCATAACGTTAGTTGTCAAATACACAACTGCACTGTGTTGCCAAGTCCGCGGGTTGAAGCAACCCCAATTATGTGATATACAGACCCAGGAATGCAAATGTTATCTTTTATCAAATCTTTTAGCAGGCAGCCCTGCCAAAATAACACATATTTTACCCCCCCCCCAAATGCCATTTTTTTCCCGGAGAACCCCCCCCGGAAAACTATTGGGCTTGTTTTTGGCTAGTTTTGAGTAGCAATTGGGCGGGTTTTGTTGTAAAAACTTAGCAACCCTGTATGCATGCTGGAAGAAGTAAGATGAGTGTAAACGATCTTTGCCGGTGTTGTAAAAAAAGAATTTAAGGATACAAAGAGTACTTACCAACACAATCATCATTTCTGAGAGAAATAGTAAAGGTGAATGCATATAAGAACAAGTTCTCCATTTAGGATTAGAACAAATTCAACCCAAGCGCTCTTTGGTGACGTTGATGATTAAATTACTGTTTATCATCTGTCCATCATCGTCTAAAGCCCGCCCTGACAATTTCATTGGTCTTAATTAAGACATAATTACTCCTCTACGGATCAAGTCCAGACCGAACTACCCGAGCTCCAATGTTGTGGGCGGGGCTAAGTTCGGCTGGCATCTAGGCTATATCAATGCATATTGAAACAATAAAGTTGGCTGCATTAGTGCATTTAGCTGATTATTGCCTTTCCTTCATTTAGGTTAATTGTGTTTGTGTGGTCAACTTCATGGATCTTTTATGTCGGATTCAATAATTTGACCAATAAGTAGCCTAGATATCTGATAAAATTCCTGAAAGTTTTGCACATACAGCACACATTGCAGACATGCATAAACGCGGATTCGTTATATGTCTAAAGTAGCCTATAGAGAGAATAAACCAGTCATATAAACTTTTATAAATTTCACTTAACAACTTAAAATATAATCTGTATGCACAATAAACTACAGAAAATGTATTTAAATCTCTCAACAGAAAGGTTTTTGTAGGTTTTAATAAATTGTAATAAAATGTTATTTAAAGGGGCTATATGCGTTTTTCTGAAATTTAAACTCGCGACTGACACCTGTGGCCAAAAAACAGAACTGCTCTCATTTTCTGCTCGCTCTCGCAGCGGTGGTGACGTCACATCCGCAGACAGCGCGGGAAAAGATGACCCGCCAGAAAATAGGAAAAATAGGATACAGGCTTATAGGTGCACCCACTGTGAGCGGACAAGGTGTCAGTATGCTCATCAGGAGATGTTTGAGTCATAAATGGTAAAATAAAAAGGCTATTGTTACGTTTATTTTGGGGGAAAAGTTGCATATAGCCCCTTTAATAACAGTAGTCCTAATAAGCATATATCCAGTACGTGCCTCAGGCTTGCGTCGTCAACTCACTCAGAATCCTTGGTAATCCTCGGCAAACTCAAGGGGGTAATCCAGCACCCGGAAAGCGTACCTTCCACAGGGGCAGCCATTGCTAACCAAGCCATCACCTGCTGTTAGCATCCCATTGACTCCCATTAATTTTGGTGTCACTTTGACAGCGAATAACTTTGCATCTGGGGCGTTTAAAGACTCCATTTGACCATTGTTTATTTCTAAAGAAACAAGACAATGTTTAAAAGGCTCCTTGTAGTTTACACTATCGACCCGTAGAAGCCGTTTTTGTAAAAAAAATTGGCTAACGATTGCGGCATAACCATGCGACTCTCGGCGCACAGCAGATAAATTACCGTATAGACCCAAGGAGAATTTCACAGGCAATCTTTTACTGTCTATGAGGCAATTGGGGGGAAGTGGAGGCATAAAGTCCAATAAAGTTAAGGGAGAAGCATGTGGAGAAGCCCATAGAGAGCCAAAAGCAACGAGACAAAATATTTCAAAAACGTGATTCAAATTTCACTTTGCACAACTACTAGAAGACTTGCCACTGTCAGACAGATTGCTCACGTCACATCTACGTCGTCAAGCTCAGTCTGAGGCTGTGCAGTATGCTCAGCCATCAGGAAGTGAGCGCTTCTACTTGACTTCACTTTTTCTCCGTGAAGTCTATGGGGTCGCTGTGTCCATTTCTTTTACTGTCTATGGGCAAACTTCAAGAGCTAGCTGTACAGGCTCATTCGGTTCTTTTTTTGAGTTGGACATGCTACTTCAGCTTTTACGTCTTGCGTCATCAACCCAGAACTAACGCTCGACTCGGTTCGATTAATGAACCGGCTCAACCGGTTACTTGCTGAGAACAGGCTCAAAAGGAAGATTCGTTCAAGAACCGAACATCACTACTGGCTGCAGGTGTCATGACATTTTTATCCTACCCATCAGATTTTCCTACCATGGCTTACTGTGTATGCGCACATCAATATTTAATATTTATTTTTTTAAATATTAACATCGTTTTAAGGGTAGGTTTAGGGTAGGGGTAGGTATGTATATTAAAGGGTTAGTTCACCCAAAAATGAAAATAATATAATTTATTACTCACCCTCATGCCGTTCCACACCTGTAAGACCTCCGTTCATCTTTGGAACACAAATTAAGATTTTTGTTGATCCATTAATGTACTAAAAACATATTTAAATCAGTCCATGTGAGTACAGTGGTTCAATATTAATATTATAAAGCAAAGATAATATTTTTGATGCGCCAAAAAAACGATATAACGACTTATATAGTGATCCAATTTCAAAACACTGCCTCATGAAGCTTCGGAGCGTAATGAATCAGTGTATCATATCAGCGGTTCGAAGCGCCAAATTCATGTGACTTCAACAGTTTGGCGGTTTGACACGCGATCCGAATCATGATTCAACACACTGATTCATAACGCTCCGAAGCTTCATGAAGCAGTGTTGTGAAATCGGCCATCACTATAGAAGTCGTTATTTGGGTTTTTTTGTGCACAAAAAATATTCTCGTTGCTTTATAATATTAATATTGAACCACTGTACTCACATGAACTGATTTAAATGTTTTTAGTACATTAATGGATCTTGAGAGGGGAAATGTCATTGCTGGCTATGCAGGCCTCAATGAGCCATCGGATTTTAACAAAAATATCTTCATTTGTGTTCCGAAGATGAACGGAGGTCATACAGGTGACCCTTTAATAAAGCCTCAAATCACATGAATATGATGCTGGTAGCACAATCTGATAGGTAGCAATTTTTGCTGGCGAATTGTGCTACCAACTGTTTTAATGGGAGGTAGCAAAATCTGACAAGGTAGGACAAATCGACAGAACACGGTGTTTGACCTTGCCTGTACATTAAATTACGTGTCTGGATTGTCCCTTTAATAAAAGCTGCATTTGGATCTTCAGCCTTTGTGTCTTGGAGTAGTTTGTTACACGATCCAAAACTATTTTTATTTAATCATGAATTTTGACTATTTAAATTTTATGTTTATGTTAGGCTTATTGTTATAAAAAAAATCGAATCAAATTAGGGGTTTAAATATTTAGACATGTTTCAAGTATGGTATAGGGTTGCAAAAATTGCAAACCTCAAAAAAAAGAAAATAACATTTTACTGTACAGTACATACAGTAGTTTGACATTTTGCATTTTCTGAAGGTTAAGAACTCTTTTTCCACATACTATTTAGAAAAAAATTAATTGAATGTTCCAAGAATCGGTTATCACATGACAACCATTTGCAAATAAAGTCAAAGACCTTTATTCAGTGTTTACCAAAAGTCCACAATGTAAGATCCAGTAAATGACATCCAGAATTTATTTCTGACTATTTTTTTCAGTGTTAGATAAGAGACAACAACAATTTAAGGACAGTCGAGGGTCAAACTCTTCTTCTGTTTCTTTTTTTTTTTTTATCAGTTCAATAGATTGCTCAATTCTAATGGCCACATTTTGCAATGGCAGTTACAAATCCATTTTACAATGAATGTTTAAAAGTTTGAAAATGTAGTGAATCTTTCTCAATCTCATTCATTTCTGCTCTATGGGACAGATTCAGAGGTGAACGTTATTTTGGAACCTGCCCTTTGCTTCCTGTTCAAATGTTGCAATAATGACTCAAGAAGTTTCTCTTCTCTAAAGTAGCTGTTCTTTTGGTGTTTCTTAAAGAAAAATATGAATTTCTACATCAGATACGTTTTTTTCTTTTCATTTACAGGAAATATTGCTTGTGCACAGAGTTGTTCGGGGCAAGGAAAGTTTAGTTATAGCACATTTCATAATGGTAATTCAAAGTGCTTTACACAGAAAAGGAATTAAAATGTTCATAAGAAATTATAAATATAACCTGGTTCATTGTGGAACGGAATACAAACCAGGGCCTTAACCACCAAAGACATTGAGGGGGACAAGTCCCCCCCAAATAATTAGAAATGGCCAAATTGTCCCCCCAATATTTGACATTTTTGCACTGTTCTGCTGCACTTCATTATGTGGCACTCTGTATGTTAGGATGACAAAAAGGTTTAAAAGTTAAATTTTAGTCTGGTTTCCCTCAGTCGTCTAACAACGCTCGTCATTGTCAAAATGATTGAGATGGCCAATCAAATCAAAGTAGGCGGGGTTTACGTTCTCCTTTGGCTCGTGCTCAGACAAGCGTGTCAATCTATCGCTTAATGCTGCTGCGGAGAGAGACTCTATTCTTTCCAGTGAAATCACAAAACAAAATGCACACAAACGTGTCCCTGCTCTCAATATAAAATCATTGATGAACATCTTTAATTTAAAAGAAAAAGAAGAAAAAAAACAAAACTATATGAGGGTGGATTAGAACCCAGAACCTTTGACATGGTTTACAAAAATTGTTCCACCAGACCATTTGGAAATTCGAATATCCACAGCAGTTCTATGTATTAGCCTATACGATATATTTATTCACTAATGCGAAGAATCTCGGGACTAATAATATATTTGACGCAAATAGTCCCAAAAGGCTATTTCCCAACTAGAATTTCATTCACTGTTCTGTTTCTTTATATATCTATCTATCTGTCTACATATATATATATATATATATATATAAAGATTCCCCCCCCCCACCCCCCCACTCCCTCTCATAAAGAAAAATCCTCTTTTTGACTTTGGTAAATGATTAACTTATTGATCCCCAAGTAGGCAAAAGTATCAGAGACAGACCAAAAAAGGCACTTGTGATTTTGAGCTTAAAATGAGAGTTCCTGTAAAACTCCTCGGCTTCGCCTTTTGGTTGTTTTTCTTCAATTGTGTCCAATGTCAAGGCAAGTGCTTTTTGTTGTTGTTGTTGTTGTTTATTTGTCTTTTTCATTTTGATTTAATTG
Organism: Gobio gobio; assembly: GCF_949357685.1. Lineage (NCBI taxonomy): Eukaryota > Metazoa > Chordata > Actinopteri > Cypriniformes > Gobionidae > Gobio > Gobio gobio. The sequence goes on from NC_137120.1 coordinate 29,078,727, forward strand.
ACTTGAACATAAATGTTATTTATGCATTTAACTGTAGCTCTAGAGTGTTGACTAGTTGTGAATTTGCTTAAGCATTTAATATACACAGTTATGTCTTTGTGTAACAGTTGTGCACTCAGAATGTCCTAGAGAAAACATTAAATATGAAAACATAGAACCAGTTTCAAAATCTTCGTACACTGATAGCGAAACAGTGAAAGTGAACAGCATGACAGGTTTTATGCACTTGTAAAAAGTGTAAAAACATTTGTTCACAGTTTTGAAATGACAAGCAGAATTAATCAGAGCTCACAGATGGGATAATAATGTCCCTGTCTGTGAGGGTACGCTGTCTTTTTTTGTCTTTGAATTTCTGTCAGTCATACTGAGAGAAATTGATCATTCGTCTTTACCTTGAACTTTGTCAATATCCAATCAAATCATTCTACATCTGCATAATGATGACTCAAAACGTATGAGATCAGAATTTTGAAACGTTTTGAAATTGTTTCCTCATAGCAAAGAAGAAAACGTGCAGAGCGCTATCTGTGAACAATGGGTTCACATACAGGCTCCCCTCCAATCAAGAAGAAATATTTTACTCCTGCAATGAGGGTTATAAACCATTCACTGGGAAATGGTGGGATTCAGTGACATGCAGAGAAGGCTCTTGGTCTGATGAACCTCGGTGCATCCGTGAGTTTTATTACCGTCAGTCTCAGGTGTTAGACGAATGATAGTGTACTGAAATGTGCTCCCTGTTTTCTGTCTTTATAGGGGAGGAAGAATGTGGTGCTTTTCCCAGTGTTCACCATGGAAAACTAACCCTTCGTGATCAAGGAACTGTTGAAGTGGAATGTGATCCAGGGTTCATATCAACTTCACCCTTCATAAAATGTGTCAGTGGTACATGGGACACACCAGTTTGTAAGGGTGAGCTTCTCAATTCTCATTGCATGTTTGTGAGGAGCAGCGACAGCATATAGTGGGCAATAGAGTCTATCGACAATCTAATCTCAGTCTTATTGGAGTTCATGAATTTACATACATTTCTTTCTTTTTTTTCAGTGGGTGCAAGGTGTAACATTCCTCCAAAGGTGGAATATGCATTCATAAGATCTAAACCTGAAGAATTTTATATAGATGGATCATATGTAACATACTTATGCCAAACCTCATTCTCAATGAATGGGAAAAGCACAGTTTTCTGCCTCAATGGAACTTGGGAAGATCCACCAACATGTAAAGGTAAGGTTTTGATTGGTGATGATAACTGTCTTTTAAAACTTCTTACAGATTAGTTTAAAAAAAAACATTATTGTAGGCGAAAATCAAGAGAGATTCTTAGATATTTGTCAATCAAGAGGAATAACATCAGATTAATATGGTAATATGCTAACGCTATAGATTAATATGTTATTGTAATGTTACACATCATCGGATTGATCAGATCTTTCTATTCACTGTTCGAAAAAGAAGTATACTTCAAGTTAATTTTATGAAGTATACTTAAGTAGTGTTCAAGTATATTTTTAATATGTAGTAGGGGAGAGAGGAGCACAACCTAACGCTTTTTGACTTTCTCAGTTTGTGTAAATCCACTTGGGGTTCAGAGAATAATTTTTTCCCCACATTAATTTCACACATTTCTAGTACAATTAAGTGGTTTTGTTTCATTAATACAGTGTATACTTTTTTTTCTTGATTAACCCCGAAAGAATAGAAGTGAAATGTGACAACATGCCCTATAGTTGGGGTACATTGTAAATTACAGCTTAAAATGTCACCTCATATAATCAAAAAAAATATCCACGACAAACTAAAATATTTTGTCAATAAAACACAATTATTAACTTTTTTAAATAAAATAATGGATTTTTTGTATCATTAAAAATATTTTTTAAAATGTAGTTTGACACCAAACACATTGCTAAATACAGCTATACAGCATAGTTAAAAATATAATAATAATGAATAATTTCTGAAAATTGACTCTCAGTCATTTGTCACGCTTTTCTCATGGTTTCTCAAAAGAATTCATAAAAGTATAGAATATAATGGCATATTTTTAATAGGGGCTCATTGTAATGCAGTGTTACAACACACCCCACCTGCACAACTGGGATTTAACCCGCGGCTCATGTCTTCTGCTGGTTAGATCAGCATTAAAGGAAATGTATGTAAGATTGTGGCCAAAACTGGTACTGCAATCCCTTTCAAATTACTGTAGAGTGGTGTATCCCCTCTCCCCCCTGACTCGAGGTTGCCAGATAGGCTGCAGGATCCAGCAGGAACGTAGGCTGCCTCAAGGAACTTCCAATGGCAAGTGACGAGTCCTACACAGCAAGTTTTTTTTTTTTTCATTGTCAAGACGTTTTTCTGATTCATAACGAGGTCTTTTAGGTTTCGTAAAGTTTTATTTTTTATCCAAAAAGTTTGTAGCTGCAGCTGTGATAACTAGAGCAGAGCTGGCAACCCGGATGCCGAAACACTACTGACTTCGTGATTGGTAGATAGGTGGAGGGTGGCGCTTCAGGCCAAAACACAACATGTCAACATCAACATCAGTTGAGGGCTGAAACTTCACTTTTAAATGATAATATCCTGGCCGGACTACTGTTGTCAGTGATATAAGTATTTGAAATTAACATGATTTCTCAATGTCTAGTGACATATCAGGGCAATTTTATGATTAATTGAAATACATTTCTTACATACAGTTCCTCTATCTCAACTATTAAATAACAGATATACGATTAAAATAATATCAGATTTGTCTTATTTTAAATAAACACAAAAAAACTGAGATGAAAAATGAACTTAAGAAATTTACTTTTGCTACGGTTAAATAAATGTTCAGTGATATCTTCCAAAGATTTTTTAATTTTGGCGCAATTTTTTCTCTAAATAATGTTGATATGGCAACTAGTAAATACAGTAAGTTTCATCATCCTGGCATGTGTGGAAAGTTTTAAACCATGTGTGTTACAACTAACCCCGCGTTAGGTTGTGCCCCACGCTCCCCTAAGTGTACTATTTCAATACACAAGTTTTTGAGCCGTTTCCGCTCAACATCGTAAACTCCTCCCATCGATGCAATCCACTTCCGTTCTGGCGGGCTGGGTTTGTTTCGCTAGCTAGCTCCGTTGTGCCGACAAAGCACTGATATCGCAGTTACAAAGAGGATATAACGTTAAACAATTACAACATGAAGAAAAGTGGCTCGGGAACGACGTGTGCGGTAGTTGGTTGCAAAAACTCGAGAAAGCACCTGAACGAGTGGTTAGATTGGGCAGATTGTTTTGGAGATGGGACAAACAATGCCCACGATAGCTACATCATTAATTGTGTGTGTGTGTGTGTGTGTGTGTGTGTGTGTGTGTGTGTGTGTGTGTGTGTGTGTGTGTGTGTGTGTGTGTGTGTGTGTGTGTGTGTGTGTGTGTGTGTGTGTGTGTGTGTGTGCTTGTATATATGGTTTACAAGGACAAAATGTCAGGTTACTCACCAGCATTATGAGGACACTAGTGTCCCCGTAATTCGGAGGTCATATATGTTATTTTCTGGCATAAATGAATGCCCATATGAAGTTTTTTCATTTTCTAAAAAATGACCTTGCATACCATGATGTGTATGTGTATGAATACAACTATGACCTTACATACCATGATGTGCATGTGTAAATAGTCCTCTCAAACCAGGTAATGATTATGGTGTGGTATGTCCAAAATATTGATATGCCTCGGAGGCTTTCAGATTGTCCATTGCTTTTCCATCTATTGCCATGGATTGCACGAAGTAGGAGCAAATCTTGCTGTACGTTATGCTGGGCCACGTCGTCATGTTATCCTCCCAGTTCTGCACTGAATTCGGGTGGGGGAGAGTAACGCCATCTCCAGTCAAAGTAGTAGAACTGTGTTCCCAAGCTAGCATCGTAATCGCTGTGTTTACACCGGCAGACGCTGCGCAAACCCCTTCCGGCGGAAATGAAATGCATTTGTGTAGAGTAATGGCGCCGCCCACGATTTGGCGCGTTAACTTGTGTATACTGTTTGGGACTAAATTGGCCCACTTTCAGTATATAAAAGTATACTTTTAAGTGTACTATAAGTGTAACAGAAGTAAACTTTAAGTGTACCACTAGTTCACAACTATGTTTCTCATTTGTACTGCATCTGTACTACAAGTGAACTTATAAGTATACTATTAGTTTACTACTTTATACTTGTAGTAAAAAAAATTTATGAAAGAACACTTTGAAGTGTCCTTGTTTAGTAATATATTCAGCAAGTATACTTGTACATTTACTTTAAGTGAATTATATCATATTTATAGTTTACTATTTCTGTTATTTTTACACTTTAAGTATACTAAATTCTAACCCCTAAACCTACCCTACAACCTACGCTCGTAATCATAGGGGAACCTTTTTTAGTGCTATATAGCACCAATTTTGGTGCTTCAGTGGTTCTTCAGCGGTTCTTCAGAGGTTCTTCTCAGTTGTCTCAAATGCAAAATCTTAAGCATTTAATACATCACAGTACATTTATAAGACAGTATGTAAAACTATGAAAAAAATAGGCTACTCAATCTACAACTATAAGCCAAGTATACTTCGGCGCTGGGAAGATGAATGTGTATTTAAACTGGGTCATTTATGTAGTAGAAATGTGAAATTATTTTTTAATTTGGTGCCTTCTAGACTGAGAAAAGACAGAAAATGTATTTTTGTCTCATGTGGATGAAAGACAATGACTCCCAGAATGCACTTGCTTCGATGCCTAACGAGGCCCTTCCCAAGCCACGGCTACTGGTTATATAATTTGCCCACCGCGGCTCCACCCCACCATCGTTTTGATTTTCATAGTATAATAATTTCGTTCAGTTAGAGAATAAACACTACAATTAAAAACTGAACGTGTCTTTTCAATAAAGTGTGAGTGAGCCAATCGAAAGTCACGGCACAAACGCAGCAGGAGTCAGTTTTCATTCATCACGAGAGAGAAGAGCTGAGGTAAACACGGCAGTCATTAACAGCGCGTGTCCAGTCTGGCGCGTTTTCAGTTCGCATATGGAAGCTGAACTTTCATAGGAATTAATTGAAAAGTTGAAACACTCACTTTTCTCTGCAGCGCTCCGTTATGAATGCCCGTGGCCGAGCCGAGTGCATTTACATTCTGTGAGTCAGATCCCTCCCCTATGGGCGGGTTGATAACATGCGGAACTACCCAGCAAACATTATGACGTTTAATGACCGTTGAAAAGACGTCCCTCCGACACGTCCCGTCATGGTTGAAAAATAGTTCCAAAATGAAAGTTGAACGGACGTCTTCGACGTCATCTGGCCGTGAATACCACATCTTTTCTGCGCGTCCCTGGACGTCTAAATGCGTTGTCTTCTGGATGTTTAAATGTGTCGTCTTCTGGATGTTTAAATGTGTTGCTGCATAATTTAAGTGTGTATATATAAGCCTGCATATAAAATAATCACACACCCATTGTATAACATCGTGAAATGCAATCAATTATGTCTTGGTTTACACATTTTCACAGGTTCTAAAAAGGTTAAAAATCGGTCCAGTCAGACCTGAACGTCCATGAAATGTTTTAATCACGTGTACATCACAAACAAGAACACATTTGTGGACATAAGCAAAAAGAAGCATGTTCTGATTTAGCAAAACATTTTATTGTTTTTGAACAGCCACAGATTTTCTTCTTTCATTAATATTTAACATCCATTAACCAAACTAAAATAACAATTACAAAATACTGAATTATCATTATATAAAGGGATAGTTCACCCAAAAATTTAAATTAATGTACTCACCCTCACGTTTCAAACCTATGAATTCCACATTTCTATGTTCTGCTGAACACAAAGATGTTTTAAAAATTTTTTGTAACCAAGCAGGTCTCTCCATTAACTACCATTGTAGGGAAAAATTATTATGGTAGTTAATGGGAGGTGAGAACTACTTGGTTACAAACATTCTTCTAGGGTCTTTTCTGCCCCCAAGGGACGTTTGCTCAAATTTTTAAAAAAAATGTTCCCTTTGTGCAAATGGCATGAGACTTTGTACGGTTGTCAACACTCTCTAAATCTACAAATAAAAACAATTAATTGGATTGATATCTGTTTTTATGTTCGTGTGACAAAAAAAGTCACACTCAGGCCGCTTAGAAAATGGACAAAATTCATCCTCAAAAACACAGAACGCGCATACAGAAATGAAGTGGCACACTTCCAACAATGCATAAAACATCCACAATGCAAAATGATCATGCTCAAACACACACATACAGGAATATTTGTTCAATTTGTTATTGCTGTTCAGTTCATAGCATTTTGATGTTCATGTTGTGTATTTTTTACTCAATATGTAATATAACTTAATTTCTGTTAATTTTTGTTCTGTTACAGTTAGTAACTGAAGTGTACATTCAATTTGTAGAATTATAAGAAAATCAGATGTTTGAAATAAAATAAATTCTAAAGACTCTGGTTTGATTCTAATCATAATGTAACATTGAAAAAAATTTCAGTACAAAAAAAATACTAAACTTTGACAAAATTAATTAATTTTAATTGTGATTTCATAACATTTAGATATGAATCCAACTGAAAAATACTTGTGGAAAAAGTCTTTACCAGTTTTTTTTTTATTATAAAACTGTATTTTCCAAAGGATGGGCAAAAATCTTACACTAAACAATGTCAAATTATCCATGTTATCCCCACGAATGAAAGTTAGAAATTTGGGTCTTTTATTAAGTGAATTTTACATAAACTGATTTTGTGTTTTAATTTATTTATATAAATTTAACAATTATTATAAATTGTCCAAAAACTGCACAGATGTTGAGTAAAAACATTAATAAACAGAGTAAATTTTGTTAGAAAATTACATTTTGTTGCCTGGGGTCTGTGGAGACCCCAAAGACCTTGAGTGTAATTCCCAAATGAAGAGGGTTAAACAAGGGTTAAACATCTTTATGTTCAGCAGAACATAGAAAGGTATACAGGTTTGAAACATGAGGGTGAGTAAATGACGCATTAAAGTAGTTATTTTGTTTGTAATGTTTTGTAACCATCACCAACAGCTCTTCCTGGAGAGGGATTCAGGTGTTCTGCCATTGCTGCATCAATCTCAGAGTCCACCTATTCACAGCATCTGAGGGAAGAGAATATATTTATTTTTAAAATAACAGGAAAAATTTGAGGTAAATGACATGCACTTATTTTCAAAATGTATTGAAAAAATGATCTCACAGCTCAATAAAAAAAAAAAAAAACATGGAACAAGATGAATGAATCATGAAAACATTAACATTAAACATTAGAAAAATGTAATCAACATGCATTACATTTTATTTTACTCTATAAAAGTTGTTCTGCTCTAAATGGGTGTTAGTGGGGGATGGAAGAATTACTTTCTGAAAGAAACTCTCAAAAGGCCACATTAATAGGTTACAGTAAAAAGTAACGTTTAGCCTTGTAGCTAATTCTAGCCAAAACTCAAGTAATTCTCTGTTGACAACGTGGGCATCATTTATTTCGGTTCCTTCATGTTAAACAAGTAAAACTCAAGTAAATTTATCAAATACTACAAAATGTACTTACCCAACAGTAGATTTTTAATAATATATCAAACTCTCTCCTCAAGTCCTCTTCTCCTCGTGGTTGTAGAAAGCAACGGGAGAACGCATGGACGCTATCTTGCGAGATAATCTATAATATCGCGGGATTTTGAAATATCGCTAGATTTATTAATATATTTTGTTACTACATCTTGGCAGCACAGTTCAAGTCAGACTTAACGGTGATAGGATATATTACTGTTTTACATATGTATATGCATACATTCCATAAAAATAATAACAACGAATACATAAAACGGGTTGAAATAATGACTCAAATGCAGTGGGTTCACATTCACAATCACTTAACCACACAGAGCACTTTGTGATTTTAAATATATTTTAGCCTGTATTAAAAGTAAATTAAATATAGGCTAAATCTTGTATTTCATAAAGATTTTTTTTTTTATGGGTCTTGACTGGACGTGTACGGGACGTCAGTGGACGTCTATTCACAACCTCTTAAAAACTACTTGGGGCACTTAAATTAATTATTGCAGTATTAACCATGCAAGGTGTAAGCAGCTTCTGCATATTTCACAATGATTTCATAGAGGGTCATGATGGACTATAAATGCACGTGTAAAAGACGTCACCATAGTGACGTCCTCTCACGACGGATTCACAACAGGGTAGTTATTGAACTAGCCTGGTTTTACCAGACTCTCGTACGTACATTTCATTTGTACATAGAGTCTGGCCACTCTCCATAGAGTGCCGAAGTAATGACGTCACTTTGTAGGCCAACCCGGAAGTTAGCGGCGCATGGGTTCCCTCGATCAAAAAGCCATTCATTTTCCCCATAGACTTTTGGAAAATCGCAAAAAATAAGATCTGTGTTCAACAAAGAGTTATGACCCTTACACGTTTTGTCTACCAAGATAATTTTTACAAGTTAATCCAAAATGTATACATTTTGAAGCCCAAATAAAGCCGTCAGATATAAAATGCTAACGGTAGGCTATAAACGGACTACAGCACACCATGGTCGCGGATCAACGTCATCATCAAGCTTCCTCAAACTTTATTTAAAAGCATGCTCGCTCATTATGATCTGCGCTGTGTATGAACACTTATCCACTTTTTCATGAGAAATATTGCCCATTCGTTTTTTCCAAAAATGTTAGAAACTAATTTTGTTTATGCGTGCCTCTCTGAGATTTATCTTTTGTTAAGGTTTTTTCAGACAATATGATTATCACTGTGATAACATTAAATGACATGAAACACAACCCAGTCTCTTTTTGTTAAATGCAAGTTTATGTATGATCAATAATACAAAACGTATAATAAGCTACACATGAAATAAAGCAAACAATTCAGTCAAACATTCAAAGTCAGTGCTAGTCGGCTAACTTACAACGGTAACGTACAGTTATAGCCTAAAAATAAACAAGTAATGAAACTTATCTTTGCACTCAGCCTAAACGATTTGCCAGGGAACAAATTATAGATCCATGAGAGCAAATATGGGCCGTTAAATCTCCACAAGACTAATTATAGCTGGAGACGCCACAGAGACATCAGAGCCAGCGGCAGACGGCAGAAGGACTAGCCGAGGAAAGTCAACTCTCGCCGGCTAAACAAGCGCCGCTGACTCACTGGAGCTCACAACTCCGATAACACCAGATAAAATGTTTAAATAGGCACTCTTCTTATAAATAAACCACAGATTTGAGCTTTAAACAACTACATTATCGACTGAAAAAGTCTTAAAACTAAGTTTTGTCACACATTAACAGTAGATTTTAACACAAAAAGACGTGTAAACACAGCCCATGTCAGCCATTTCTCAACGAGACAAACATGTGAAGAGAGTAAACTCCAAATGTTCAAGCATCCAACTTTGCGCGAATAGAGCGATTTATTCACGCCACATAAGTTCTTCATTCTTCTAGTGAGAGATTGCCTGTTTGTCACAATGACGTCTAAAGTCCCCGCCAAAGGATGTAGTCCCTTTTAGCAACTTGTTAGCAACCATCGTTTTTAAGACACAATAAAGTTTTAAAAAATCACAAGCAGGTTTTAACTAATGTGTTTTATGTCATAGATCAAAACATGAAAATATTTAGAGGCTTTGTTAACCACAGACCTTATTTCAGGCGATTTAGCAAAAACCCATTCAAAAAACCCATAGACTTTAGGGCGAGGGAACCGGTAGGGCTAAAATGCTAACTCACTTCCGCGTTTTGGCCTACAAAGTGATGTCATTACTTCGGCACTCTATTGACAAGCGTTTACTTCCTTGAAGGCGGGTACTCTGTTGAAGTTTAAAACTATTGGATCTGCCAAGAGTCACTCTGGATCTGCCTAACCAATCGCTAATGTTTGGTCGTGACGTATGTCACGCGCCGTTCGCCTTTGATTCTCACATTAACTGTGCACACCACCTCAGTGTCAGTAATAAATCCTCGTGCATTCGGATTGTGATTTATTCTAGGGATGGGCGATACCAATCATTTTCTTTTCGATCCGATACCAAGTACTTTCAAGACCAGTCTCGCCGATATCGATACTGATACCGATACTTTAAATATTTTAATTTGAATGATTTTATAATGCATTTTGAAAGCCATCGTAATTAATATTAAATAAACAGCAATAGACATTACTCCTTTTTTTGTTACATTTATTTAAAAGGACTGAACATTATTAATCAAATAAACATTTAACAATTTATATAACAAAAATATAACGTCACACAAACCAGTTTCAATGATTGTAAAATAAAGTGTTACAGACATAAAGAATTTACGTTAGTAAATCTTTCCCAGGTTAAACTATAATTTATTTAATAAACAAATTTTAAAAGTTAATAAAACAAAAAGTAGCCTAATATAAAAATATATAGGCTTATGAAAAAATGTAATCCTACTGTTTAAATTAAAATGTCCAGTAAGTTATTATGATCAGTATATTCTTCATGAAATACTGTATTTAATCTTCATATCTGAAACAATCTGTATTGTATATGTCTAAAGCATATATAAATAAACGTGACTAGACTATTTTATTCAAATCATTAAATTTATGTAATCATCACTTGGTACCTAGATAATCCCTGCCTCTGAAAGGATTCTGCTAAAGAACTAAAGATCATGAGGGTCGTGAATGTTTTACCTTCTCTGCTCAGCTCAGCTGTAGCTACTACTTCGTACTCTTTAGGGTGTTTAACTTTTAGATGCTTTGTCATGTTTGTGTATTGCCAAAATGGCGACTTGTTTGTTGACAAATGTCACATGAAGCTTCATCGTTGTTAACTGGAGTGCAATAAGTATAAGTCATGTCATGTCATGACCGCAGCAATGCACTCGATTCTGTGCTGAGTGTGCTGAGAGATTGTGGTGCTTACCGCTGTGCCACTGACATGAATACATGATAAGCACAGACACAGCGGAAGAAGAAATAGTTCCCATTGACGTTCATATTTAAGTAAATGTATATACTATACGGCCTACTACTATTATAAACATATTCTAAAATCACTTGTTTAAAATAAATCCCAAAGTGCTCTGAAGAGGTCTATAAAGGATATAAACAGTGAGTTTTGAAGTGATATATTCTTGAAAACTCAGATATGTGGATTCGGACAGCAATTACATTACCACACGACCTGGTGTTTGTCAAAAGCAGTCGATAATTCAGCCTGGGTTTTTCTCGCGGGTGGTGGGAGACGGACGGCTTCAGCAACTCCTTCACCACTAACGGAGCGAGCTGAAAGACTTTTCCCGGACCACAACATCAGCAGTACAGCAGTGATTGTTCTTGCTCCGTCTAACGGGAGTTCGTTTGTTCAGGGAAGAAGGAGGCGGGAACCGGCGAACGTTTAGCAACTTTTAATCAAATAATAAACACAAAATGAAAGTAAAGCGGCAGCCCCTCACGGACTGCCGCGCACAAACATAACAAAACACAACTTAAAATCCAGGCCTGGTCCTCTCTCGTCCTTCACCGGTGTCGCTCGTCCTTATATGCCTCCGTGCTCCCTCATGAGAGGACTCGAGACCGGTGTGTCTCATTCTCAATCACGCACACCGGTGTCGCTCGCTCGTCAACCTCACCACACTCCGGTTTTAACTTCTGGATATTCGTCAGCGCTGCCACACACTTGCATCTTTCACCGCCGCCATTACTGAACTACAACTCAAACTAGCGCACGACATCAACGTCATCGCTCTCAGCCACTCCCTCTGTTCGCTGATTGGACCGGTAAAAAATTGTTCGGGCGAAAACCTAAGCATATACAGCAGTCCCAGACGTAGTACTGAAGGAAAATGAAAATTGAGCGGAAGTACGTAGGAGGGCGGAGCCAGGCTAATATTGAACTACACGTAGCTAAAAGTCAAAGTAACTATTATACATGCAACCGGAGAGAACTGTAGACATGTACAAATGTATCTGAGTGCATTTTTAAGAAATTTTCTGTGTTACATACTTTTACCAATTTATGCCGTCCTACCGCGACTATTTTTGGCCAGGGACACGACGTTGCCATCGGACCAATGTTTGCTGGGTAGCTCCTTCTACTGACTGTAGTTTTTAGGCTCTGGCCAAAAAAAATTCCAGAAATAAAATGAATAATTCTCGTCTCAGGGGGATATGAGGGGGGAAAGTACCATAATTCCAATATACTACCAGGTTTCTACTGATACAAAGCTTAATGCTAAATCCCTGAAGTAACCCTTTAATTATACTTCTAAGAATATGCTAAAAAGATAAGGGTATTGGTCATATTTAAAGTAAATGCTCAATTTTGGTACGTAATTCATCAGCACTCAAGTCTTTTGTGACTTGGGCCAAGAAGAAATGTCCTAGAAACCACCCAGAATAACCTAGTAACAGCATAGCATCGCACTAGCACCATGTTTTGAGTTTTACACAGATAAATGCATTTTTAGCCTCAAGTTTAGAATTTGATTGGAAATTTTAGTCTATCTTTGTTAGATTAATATGTTATTGTAATGTTAAACATTATCAGTTTTCACTGGATGACTCCAATGCTCTCTAGATTCAAAATCAAATTAGTGTTTTAGTGTCATTGTGCTATACTAAAAAAAAAAAATCTAACCTGAGAAGAAAGATTGAGTGATTTATAAATGGCCATGTTAATGCTCATTGAAATCGCAAAATAAATTATGATAGCAACTTTTTAAATAAAGAAGTAGAAACACTAAGTATAATATACTTACCTAAATCAATCCAAAGCTATTAATTAAAATAATAATAATATTAATAATGTATCTGACTCCACGGCCTCTCTCCACATATATTTTTTTCTCAAGAAATTTTGGGCACAGGAGAAAGATGTGCACAAAAATGAAGAAATTCTGATGTACAAGTGCATTAAAGGTCCCATGGCATGACATTTTCATTTTATGAGGTTTTTCAACATTAATATGAGTTCTCCTAGCCTGAATATTGTCCCCAAGTGGATAGAAATGTTGATCGGTGTAAACCCGAGTTCTGGCTGTCTTTCTCTGCCTTTGAGAAAATGACAGGCCAGACTAGCCAATCCTGAAGTCTCCTGGTTTGACGTCCAAGCAGGAACGGTTACCTCCCTTTCCTCCTCCCAGAGAATCTGGCACGCCCATGCAAGCGCTCGAGAGATCATTGCTTGTGAACGAGTGAATGCTGGCAGTTTCTCAGTGTTTGGATGTACAAATGAAAACAAGTCTTTTTTCAGTTCCTTCTGATCTGTGATCAGTGATTTATTATGTGTAGCTAATTATTTATTATTCGTGCACACACTGCGGCTTCTCTCTCTCTCGACAGAATAGTGTTTTCGTGTTTTCTATCTTGTGAGTCAGTGTTCTTGTACGTCCTCGTCGCGTCTATCTGTTCTACATACAGTCATGAGTTTCTGCTCAACATCAGCAGAGTAACATCTTTAGAGATAAACCTCACACACGCCGAAGCTCGGGCTGCACTGGCCGGTCGGCCTTCAACATCCCCGACCCCCAGTACTGCATCTGGCCCACAGCGGAGGCGCCTTACGCGGCGCGCGATTAAGCAGACGGGGGGGAGGGGGATGGTAAGCGTGAGCATATCCGGGCTAGGCAGCTTTCCCCACAATAAACTGGATTACATTCGATTACTGCTGTTGTGTCTTTGTTTGCGCTGTGTACTCAATGCGCGTCACTGACGCTTTTCATATGATAGGAACATATCTAAAAATAATGCTATTATCAACACTTACTCGTAACTCGTTCATCTCGACAGCTGTAATGGTACTTTGCATGTGTTACAAAGTTGGTAATAATGCTGAAGACGGACTCGGTGTGACTGGGACTCTGAGATACAAACACAAACTCGCGCTGACTGACAGCGCTCTCATAACTCAGTAGTTACTATAAATAACTTTGTTAGCAATCGCTGAGCTCCGTCTCTGGTACATTAGTGATGTCCGGTTCGCGAACGATCTTTCTTTTGAACCGGTTCTTTTTAGTGAACCGAATCAGTTCACCAAATCGGACTGAATCGTTCTAAACGGTTCGCGTCTCCAGTCAGCGCTGATCCATAATTTACTAAAGTTACTAACTTTCTGACATGAGTGACAGTCCCTCCGACTAGAAATAAACTAATAACCTGAAGTATATGCTGTAACTACAACAGTTCACTGAACTGAGACTGACAGAACTGATGTGAAGTGAACTCCGGTCCATCCGTCTCTCTGGCAGCAGCTCGTGCCTGCTCATGCCTCGTAGACCTCGTTAAACCACGCCCCCTCCGCTCATTTAAAATGCAAAGATGTCAGCCAATCACAACAGTGGGCGTTTTTACTGAAGTCTCACAGCAGACACGCCTCTTGAAACAGGGCATTCAGCCACAGGGCAAACATCAGTATTGGAAAAATGCCTTTTATTTCTAAATTATGACATTTTATGATGTAAAAATCATACTAACAATATAAGTACACCTCAGGAAACATTATAAAATAATAGAAAAATGCCATGCCATGGGACCTTTAAAGGGATAGTTCAACCCAAAATTGAAATTTGACCATGATTTACTCACCATCAAGTCATTCTAGCTGTATATGACTCTTCTTTCAGATGAACACAATCAGTTATATTAAAAATGTCCTGACTCTTCCAAGCATTATAATGACAGTGAATGGGCAGTCAAAAAAAAGTGTATCCATCCATTATAAAAGTAATCCACACAGCTCCGGGGGTTAATAAAGGTCCGGCAGACCACCTTCCGTATTAATTTTACAGAAAAAGAGTCACTTAAAATGTAATGAGTCTAAAATCACATTTCCTTAACTAGTGGGTAAAATATTGACTAGATACATGATGAACAACAGTTGGGACTGATTGTGAATTACGGTAAGTAGAAAAATGTAATTTGTTTTATTTATTATATCACAAATCTCACACAAGCTAACAGACTTTAGTCAGGATATGCATAATATTGAATTTTTCATGAGGTTGTTAGGGATAGATCTATACTCCTTCTTTAACTCAGTTTTCTTGGCTGTAACGCTGGTTGTGCAATATGATATAACAAAAATGTGATTATGCTAAACCACTTCTCATTGCAAATTAATGGCTCTTAAATACTGGGCCATATAAAGTTTAAAAGCTTCTGTGTGGATAAATGTGATCAAATGTCTGCTTTCTTTAGAGATAACATGTCCTCTAAGCACAACAGTGGGAGACTTAATAATTGAGCGATTACCTGATGATGACGGTCCCGTCAAACCTGAACACAAGTTAATATTTTCATGCAATGAACAAGGACTGAAATTAGTAGGACCCAGTGAAATCAAATGTGAATCAAACGGAGAATGGAGCAGCCCTTTTCCAAAATGTGAAGGTAATGCCACAGATGGTAAAGCCTCAGATTGGACAAAGATCTCACTTGTACGATTTGCCTAAACCGCAGTGATGGGGAGGTTTAGGGGTGGGGTTAGGGGTAGGTAATTTCAAATTACAAAAATTGGGCAACTTGTCAAACACGTACGATTAGGGGTGTGCCATATCATACCATCATCGATAACACCGGTATACATTTTTACATGATAAAAAGCATCAGGCTGGCGAGTTTTACACAGATAAATGCATTTTTTAGCCACATATTTAGAATTTGATTGGTACGTTTAGTCCATTTGTGCTAGATTAATATGTTATTGTAATGTTAAAGGGATAGTTCACCCAAATAATTTAAATATACCATAATTTACTCACCCTCAAGCCATTCTAGCTGTATATGACTCTTCTTTCAGATGAACACAATCGGTGTTATGTTAACAATGTCTTGGCTTTTCCAAGCATAATGACAGTTAAAAGCAGACCAAAAAAAGTGTATCCATCTATTATAAATGTAATCCACACAGCTCCGGGGGTTAATAAAGGTCCGGCAGACCACCTTCCGTATTCATTTTACAAAAAAAGAGTCACTTAAAATGTAATTAATCTAAAATCACATTTACTTACCTAGTGGGTACAACATTGACTAGATACATGATGAACAACAGCTGGGACTGATTGTGAATTAAGTGAAAAAATGTAATTTGTTTTATTTATTATATCACAAATCTCACACAAGCTTACAGACTTTAGTCAGGATATGCATCATATTGAATTTTTCATGAGGTTGTAAGGGATAGATGTATACTCCTTCTTTGACTTCTTTGATTGTTATGCTAAACCACTTCTCATTGCAAATTAGTAGCTCTTAAATACTTGGCCACATACAGTTAAAAAGCTTCTGTGTGGATAAATATGTGATCCAATGTCTGCTTTCTCTAGAGGTAACATGTCCTCTAAACACAACAGTGGAAAACATAAAAATGAAGCGATCCCCTAATTTTGAGGGTCCCGCCAAACCTGGACACAAGTTAATATTTTCATGCAATGAACAAGGAAGAGGAACAAGGCTGAAATTAAACGGACAGAGTAAAATCACCTGTCAACCAAATGGACAATGGAGCAGCTCTTTTCCAAAATGTGAAGGTAAAGCCACAGACGGTAAAGCCTCAGATTGGACAAAGACCTCACTCGTAAGATTTGTCTAAACCGCAGTGACGGGTAGGTGTGGTGGAGTTACGGTAATTCATAATCACACAAATTGGGCAACTTGTCAAACACGTACGATTAGGGGTGTGCCATATCATACATCATCGATAACACCGGTATACATTTTTACATGATAAAAAAAGTAATCTTGCGATACCAATGATATAGCGGTGCGATGACGTATGCCACGTTTACGTTCCCTACCGCGTACAACAACAACAACACCTCTCTGACAGTAAGCATGTGGGCCTCTGATGACGATTTAGTACCTAAAAAGGAGCTACTGCAGTAGTATGGAAGTGGTCTGGTTACAAGTGGTCAGACCTACAACAAAGGAGACAAAGAACCGGCCGATGTGAAGCACTTATGCCATGGTCATTTGATAAGTTTGACAACTTAAAGCTGTTATTGATGTTTGACCAGAAGGGTAAAATCAATTATTATTTTTGTCAGTTAATGCTAGATCAGTTATAAAGATAAAGAGATAAAGTAGTGCGTAAGATTACATTTATTTGAATAAATGAATTGTAGCATTTATTTGAATAAATGAATTGTAGCATTTGATTTCGTACCTGTGTCTGTTCAGCGCTTCTCTTAACAACGAAGATGTGCATTCATTACTTAAAAATAGCGATGTAACCCTATAAATGAATGTTTGTGTGTGTGCGCAGCGCAGTCTCCGCGCTCTGTATGCAAGTGATGTAGGCCTATGTGTGTGTGTGCGCTTCAATGTAAACAGTGCATTAATATAGAAAGGTGATTCAACTGACTTGGAACTACCTGTGCATTAAACGATTTTATTGCACACCTTCCAGCCAATCAGACTCGAGTATACAGACAGACCATGGCATAAATTACTTTAGTTCATTTTACACTAAAATGTTAGAGTTATGTTATACTTTTACTTAAGATTTCCAGGGAACACACTACCAACTTGTACCATGGCTACTTTTTTACTTTGTGTACATTTGACTCATGCTGTGTGACTATAATGTTGCTGCTGCCACCTTATGACAATAGATTTACTCTTCAAATTAGGAATTCTGTCATTAATGACAGTAGCTCATTGGAAAAGGATGGAAAATGCCCTTCATTTTGTTTGCACTAATAAATGCTGCTGCTCCCAGCTGAAATCACCAATAAAATGTTGTTCCATATATTGTTTTCTATATCGTCATAAATATCATTATCGCAAATATTCTTGAAATATCTTATATAATTTTGAGGCTATATCACCCACCCCTACTTACGATTTAGCAAAAAGTGAGTGAGGTCGTACAAATTAGCAACCTTGTAAAATATGTACAAATTGCCATGAGATTGGGTTTTAAGGATGTTTTTCACATGGAGGATGATTGATTGATCAGATCTTTCTGTTCTTTAGAGGTAATGTGTGTCGCAAACCTGCCAGCAAACATGAGATCAGACAGACACCTGGGGTCTGTGGTTTCAATCAGACCTGGAGACACAATAACTCTTTCATGTGTTGGGAGGGGATCAGAATTCCAAGGACAGAGCAAAATCAAATGCAGGCAAAATGGAGAATGGAATGTGCAGCAATTCCCTAAATGTGTAGGAGGTAAGGTTCGCAGGTTTGCTAGTCGAGTTTTATTAGCAGTGTTTGCAAGCATCACTATTGCACATACAATTGGTGTAAATAGCATCTATTTATAGCCGCTGACTTATTTTACTTTGTTCATCGGAAGAAAGAAAGTCCAAACAGATGCACTTTTGCTATCAAAACAAATGACTGTATAAATGCACTGATATGTACCCTGTAATAAAAACCCAGCAGCACTTTATTTTACAGTGTCCTTGTTACATGTTACATGTACTTACATTATAATAACAGTAAATTGGGCATAACTACATGCAACTAACCCTCAACAAAACCCTAATCCTACCCTAACCCTACAGTAAGTACATGCAGTTAATTAACATTACTCAGAACCGAAATATATAATTACACTGTAACACCTTAAAATAAAGTGTAACTATAAAGCCTATATGTATTGGTACACTATTCTTACAAAAAGGTACAGAGTGTATGTTCTCACTAAATTGCTCCCAAACGTAAGATTGTGGCCTATCATAATAGTAAAATAATTACTCCTTAGTTCTAAAATACTTACAGTATGAATAATTTGTTAATTTTCCTGGTAGTTACACCTTTATTCCCCAAAAATGACATATTGTTCCCTTATACCTACACGTGCTTACTTTAAAGTTACACTATAATTACCGAAAGTTACGCTGTAAATTAATTTTACTTACGCAGTACTTGTGCTGTAGTTACCATTTTTTTCAGTACTTTTGAGCTGCTGTTGTTGCATCAGTAGATTCTTTATAGTATATTCAAGGTTTGGAACATTAGGGTACTAATTTCTGTCATGCTGTGTTTGAGCATTTGTAAATAAGAGATTTTGGTATGGGGTACACTTGTGTGAAAAGCATTTTAGAAACGTGATAAATGACTGTATATTGTGTAAAAACAACATGAATTGTGTTAATGGTATGGTAACAACAGACAGATGTTGTGCTAATTGTGTTTAGAGTTTCAAAAGTGTGACTACAGATTGGACAAAAGGATGTTAGCAATTGGAAAAAAAGAAGAAGAAAAAAAAAGCTGCGATAAAATGTTCTGGTTTAAGGCCATAAAAAAGGCCTTTTTTTTTTTGGTGATCTAAAAATTGTCTAAAAATAAAAGAACTATGCTTTGTCCTCAGGGAAATGTGGGCCTCCACCAAAAGTGGAATTTGCAGATACAATAGAAATGCAAAAAACTCAATACAATTCAGGGGAGAGAGTTGAATACGGCTGCTTTAATAAATACAAACTGGTTCAGCATCACCGTGACTCCAAATACTACACCTGTGAACAAGGCGAATGGAGAGGAAATATTACGTGTTTAAGTAAGTATGAACATTTACACCATATACATCAAAGACATGTGAGGCTTTTCTCACTGTATATATACAGTGGCATGAAAAAAGTATGTGAACCGCTTGCAGAATCTGTGAAAATTGGAATAATTTTAACTAAATAAGAGGGATCATACAAAATGCATGTTATTTTTTATTTAGTACTGTCCTGAATAAGATATTTTACATAAAAATGTTTACATATAGTCCACAAGACAAAAAAATAGCTGAATTTATTAAAATAACCCTGATAAAAAGTTTATGAACCATTGATTCTCAGTGCTGTGTGTCAGGGCTGTTTTTTGTTTTGTGATGGTTGTTCACGAGTCCCTTATTTGTCCTGAGCAGTTAAACTGCCCAATGTTCTTCAGAAAAATCCTCCAGGTCCTGCACATTCTTCAGTTTTCCAGCCTCTTTTTCATATTTCAACCCTCTCCAGCAATGACTGTATGATTTTAAGATCCATCGTTTCACACTGAAGACAAATGAGGGACTCAAATTTTTCTGAAGAACATTGGGCAGTTTAACTGCTCAGGACAAACAATTGACTCGTGAACAAACATCACAAAACAAAAACAAACAGCCGCGGATCATTCAGGGAACGACACACAGCACTGAGAATCAATGGTTCATAAACTTTTTATCAGGGTTATTTTAATAAATTCAGCTATTTTTTTTTTGTCTTGTGGACTATATGTAAAAAAATTTATGTAAAATATCTTATTCAGGACAGTACTAAATAAAAAATAACATGCATTTTGTATGATCCCTCTTATTTAGTTAAAATTATTCCCATTTTCACAGATTCTGCACGCGGTTCACATACTTTTTCATGCCACTATATACAGTATATAATATATATATATATATATATATATTGTAATTTTGTTGTAATCTTGTAGTTGAAGTTGTAGATCTGGTTCTGATGAATCAATGAATGTATATTGTAACACTGACAGTGAGATGTGTTTGTTTCAGAGCCCTGTACAGTGACGGTGGAGGAAATGGATAAAAGAGGTATAGAGCTGCAGTGGGGTGGACGGGAAAAGATATTCTCACCACATGATGATGTAATCACCTTTGCATGTCAGTGGGGAAAACAACATTTAAAAGTCAATGCCTTAATACAATATTGTAATGATGGAGTGATGATTTTGCCTGAGTGTGTGTGACAAGGAGAATAAAACATCACTGATGCACCAGCTGTACTAGAAAGCCAAAACAAATGGAGCAGATCAAAATAAACCCTTTTTCCCCAAATCAGTTTCTCTGTTTTGAATTCTTGCAATTAAAACGAAATAATAAAGTTTTCAGTATATTACAGTACAATATTATTCCTGAGTTTTCCCCTTTTGTATAGATGGTAATGAATTATGGCACCTCATAGTAAAGGATAAATAATTAATAGAGTTAAGGAAAGAAAGAAAAATTAAGAATTGTAGAAGAACACATGCACTCTTTTTCTAATGCTGCATTCCATTACCCTCAGACGGCGGGTGTCATATAGCAATGACATCACACCCGAGTTGACCTCGTTCCAGTATACATGCCGAAATGGACACATCCAGGCAAACCTTTGTTGTGTTTGCTCTTTTGGAATAATTTTTTTTTTTTGCAGAGGAGTTACGCTTTCTGCGTTAGTTGAATATGGAAGGTGGTGTGCTGGAAGCTGGATATTTTACTTTATAGAGTTTTAAATATGGATATATATATTTTTTATAAAACCCCATCGATTCGCTTCAGAAGGCCTTTATTAACCGCCTGAAAAATTTGGTAACACTTTATAATAACGTTCAGTTGTAAGTCATTTATAAGTGGTTAGTTAATGATGAACTATCATTTACAAAACATTCATAAATGATTATCAAGTGATATGCTAATATTTTATGTATGTTTTGTAAATTCCGTTACAAGTAATTTACAAGTGATTAGTAAATGATTAACTAATCATTTACGAAACATGACTATGCGTTCATAAATGATTAATAAGTGAAATATTAATTATTTTACGTATATTTTGTAGATTCAGTTATAAGTAATTTACAATTGATTAGTTAATGATGAACTAATAATTTACAAAACATGACTGCATTTCATAAATGTTTAATAAATTGTGTTACATTTTTGTTATGTTTTGTAGATTCAGTTATAAATTATTTACAAGTTATTAGATAATGATAAACAAATAATTTACAAATCATGACTATACGATCATAAATGATTATTAAGTAATATGCTAACGATTTACAAATCTGTCGTAAGTTATCTTTAAAAAAATTGCATATCATAAAATAATCAAACAGATCCTTAGTAAATGGTTATTAAGTTAATATACTAATCACTGAAATGTCAACGTATACCATTATCTCAATAAACAATTGTTAAAATAAACAATAATAAATTACTAGTTGTCAACTAAATAAACATGTTTAAATGACTTAAAGTCGGGGGATTGCAGTGCGTTAAGTTAAATCCTTTCATTTACAGTGTAGACTTGTGTTCTGTGTGGGATCTAGTGAAAATATGAACTGATTTTACCCTCCAATGAAGCTCACATCAGGTGCACAAAGACTCCGTGTCACTGCATGAAAAGTGGGATTTTCGTCAGTATGTGGCACTGTAGATTGCCGTGAAACTTCAGGTTTACGACTGTGCACGGCAATTTGCAGGCAACACCGAAAACTGCCGTAAATTGACGTGGGCCTTGCTTGGCAGTTGTCCCCCCATGACCCCCCCTCCCCTTAATTCTAGGGGAGGCTTTATCATGTACATGAACATGCTGTGAGCTACACAAATGCAAATCAGAGTAGCAGCAGGGGGAGTTTTATCTAGGTTCTGAATTTTTTTAACTAAAACATTTTTCAGTTAAATGTACTCGTTTTAGTTCACAGTACTAAAAAATTTTTTTTAGGGCAACCAGTTTGCTCCAATTTTTAAGTAGATTCAACTTGTCCGGGCAAACAGAGTAGATTAATTACTCTGTATGTCATTAGCAATAACCATGTAAAAAAAAAAAAATACACACAAAATAAAAAGTTACGGTGTTATGCCTATATGTAATTGAAGCACTTTTGCCACACCCATTAACTTAAATTAAGTGAAAATAAATATAATAGGTTTTTCTGGAGCTCCTTGGTGGTCTGAAACCTCAATGAGGTTGAAGAATATAGGGATAAATTAAGCCCCTCTGTGGACTGATTTCCTGACTCTCTCTCTCTCTCTCTCTCTCTCTCTCTCTCTCTCTCTCTCTCTCTCTCTCTCTCTCTCTCTCTCTCTCTCTCTCTCTCTCTCACACACACACACACACACATCTGTGCAGGCAGACACACACACACACACACAGGTCATGGCCATGACGCGTACAAAACTTGAAGACGAGCTTTAAACAGACGTGTTTTGGGCCATGTCCACACGAAGCCAGAACTTTCCCTATCCAATCTTTTTTTTTTCCTCGTTTCAAGATATATCAGCGGACACACGAGAGCATGAAAACGGCTCAAAACGATGTAGTATACATGCCAGGCCAGTATGTGGCACTGTAATTCTGCCACAGAAATACACTAAAAACGGAGAAGAAGAGTTGTGGCTAGAAGGGGTACGGCAACAGTCGGAGGTGAGGTAAAATCTCACAATAAAATAACAATAAATAAATTTGCTACTTACCAGATGTGTTTTATTAACACATACACCTATCCCAACCCTAAACATACCCTTATAATAATGCAAATACAGTAATTAAACAACGCAGTATTGATGTGCGCATGCCCAGTGCCCGTAGTTGTATCCCCTTTAAGTCTTCCCTGCGCAGGACGTGCTGTGATGACATCATCGTTTCACAAAATAGACGGATTGGCCGTATACACGAAACCGCAAGGGTGTCGTTTTCAGATGTATCCACTTTAGGACCCGGTTTCAAAAAATAGCGGTTTCAGTCTCCCAAAACGCCGGATCCGTGTGGGCGAAACGCCAATACGATAAAAAAATTTATACGTATACAGTGATACGCGTCTCCGTGTGGACGGACCCTTGGACTCTTTTTGCTTTGTGTTTTTGCTGCTTTGCTTTTTCGTGATCAACAACGACAGGACGCCATTTCGCCTTCAGCTCCCCTTCAACTCCTCTGCATGGAGATACGCGGCTAACTTTACGACTAATTTTCAGCTGTCTTCGTCTTCACAACTCTGAGGCAAACTGCAGGCGCTATGAACCAGAGCATGGGTAATGTAACGTTACGATTTAAAGAATATGCTTTTATTCAGCTGTATAAGGAAATGGATGCGTTAATAGATCTGAGCTTAAAACTGCACATTTTGTTTTCACAGACTATCCTCGCCTCATAACGAAGCCGTGAGCTCTTATCTGCTTGGAGCGATTTCCGCGAGTCCAGATTTAACCGCTGATCACGACGAAATTGTGTGTAAGTAACTTCTAATGTGTTTCTCATTCCTTGTTTAATTTTACCGTGACTGTTTTTATTAATACCAGTCTCATGTAATTGTTTTCCAGCTGCCTGTAAGACGTATTATGAATCGACACGCCGGAGCTTCAGATACAAACAACCTGAACTTACATCGCAGGCGGAAACTGCGAAGTTTAGCTCGGAGTCGATCAAGAAGAAAAAGGGTAAGATTTATTAAATTAGATCCGTTTTTTGTCAATGTGAGTATTTTTCAGGTTGCTTATTGTCTTTATGGATTGTATTACAGTTGCTGGAAGCGAGAGTGTGCTGGATGAGGTGGACATTTGGAAGTCCGCGACCATTGAACTCATGTTTGACGAGGAAGACGGCTTTGTTGACGGGGTGTCTGGATGGATTGTGCGGCCACCGCCCTCTCGCAGCCTGGAGCACGCCGAACTTTACATTACATTACGAGACATTACTGCTGCACTGTACATAGTTGTGTGTTTAACAATAAAGCTCTTTCTTTGAATAAACAGCTGTGTTTTATAAATGAAGCTCTTTCTTTGAATAAACGGCACGGTCCGTATAATTTTCCCATATATTCCTTGATGGTATGAATACTTCATAGCACAATAACATTAAAATAAAACAAATTATTACAACATAAATTATATATTTATTATTATTATTGGGGTTTACATTTATAATGAGCCAGGGGGACCAATAATGATTGGTTTGCAGTGATCTGCCAACCAATCACGAGGGATTTTTCTTTTTTAAATTATAGTGGCTTCAGCCAATAGTGAGTGAGTAAATTCAAGTCTGGCCGTTGACTCTCTGGTTTCGCTGCTATTCATATGCTAATTAGAGGCGTCGCACCTCCGCGCGGTCTCAGGGGGGGCTCTCCACCTACGTCATGGTTCGTTTACGACAATTTGTGGCACAGACGAACGCGACGTTCGCTGCCTCTAAATTGTCGAAAACTGCCGAAAATTAGGGAGATATCCGGGAGTATACAGGCGTTTACGGGGTTGAAAATCCCACTTTTCATGCAGTGTGTGTGTCAGAGAAGACAGTTGTCTATACCCTCACCAGTCAGCATTTACATTAAAGTACACACTACAAAGTGTTCAACACCTGTTATAGATGATGTTGTAAACTCATGAATAAATCATTTACAAAGCTTTCTCACCCGTTACAAATGATCTGTACGTGTATACAAGGCATTTACAACCCTTTCTGCGTCCCCTAATCTAAAGTGTAGACTATTCATCACTTGTGAATGTCTTACACATCATTCGTAGATCTTTCTTACCCGTTACAAATGATCTGTACGAGTATACAAGGCATTTACAACCGTTTCTGCGTCACCTAATCCAGAGTCGGCTCCAGAGCAGATCTACAGGAGGGGTATTGGGTCATCGGCGGGGGGGCACTGCCGTTTGAGAAATATTTTGATGTAGTGGCGACATCATAGTCCAACACAGCAGAAATGCAATAAAAAAGCGAAACACGTTTTATTATTAATATTATATTAATCAGGCACGGCGCCAGGATTCCAGTTTTGGATGGGCCAGAGCCAGACCAATTGTGGGTGGTCCTTAAGTTAAAAACGTAATCAAATCACTGTTTAACCTCATTAAAACGACTGACTAATATCCTGTTATATTGTCTGTTCTTACATAATAGAGATTTTAATAGCTTGATGCTCTTTAAATATTTTGTTGCATTGTAAATAGTTTCGGTGCATATAGGACGGACCTGTCCGCGATTGCCGTGGTTCTGACCAAAGAAGAGTGCTTTGGAATCTCCATTACACACAAGACTGTGCTTTATAGAGAAACTCTCTATAAGGCCTATAGACTGCAAAAGTGGTCAGGAATCTATTATTTCCCCAAAATAAAGTTTAGTTCTGCTCATATAACATGAATATTTGACAATTCTGTTTAATTGTGTAAAGGAAACAGGAAAACATTATCCACGTCAATCCATTCCCGACGATCTTGGTTTGCTTCTTATTTATTAAATATACAGACAATTAGTTAATTAAAAAATAATGTTAAAGGCTAATAATTAAACATAATATGAAACTAAATAGGCCCTCTGTCCGACGAAAGTGCCCACGCATTTTTTCCTTTATGACAGCGGAAACAATTCACACTCCGTCATTTTCAGCCATACAGATAAGTGCAAGACATAATTATAAACTATAAACTGTCTACTTTATTTGTGTACACACAATACCAACAAAGGCCGTGGACTCAGGGAACAGATTATTTTGCACTCCACTCCAAACGCTGTCTTCATTTCAAAAATGTATTTTGTTTATTAAAACGAAAGCTTTTCATTTCAAAAGCATTTCTAAATTAACTTCATATTTCCAGCAAACGAAATTCCGAGCCAAAATAACGAAGTGGTAAAAAAACAACAACTTTGAGTTAGCCTACCACCATGCAAATTAAACATTTCGCCCTTCTCTCGCGGTGACTAAGCCGACAGGGGAACGGTAATTAACTAAATGTTCTAAATAAATATGCACATAGCCTATAGTAATAATAATAATAAATAAACTCAAATATTCTACAACACGTTGCATACTACAATATATACTACAATACCATAAATGACGGAGTAGGCTATTTTAAGTGGTTACACTATGCCTAAGGGAAAAATCCAAACTTCACAGTCTATTTTAATGACATAACATCTCGTTATTACAACAAAATTGGAAAAAAATAGTGGGGAAAAAATAATAGGCCAATACATGATGTGACAGATGCGCGTCACCGTACCATCGATCATTCTGACACAGACAGAAGACAACGTGT
Organism: Gobio gobio; assembly: GCF_949357685.1. Taxonomy (NCBI): domain Eukaryota; kingdom Metazoa; phylum Chordata; class Actinopteri; order Cypriniformes; family Gobionidae; genus Gobio; species Gobio gobio. The sequence continues at coordinate 29,105,515 of NC_137120.1, forward strand.
TCTTTATTAAACTCATAAAAGACAACAGAATTACAGGAATACTGGATTCTAAACAATGAATTGCCACAATTTATCAAGACCTTGAATCAGATATGAGGGAGAAACACCCTCAAGTGCCGCTCTGTCAGGATTCCGGTGTGATCGATTGCTCTTTTTGTTTGTTTACCTTTTGTGTTCCATGTGTGCACTCTGTCTCCTCCCTCCTCGTTATCCCTGATTGTTTTCCACAGCTGTTGTGTGTTTGTTTCCCTCTATTTTAGGTCCGGGTGTGCTGTGTTCTGTGCGCGTTCGTTGTGTTTCTCCCGGGTGTTCGCTGCCATGCCGTGTGTGACTTTTGTTGGTCTTTGATCATGTTTCTTGTTCTCCACTATGTTTTGTCTCCAGGACTCAGTGAGGAATTATGTACACCTCGGCTTCAGCTCTCTCTCCCGGCATTATTGTGAGTACACTGTGTGACGCTTCCTTGTGGATTATTTCCTTACGGACTAGTCGGATTCATCTTCTGTCAGCGAGTCTTGTTTTTAGACTGGGGCTGACAACTCCTGGAACTCGGTACTGTACACATCAGTGAAAATTTTTTTATGTTTTTTCCTGCTCTTCAGTGTGTCTCGTTTTTTAGACAAGATCCGTTTTGGGCGTGAGCGGTACTCCTCACTGTTCTGAGTTCGTGAGATACATTCTGGACTGTGCATCAACATCTGAGTCCCTGAGATACATTCTGGATTATGCATCAACATCTGAGTTCCTGAGAACGTTCTGGATTGTGCATCAACACCTGAGTTCCTGAGACCCATTCTGGAGTATGCATCAACATCTGAGTTCCTGAGACCGCTCTGGATTGTGCATCAACACCTGAGTTCCTGAGACCCATTCTGGAGTATGCATCAGATTGGATTTAGACTCTATCATTCTCGCTGGTGATTCTAAATAAACTTTTACTTGCATAAGATTCCTCTGTCTCTGTCCTCACAGGTGAGCGGAGACTCTTTCCAAGCGGCCTTGGGCCAGCAGGGGGCGAGATTACACCAGCATTCTTCTCTACTCAACTCCGCTTCACATGACTTTCAGTTACTTTCGGCCCGTCTCACCGAGATCCACAATAGGTTAGAACAGGTGGCGCAGTCGGTGAAAGAGAAGTCCATATACCACCTGCTGAGATTCAGAGTAGCTCCGGACCAGAACCCCAAGTGATTAACCCACCCACCTACGATGGGGATATTAAGTCTTGCAAAGCTTTTCTTGATCAATGCTCCCTAGTTTTTGCGCTCCAGCCTCGGAGGTTCGCGTCTGAGGTATCGAAGGTTGCCTATGTCCTTACACTTTTAACGGGCAGAGCGCGAGACTGGGGAATGGCGGTCTGGGGAGCCAAGGACCCTTGCTGTGTTACGTTTGAAACCTTGCGCTCCAAGATGACCCAGCTTTTTGATCGCAGTGTTCAAGGCGACCTAGCGGCTGCCGCATTGATCCTTCTCACTCAGGATAAGTCTACTGTTACTGATTATGCGATTAAGTTCAGGACCCTCGCTGTATCCAGCGGGTGGAACGATACAGCACAGAAAGCGCAGTTTTTAAGAGGTCTCAATGAAAGCATTCAAGATGAGATCGCATCACAAGATCTTCCCACATCTCTAGAAGGAGTTATCGATTTGGCTCTCCGAGTCGAGGCTCGCCACAGACAGCGGAGGATTCGCTGCTCGTTTCACCACCTTTTCTCCGATCCTTCACTGGGTGTGAGCGATGATACTTCTCCATCTTCCTCTTCGGTAGAGCCAATGCAACTGGGTCGGCTCCGGCTTACCGCAGAGGAGAAACAACATCGTTTTGTCAATGGTCTCTGTCTGTACTGTGGGAAGCCGGGGCATAAGGTTCTCAACTGCCCAGCAAAAGGTTCCGCCCGCCGGTAATCCCGGGAGTATCGGTGGGCGTTTCTCATCTCGACTTTTCTTCCGGGTCTCGTACCATGTTGACGGTTTCCATCAGCTATAATAACTCTATGTTCCACTCTCAGGCTTTGCTGGACTCCGGTGCTGAGGCGAGTTTTATGGACGCTTCTCTTGCTGAGTCTTGGGGTATTCCTGCGGTAACTCTAACTGACTGTCTGTCTCAGATCACTCATTGCACCCCCTCTGTAAGTCTTTTTGTTTCTGGCAATCATCGTGAGGATTTCAATTTTTTTTTGTTACATTCTTCCCAGTCACCCATCATTTTAGGGCATGACTGGTTGATTAAACACAATCCTCACGTTGATTGGCAGAATAGTCTTGTATTGTCTTGGTCACCGTCTTGTCATGTATCTTGTCTTGGTCCTGCTCCTTCTGATTCCGTTTTTCCTGTTTTACAGATTCCTGCGGTCGATCTCGCGGGGGTCCCGGCGGAGTATTCTGATCTGGATCGGGTGTTCAGTAAGGCTCGAGCTACGTCTCTGCCTCCTCACCGGTCGTATGATTGTGCTATCGATCTCCCCCCAGGTACTTTTCCGCCGAAGGGTCGCGTTTTTTCCCTTTCGGGTCCAGAAAGAGAGGCCATGGACAAATACATTAATGAAGCCCTTGCCGCCGGTCTCATTCGCCGCTCCACCTCCCCTGCCGGGGCAGGTTTTTTCTTTGTTAAGAAAAAAGACGGCTCCCTTCGTCCGTGTATTGATTATAGAGGTTTAAACGACATTACTGTTTAGAATAAATACCCCTTACCATTAATGTCGACCGCGTTCAAATTATTACAGGGAGCTTGTGTCTTCACCAAGTTAGATCTGCGCAACGCTTATCACTTGGTTCGTATAAGAGAGGGCGATGAGTGGAAAACAGCATTTAATACACCCTCGGGCCACTGGGAATACTCAGTTCTACCGTTCGGACTTGCGAACGCACCTGCTGTCTTCCAGACTATGGTTAATGAAGTGTTGGGAGACATGATTAACAAATTTGTCTTTGTGTATCTAGATGACATTCTCATCTTCTCCCCTTCTATGCAGATACACACCCAGCATGTTCGCCTAGTCTTACAACGGCTATTAGAGAATCAGTTATTTGTCAAGGCGGAGAAGTGCGAATTCCACAAGCAGTCGGTTACGTTCTTGGGTTTTGTTATCGCCGCTGGGAAAATTCGCCTCGATTCTGCTAAGATTAAAGCGGTCGCTGATTGGCCAGTACCCGACACACGTAAGGAGTTACAGCGTTTTCTGGGATTCGCCAATTTTTACCGGCGTTTTATCAGAAATTTTGGTCAGATCGCTAAACCCCTTACTGCTCTTACCTCCACTAAAGTAGGTTTCCGTTGGAATAATGAAGCTCAGAAAGCCTTTGATGAATTAAGGTCCCGGTTCATCTCTGCGCCTGTACTTTCTATTCCTGATCCGGCTCACCAGTTTATAGTTGAGGTAGATGCTTCTGATGTCGGGGTAGGCGCCGTTTTGTCTCAGCGATCACCTATTGACGGGAAAGTGCATCCGTGCGCTTTTTTTTCTCACCGGTTAAACCCAGCAGAACGTAATTACAACATAGGTAATCGGGAGCTGCTGGCGGTTAGACTGGCTTTGGGTGAGTGGCGTCACTGGTTGGAGGGAGCCTCGGAGCCCTTCCTGGTCTGGACGGATCACAAGAACTTAGAGTACATCCGTTCGGCCAGGAAATTAACATCCAGACAGGCTCGCTGGGCGCTCTTTTTTGACCGTTTTAACTTCACCCTCTCGTACCGGCCGGGTTCTAAGAACGTTAAGCCTGACGCTCTCTCCCGTCTGTTCGGTGGTTTGGAACCCGATCGGCCCGAGACCATTCTCCCGGAGAGGAGGGTGGTCGGGGCGGTCGCCTGGGGCATCGAGCGGCGGGTGAGGGAGGCCGGACGAGGGGTGGAAGTTCCAGAGGGGTGCCCGGTGGGTCGTCTGTGGGTTCCCGAGGCGTTACGTTCTGATGTCATCCGGTGGTGTCATGAATCCAAGTTTGTCGGCCATCCTGGTGTTCGGAGAACGTTGGCAGCCGTCCGTCAACATTTTTGGTGGCCCGTTATGGGACATGACGTCAGACAGTTTGTATTAGCCTGTCAGGTTTGTGCTTGTAATAAGGCCTCTCATCAACCATCCGTTGGTCTGCTTAAACCTTTGCCCGTGCCCTCCCGCCCCTGGTCACACATAGCCCTTGATCTTGTCACTGGCTTACCGGCGTCCGATGGTAACACTGTCATATTGACTGTGGTGGATCGCTTTTCTAAAGCGGTCCATTTCATTCCCCTGCCCAAACTCCCTTCTGCCAAAGAGATGGCTCAGGTTCTGATTAACCACGTTTTTAGGTCACATGGTCTTCCGACGAACCAAGGCTGCGGCTGACCGTCACCGGCGACCTCCTCCTCATTATATCTGTGGACAAAAGGTTTGGCTTTCTTCCAGGGATCTGCCTCTTCGTGAGTCATCTCGTAAGCTGGCTCCGAGATTCCTTGGGCCATTCAGTATTGTTAAGGTCGTCAGTCCAGTGGCAGTTAAGCTTAAGTTACCTCTTTCTCTTGGTCGGGTTCACCCTGTTTTTCATGTATCCAGGGTTAAACCAGTGATTTTTGCCTCCATTAATCCCCCTGTCTCTACCCCCAAACCCCCCGCCCCTCAACTAGTGGATGGTTCTCCTGCCTACTCGGTCAGGAGATTACTAGATGTTCGCCGCAGGGGTAGATGTTTTCAGTATCTTGTGGACTGGGAGGGGTACGGTCCGGAGGAGAGGTGCTGGGTACCGGCTCGGGACATTCTGGACCCCGGTCTGATCCCGGTCTGATCGAGGATCTCCGTCGACGACAGGGTGAGTCTCTCCCTGGTCCGTCCAGTGCCGGCCGTGGGGGGAGGGGTACTGTCAGGATTCCGGTGTGATCGATTGCTCTTTTTGTTTGTTTACCTTTTGTGTTCCATGTGTGCACTCTGTCTCCTCCCTCCTCGTTATCCCTGATTGCATTATTGTGAGTACACTGTGTGACGCTTCCTTGTGGATTATTTCCTTACGGACTAGTCGGATTCATCTTCTGTCAGCGAGTCTTGTTTTTAGACTGGGGCTGACAACTCCTGGAACTCGGTACTGTACACATCAGTGAAATTTTTTTTATGTTTTTTCCTGCTCTTCGGTGTGTCTCGTTTTTTAGACAAGATCCGTTTTGGGCGTGAGCGGTACTCCTCACTGTTCTGAGTTCGTGAGATACATTCTGGACTGTGCATCAACATCTGAGTCCCTGAGATCCATTCTGGATTATGCATCAACATCTGAGTTCCTGAGAACGTTCTGGATTGTGCATCAACACCTGAGTTCCTGAGACCCATTCTGGAGTATGCATCAACATCTGAGTTCCTGAGACCGTTCTGGATTGTGCCTCAACATCTGAGTTTTCTGAGACCCAGATTGGATTTAGACTCTATCATTCTCGCTGGTGATTCTAAATAAACTTTTACTTGCATAAGATTCCTCTGTCTCTGTCCTCACACGCTCAAGTGGCTATAAGGCGCTTTCCTTACCATTAATGCTTAATTGGATAACATGCCTACGTCTCCGACGCGGTGGCTGGGATATACATAAACCTACCAACACCCGTGGCATAATTTTTGGAATGACTTATTGCAAGAGGAAAAAAAAAAAAGTTTTAGTCGCATAATGTCGGTTAATGGAAACTCTGTCATTTCGCAATAGTTTTTTTATTGACATTTAAAAAATATTGCAAATGTTTTTGCGCAAATCTGTAATGGAAACGCGGCTACTGTTATTGAAAGAATAATAATAAAAGGGATATTTTTTTGGGACACACGCCATGGCTTTTGGTAGGAGGGGCATCAATGACTGCTAGGGGGGGCACGGCCCTCGAATGCCCCACCACAGCGCCAACACTGCCCTAATCTAAAGTGTAGACTATTCATCACTTGTGAATGTCTTACACATCATTCGTAGATCTTTCTTACCCATTACAAATGATCTGTACGTGTATACAAGGCATTTACAACCCTTTCTGCATCCCCTAATCTAAAGTATTGGGGACTGTATTTGAATATAGGTAGTCGAATGCTCATCCACTACGGGGCTCCGGTAAGAAGCGTGACAGGAGACAGGGAACTGTTCAACTCTTTATATAATGTATTCTCCACATACATTTTCATCATCCAGTTGTACACTCGTGATACAAGAGGTATTAAATGTGGTCTTTCTGAAATAAACAGAATAATAATACACATCAGTGTATGTCTAATAACTTTGATTTACATAAACATAAACACCAACTTAATACTGACATGTTATACATGTACCAACGTCACAGAGAGGGGATTAACAGCGGCGAACATATGCACGCGAATTACCATATATAGCTCTCATATTATAACATAGCACAGGTCAAGTTCGATTGCACCAGCTGAATATTTGACACAACAATGTAATGAACATGCATCACTTATAACTGTGTATAATTAAATAAACTTACATTCAATCACGCACATTAACACCTGTAGAAATGGCGGAGCAAACGGCTGGTGAAAGTGAAAGTCAACACAATAGCGGAATAGCGGAAACTAACGTCACCTAGCGGCATACACGTTTCATAATAAAAGTCCTTCCTGGATACCCATATAGGGAATTTAGAACATAAAGTGTAGATTATTCATCACTTGTGAATGTCTTACACATCATTCGTAGATCTTTCTTACCCGTTACAAATTATCTGTACGTGTATACAAGGCATTCACAACCCTTGCATCCCCTGATTGCTACAACAAATGTTCATGTGAAAATTCAATTCTGCTATTCTGCTATGAATAACCTTTCTGCAATCGTTTAACCATTTTGTAGTATTTAGCTTGTTTGCCGTAAGACAAAAAAGGCGTTTTCTCCTATTCAGCAACTGACGATCATAAGATACACCACAACACAACATAAATTCACAAAATTGTATCCGTTCGCTGTAATCCAAATCTTTACAATCCATATGTTTGCGAGGAACAGATCCAAATTCAGCCCTTTATCCAATGATCTTCATCTCCATTCACAGCAGCGACCGTAAACGTCAAATCCCCCAAAAAATCGCGCCCTCATGAAGCATTAGGCTACGAAATGATTTACAGCAGTGGCATTGAACGTTCCAGGCTCTCGCCTGCTTCGTCACAGATTGTGACATGCCGTGTTTCAGTCAATTTGTATTTGAAATAGGAAACACGCGCCTGCTTCACAGAGTGAATTTTCATTGATTAATAACTTACATTCTGCACTACCTCATACAAAACCATTATATACCACCAGAGAGGACTGCGACTTCAACACATCATCATTTGAACTACTTTTGTTACCGCTTTTGACCTATTTTGCAATAAATAAATTAATGCGATTGTCTGTCTGTTATGCTTTTATTTATAATAAAAGTATGTAGTTTTAATAAATGGTTATGGGTAGGTTTAAGGGTAGGTGTAGGATTAGCCGTTCAAAAATGTTCCAACACATTTCTGTCCATTACGTTTTATTCTCTTTATATTCTGTATAAAATTGGTGGCTATGTTTAGGGTTGGGGGTAGTGTTAAGGGATCTTACATTAATCTATTCGCCTTATTTTCGAACGCGGAAGTAAACATGGGTCCAACTTCCGGTTTTTGTGCGGCACTTCCGTTTTCTCGCTTCCCTGGGCTAACTAACGTTATCTGAACTAAATTAGGGAACTATGTCGTGGGAACATTTCCAAAAATCGCTGCATAATCGAAATGGCAGGTCAGTGCCACACCCTCAAACTATTCATGAGTGGGAGGATGACATGAAGAAGTGGCCTCATATAACGTACGAGGACATATTTAATTATTTTGTGTTGTCACTTGGTGCGGATGGGTCTACAATGCGCAACTACAAAAGTACTGAGGCGTATCAGTACCTCCACAGTGGAAAAGTTGGCAAGGTGTTAATCAATAACAACATCGATGACCTGATTTTCATGAAGGCTGGTGTCCAACCAAGCCAAAGCAAGTCTGACGTTCACTCTGGGTCTCATCTCCAACAACAATGAGACGGCATACTTGGACGAAGTGGAGCAACTGACATCATGGTGCCAGGACAACTGTCTCTCTCTGAATGTTAACAAGACCAAAGAACTGATTGTGGACTTCAGGAAGAGACAGCATCGGTCATACTCCCCTCTCATGATCAGCGGGACACCGGTAGAGAGAGTGAGCAGCTTCAAATACCTGGGTGTGAACATCTCCGAGGATCTGACCTGGACTACACACATCCAGACACAGGTGAAAAAAGCCAGGCAAAGACTGTACCACCTGCGCCAGCTGAGGAAATTCAGGGTTTCACCAGCCATCCTGAAAACTTTCTATCGAGGGGCGATAGAAAGTGTCCTGACTCAGTGCATCACAGCGTGGTACGGGAACAGCACCAGTCACGACTGCAAAGCCCTGCAAAGAGTGGTGCGCTTATCCGAGCGCATCTCAGGCTCAGCTCTCCCGTCTCTGCAGGACATCTACACCAAACGCTGCAGAGGTAGAGCTACTAAAATCATCAGAGACATTAATCACCCTGCAAACTCTCACTTCACCCTGCTGCCATCTGGTAAGCGCTTCCGTAGCCTGATGGCAAAGACTGAAAGACTCAGGAGGAGTTTCTTCCCCCAGGCCATCAGACTCCTGAACTCAGTCACGTGACTTCCCTTCACCCCCGCACACACATAAACATCCAGTTTAAACATTAACATCCACATACTGCCATTGCACTGCACTTTACTTTCCTATTGTTACTGCGTAACAACCTGTAATAAACCTTGCACATTATACTTCTTTATATATACATATATATATATTTATGTTAACCACTTATTTCTAAGTCTACAGTTTATCTCACTTATCATATCCACTTATTTTTTTTATATTTTTATATTTTAATTTTTATATTTTTATTTTTATCTTATTTCCTATTTTTATCTTTTACTTGATTTATTTATAATTCTACTTATGTTAATACTTTTTATTCTAATTTTATTCTATTTCTATTTTAATTTCTTGTAACTGTTATTTGCACTGTCCATGGAGCGGACCTGTTTACATTTCACTGCCAGTTGTATATTGTGTATATAACTGTGTATGTGACAAATAAAACTCTTGAATCTTGAATCTTGAATCTCTGCATTGATTCTGACTACATCAACCGGCACTATTGAGACGGCCGGGTGCTCCTGTGTCGCGGGTCAGGGTAAATCCTGTAGTCACGCAGCGGCGATCTTATGGAAGGTAGGCTAATTAATTGTCTGTTCAGTTGTCTGTTTTATGTACAGTATATGGTTCAGCGCCATAACATACTAGCTGTTGCCTCGTTGTGATTAGATTGCTAGTCCGTTTATATAGATAGCAATGCTAAATGTTTGCAAATTTTTCACATTAAAATTTAAGCTAGATTTATATTGAAGCTTAGAGTTTATTTCTATATTATTTGTACTGTTTGGGTATCAGTGCTAAAGAGCTGATGAAAACATTGGCTGCTAAGGCATTTGTAAAATAATATTTAGTATATTGACTATTGTTTTTATTTTTTAATCAACAGATGGTGCACCTTTTCCAGATAAGTAAAAGTATAATATCTTGTTCATTGATGCTGCTTGGGTTAAGGTAAGGTCATTCCAGTTTGAGTAAATGTAATATTCTGTTATCACACCACATTTTGGTGAACCACCACATCCTTTCTGTGTAGGTAAGTAAGTTTTTATTTTCACTAATTCTAATTCATGCCAGTATAATTTCGAATGGCAATTTGGGTAAGGACATCATCAAGGTGAATGTAAAAATATGGACAGTTGTCACCATAAACTGTCCATATTTTCTATATAAGTATTGTGACACCAAGGACTGTAATACATTAAAAATATGTAACGGTTCTATTTAAAATTTGTTAAAGGTGCCGTTTGCAGTGTCCAAAGAGCTGACTGGATTGTCCTGCACAGATGAGCAGCGCCACTGGAACTGAGGGACACAGCACAATTTAGTCCCAAAAAGGTTGCGCAATATATGTTTTAGGCACCACAAAGAAAGTTCTGATGTCTCTGAGAACATCCTGCCCATCTCTCCATCTCTACCGCCAACCCCTGCCTACAGCTCACATGAAGCACTGAAGATGAGCTTAGAAGTCGCCAATGTTCTAGTGGGCAGCCTAACTGTTAATAATTGTTCCGCTGACCCTTTGTTAGGCTAGTTCCTTGGTGTTTTTGTTTTTATAGTTTGTGCTCAGTTTTACACATTAAAGGGTTAGTTCACCCAAAAATGAAATTTCTTCCATTAGTGACTCACCCCAATGTTGTTCCACACCCGTAAGACCTCCGTTCATCCTCGGGACACAGTTTAAGATATTTTAGATTTAGTCCGAGGGCTTTCGGTCCTTTGAATGTAAGTGTATGGACACTTTGCTGTCCACGTCCAGAAAGGTAATGAAAACATCATCAAAGTAGTCCATATGTGACATCATTTGGTTAGTTAGACTCTTTTGAAGCATCGACAATACATTTTGATCCAAAAATAACAAAAACTAAGACTTTATTAAGCATTGTCTTCTCTTCCGCTTTTGTTTGAATCCGCGTTCACGACGCCACAGTGACGCTGCTGACGTAAGATGCTGTGACGTGTTATCTGGTGCGATAGCAGTTGCGATAGCAGATACCAGACAGCAAAGTGTGCATACACTTACATTCAAAGGACTGAAAGCCCTCGGACTAAATCAAAAATATCTTAAACTGTGTTCCGAGGATGAACGGAGGTCTTACGGGTGTGGAACAACATTGGGGTGAGTCATTAATGGAAGAAATTTCATTTTCGGGTGAACTAACCCTTTAAGGTGATGTTTTACCATTTTAATAGTAATTGTGATTATAATTAATATGCATAATAAATTAAATGGCCTAGAAATAATGCCATACATGCGTGAAATGTTTAAATTGAGTGATGTTTTTCTATTTTAAAAGTGAATTATTGTAATTGCATTCAATGTAAACAAATGACATGAGCTAATAAATTCCATTAGTGAAATACTGTATTGTCTTGCCAGTTTATATACATGAGTCATGACACTTTTAGTTATTTACATGTGGCTAGGACAACATCCACTCAATCAAAATATGACTAAATAACAAATTACATTAGCAATTAAAATTAAAACTGGGACACAGCAAAGCGTTCTGCAAGATAACCCTGGAGTAGATTCAACTTTAGTTTCATCATGGTCATCAATATTTGATCCATTACGTATATCTTAAAGTTTGCTTTATAGAACTGTTCCAGAAATTTAACATGATCAAAAAAGGCAATGAGAGACAGGCCTGTGTACAACACACAGCTAGTGTCATTCTTCAGGATGGCATGGGCAAGGGGTTCTTCTCCACCACATTGTGTTTCTCTGTCGCATACATCTTTCAACTTTTCTCTTAATGTGTATGTGTGATCCATCAGTGCCTGAACCTCCCACTGAGTGTCAGCATCTTTATGCATAGGTGACTCTGACTGTGGAATGGTCTGGTCAGCCTCCTCATCACAGTGGCGGTCATCTGCCAAACACAAGCCCACAACCAGTTTAGCAAACAACATAAAACATACCTAGACTACTTTAAACTACGTTAGCACCAAGCTAATATAGCAACACCTGTATTAGTGCTCATTCAAATAATTATATTGCATTTATTGCTTCCAATTTTTACTAGCAGGGATGGAAAAAAAATACAAATATATTAAATGACAATATACTGTTGTCAGTGATATACATACAGTTCCTTTAACATTGCCTTGCGTGGCAATTGAAAATCCGTTATCTTACCTGTCTCTGCTAACCTCTTGACAAGTCTCCTTGGATTATTTATCGGGACTTCGTAGCCCAGCCACTTTTCTGGTATCGGATGGTCTTCTGTTGGTCTTGTGTGCACGAAATGAAAAGAACAAACATACGGTCGCTTCGGTGGTTTCTTCAAATTTAAAGCTTTTAACCACAGGCGAAGGGATTCCTCATTCTTCGGCGGGGGGTAAAGGTCGTAGGGCGCTTCGCATCCACAATCAGCTCTCGTACGCGTTTGATGAACAAAACACTCCTGCTCCAAGTAAATCTTTCTTTTGTACCTTTCTTTTGTACCAGTTATTATGACAACCTCTAACTGCACAAACAATCCCGGTCTTCCTCGAAGCCATAACGACGAGTTAGTTGTTACGAACGAACACTTGTTCTACGATGAAAGGTGGGTTAGCTAGGAAGTGCCAGACCGGAAGTGCCAGACCGGAAGTCTCGGACAAAAAAACGTCAAGTGGCCGTGTCCGTATTTCCGTTAAAAATAAGGTGAATAAAATGGTAAAAGGGAAATATATCTTTATGATATAACAAAAAAAGCTTTGAATCTTTACTCGTATAACGATTCGTATTCTTAAAAAAAGATTTCATGACGGATTCATAAATATTTGACGTTTTTTAGCTGTAAAAATGTTTTAATGCTACATTTCAATGTTGCTGAAGTCCATATTCTAAGTTTTAGCACTTCTCCAAACGTACAAAAACATTTGTTTTGCTTCTTTGAAAGTTACGTATTACAGTTGTTTACAATCACTTAGTTACTATTTTCAGAACCTTGATGCCATTTTTCACAACTCTAGACACAAAACTCACAACGGTTATCACTTGTAACACAGGCTATCTAATGTTCAAAACATTACATTGTGCATTCACATATTTAAAGAAATCTTGCACTTGCACAATCATTGGTTCAAAAAACAAATTTACTGTGAAATACCATTGAAACATAACTATAGATCACCCACACAGAAGCAACTGATAGTTTCACTGTGTTATTGTTCGTACAATCATTAAATATTGTAGAACAAAATAAGTGATACAGGTTTCATTATGGTACTACATGTACAGTAAATCTCTGTAAAAGTACTGCAGTAGTAGAGAGAATACTACAGACACAGTGGAATCATTGAACAAAGTTTTTAATATATTGATGCAAAACTACAGTACAATCACAACATAGGTTTATTTATAAAACTAATCATCAAAAATAATTATCTATGAAATAGAAAAGAAAAGACAGTACTGTAAAACATCAAATGTAGTGTTCTTGCTTGCTTGTACTAGAAACAAAACATGAGTGATTACTGTACTTCTGCATTGTCATCAACTCTGTGTTGTGGATTTGGCCACAGGTTCTCATCTACATCACAATGGATGTTTTCATTAGCCAAACATCTTGGGAAAAACCTTCGGGCATGGCGAATCCAGGCCTGACACTGGTCTGCTGTAATGTCATTGCAGGCTTCATCCATGGCCTGGAGAAGAGTGACTTGTTCATGAGGGTGCCTATCATGAACCTTCCATCTCCATGCGGAGAAAAATTCCTCAATCGGGTTAAGGAAGGGAGAGTATGGGGGTAAATACAGGGTGGTAAATTGTGCATGGGCCTGAAACCATGCTTGCACCACATGAGCATGATGGAACCTGACATTGTCCCACACAATGACATAGGTCACACCTTCAGCTCTACAAACCTGATCGAGCTCATCAAGAAAGGTGACAAGGAGAGCTGCATTATATGGTCCAAAATGAGGTCTGCGTCCCACCACACCATCTTCTGATATAGCCGCACACATGGTGATGTTGGCCCCACGTTGTCCAGGTACTTGGATGGTTGCCCGCTGGCCAATGAAATTCCGACCTCTCCTCCTTGTCTTGGCCAGATTAAAACCTGCCTCATCCAAATATATGAATTTGTGATGGTCGTCATCAGCATCCAGCTCCATCACCCTCTAAAAATACATTTTGGAAAGAGATTTAGAGATACTGTACAAGGTAGAATTTTGGGGAAATGTTTTTACAACAGCCATCTTGAAACTGAACTCACCTGAACATACTCAGTCCTCATTTGCTTCACTCTGTCTGCATTTCTTTCGAAAGGCACATGATATAGTTGTTTTATAGATACCTGGTGCCTTTTCAGTATGCCTGCAATAGTCGGCAAACTTATGGATCCCACATTGTTGAACATGTCTTCATTGTCCAAGATATGCTGGCGAATTTCTGTAAGGCGAATATCATTTCTGGCCCGAACCAAATCGACCACAGCCTGCTTCTGTTGGTCAGTTAGAATTTTGCCTCTGCCTCCACTATTTGGCCTGGTCTCAATTCTACAGGGAAAATTAGAGTAAGAAGACACTTGGTCACATCACCTATTCTGTGATACACGTTGGTATGCAGTCATTTGACAATTGAGAGTAGCATAATGTTTAGTGCATGCTGATAACTTACCGGTTCTCATTGCGGAATGTTCTGATTATTGAGGCCACGGTTGACCTTCTGAGGTTTGGTTGAATCATTGCAGCCGCCTCAGTCATTGTCATGCCATGATTTATGACATGGTCTACAACTATTGCCCGAATTTCATTGGACACTCTATGCTGTTGCTGCCGCTGTCTTGGTCCGTGGTCTTGTCCTCTACCACGTTCCCCCACACCTCTCAAACGAGGCCCACGACCACCTCTCAAAAGGGGTGCCTGTCCTCTACCACGTTCCCCCACACCTCTCAAACGAGGCCCACGACCACCTCTCAGAAGGGGTGCCTGTCCCCTGCCATTCCTTTGACCAACACGTCTTCCTCGTCTTCCTCCCACCACTGCTTGACCTCCATTGTGACCTGGATCACCTGCTGGCTCCATGTTACATATCACTACGCTCTTGCAATTGGATCCCAATCAACTCTTTATATACTCATTCCACAAAGTGCACTCAATCATTAGTAACGAGTTGGCAGAATTGGACAAGCAATTACAAGGGCCTGAATACAGTGCAGTGCTGTCAATACTGTAAATAGTCTGAAAAGGTGTAACAGTATTTGGGACCATAGACACAGTGTCTGATGAAGCATTATGATACAGTAAAATATTACTGTAGGCTACATCCATGGGTATTGTAGTCTAATTGGTTCATGCTTCACACTTATTAGTGACAAGGAATCTCGTTATCTTGAAACTTTCATGATTGAACAAACATTGAACAAACTGTTCATGATTTACTGTAAACATGGAAGATTGTTTGTCTGTTTCCATACAACTATGCATTAAGAGTAATGCAACAGTTACTTATCATTTTGAGCAGTTGTATCAATTGATAGTTAGATCATTGTAAGGAAATGAATAGACACTCATTTGAAATGTAATGTGTGAATTGCCTTTTGAAATAGTAGTAATTTGATAGGTGATTTTTGTTGAATGAACAAATGATCTAAGTTTTATGTGTATTGTATCCAAGCAATTGAGAAAAGGGTTAGAGTTTTGAAAAATGTGCATTTTGATCATTGGTTGTGAGTTTTGTGTCTAGAGTTGTGAAAAATGGCATCAAGGTTCTGAAAATAGTAACTAAGTGATTGTAAAAAACTGTAATACACGTATTAAAAATGAGAGGGACTCTGGGTTTTCCGTTTCAGAATGGGAGATCCAGTATGTTAAACCCGAGAAAGCAGGGTAAGTCAAGTCTGTTTCTGAAAGAGAGGTTACTTATTCTCAAAGTCAGTTACTAGGGTAACTTACTCTGTGAACCTAACCTGGGGTGCGTTTCCCAAAAGCATCGTTAGCCAACTATGGTCGCAAGTTCCGTCGTAATCAACGTAGTTCAACCAGTCGGTGTTTCCCAAAACCATCGTTCCAACGAACATTCGCAAACAACGAGTAAACCCAAAGTTTCTTTGAGGGTGCTTTCACACTAGCAGTTTTGGTGCGCACCTGGGTTCGATTGACGTCAGAGTTCGGTACGTTTGGATGATGTGAACACGGTCTTCCGAACTCGGGTGCGCACCCGCGAACCGTACCAGAGTCTGCTTAAAAAGGGTGGTCTGGGCTACGGTTCATGTGAACTCCGGTACGGTTCGCTGCTGATGTGAACGCAATCGTACTAAATCGCGGAAGTGAACCGCTATTAATGACGTATGATTTGATAAAAATGTGTGTTTGTGTGTGTTTCACTCATTTTCCTGACGAGTGTGACTGACATACTGCAAGCAGAGAGCTGTAAACCTCATTTCTGCTCGTCTTCAGCATTCTTTAGAGCATTGCAGTACATTTGTGGCAAATGGACGCAAGTGCCATTACGTACTGAAGCTTTAGAAACAAAACCAACGGTTTAAAAACAAAAATATAAAAGTGAGGTGAGCAACGCTATGCATTTTGCCGCCTTCACACTCGCTGTCGTTACTAAGCAACCGGGTAAACAGCTGCTGCTTTGATGAAGCAAACGCACCCCGGTTCGGATCCAAATAATATAATATGAACACAGTCCAGCGGGGGCAGGGGGAGGGGGGAGCAATCGAACTCGGGTTCGGTCCAGGCAATCGAACCAAGTGTGAAAGCACCCTGAGTCTCCTCCCTCCTTTTAAAGCACCAGCGGCTGCACAAATGCTTTTAATACTGCATATTTTTTCTTACCCTATTGGCAGATAATTCGCAAAATAAGAAAAAATGCACTTAAATTAGCTTTTTTTTTCTTTTCAGGAAACAAGGCTAAATACTTATGTAATTTCTTATGTGGAAATGCACATTGATTTAAGAATCTTTATAGATAGGAAAGCAAGGAAAGCATTTTTTGCAGAGCAGGTATGTTCATTCACTGCAAATATTTTCATCAAGAGGACACCGTCAAAATGTCAAAAATAGCATCCTGTAGAGGAGGCTGCAATAATTTGTAGGGAGTTACATTCATGTAGGAAGAGGATTTTTGCTTGCTATATCCACATGCATATTTCTTTGAGTAGTACCTGTTTTAATGATATAATATAAGGGATGCAGAGCATATTAGTAAGGCCACTGTATGCAGAGAAGTAAGGAAAGTTTGCCTCACTCACATGAGCTCTTTTTGAATATGTTTGTTTCCTGGGCAAAAACCCATGAGAGCATCAAAGAGGAGTTCCCCTTCGAGGGAACTCGAACTGCGTCATCGTGACGACACTTTGGGGAACGCCCCTCGCGTAAAGCGTCTGAAGAAACAGTAGAATCAGCCCAGTCCGATTGGTGTTGCGTGATGACGTAGTATGTGACGGCATACCCGGAAGACACAAAGAGACGTCTAAACACAACAGAGATAGCTTTTTTGCTCTTCAGCGTTAGCGCTCTGTGTTACCAGTCTGAGAGTATTTGGTGTTGTTATCTACCAACGTTGTTTTCACAAGCATTCAGGGCTCGCGAATTCCGTGGCTGGTCTATCATGGACTTGCAGATGGGTCTGTCAAGGGAACTTGAGAGTGCTGAGGCATCTTCTCCTTCCCAGTGACAGCTCCATTGTTCTCCTTCCCCGTGTGGAAGCCCGCGCTGCGGCTTCTTCCCCCGGGGTGGAGGACCCGATTCGTGAGCTGTCTGATTCTGAGGAATTAGATGGGCTCCGTATCAAGGCTCGCCTTTCCTAATGCAGATTCAACCTCGCGTTGCCGAGGCGGCGCGCAGATTTGGGTCTGCTATTAGAGTGATACAACGTGACACGGTGAGAAGGCATGTGATACTGTGGGTGCGAGGCATGCAGTCAGCTCCTGAGGGGGCGGGCTGTTTTCATTGAGAAATGCACCTGTTTGGCTTTCTTCTCGAGGGATGAAAGCCAATTGTATTATAACGGCTTGAACCACGTTGCTGAGGCAACATGTGGTTTACGAGTCGTAAATGATACAATAAAACAGTATCGTCTGATGATTATGGCTGCATTTAATTCTAAGGAATTAAATAAATGTGATCTGACTATAAGGAGTTAGATATTCAGCCTGTCATTCAGACCATGTTTCACCGTATTATGGCTGCATTTAATTCCGAGGAATTAAATTAAAATATTATCTGACTTTGAGGAGTTAGATGTATTTTTTACTCAGCCTATCATTCAGACCAGGTTGCACGGGTTGGGTGATTATGATGACATTTAATTCTGAGGAATTGAGTGTCATGTTATCTGACTTTGATAAGTTAGATACTTTAATCAGTCTGTCGCCTAAGCGTGTTTGACTTGTCTAGATATTCATCTAAGATTGGAGGTTGCGGCCCTGTCGAGCTGCTCCCTTAGATGAGGCCCCTACTGGCCAGCCCCCTCTCCCGGGTAGGAGCGATCGAGGTCGCCTCCCCTGTGGAGCTATTGGGAATCGATGTTGTGCTCCCACCGTCTAGTACGCTTCGGGCCACATCGTTTCTCAGCACATGCGCGCTGCACCAGCCGCCTCTAGCAAGACCTGCGGCGGTCCAGTAAACGCGTACGCACACCGAAAATCTTCCTCGACTTCGCCCTGCCGGTTAGCCACTTCAGGGGGTCGGGGAGGAGGCTCGGTTGACACCCGAGGCCGGCCTCGAGAGGCTGGTCCCCTTAGCAGATTATCTCGGCACATGGTTATGCCTCCGAATATATCTGCATGGGCCCTGCGTACTGTGGAACGGGGTTACAGGCCGCAGTTCAATTCCCTCCCTCGAAGTTCAACGGGGTGGTCTGGACTGTGGTCGGCCCAGAGCAGGTGCGGGTTATGGAACAGGAAGTACACTCCCTGTTGGTTAAGGAGGCTTTGAACGTATTCCTCCACCAGTCAGGGAGTCCGGGTTCTACAGCTGGTACTACACCATGTCCTGATACGATCCGACAACATGTCGGCAGTATCGTATCCAAACCACCAGGGGGGCCTGAGGTCGCGCCCTCTTTGCAGACTGGCGCATCAGGTTCTCCTGTGGTCCCAGGGGAGGTTGTCATTCCTCAGGGCGATGTACATCCCCGGGGGCCAAAACTAGGGAGCAGACATCCTGTCGAGGCAGGGGCTGAGGCCCGGGGAATGGCGACTCCACCCCAAGGTGGTGGAGGCTATGTGTGTACGCTTTTCCCCCGATTACTCTGCTCCCGGGAGTTCTGGAGCGTGTCCGCCGGGAGGGCATCAGCCTTCTCTTAGTAGCACCCCGGTGACCCACTCGAGTATGGTTCTCCGACATCATCTACCTGCGGGACGGTCCCCCATGGCAGGTCTCTCTGAGGAGGGACCTGCTATCTCAGGCCGAGGGCACGATTTAAGCCTACCCCCGGCCAGAGATGTGGGGTCTCTGGGTCTGGCCCTTGAGGGGGCCCAGTACCTAGTAGAGGGCCTGTCGGCGGGTGTCGTAAAGACCCTACTCAGCTCCAGAGCTCCTTCCACCAGGAAGTTGTACAGCCTGAAGTGGAATGTATTTTCCGGCGTAGAGAGCGGGAGGTGAACCCAGTTATCTGCCCGGTGGCTTCAGTGCTGGAGTTCCTTCAAGACCGCTTCTCCGCCGGTCTTTCCCTGTCCACACTTTAGGCGTATGTGGTTGCCATTGGGGCTTTCCACGTACCTTTAAGTGATGGGCCGTTGGGAAGGCACCATCACCATGGTTGTACGATTCCTCCGTGGGGCTTGGAGGATGAGGCCTGCGGCTCATTCCAGGGTCCCAACCTGGGACCTGGCGGTGGTGCTCGAGGGTTTGGCTAAGGCCCCCTTTGAGCCACTGGAGTCGGCTGAGGCGAGAATACTGACCTTCAAGGTTGCCTTTCTCCTTGCCATCACTTCTCTGAGGAGAGTGGGGACCTCCAGGCCTTGGCTATCACGCCAACTTGCCTGGAGTTTGACCCTGACATGGTGAAGGCCATCTTGCATCCCAGTCAGGGCTACATGCCCAAGGTGCCATCTAAATGTGGCATGGTCAGTGGTTCTCCAGGCGTTCCATCCTCCACCTCACGTGACGGCGGAAGAGAGTAGACTTCACCTTCTCTGCCCCGTGCGGGCATTGAGGATTTACTTGGAAAAGTCTGCTCAGTGGAGAAAGTCAGACCAGTTGTTGGTGTGTTTGGTTCACCCAAGAAGGGGCTGCCTGCATCAAAACAGACAATCAGTAACTGGATTGTCCAGGCTATAGCCACGGCTTATTAGGTGCGCAACTTGCCTTCACCGTTAGCCGTGAAGGCCCATTCTACCAGGAGCATGGCCTCCTCGGTGGCCCTCCTTTCTGGGGCCTCTATGCAAGAGAACTGCGAGGCGGCTGGGTGGGCCACCCCGCACACACCTTCATTCGTTACTACAGTCTGCATCTCCCTGAGACGCCTGGCGCTAGAGTGCTCGCCCCCTAGTTGTGCCTGGTATCCAGCTTCACACTGGGTTGGGTATGATTGGTGCGGGATAGTTGGTACTCGTTCCCCAAAGTGTCTTCACGATGACACGGTTCGAGTTCCCTCGAAGGGGAACGTCTCGGGTTATGACTTGTTATAACTATATATATATATTGACTTATAACCCTTGTTCCCCGAGAAGGGGAACGAGACACTGCGTCTCGTGTCCACCCAATCATCAGAGCGCTTGCTTCATCGCAAAGAACGCTATCTCTGTTGTGTTCAGACGTCTCTTTGTATCTTCCGGGTATGCCGTCACATACTACGTCATCACTCAACACCAATCGGATTGGGCTGATTTTACTGTTCAGACGCTTTATGCGAGGGGCATTCCCCAAAGTGTCATCACGATGACACAGTGTCTCGTTCCCCTTCTTGGGGAACAAGGGTTATAGTCATAACCCGAGACGTTTCACAGGATTGCAGGTCAGTGGTGTAAAATGGTAAATTAATTTATATAGCGCTTTAAACAGACCCATGGCCATCCAAGGCACCATCCAGCTCGGTTAGGTGTCTTGCTCATGGACACGTTGACATTTGGTCAGGTGGAACCAGAGATTGAACCACCAAGCTTCTGGTTTATAGACAACCTGAACCACTGAGCCACTGCCGTCCTACACTGAAATCAGGCAACCTCTGGAAGTGACCTAATAATTAGAATTTCCTTTAGGATTTCCACTGTTGTTGGATGCATTGATACTATATTCCCATCTTCTCACCTTCCGAAAATTAAACAGATTAAGTAAGGGAAGGGTATATAAATATATGCCATACACCACAGGTGTTGAATAAACAAATTAATTCGCAATTTATTTTGTCATCTTTATTTGTTAAATACAAAAGCAAGAGGTTTTTTTTTTTCTGTTGGATTGTAATATTCTTCTGTCAGTGGTGGTAGTGCAGGTGCTCCCACCTCTGCCTTCTTGCTGTTGGCTGAGAAGAAGTTAAATATTAATTTCATTACCCTAATTCAGAAATGTAACGGGTAGGATTAGAGAACATTACGTGAAAAGAGCATTAGACTATGTGTAAAAAGCTGCTGCATATTGAAAAAGACTGAATGATATTTATTTAACATGTCAAATGTTTGTAAAGTCTTAACCTACACCCATGAACCTTTTATGTTTAAAGTTTTACCTGTTTGAATTATATTTTTAAACTTCATTTTTTGCTGCTACCACATTCTCTCTTTTTTTGCCTGTAGGATACCATGAAATTGAATATTAGTTCAATTACTTACCGTTCTGCCAGTTTTCACCTCTGGTATTATAACAGTTGTGGTGCAACGGATCACAAAACTCACGGTTCGGATCGCACTACGGATCATGAGTCACGGATCGGATCATTTTTCGGATCAGAATAAAAGGGGGATGAGACTATTTTTATTTACTTTCCATTTATTACATGAAAACTTTTGGTGTGAACATAACCTATATGTTTTATAGGTTAACAAGGAACTTTTGGTGTTAACATAACCTATATGGTTTATAGGTTAACAAGGAATTTTTGGTGTTAACATAACCTATATGGTTTATAGGTTAACAAAGAACTTTTGGTGTTAACATATCCTATATGGTTTATAGGTTAACAAGGAACTTTTGGTGTTAACATAACCTATATGGTTTATAAGTTAACAAGGAACGTTTGGTGTTAAAAAAAATAAAATAAATAAATAACTTTGTTTTTCCACCTCCAAGAAAGGACAGGTGCTCTCCATTATTTCTCCTTGTTTACTTAAAGACCGTTTTCCTTGCTTTACTCGAGGCAAAAAGCCATGTGTTGACTTTAAAACCGAGTAGACTTTACATTATATGCATCTGTGGTGGAATTACTAGATTTTCGCATCGATACATGTTTGTTTTAATGCGGATGCGCTGTCACTTTAATTCAGCACCAGCACATCAAACAATAGACTGTGCGGAAATGATCGCAGCACAGCTGTACGTTATGGCCACGCGCTCCTGGAACGCACTGACGGGCCGAAGCCCTGTGCAGTGTGAAAACTGTACCCGTTAACAAGGGTACGGAAAAAATATGCACCGCATACGCATTGCAAACGGAGTGTGAAACGGGCGTCAGCAGGTGCCATGCTCGATGAATGCGCCACTTTCATACGGCTTTCTCGTGCCACAGTGCCTACATAATGTTACAGTTTTGTCCACACCCTTCTTCCGTCATCATTATATTTTACGGGGAAGCCAAAATGTTCCCATACACGCGATTTGAATGATGTGGGAGGATTTTCAAGTATTTCAGCTTCTCTGCCACTGTTGACTGATTAACATGCCCTGTTCACATGAACACATTTGTTTCTCTGAAACTCAGCATCGAGTTTAAAGGAACGAGATCACTTAAAAAGCAATATCGGCAGAAAAACTGTATTTTAGTCTGCGATTGCTAAACAATTCAGATTAATCCACAAGTTTAAAAAAAAAGCACAATAAATCCGCGGGTCACGTGCGTGCCGAACCGTGGGATCACGGATCAACTGCGATCCGTTACACCCCTATATAACAGTGATTAAGAATTAAACTTGACCCGGAAGTATGCAGACGTCTTTTTGTTGGGTGCTGTCGCCATGGTGAATCGTAAATTCGGAGCTCCATTGGTCATGGCTTTTCATAGTTGTGGTACACGCGCTTAAAGGAACACTCCACTTTTTAAAAAAATAGGCTCATTTTCCAACTCCCCTAGACATAAACAGTTAAGTTTTACCGTTTTCGAATACATTCAGCCAACCTCTGGGTGTGATGGTAGCGCTTTTAGCATAGCTTAGCATAGATCATTGAATTTTCTAGCCCGATATGGCTAGGAACTATACTCTCATTCCTGCGTAATAATCAAGGAACTTTGAGCCGTACCATGGGTGCAGCAGACGCAATGATATTACGATATTACGCAGACAGGAGGTGGAGTCCACATGACTTCAGGATTTAGAAGGGCGATCTTGGCAGAACGAGAAATCTGGAGGGCTGGTCTCGACGGGGCGAGACTCTGGAACGTGGACAGGAGACATTACAGGACGGGAGAAGAAGTCCACTCTGGACTCCGGACGGCAGAAGAAGTCCTCTCTGGACTCTCGTTGTTCTCGACGACTCCCACGTTGAGGGAGGATCCGCACACCCATAATTGGTGTAATCGATGAAAGGAAGGTGATTCTCCCCCAACAGCAGCATCTGGCTGAGTATATTGTCCATCCCGCTCCAGAAATGCTGTTTCAGAGTTTCACCGTCCCAGCGCGCCTCATGATAGAGTTCCAGGTAATCCTCCACATAATCCTCCACATAATCCTCCAGCGACCGGTCGTTTTGTGAAACATAGTCCTCTTTATCCATTCTTGGGTCTTGCATTCTGTCACAGTTGGTGTGACTGTTATAAACCACACGACTCACAAACAGTCTTTTAATTGAAGAATCAAACTAGGGGACACGTAGGAGATAACTTGGAGAAAAAATACACAAACCACAATACCTTTACTGCTTCTCAATAACATCAATGCAAGATAAAGAACAGACTGAAACTCAGGGAATTTATACATGGCAAACAATAATGAGACTAATGAGACTAATTAACTTCACACAGCTGAACAGAACTTAACTAACAAGGGTAACCAAGGAAACACAGGAGTGGCAGGAAAATTAACAAAGGAACATGTGACACGGAAACAGGATGACAACACAAACAGACCAGCATGTGACATACAAATATAAAGAAAAAAAAACACTTAGCAGAGGAGGGTTGGAAATACTGTTGTTTTTATATATAAAAATATATGTTTTTAGTTGGGATTTGAATGAGGATATAGTAGCACTGTCGCGCAGAGTAAGAAAGAGAGAATTCCAGAGTTTCGGGGCCTCAGCACTAAATGATCTACCACCCATAGTAGAAAGACGGAAATGAGATACAGTAGTCTTAAGTCAGATGACCAGAGAGAAAGAGGAGGAGAATAATACACTCTAAAAACATTTACTATGATTTACTCAATTTTTTTGGTGAAACATTTTTACACTAATAAAATTGAGTACATTTTAAAGCAGTGTAATCAATTACATACACCGTATAAGTTGAACAAATGCAAGTAAAAAAATTAAGTAGATCTGAGTAACTACATTTGGCACATTTACAAATAAAATTGAGTAGAAGAAATTTTCTTCTAGAAGAACTAATATTTATGAGTAATATTAACTGTTTTTATTCATAGTAATATTAACTCTCATAGTATAACTTTAATATTAACTTTAATTTCCTCTAAACCTTTGTAAAATACTCCACACAACCACACTTATACATGACATTGGCCATTATTGTCGATGAGTGCAATACAGCATATATTACAGTTTTGACATGTCTACAATATTGGCAACATTTAAACTCATGTAACAAACATTTTAGAAGTAAAAATTAAACATTTAAGTGTAATTCAAGTGTAATCAACCTGTCTGTTCTCCCATTTCCACCGTATCAGCGCTGTTTCTCAAGCCTGAAATGGACTTGCGGTCCGCGGGTGGACTTTGAACTTCAGACCGCCGTCCTGCGTTTCACTAGTAGCTCAAAGATGCTGCAACGCGCCTGACTCCATAACCTGCCAATAAACAAACAGTGCACAGTTTTAAGAACATTTCATCATCCAAATTAATCATATTCATTATCTTAAGGAATAAAGTCGTGTGTTTGGCTTCAAAGACAGATGCCACACCCGTTTAGGTGACTCACATTGCATCCCTGTATGTTGTTTTGCATTAAATAAAATTATTTTAAGCACAGTAATGATTTTATAGATAAAATAAAACACACAAACCTGAATTTCACCGAGGAAATGTTCCAATTCTGCGACGCCGAGAAGAACGAACTGCTCTGGAGACTGAAGAGAATTCAAACATCCTGCGCTCAATCAACCGTCGAGCTGTCGTCACGTCAAGGGGCGGGGGAGGGGTGCAGTGTTATAATCGAGTAAAGTTACTCAATTTCTTCAGTGTGTGTTAGAGATTAATAATCTTGATTTGAATTAAGTAATATTTGTGGTTCTTGAAACAGATCGATTTAATTCTCCTTGCTCAAATATTTTGATGGAAATTTCACAAATATATTAAGTATATTTTAAATAAATAATTGGTTATTCGAACACTAAATTATTTTAGTGAAAAAAAACTTACATATAACTGTAAATTTGAGACAAAATTAACTGTTTTTTAGTCAATTATTTTGGTATGTTCAACTCAAAACATCAAGTAAATTATATTTAGAGATTTTATTAAGTTAATAAAGTTAACTATTACTGTGATATTTACTAAGCCACTGAATTTTTTTTTAGAGTGTAGTGCAGAAGTTCAGATAAATAATGGGGAGCAAGTCCATGCAGACATTTAAAAGATAACAATAGAATGTTATACTGAATGCGGACAGAAACAGGTAGCCAATGTAGATTATAGAGCAATGGGGTAATGTGATCAGATTTCTTGACTTGATTTCTTGATATAGAAAAGGAACTGGCCCCCAGGTGTGTCCAGAACATCGAATCTGGCCCCCTTTTAAAAAATTCTGGACATCCCTGGTACAAACAATTGTGGAGCACTCTTGGAGAATGCGTTTAATTGTCATTTTAACTGATGGAAACAGGGCATAAAAGTGGACTTCAAAGAAATTGTATCCATATTCTCTGTAGGACAGCATTGGTATTAAAAGCTATGGGTTTTTTTTTGTTTGTTTTTTTTGTTTGTTTTTTGTTTTATGAGAGCTTATAAGAAAACTGTTGTCCGATCAGTTAGAAAACACATATGTCGTTAGTGTCAAAATCTTATGATCAGTTATAGTCGACGTCAAGCTTAAAACGTCATGGCAGAGCATTAAAGTCGACACGTCCCCTACAGCCTACTATACTCATGTTGTGTTGCAAGGTTGGTTGTTTTGTACATTGTAATGGACAAGAATTTTCTTAGCAGAAGCTTAAGAATAATAGGGTACAACGGGGCTAAAGGCTCCATGGGGTAAAAGGCTCCTTTGATTTTATTTTCCTCTAAACCACTAGATGGTACAAAAACTTGCCTCAGCACTTTCCAAAACATCAGCTTTTCAAGATACTCCTTGAAATGTAGTGATCTTTGACGCAATCGCAGGCAGTTGATTCTGTGCAAATTTGATCTGATATTTGATGTTTTTAAAAATGTTGTATACGTAAGTAGCAAATAAGACTCGCTAAAATTATTAAATATATTTTGAGACAAAGGTTTAATGATTTTGAGGTATTTAAAGGTGCATTATGTAAAACATTTTCAGTAAAATATCCAAAAACCACAAGGCCAGTGTTATATATTTTGTTCAGTTGAGTATTTACAACCTCCCAAATCTTTCCAACTACTTGTAAATCTTGAGAAAATTGCTATTTTAACCAAGGAACCGGGGCGTGTGAGGGAGTCGGCTGTCAATTGTGTCATATCTGCGTTACCCTCGTTTTCCGGTTTTATTTTGCAGAAACGCTTTACTCTGACTGCAGTGTGCAACAAGTGTCATGGCAGCCGCCGAGCGAACGCACAGAGTAACGCTATAACATAATTTTCAACACACTCAGATGTATCTACTATGATAAACAGAGCTGCGTTACCTCATACTCATGACTGTGGCATAATAAAAATCACGCTGCTCGCGAGGCGTGTGTGTGTTCATTTTATTAACAATCGCTCCAGCGGCCTTATTCAGCTCCCACAACGCTCGGTCCTGCTCTGCTTCATACTACAGTAACGTTAATAATCACATCCATGAACATGATTTCTGCCCGAGTCCTATCCCGATTCCAGATTCTGCACTCAAACTTGGCGTCATCAAACTACGTCTTTGTTTTGAATAGACGACCTCTGGTGGATGGAAAAATTACATAGTGCACCTTTAAAGCAACAGTTTTTCAACAGCGGAAGTAAATGTAAAAGTATGGTATTTGGGGTAAAAGGCACCCTGCTGTTGGGGCTAAAGGCTCCATATTTAACATGATAATAAACAGCTGGCTGACTGTTCCATTAGTTGACATGACGTAGTTAGATTCAGATTGTAAAAATCCTAAGCCGGTCCAAGGCATAAGCGAACTAAGCGGCTGCTTAGCCACCAGGGGGCCCCCAAGAGCACATTAAATTACTTTTTGCTGAATGTTATTTTATGATGATTGAAATCGCGAAAATGGCCATGAACAATTACTAAATAAACAGCAAAATGTTAAGTTTTCTAATATATGCACGGATTGATTCTGACAGCACTGCACAAGCTCACGGCACCATCGGCCGGACACTATTCGCTTGTTAGCCAGGGTTCAAAGTCCAAAGTGCAAAAAAAATCGGCACTAAAACGGTAACCTTTTTATGAATGGATAGATTTGAGAATGCACTGTGGTTTGGTGCGAATATCTTGTCTGACGTGCTACATGTTTTGTACAGCATATAGCTTCCAGTTTCTCAGTAAATGTTTTTCTGCAAGTGTTATATCCAGGCCCGGTTCTACGGGGGTGCTATGCACCCTCAAACGCAAGCAAAAGCACCCTCAGTTGATACTGTAATAATATTGGCGAAACTAGCAGATTCAAATGCATCTCTTTACAGCATGTGTTTGTAGAGGACATTATTTAGCGAATTTCTCTGAAAACAGTTTTAAGTCTGGATATTCTTATGAAATACAAGACATTCTTATGAAAGTATTGTTACACGTCTTTTTTACATTTACATATTGTCCCAAAATCCTTTAATATGCAAATTAGATACAGTGTATAGATGCATTGCCTAGAATGGGAATGGCATTTATGGCCATGTTTACACACATATTGCATAAAGTAAAATGGTATATCAAATTATTCTGTATCTTTCATAAAATTGAGAATCATCTACAAAGTTTGGATAAAACAAACTTGAAGCATAAAAATTGATTGGTGAATAAAAACAAAAATCCCATTGTTTGTCTATTCATGTCTTTTAATTTTCTCAATAAAGGGGTTCTGGTGTCCTCTACAGAGCAGAGGATATAGCATATAACATAGGAATTAAAAAAAAAAACATGAGTTTTTTATGCTCCAAACAATAATGAACAGGGAAAAACAAATCTAAATTCACAAAAACTTTTTTTCTGGTTCTCTGGTTAATAGACAATTTGTAGCAAAATATTTTTGAAATTCCTATTATTGGTAAATGACTTGTAAATAAATAATCATACATTTCTCACTGTACACTGGTTGAGCCGTTGCTTAGCTTATCTGCACTTTACTAGAGCACCCTCAGTGATTTGATTCTGGAACCGGGCCTGGTTATATCGTCCCCTTGGAATTATAAGTTGTGTAGCCATTTTGGAAGTTTTTATTTAGTTTTAGTTAATTTTGTCTAATTATATTTTTTTTTTTTCGCCAAAAAGAATGGTCACTCTGTTTAATGTTTGAAAGAATTCAACATTTCTTTATTTTCTTTTTTCCTTGAGTTAAACAGTTGAGTTTTACCGTTTTCGAATCCATTCAGCCGATCTCCGGGTCTGGCAGTAGCACTTTTAGCATAGCGAGATCGGCTGAATGGATTCGAAAACTGTAAAACTCAACTGTTTAACTCTAGGGGAGTTGGAAAATGAGCCTATTTTCAAAAAAAAGTGGAGTGTTCCTTTAAGAGCTAGGACACTTGACTACAAAATCATATGGATACCATGTAAAATGTACATTATCTAAATGAATCTCATTTATAGATACCTATATGTGACATTACAAAACATACAGAGAATTCATGACCGCTGCTCACTTCTATCCAACATTTTACATATTAACCAAGGGTTCAGGGTTTGGTGGGTTAATAACTGTCTGTTGTGATGAAATTGCTGACAATCTTGTTGTTTGTCGCGGTCAATACACCAGAAAAGCATGGTGTATGTTTAAGATAATAAATTATTGCAAAAATTTAAACTTCACACAGGGATCACTTTGTGGTGCAATTGATCAACAGATTCTGAAAGTAGATATTAAGCAGCTATCTATTGTTTTGAGAGGAGAACCAAGCTTTTTCATTTAGTGAATTGTGTCGATTTCATTTAGACATTTATGTAATGCTTATTGCTGTAAAATAATCTATTCAAATCCGAATTTTTAGTATTTAGACGTTTCTCAAATTCTGGGAACAGGGTTGCAAAAACAACAAACCTCAGAAAAAAACTTCTTATAATATTTAGTTTGACATTTATGTTAAGAGTCAGCATTTTCTGAAGGTTAAGCACTCGTTTTTTCAATATTTCTTGAAAAAAGACAAAAAAATAAAAAAGTTTGTGGTCCTATGTCGAACACATTCATTGTGTGCCAAGAATCTGTTATCACGACAAATGTGCAAATAAAGACCTTCGAGTTAAACAATTCAGTGTTTACCAAAAGTCCAGTATGTAAGATCCAGTAAATGACATCCAGCTATTTTTTTTCAGTGAGAGATAAGGAGGATCATCTAGGTCATAAGAGACAACAACAATTTAAGCACAGTCAGTCTTTAAGTGTCAAACTTAATACTTTAAGTGTTAAACTCTTCTTCTGCATCTTTTCTTCCCCATTTCAATAGGCTGCTCAATTCTTTGCAATGGCAGTTACAGATATATGTTGCAATGACTGTACTTTTGCAATGTTTAAAAGTTCAATAGTGTTGTGAATATGCTTCAATTTCACTCATTTATAATGCTCTATGGGACAGATTCATTCATCACATACTAGATGATTTGATAAGCATGAGCCAGTGAAAAGCATTAACAGGATTAAGCTACAGAGTTCAGAAGTGAAAATGGCAATTATTTTGGAACCTTCCCTTCTCTGGAGTAACTTTTATTTCGGTGTCTAAATGGCAAATACGAATTGATTTTTTGTTTATTTACAGGAAATATTGCTTGTGCACAGAGTGGTCCGGTGTAAAAAAAGAAAAACCTCTTTTTGACTTTGGTAAATGATTGACATGTTGATCCCTGAGCAGGCAAGAGTATCAGAGACGGACCAACAACAAAAAAGGCACTTGTGAATTGAGCTCATAATGAGAGTTCCTGTAAAACTCCTCGGCTTCGTCTTTTGGTTGTTTTTCTTTCATCGTGGCCAATGTCAACAAGGCAAGTAATTGTCATTGTTGTTATTTATCTGAATGTGTTTTCATTTAGATTTTATTGACTTGAATATAAATGTTATATTGTATGCACTCCCTGAACTGCAGTTTTAGAGTGTTGACTAGTTGTGCATGTACTTCAGCATTTAATGTTACGTCTTTGTGTAACGTTTGTTTGTGCTTCTCAGAATGTGGTCGAGAGGGAATTAAACATGAAAACACAGAACAAGCTGCGAAAGCTTCATACAAGGATGGTGAAACAGTGAAAGTGAACTGCATGACAGGTTTTACTGGCATGTATAAACTAAAGTGTGAAAACGGAATCTGGAGGACAACCTTTAGTCGACAATGTGCAAGTAAGAATGTCGTCCATTCCACATCAGTTTATTGGTTATTAAATCAATGTCATTATGCAGTGTAAAACTTGTTTGATTTCTGCAGAGAGAAAATGCAGTCACCCAGGGGACACACCAAATGGTGATTTTAAACTTACAGAGGGGTCGGAGTTTGTTTTTGGAGCAACAGTGATGTATACTTGCAAGAAAGGGTAACTTTTGCTTTTTTATTCTCTTTTCCATTGTAAACGCATCCTTTTCAGTTTAACACTCCTTGCACTTGTGTTCACAGGTTTGAAATGACAAGCAGAATCAATCAGCGTACCTGCAGAGCTCAAGGATGGGATAATACTCTCCCTGTTTGTGAAGGTACACTTTCTTGGATACTTTGGTTTTGATTTATTTTCTCTCAGTCATATACTTCAGAATTATAGTGACTCACAACCCGTTCTCACTCCCAAGGTGTCAAAATCTGAAGCATGGTCAAATGCTTTCCGCGTCACAATGAAGACGCAAAAGGCACCCCTAGGTATAATTTATACGACACACAGGGTGCTTTATTGATTTCAATGAGAAACCTTTGGTGTCAAACACCGGCGCGTCAGGCATGGAAACGTTATCGTCATGATGAAATTATATATCGGGTTATGATTTTGCCATCAGGGGCGTCGGACTGGGCATAAAACCAGTACTGATTACCAGGGCCCCCAAGGGGAGAGAGGGCCCTTGAAAAGTCTGGAATATTTTTTATTCTAATTGCCTATTCACACCAAGTACAAATAGCGTGCATTGTTGGAAAGTGCTATTCGCACTAGTTCCGCCTAACAATACAATAAAAAAACAGGTGCATATCAACATCTTCAGTGGTACAATCAGTAGAGCAGGGCTCAAGGATCTTGATTTTGACGTGATTGACCTGCAGGATCGAATCCGCCTTTTGCAGAGCTTGCTCTTATCCCTTTTTGAATAAAAATTAAGAAAATTTTCTAAAAGTGGAAATAAAGTTTATCTTTTTTAGTTCTACGCACCTGAAGGAAAATAAATGTTTTCCAACTAAGAGCGCAACAACTTTCTTTGATTAATAAAGTATCTAACGAAATGTTTAATAATAATGAAAGCATTTATTGGGTAGTGTATGTTCGCATCGCATAAGTTTCCATGCAGTCAACTCCCTCCGTGTCCAATAAAAACAATCCAGATCTGTCTTCTTCATGAAAAATCTTCCTTTAATCTCGATCCGTTAATAAATCAAGCAAATACAATAAAAGAAACAAATATTATCTTAAATGCAGTAAAAAAAACGGTGCCACTCCACTCCTTTTCCTACAAAATACGAACCACCGCATGAATTACAGTCGCAATTCTTAAAGGGCCAGTGTACAATTTTAACATGCAACATATTTCAATGTAAAATTAGAGAATAATTATCTAAATAGTACACACAAATAAATCAACTTTACAATCTAAACACAAATACTTAAAGACTGAAATGCACCACATAATTTGCAATATTTACAAAATAAGGCTCCTACAGGTAGGGTGACCACCATCAAACAAACCAAATGTGGGACGTGTTACCAACACTAAAACGTAACCTGAAACTGTTGTATAATCTTAAATTCAACATCACTGAGCCCAAAGACAGCAGGCATCATGCAGATAACTACTTTTGAAACAGTTCTGACCAAGTGCAACTAAAATCCAACAAAATAAATAATGAAACAAATAAAACAACATTAAATTAGTTAATCTTATATATTAATTTATATACAGAACTATCTATTCCCTTTCTGACAGGGAACACATGTAACGAATCAACGCTCCACATTTTGATTGACAGCCGTCACAACCTACTAGTGACCGTGTTTACTCCTTTCTTTTCAACCATTGGATATGGTTTAAAAAGCGGCTTTTGTATTTGTGTAAGGCGGGATGTTACTTCTGACGAAGCGCTGTTAAATATAGGCCTAGGTGAAAAACGATGCCGAAAAAATAATAAATAAAATGCTTTCATAAAAAGGCAAAAGAACGCATGCATGTTTTCTCAATATGATCATTAAAAATCAACAGACTGGTGAAAATGCGGGACATTTTCTCAATATGCGACATGCGGGACAAGGGGTGAAAATGCTGTGCGGTACAACGCAAAGCGGGACAGGTGGTCACCCTACCTACAGGTAGGGTTAGGGATAGGTGTAGGGAGGGCTTTTATTGTCCGATTAAGGCTGCATCCATTTAATAATTGTAATAAATATAATAATTTACCTGCTAGATTTACACTTATTATTACTGAATCCTGTTAATGTACAACAATACTGAGGTGCAAATAGTATCTGTCAAAAAGTATAAATTACATGTTATTACTATTTACACATATTGCAAAGAACTGCTACTTTATATGGTGTAAATAGAATCTATTTTCATTTAGTAAAGCTATTTCACTTCGTAAATAGCATCTACAGCAATTTTATTTTGGGAACATGGGGACCCATCAAGATTGCCAATGCATAGGGCCCGGGATCTTGTGCTACGCCCCTGTTTGCCATTATGACATGTTGGAATGTGATTCTCAATTTAATCAGCCAACATAATTGTATTTACATTTATTTATACTATTTAGACACGTTTGAACATGTAACCCAACCCCATCCCTAAACCTAGCCATTTGATATATGAATATAACAGGCAGATACGACTGCATGCACCATTTATTCACAAAGTACAAATATTCCAACTGTTGCGGCACCAAACGATTGATTTGTGTGAAGAAAATCCCCAGCGATCAGCGTCTCCATCCACCGAAGATCATGCACACAAAAATTGCAACAAACATTAAATCAGCTGTGATAGTGAAATGGCATTGGCTGTCGTATGTCTCGTGACCAATTGTGTCATTACATCAGCTTTGATTGTAAAATGTTATTGGCTCTCGTGTTTCTTGCGACCAATTGCGTCATGCTGAAGAGTCGGGTGTATCATTTGAATGAGATATGAATGAGTGCGTTCATGGAGCGGCAGGGTCATTATTTCATCGATTAAGACATTAATATCAACTCTGTTCTTCACATGAAGATATCGTATGACTTCAGAAGACTTGGAATGCAACATGAGTTAATACTTTTATACTGTTTTGGTCTGTTTTTGCAATAAATACCTGTGACTGTACTTTTATTCGGCTGTTACGCGTTTAATATTGTTTAGAAGTGGGTAGGTTTAGGGTAGGAGTTGGGTTAGTTGCTCCAAAAATATAAAAGTAGGGGCGAGCAGGGGCGAAAATAAAATTTTTCAGAAAAACATAATTTTAAAAGAGAATGTTTTAGACATGATATATACTTGCCATACTCGAAAACTGCATTTCGGAGCTAACCGCGGGAAATGATGATGAAATCACATGATATTTGGCATATCCGTCAAGGGTTGTGTGCTGAACCTGCCGTCGTAGCTTGCAAATGTAGTCAGGGCTCTGAGAAAATTGCTTACTTTCGCCCCACGTTACTTTCGCCCTGGTTTTCCCCTAGCCTATAAACATTCATAAAATCATGTCTGCTTTTACAAATGCAAAGAATTAAACGCATCTTGATCTAACGCATTGGGCAGAAAACTGAAATCAATGGAGTACCTTGCGCGTCAATATAGTGACGCCTGGGTGCCTTTAGCGTCTTCATTGTGGCACAAAAGGCACTTGACCATGCTTCATATTTTGATGCCTTGAGAGTGAGAATGGGTTGTGACTCATGATGACAAAAGAATTATAACTAAAATAATTTGTTGAGTGATTGGTTTGTTGGTTGTTTTATTTTTTATTTATTGTTATATTTTATTGCCTAGCTGTGAAATGTCAACCCATCAACACAGAAAGAGGTGTGACTGCATCAGGCAACACGGAGGAGGGAAGTTATGGTGATGTTATTCACTTTGAGTGTGACTCTTCTAACCAAAAGTTAGACGGGAGTAGTGACATTTACTGCACAGAGACGGGCAAATGGAGTGAATCTGTTCCAACGTGCAAAGGTTCATGCCATTGTTCAATTTATTGTTTGTCCGTATTGTCACCCAATGATCACAGATTTCTGTCAAATTTACCAATTCAACTATTCCTCTTTTCCTTGCTTTTCACACAGAGATAACCTGCCCAGCACCTGACATACTGAATGGTTATGTTGATGAGCAAGTGCAAGTGTATCAGAAAGATGCCATATTAAAATACAAATGTTTAGAAGGGTTCAAGCCTAGAGAGGGAAGCCCCAAATGTGCTAAATTTGGCTGGACTCTGAACCCAGAATGTGAAGGTAATGCAGCACTGTTACATATTCAAATAAGAAATTATAAAATCCTTATATCTATATAGCTTTTATTATACAAAAAAAAACACTGTAGTGTCACACTGAAACATTCTAAAATTAGATAGTCATTAACCTTGAATTCAAAAACAAAATTGCATGTATGTAGGAATTGAAAGATGTATTTCCCATAAATTCAAGAAAATATTAGCTTTTTTATTTATAAGCTTTCCCTATACAAATTAGTTTTTTCCTCGTTTCAAGAAATATCTGCGTACACACAAGAGATCAATGAAAACAACTCAAAACGATGTAGTATACATGCCAGACCAGTATGTGGCGCTGTAATTCTGCCACAGAAATACACTAAAACGGAGAAGAAGAGTTGTAGCTAGAAGGGGTACAGCAATGGTAGGAAGTGACATAGATATACATAATAAAGGCTAGATGTCTTACGGCGGAGTCTCTAACGTCATCACCTGCGGCCATTTTGTCACAGGCAAGCTTTCTGACTGGCTCTGTGGTACCTGATGTAAGGTGAGTGATCTGAACGATCACAAATACTCTTATCTCGCTGAAATCTTGACAGATTTACAAATTGTTTGGTTTCTTACAAACATTATTAACGTGGCTATAATTCTGGATGCTTGAACAAATTATGAATAATTATTCATAAGTATGCAGTGTCATAACTACATATCTGACGTTTATAACAAACCAAACAGTTTGAAAATCGGTAGAAAATTGAGCAGATTATGGTTATTTAAAAAGTACATGCACCATAAAAACACAATGTTACGAGTGAGCGAGCTGCCTGTGACAAGATGGCCACCAGGTGCAGACGTCGACCTCCATTGGCCAGCAATGCGGACGAGACATCTAGCCTTTATTATGTATATCTATGGGAAGTGAGGCAAAATCTCACAATAAAATAAAAATAAATAAATTTGCTACTTACCAGATGTGTTTTATTAACGCCTACACCCTAAACCTACCCTTACAATAATGTAAATACAGTAATTAAATGACGCAATATTGATGTGCGCATGCCCAGTGCCCGTAGTTATATCCCTTTCAAGTGTTTTCCACACGGGACATGGTATGATGACATCACCGTTTCACAAAATATACGGATTGGCTGTAGCCTACACACGAAAACGCAAGGGTGTCGTTTTCCGATTTATCCACTCTGGGACCCGGTTTCAAAAAATATCGGATTCATGCTCCCAAAACGCCTTCCAGAGCAGGTTATGTTCCAGGGTTAGTTTGCTTAAGAGGTATTCAGATGTGTTTTATATAATTAATATAGTTATTAATATAACCAAATTTGTTTCAGTTATATAATATACAATATTATATATTAATTCTAAAGAATTAGAATTAAAACAATATATAACAAGGTAATGTTTAAATGTTAATTCAATTCAAATATATTTATTATTTATTTTATTGTTATCTCACACATGGATCCAATTAATTAGCATCAAACAAACAATATAATCCTTATTCTCAGTGAATAAAGAATACTTATTAAATGAAGACATTAAAAAAATTATTGCATAACCACCATATAGGTGGCGATGTGCACTCAAGCCCCGTTCACACCGCCAGCGACACGCAGCGACAAAGCGGCACGATCCCATTCATTTCAATGGAGCACTGGCGACTTCCGGCGACACGAGCAACTGTGACCGTTGGCGACAGAATGTGGGCGTGTCAAGCGACGCGAGACAATCGACAAAAGTTCAGAAAAATACAACTTTATGCAAATGAGAAGCAATTTTCGCGAGCGACAACCAATAGGAGTGAAGTCAGTGGAGTGCACGTGATCCGTCTGCTGTACTGCTACTGTGGTGTCGTGTTAAGATGGAGGAGATGTTGATTTTAGCTTTTAGCAATTTCCCTCTTCTTTACGATATGTCTCTGTGTACATACCTGTCTATGGTACATACAGAGACACATTTTAAAAAAAATGATGCATGGAAGGAGGAGGGTGATCTACTAATTACGTTTATAGGCAACTCGCGAGCCCCTTCTTTGAGGTCGATATGCACCCTCGATGCACACTTCTGCCGAGCCCGCACTGGTGCGGGTTACACAACGGACTTCTTCCCGGCAGTCAACGCGGCATTACGTCGTGAAAGTGCGGACTCAGAGGAAGACCGTGAGGTTTTAGGGTGCCATTTGGGACAGGGCCTGAGTGTCTGTTTCCATGGTGAATCATTGATTCATCGCTCTGTTGAGAATGCCTTGTGTGTTAACCGGGAACATAGGCCCTGTCCCAAATGGCACACTTCATGTGCACTTTCGGTCTTGTGGACTTACAATGGCCTTTGCGTGCTCGTGTCTGTTAAGTCAACGAGACCGCGGGTTGTCCCATTTGTCATTTTAGGTTTCAGAAGGGTGCTTGCGAGCGCCCCCTTTGAGGTCGATGTGCGCCCTCGATTCGCACTTCTGCCGAGCCCGCACTGGTGCGGGTTATGGGGCTTTCGCACAGGATGCAGAATGCGCTGCACTGGCCACTGGGTTTAGCATAGCCCTTCATATACAAAGCGATTTGCGCTTCGCTGCCCAGACCAAAGTAGGTGGAGTTTTCAAAACTGTTCATCCATTATGCTTTCCGTGCTTATTTCGATGCACCGTTTCTATTGGCCGCGCGGGTAATCGTCACAGAGCGCAGTGGCAAAAGTTGAAATATTTTGAACTTTGACCGCGGCGTGTGCGCAAGCTCGTCAATGGTGCGCTCCGCTGCACGTGCGCTTTGGTAGACGCAGAAACAAACCGTCCTTGCGCGGTGCAAGCCATTGAAATGAATGGATTTCTAAGTGTAGCTGTGCCGTTGCCGCATTCTGTGTTAAAGGCCCATTACGCTGCGGACTTCTTCCCGGCAGTCAAAGCGGCATTATGTCGTGAAAGTGCGGACTCAGAGGAAGACCATGAGGGTTTAGGATGCCATTTAGGACAGGGCCATACTCTGAGCTGTCTGAACTTACTCCCGGGGTCCGTTCTTCATACCTCGTAACTCAGTTAGCTTCGAAGTTCATCCTGGACTTGCTGTCATAGCAACAGGTCCGTAAGCTTAAAGCCCCGGGTATACTTCACTTACCGCGCCCGGACGCGTCACGCACGCAGCCCTGTCCGCGCGTCTTTCAAAGTATACTACACAACGGAAGCGCGCGGTACATTTTTTTTCTTTGCTCTACCAGACATCGGAGGGCAGCACTGAGTCCTGTCATCAACTGGACATTCGCTGGGCATGATCGGAGAAGAACTGTAGTGCATCCACCATTGCAACATAGTTTGGAAGAAACACTGAAGTAGTGTTAATTTCGTCAGACGAGACGAGACTAAATATGTTCGTTAACGACCTTTTTTTCCATGACGAAGACGAGACGATGACGAGACTGCACCAATGTCCAAAAACACTGACTAAGACTAAATTAACATGCATTATTGTTGATGAAAAAGGACGAGACTAAAATTTTTTGCATAAAATAAAAACTAAGATAAAATCTCTCTTCATTTTCGTCTACAATTGTCTCTACTTTTACATCATGAGATGAATATTCAGCTGTTCAAAATATTCAGAAAGAGTTCCCGCTGTTGCTGGAGTACAGGTCTCTCTCAGACTCCGCCTGTCATCTCGCGGCCGCGCGCGTGTGGTCACGTGGTTCCCGGAGCGCTCAATACCTCTAGCGCTGTGTCAGTATATTTGAATGGCTTAAGCCGCGTAAGTTACACAACAGCTTCACTTTACAGGTGTTTGCAGCAATTTTTTGTAAACAGTACAGCATAGTGTGCGTCAGCCACATTTACAGTATCATTTTATTATGGAGAGTGGTAGAGATCAACATTGTTAACATTAATATTAATGTTTTTCTTGTATTTAGCCCTCAGGTATTCCTTACTAATTAAGTCACACTTGTACTCATTGATGGTCAAATGTGACCATACACCTTAACTATTTCAAAAATAAATAGCCTATATTTTAATTCAATAATATTTATTGAATATTTTGAGGAGATATTTTGGTACTAAATACTATTTGTGCAATACTTATGGTCCATTAATGATCACTTAAAATATTTTTCTTCTAATATTTTTCTTATTTATATTACAATTAGTGTATTAATTAAGGTTAAAATAGAGAATTCCACTGCAAAGAGGCAAATTAGAGTCATTTTGTGGCTGGAAAAATAAAAAAATTCACTTGTAATGCCATTACCCACTGGGTGCCTGTATGGCTCTTTAATACATACACAGATCATAACTGCTTACTTATTTGTGAAATTTTGAAATGTTAATAATAGTGAATAGTAAAGAATGCAAGCAAATATAATATAACCCCAAAAAAGTGTAAAAAACATATTTTCCCTTATACTAGGCTATGTATGTACAGTAGGCTATATACATGAATTCATACTGAATCAAGATCGAACTCGATATTTGTGCCCATCGTCTCATAAGCTAATGCTGATCTACGCTGTAAATCAACCAGTTAGCTATGGTGTTGTGGCACAAACATTATGCAGGTTGTATGTATACGTCTACTTTATGTAACTTATTTTGCCACAAAATATATTGAGTTTTCCTTTGACTAAAGCTAGACTAAAATGACTAGACTTTTGGTCGACTAAAACTTGACTAAGATACCTTGAGTTGTCTTTTGACTAAAACTAGACTAAAATTACGAGACTTTTAGTCGACTAAAACTTGACTAACAAAAAAAGATATGTGAATGACTAAATATGACTAAAACTAACAAGGACATTTGGCACAAGACTAAGACTAAGACTAAATTAAAAATAGGTGACAAAATTAACACTACACTGAAGAATCAAAAATTCTCTCTTTTTTGTTCAAGCGTGTTGTTTTTAAACCGGTCTTTGCACACTCTTCTTCGACGGCTGAACACTGTGTATATGCTAGTGCGTATTGCCACCTAGTGGACTCTTCTGTACTGCTGGCGCATGCGCTGTTGCACACGGACCGTCCGCGCGGTCTCGAAATTTGGGCTGCACGCGGACGGGGTGTGCGGCCGGCCGCGAGCCCTCCGAATGACGAAAATTACGTCATGCGGGCGGTGCACCAACGCGGACGGCCAAAGTATACCCGGGTCTTTAACCTGCTTATTTCATATAAACAGGATTAGATTGCAACTTTTTATTCGGTGTTGATACTTAAAATTTGTGCCAACCACTGCTACTTTACAAGAGTTACTTACTGAACCAGGGGCAATAATAATTTTATAATAATAACAATAATAATATAAAAATGTATTTGAAAATGATATTATAATGTTGTGTATAATACTATAGACACAGCCCCTTGATTGAGAGATTTATTGTTGATATGACTCTATAATGTTAATTGCAGTCTTACACATGCTGTACAGTTCCTCTGAGCCGTGTATTAATTTGAGTGATGACGGATATTATGGGAGTGGCTTGATGCAGCACAGGATGCAGATAACTTGCTCCTAAGAAACTTTAATTAATGCTGTCACGTAACAAATCTGTTTAAAATTTAATTAAAGATTAAATGAAATTGAAGTTGAAATATGCGCAGGCTGTAGCTCAAACACTAGAGCGTGGCACTAGCAATGCCAAGGTCATGGGTTCGATTCCCTGGGAAAGCAAGAACTGACAAAATATAACAAAAATGTGTACCTTGAATGCAATGTAAGTCGCTTTGGATAAAAGCGTCTTCCAAATGCGTAAATGTAAATGTAAAATGTAAATAAAAATGTAAAGGGTCTACAAGTACTATAAAATCGTGAATATAAATAATTGGGAACAGAAAGGTCCAGAAATTTGTGGGGGTTTTTTGTGTAATTTGTCAAGATTT
Organism: Gobio gobio; assembly: GCF_949357685.1. NCBI lineage: Eukaryota > Metazoa > Chordata > Actinopteri > Cypriniformes > Gobionidae > Gobio > Gobio gobio. The sequence continues at coordinate 29,146,167 of NC_137120.1, forward strand.
TTGCCAGGTGGCTTTTTAAATTATATGATGTCATTACGTTGTCTTGACGCCAGCCAATCGCTGCTTTACTGATCGTGGTTTCGAGTATCGATGCATCTGCCCTCTTCAGTGAACACAAGAACGCACAGTAATCTTAGATATTTTAATCCAGATATTTGAATCCAATCTGCAAATTCGTTTGAAGAACCAAATTAGCCAGAGATCAGTTATCACGATTAAAAGATCTGGGATCTGTCAAATCATCTCAGATGTATTAAGCGAGGTACGGGGAAAGGCCCCCAGTTTGTTTGTTTGTTTGTTTGTTTGTTTGTTTGTTTGAGGCAGCTAAACATTATTATTATTATTTGGTAACTACAAAATTGGCTAACTTACTTCAATGATTATCAGTTCAACTGATTATTTCGAAATAGTGAGTGTTTTATCATTTGGATTGTCGAGAAGGTAAAGAATTTAAGGGGATACATGCATGCTTTTCATGCTAGCTTGATTTTCAGATAATAGTTTAGCAAATATTTATAAAGGTTCTCAAAATAGAAAATGTGCCTCATAGGGACAACACTCTATTCATGGAAACCTAGCATTTTAGTTTTCACTGTTTCACAATTATTATTATTTTGCTTTATCTTTTAATTATGTATTGTACAGAAATAACTTGTGTGCTGACATCAACCACAATTGGAGTAGAAAAGATCAACCCAGCGGGTAAAACTATTTTTAGAGTTGGAGAAAGAGTGGAGATCACCTGCACTGAAAAATACTGGATCCTTCCAACAAAAAAATCAATCAAATCGTTTACATGTAAAGATGATGGGCAGTGGGATCATAAGCCTGGTTGTGAGGGTAAGATTATAGAGAAACACTTCTGCATTAGAGCTGAACTTACTGCATGTTATTAAAGTATTGTGAATCTTGTTTCAGAAATTAGATGTGAAGATCCACGTGACCAGCATATGTATTGGTCGTACTCTTACTGGGAAGATCGGAAATTGGGAGCAATAAAATCTTACAGATGTGACCGTGGATATGATCAAGTGGACAAAGTGGACAAAGAGGCCACATGCACACGAGACGGATGGACACCAAAACCACTGTGTAGTATGTGCTGATATTAATGTTACAGTCTGTGCAAATGATTTAACATTTAATATGAATTCTAATTAATGATGGATATTTGTTTACAGAAAAAATGTGTGCAGCACCAAACATCCCAAATGCACAGGGAAATTGGAGATCAAACTACAAGATGTATTCAATAATACAATATGAATGTAAAACTGGGTTTGTACCAGATCAGCCTGTACAAATCACCTGTAATTCCCAGAGTAAATGGACAGGCATACAGCGATGCTCTGGTATTTTACAGTTACATTTATTACAGATACTAGAACTTTTTCAATATTCAATCAAATCATTATATATCTTCACAATGATAACTCAAAAAAATGTAATCAGACTTTTGAAAAGTTTTGAAACTGTTTCGCCACAGCAAAGACAAACTTGTGCCCTGATAAATCTGTGGAAAATGGGTTGATATACAACAACTCCAGTGCGAAAGAATTAATTTACTCCTGCAACACGGGTTATAAAACATTCACTGGGAACTGGTGGGATTCAGTGACATGCAGAGAAGGCTCTTGGTCTGAAGAACCTCGGTGCATCCGTGAGTTTTATTACCGTCAGTCTCAGGTGTTAGACGAATGATAGTGTACTGAAATGTGCTCCCTGTCTTTATAGGGGAGGAAGAATGTGGTGCTTTGCCCAGGGTTCCCAATGTTAAACTAACCCTTCGTGATCAAGGAACTGCTGAAGTGGAATGTGCTCCAAGGTTCATATCAACTCCACCCTTCATACAATGTGTCAATGGTACATGGGAGACACCAGTTTGTGCGGGTGAGCTTCTCAATTCTCATTGCATGTTTATGAGGAGCAGCGACAGCATATAGAGGACAATAGAGTCTATCGACAATCTGAGCTCAGTCTTACTGGAGTTCATGAATTCACTTTTTTTTCAGTGGGTGTGCATTGTAACATTCCTCCAAAGGTGAAAAATGCAGTCATAACATCTAAACCTGAAGAATTGTATGTAGATGGATCTAATGTAACATACGCATGTGGAAGATCAATCTCAATTAATGGGAATAGCACAGTTTTCTGCCGCAATGGAACTTGGGAAGAACCGCCAACATGTAAAGGTGAGGTTTTGATTGGTTATGATAACTGTCTTTTAAAACTTCTTACAGATTATAAAACAAAACATTTTGGTAGGTGAAAATCTTACCAAATTGAAGATACTTGGATATTTGAAAATCAAGATGAATAACATCAAGTCCACATAATATGTTGTGGTAGTTATGACAATTATTATTAAATCAGTTTGCTTTGAAGATCCTGTGAAATCAGAAATTGAGTTTTGGCACTTTTGCTCTAGATTAATATTATAATATGATGTTAAACATTATCAGTTTCATTTGCTTTTAAAAATTTACGTTTTTTCTCTTCTGGGAAAACAGCAAAAATATGGGTGACTCATCCTATGCAACAGTTATTGTGTCCAAATGTTTTCTAGAGTCAGAATCAAACGAGTGTTTTAGTGCCATTGTTCTAAATGTCCTTCTCATAAAGATTCTCACCAGCTTGAAGCCAATAGAGAAAGAGGGTTGAGTGGTTTAAAAAATAGTCACGTTAATCCTCAGTGAATTCGCAAAATAAAAGAGATTATAGAAACTTTATAAATAAAGTCACAGACACTAAGTATAATGTACAAACCTGAGTTTATCCAAATAAGGAACATTTAAAAGAATGAATCTGACTCCACTCAGCCTCTCTCCACATATTTATCATAAACCTGTTTGTGAGGGTAAGATAAAAAAACTTTGTCTACTCTTTTTCCAGTAGACAAAATCCATCAAATTGGGTTGAATAATCCTTGCATATTTTTCATATTATAAATTAAGAAATAATACTAGAGCAATAAAACATACAACTAATAAAACATTTTGTATAAATCTTAATGGTTACTACACAATGTAAATATTAAAGCCAAAAAATATGTAACAAAGCAACTTTCATGAAGTAAAATCACTAAAATCCTTCCTTCCACTGGAAACAAAAATAGTCCCCTGACCATGAACAGCAACTGAAGTTACATTATTACACCATTAGATAGCAGTAAAGACTGTCTTAATGAGTGAGTTTTATTACTGTCAGTCTCAGAAAGTGTACTGAAATGTGCTCCCTGTTTTCTGTCTTTATGGGGAGGAAGAATGTGGTGCTTTGCCCAGTGTTCCCAATGTTAAACTAAACCTTCGTGATCAAGAAACTGCTGAAGTGGTATGTGATCCAGAGATCAAAACTCCATACGTCATAAAATGTGTCGGTGGTACATGGGAGACACCAGTTTGTAAAGGTGAGCTTCTCAATTATCATGTTTGTGAGGAGCAGCGAAAGCATATAGTGGACAATATAATAGTGGAATTAATACTAGAGCTTAATAAAACATTTTGTATAAATCTTAATGGTTACTACACAATGCAAATATTAAAACCAAAACATGTAAAATCGCTAAAATCCTTCCTTCCGCTGGGAAAAAAAGTATCTGACCATGAACAGCAACGTCTCGGTTACGTATGGTAACCCTCGTTCCCTGAAGGAGGGAACGGAGACGTACGTCGGTAATAACCGACGAATTGGGATCACTTCAGAGAGCCCCTATCAGCTTCGAGAACTTAAGAACAGGCCAATGAACAATTGGCGTGCGAGATTTGCATCTCGCGCTCCGCCCCGCGCCGCGGGTATAAACAGGAAGCGAGAGCATCGCACTGACGTTTTTCACTGAGGAGCCTAACCAGAGACCGGCCAGGCAGTGATGGAAGGAACTGTGGCGACGGGACGTACGTCTCCGTTCCCTCCTTCAGGGAACGAGGGTTACCATACGTAACCGAGACGTTCCCTTTCAGTCGGTCACTACGACGTACGTCGGTAATAACCGACGAATTGGGATCCCTATGGAAAACGCCACAGTTACTACCACTTCCAGCGCCCAGCGAGAGCCCCTCAGACCCCGTTCTGAAGCGGGCGGGAAGATTCACGCCAGAAGAGTCATACTGCTGTTCCGCAAGACCCATTCAGCAGACTTGATTGGATAACGCTGGGAAAGCGTGCCCGAAGGACGCTGCGGGAGCCACATCATGCCCGGAGGGAGTTACCATGTGGAAAGAATACGTATGGGCTGGCCGTGGGCAGCACAACATACGGAAGTCCCAGGGGAGGCCCCGGCCTAATGCAGGCGGGGGACGACACCGTACTGAGACGGCAGAGAACTCTGCCAAGGGAAAGACACGAGCTCGCCGTAGGGAGCTGTACCGTGGAAATACACGTATGGGACCGCCGTAGGGGTCACGACATACGGAACCCAGCCTGACACAAGTTCCACCAATGCATACGAGTGCCAGACCTGGCGTCGGACGCTCCGCAACATCCGACTGCCGAGGGGTGCGGAGGACTCAACAGGGTTCGCCAATCCTGGGGAACTCGACTGGAGAAATAAGCGCACGTATCCGTTCCAGGGGAAGGGAATGGCGCAGCAAGCCGACACTAGAACGGGCACTTCAGTGAAGCTGACTATGGGAAGCGAGCACACGAGAAGCCACCGGCTCTACACGCAGGCTATAAAACCTAGCGAACGTGTTAGGTGTCGCCCAGCCCGCAGCTCTACAAATGTCTGTCAGCGAGGCGCCACGAGCCAGCGCCCAGGAAGAGGCTACACCCCTGGTGGAGTGAGCTCTAACCCCGAGCGGGCAGGGCACGTCTTGGGATTCATACGCCAAGACGATGGCATCCACTATCCAGTGGGCCATCCTCTGCTTGGAGACAGCCTTTCCCTTCTGCTGTCCTCCATAACAGACGAAGAGCTGCTCTGAGGTCCTGAAGCTTTGCGTTCTGTCCACGTAAGTCCGGAGAGCACGGACGGGACAGAGCAAAGCTAGGGCTGGGTCTGCCTCCTCCGAAGGCAGCGCTTGCAGGCTCACCACTTGGTCCCGGAAGGGAGTAGTGGGAACCTTGGGCACATATCCAGGCCGGGGTCTCAGGGTTACCTGAGAATCACCCGGCCCGAATTCCAGGCACGATTCGTCGACCGAAAATGCCTGCAGGTCCCCTACCCTCTTAACTGAGGCCAATGCAATCAGGAGTATTGTCTTTAGAGACAAGATCTTAAGCTCTACTGACTGTAAAGGCTCGAAGGGCGCCCTCTGAAGTGCGGTCAGCACCAGAGTCAAGTCCCAAGAGGGTATAGAAGAAGGGCGAGGAGGATTTAGTCTCCTCGCTCCCCTTAGGAACCTGACGATCAGATCATGCTTGCCTAAGGACTCACCATTAACGAGGTCATGGCTTGCGGCGATGGCGGCAACATATACCTTGAGGGTGGAGGGAGACAGCCTTCTCTCCAACCCGTCTTGAAGAAAAGATAGCACAGATCCGATCGAACATTTCCGGGGGTCTTCTCGGCGAGAAGAGCACCAGTCGACGAACAGGTTCCACTTCAACGCATAAAGCCGTCTCGTAGAGGGGGCTCTGGCGGAAGCGATGGTGTCGACTACCGCTTGCGGTAGGTCACCTAGAACCTCCGCGTCCCGTCCAGGGACCAGACATGGAGTTTCCAGAGGTCTGGACGCGGGTGCCATAGGGTGCCCCGTCTCTGAGACAGAAGGTCCTGCCTCAGAGGAATGGGCCAAGGAGGTGCTGTCGCGAGGAGCACTAGTTCCGGGAACCACGTCCTGTTGGGCCAGTACGGAGCTACCAAGAGGAGTTGCTCCTCGTCCTCCCTGACCTTGCACAGTGTCTGTGCAAGAAGGCTCACTGGGGGAAACGCATATTTGCGCAGAGCCCGGGGCCAGCTGTGTGCCAGTGCATCCGTGCCGAGGGTCCCCTCGGACAGGGAATAGAACAACTGGCAGTGGGTCGTGTCGTGGGCGGCAAACAGATCGATCTGTGCGGCCCCAAAGCGACTCCAAATCAGCTGGACCGCCTGGGGGTGGAGTCGCCACTCTCCGGGAAGCACTGGCAACCGTGACAGCTCGTCGGCCGCACGGTTGAGCAGGCCCGGAATGTGGATAGCACGAAGGGACCTCAGATGCTTCTGACTCCACAGGAGGAGATGGCGGGCGAGTTGGGACAAACGGCGGGAGCGTAGACCACCTTGTTTGTTGATGTACGCAACGGCCGTCGTGCTGTCCGTCCGGACCAGAACGTGCTTGTCTTTGAGCGACCCTTTGAGGCGGCTGAGAGCAAGACGAACTGCCAGCAACTCTAGGCAATTGATATGCCATTGCAGTTGGGGCCCCGTCCACAGACCCGATACTGCAAGCCCGTTGTACGTGGCACCCCACCCCGTGGGTGAGGCATCCGTGGAGACAACATGATGCCTGGACACTTGTTCTAGAGGCACTCCTGCCCGTAGAAACGAAGGGTCCGACCACGGGGTGAGGGTTTGGCGGCATCTCGGCGTCACTTGGACACGGAGGGACCCGCTGTGCCACGCCCATCTCGGGACTCGGTCGTGTAGCCAGTGCTGAAGCGGTCTCATATGGAGCAGCCCTAGCGGCGTTACTGCGGCTGCTGCTGCCATATGCCCCAGGAGCCTCTGAAAATGTTTCAGTGGAACCGCTGTACTGCGTTTGAGCGTACTCAAGCAGCTCAGCACCGACTGGACGCGCTCCTCTGTGAGGCGCGCAGTCATGGCGACCGAGTCGATCTCCATCCCGAGAAAAGAGATCCTCTGTACGGGACAGAGTTTGCTCTTCTCCCAGTTGACCCGAAGACCCAACTGGCTGAGGTGCCGGAGCACCATGTCCCTGTGTTCGCACAACTGCTCCCGCGACTGGGCAAGAATCAGCCAGTCGTCGAGATAGTTGAGGATGCGAACACCACGCTCTCTCATGGGAGCAATGGCCGCCTCCGCGACTTTCGTGAAGACACGGGGCGACAGGGACAACCCGAAGGGTAGGACTTTGTACTGGTATGCCCGTCCGTCGAAAGCAAAGCGTAGAAACGGTCTGTGTCGAGGGAGAATCGAGACATGAAAGTACGCGTCCTTCAGGTCGATCGCTGCAAACCAATCCTGGGGACGGATGCATCTGAAGATGCGTTTCTGGGTTAACATTCGGAACGGCATCCTGTGGAGGGAGCGGTTCAGGTAACGCAGGTCCAGGATCGGTCGTAACCCGCCACCTTTCTTGGGTACAATGAAGTACGGGCTGTAGAACCCGGACTTCATATCGGCTGGAGGGACCGGCTCTATCGCGTCCTTCGCCAATAGGACAGCGATCTCCGCCTGAAGCACGGGGGCGCCCTCCTTCGGTATAGAAGTGAAGTGGACACCCCTGAACTTCGGGGGACGCCGGGCGAACTGAATCGCATAGCCGAGTCTGATGGTGCGGATGATCCAGCGAGACGGGTCGGGGAGCGCTAGCCAGGCCCCCAGAGACCGAGCAAGCGGGATCATCGGCACCACGGACGTACCCGGAGCGGGGCAGCGCAGCGGAACGCAGGGGCCCCAGGACGACATGGGAGTGGTCCGTGCAGGGGTCTGGGTCTGACACACGACCTGCATCCGCTGAGGGGACGGGCGAGCGTGGGGAGGCACTTTGTGTGCGTCCGCACAACCGACGCCCCCTGTTGGCGAGGAGAGAGGTGTCTGAGGGGTACGAGGCATGGTAGCGTCGCATACCGCCAGACGCGCTCTCTTGGCACCCAGAGATGTTAGAAACTGCTCTTTTATTGAAAATTTGGGTGCCACTGGCACAGAAAATAAAATGGGGTTCCCCCGGCCCTCCACCGGGGGAAGGAGTGGTGCTGCAGCCATCTCCCGAAGAGCAGTTTCCTCCATCTCTGGGCGGCCCGTCTCAGGGTCTCTTCCGACGGCGCTTGCCACCTGGCTTGGCAGCGGCCTGAGCGGGCTGGACGTTCTTCCCGCGACCGGCTCCACGCCCACGACCGGTGGAAGGCTGCTGCTGGGCTGGGGCGGGAGCGGGGGCGGCCGCAGGAGGACGTCCTCGGCGACGGGCAGGCGGAGGCGCTGCAGCCGGCGGCTGGGTGGAGGCAGCAGCGGGCCGCCGGTGCAGGATATGCTTGATGGCCTCCGTCTGCTTCTGGGCGGCCGAGAATTGCTGGGCGAAATTCTCGACCGCGTCGCCGAACAACCCGGCCGACGATATGGGGGAGTCCAGGAACCGGTTCTTGTCAGTCTCCCTCATGTCGGCCAGGTTGAGCCAGAGATGCCGTTCCTGGACCACTAAGGTGGACATCGCCTGACCCACGGAACGGGCGGTAACTTTCGTCGCCCGGAGGGTCAGACCTACCCTCGTGCATGTCCATGAGTGCCTGGGCTTGGTGCACCTGAAGCAACGCCATGGCATGCAAGGCAGACGCGGCCTGTCCGCAGGACCTGTAGGCCTTCGCAGTTAGACTGGACGAAAACCTACAGGCTTTGGACGGGAGACGAGGATCACCACGCCACTCGGAGGCGGTCGCCGGAAGCGGGCTGCATCGCGACGGCACGTTCGACTGGCGGGATCCTCCCGTAACCCTTGGCCTGTCCACCGTCAAGGGTAGTGAGGAGGGAGGAGCCTCCAGGTCTGTTTCTGGCACTGAAGGGTGTCGTCCACGACCTGGAAAGCTCCTCATGCACCTCCGGGAAGAATGGCACTGGGGCGGGACGCTGAGAACCAGCGCGACCCCCCCCCAGGAACCAATCATCCAACCTAGAAGGTTCGGGACGTGGTGGAGGGTTCCACACAAGCCCGACCTTTTCGGCGGCCCGGGAAAGCATAGCCGTCAACTCAGGGTCCGACTCAGACGTTGCCACTCTCCCAGAGGGAGGCAGTACAGCTGAATCCTCATCCTCTGAGGACTGGAACTCCCCCTCCGATGCTGCGATCGACATCTGCTCGTCCGCGGGCGCTCCGAAAGAGATGACTGGGCGCCCGTGGGCGGGACCAGCGATCTCTTCCGGTGGCGCCACCGGCAGCGGTGCTTGAGAGGGTTCAGGGACCTGCGTAGGGACACTAGGCGGGTTTGGCCTGAACGTAATCCTCAGATCACCCCGGCCATCCGTCGAAGTAGGTCTATCCTGGTTAGGGATAGCTCTAGATCGAGGTATGGGGAGGGGGACTCCGCCTTCCCGGAGGTAGGTGAGTCTCGACCTAAGCACCGCAATAGTCATGTTCCCGCAGTGAGAACACGAGCTATTCACAAACGCTGCCTCAGCGTGCTGTAAGCCCAGGCACGTGATGCAGTGAGTGTGGCCGTCAGCGGGCGAGAGGGAACGACCGCATCCAGAAACGCACGGGTGGAATGACATCTTGAAAAAGACGCAGTGTCACACCCGTGTTGCTCTTTTTGTGAGGAAATCGCTCTTTTAAGAGAGTGCTGAAGCACCCAGGGAAACCGCGGCAACACACAGGGGATAGTGCAGCCTGTGTTTGCACTCAGAAGGAACGCCCACCGATACCAACAAGCTGTCTTGCTGTGATAACAGCAGTTGTTCCTCGCAGCTTTGAGTTCGCGGTCCCGCTGGAAAGCGCCGTCACACCAACACACACGATCCTCTTCTCTCTGTTCTTGTCGTAATCTTCGCTGAATAATCAGGAAGCAGTCTGTAGACTTCAAACGCCGGTTAGGCTCCGAAGTGAATGACGTCAGTGCGATGCTCTCGCTTCCTGTTTATACCCGCGGCGCGGGGCGGAGCGCGAGATGCAAATCTCGCACGCCAATTGTTCATTGGCCTGTTCTTAAGTTCTCGAAGCTGATAGGGGCTCTCTGAAGTGATCCCAATTCGTCGGTTATTACCGACGTACGTCGTAGTGACCGACTGAAAGGGAACTGAAGTTACATTATTACACCATTAGATGGCAGTAAAGACTGTCTTAATGAGTGAGTCGGTCAGTAGTAAAGACTTTTATATTGGACTGAAACTTGTGGTGAACACGGAGCAAGACGCAACTGACATATGCTCTGACTAGCGCTGTCAGCCAGGGTTGCCAAGTCTGCGGTTTTCCCGCAGAATTGGGGTACTTTAACACTATTGCCGCGGGCTGTTTTTCATGTCCGCGGGTTGAAGCGACTCCAATTATGTGATATTTAGATATTTTATCAAAAAACATTTGAGAGCATTTGTGCGATAATTGTTGAGGTGTGACCTGTTTTAATTTCTCTACGGAACATTCGCTTATTACTGCACAGTATGTGCCCGCTGTGAGCTGATACAGTGACTGATCCACCGTTCTATAAATAACCAATTACACTTCATCTTTACTCTTAACTTTAAAGCAGACTTTAGGTAACTGCACTCCGTTGTCACGTGACAGGGAGCTAACTAGCAGGCAAAATCACTGTAAAAAAAAATCAGGTCTCTATTTTAAAATTTTCTAGTGACCGATAACATCTAAATTTTTTAGTTGGCCAAATTGAATTTCGGAAAATTTTCAGTTGGAGACCTGAATTTTTTTTACAGTGATGTAAAGAGCTGAAGAAGAGAAATATTTTTTTTGAAGGGGCAAGTGAAAGAACCAGATTAAAACGTCAAAAATAACTAAGCAATCACCAAAACATGAGAATGATTCTTGATTTTGATTTGATTTAATTTAGTGTAAGTGGCGATTGATGGTGGATAATAATTTTTTACTTATTGTTAGTTATATTTTATTGCCTAGCGGTGAAATGTCCAGCCATCCACACAGATAAAGGTGTGACTGCATCAGGCAACAAGGTGGAGGGAAGTTATGCTGGTGTTCCGTATTGTCACCAAATGATCACAGACTTCTGTCAAATTAACCAATTCAACTAAACCTCTTTCCCTTTTGCTTTTCACAGATAAAACCTTCACAAGTTCAAGTCCGAGTCCGAAAGGGGGAAAGTTGGACAATAAGAACTCACACTTGAGTCCGAGTCCGAGTCCGAGTCCGAGTCCGAGTCCTGAGTCGACTCCGCCCATGTCCAGAAAGTAATTAAATTAAAAAAAGATTAGAAATTTATATTAATATTTTAACCTTTCAACCCATTAAACCAATGGCAATATAAAATTTAACAAAAAAACACTTACATCTTGTCATTGCCATTTAACATTTTTATTTTGTCAACAGAACCTCAACTAGTTTCCAATCAAAAATGGCTTCAAATAATAGAATGGACATAGATATATATGTAGAACTTTTATTATTACAAGTGCATGAAAAACACAAATTAACCTGTTTTGTTGTGTTTCAATTATGTAATGCCTCTGGTATCACTAAATGCTAATGTTTAGGGCTGGGCGATACTAAAATCTTATTTCACGAAAATGATATGTTTTCTCAAGATTATTCAAGTTAGAATAAATATAGAAATTGAATAAAACAATTAAATGTAAATTTAAAACAAACTTCACTGTATTACATGTACAGTGATTCTTATTACATTTTTAATTGAAGTTATAAGCAGTAGAGTGAGTGATTTTCTCTTTGTCTTTTGTTGTTTGATTAGCATTACGGCAGCAGGTTTATTGGACTGCTATATTGACGATTAACTTACATTTACTTAAGACTTAACCGACTGTGTTTATATGAATACTCCGTCAGACTTGCATTTTGACATGATGTATGTGAATTTATTTGACAGTCCAAGTGTAAACCATTAGATCATTCGATACTGATGATGCACGATGAAGTGGCCTCATTTCTGTCTACCGCTTTAAGTGTAGGCTATGCACACAAAAATCCGATATATATTTATCGTGATATCACCCAAATCTAAGTTATTTGGATTTAAGTTGATATTAAAAACTAGAATAAGCAGCTTACATTTCTCTAGGTTTTCTTTGAACATGTCGGTAGAAAGTTGTGCCAGATTTCAAAATTTGCAATCCATGAAGTGCTTCTTTTTACCGGATTTCTTGCAAATAAATTCTTTATGATTTTCATAAGCAAACAAATTATTGCTGACTTTAAAGACATTGTCCTAGCCACACATTGCGATCCATGCGTGATGTGTGTTTTGTCTGCCAGCATAAAGCCTTGTTTAAGCCTTGTTTACCTAGGGCCGGATTAACAATTTCCTGTCCCCTGGGCAACAAGACTCGAGGGCCCCATCTGCCCCAAAGCAACAATCGCAAAGTCGCTATCACCAAGAGCATACAGCCTATACTTCTATACTAACAAATCAGGCTTCTGCATGGCTCAGTAGAGATATCAAATGTAAAAAAGGGGCAATAGTAAAAAAAAAAAAAAAAAAAAAATCATAATTTTTGAATGATTTGTGAAGGATCATGTGACACTGACTGGAGACTGGAGTAATGATCATAAATCAGCTTTGATCACAGGAATACATTATATTTTAAAGTACCGTATATTAAAATAGAAAACCATTATTGTAATAATATTTCACAATATTGCTGTTTTTGATCAAATAAATGCAGGCTTGATGAGCATAAGAGACTTCTTTCATAATGCTGCGTAATTATCAAAAATGGTAATATAATGAAGTCGTTTCAAATCACATTTCGCCAGCCTACATAGGCCTGTAGGAGCCGGTGGCACTTGGGCTTCATAATTAGTCAACCAAATAGTAAACGGTGTGTTATAAATACAAGTGAATTTAACACTACTTACCATTAACGTGACTTTTGCTGCTGCATGGTTTTGTGCAGTGCTTTGTTTGTTGTCAGTTAACATCCATTTTGTCAGCGATATTAAATATTGTTTATAAAATGAGACGAACCGCGGGAAATCATTCCACAAACGTTAGTTTGTCCGTCCATGTAATTTTCAACCGATTTATGAATTAGAGCAGAAAATTACCGCTCACTTCACATCGCCCATTGGAATTCTGCCAGATCACGATTGGTTGGTGTATTATACATGACAAACGGGCATTGATGAATTATGTAATATTTAAAAATATATAATAAGTAGATTTTTTTATTAAATAGACACATTTGTTTTGATTATTGATGAAAAAATTCAACCTGATAGCTCGCCCTCGCTCGCTGCGCAGGAAACTACAGACAATGTTTTTGACATGATTTAACAAAATATTTTGATCGAACGGGTTGCAAAAATCTGTATATAATTAGGAAAGTGAGGACTGCGTTTATAACGTGATCCAACATAATATTTGACGGTGCCCAGGGCCCCTGAGATGTCCTGTGCCCCTGGACAAGTGACCAGTTGCCCTAATGGTTAATCCGGCCCTGTGTTTACCCCTTATTTACACTGCACACGTCTGCTGCGCATTACGGCTGCGGTGAGGCTTTTTTCCGTCTTCTACGTGGTGCCAACTCACACCAGGAGCATTTCAGAAGCGAAGCGACAGGTTTCGCGAGACCACGTGATTACACAGTCCTACGTTGTTTTTCTCGATTTTTTTGTGTTCTCACATGAAGTGTTTGTTTTGTCCAGTTTAATTCTGTTTATTGTTGTTTTTTGCTATCCCACATGAAAATATACTACAGTATTTGCTGTGTTAAACTAGTAAATTCTAGTATACTGTAAAGGCCAATTTATTCTTGTGCGTCGAGTGTACACCGTAGCTACACCGTAGGCTGTGTGATGCGCGCGTACCCTACAACATACCCTGACGCGCACCTCTCCAAAAATGTAACAATGCGTCAATTCTACGCGGACCGCAAGCGCCGTGATTGGTCTGCCAGGACCCCTCCCTCAGGTCAATAAAAAAAAAAAAAAAATCTGCCATAGGAGTGTGTGTCCAGAAATGGGATGATAGTTTCATCCTTACATCTGCTATATAATGCAGTATTTTGTAGTCCAGAGATTCTTTATGTTAGTGAATAAAAACATAGATCCGCTGTGTATAGTTTATTTATTTTCTCATTAAAACCAAAGATGTTAATCAGTGATTGTATATCAAGAACAGGGACACATCACAATGGGTGCATTTCGTTTTGTGATTTCAAAGTCTCCGCAACAGCAATCGATTGAAGTGCTAGTCAGTAAACTAGCTGCCGATACTGAAAACCGCGCCACGAGCACTCTGCATGATTTCAAAAACGCATTCCAGCGCAAACACCATACAACAACTCAAGCCGCAAGAAAAGCCGCTATCTGCCGCCATCACTGCTGCTGATACTTCGGGTGCGTCTCAATCAGCTCCCTGGTTCAGTAGTCAGAGCACGGATCAGGTAGTCAGCCCATTGACTTTTGTCCTGATCAGTGCCCTGACTACTGAACCAGGGAGCTGATTGAGAGACATGAAATGTTTCATTTCGAAAGGTTGCGTCCTCCAGAGGTCACATTCGAAGGCTGCATGTGTCATCAAGGTTGTCTCATTTCAGAAAAGTAAGTACGACACTCCGAATGCGACCTGTGTGCATGAGGTGTATCCTTCGCTGCTGCAGATAACCCACAATTCTTTGCGTCGCCATTAACAACCGTCAAGTTTTTTAAATATTATTTTTAAATATTATCTGCCGCCAGCAGATATTTACATGCAAGCAAAGATGTGGTGTTTAAACTTAAGTAGTTTAAAGCTTGTTTTTGTTTTTTTAAGCTGTATCAAATAGATAGTTGTGGTAAACAGGATTACAAGTGTTTAGTGATTTTTAAACGTTTAGAACAGTACTTTGCTGTCAAGGCAAGAAACATTTCATAGTCATTTTCAAGTTAAATAATTTTCATTCATATAACTGGTGTGAGAGCGCAACACCACTGTGAAAGTGTTGGCATAGCAACATGATACTTCCTGCCTGTGTGTCCTACAAAGGACGTCTCATTTAATTCTGATTAAGGACACTCCGTAAACCGCATCCTTCACAGGATGTGTCCTCCAGGAGAGGATGCAGCCTTCAAAATTAAATTAAATGAGACACAGCTAATGTAAACAAGCCGCTTCTTCTTCTGCTTTTGCCTTGATACTGTGGGTTACCATCAACATGCCCGTGGACACTGCCTCCTAGCGGTCTGCATGTGTAATTGTACATTGGACAACAACGCAGAAGTATAAATGAAAACCAACGCGTAACTTGCGGCGTAGAGGATACAGCGTAGGTCCTACGCAGAAGTATAATTCAGCCTTAAATATTATAGTATTTACAACAATTTGTTAATGAATACTAAAGTACACTGTTGTATTAATTACAGGGAACTTATAAACTGTAATAAATACTGTATTAATGATAGTAATGTGAAATACGGAGTCTGCACAGGGTGTTTATTTTGAAATTGACAGGATTTTTGTCTTTTATTTTGTACTGCGCAGCTTCGGCGCGGCATCCGTCAAAAATAGGAGAGGCGCCTATCTTTAGCGAAGCGGTGCAATGAGCCGCTTCTGGGACGCTTCTGAAATGCGCCGTGTAAACACAAGCCTTGACTAGAGTGGCCGCGATCAGCTCCGGTAGCCGCGTTGCAGCTGTAAAGCCTTGTTTAGGCCCGATCACACAGAACGCGTTTTGCAGCGAGAGCCGCCTCTTTTGAATAGATTTCTGTTGCACCCCGGGCGCCTCGCGTTTTAACTGCCTGCTGCACCTGCCGTTTTAGAAGCGCATGAAAAGTTGAAAAAGCGCATAAGCGCAAAAGCGCTCTGAGCGCATGAAGTTGAAAAAAAATCAACTCTGAGCGGAAAAACGCCTGACATCATCGCTTTTTTTTTCTATTGTCCAATTGAATGAATGGAGGCGGGCTTTCCGTTGTGGCAACCGTTACCTTGATTAGACTGACAGCACCGCTTATTCGCGGGTTTCCTAGCAGCATTAAAAAAAAAACACAGCAGCGCACTGCTGTTTTCTAAATGAAAAAACGTTAACCAATAAAGGCAGTGCAGTGCGCCTCGCGTTTTCAAACCTGAAAAACGCGTTCTGTGTGATCGGGGCCTTACACTGTACAGGTCTGCGGCGCGTTACGGCTACGACGTTGCTACCGTAGCTGATCGCGGCCATCTAGTCAATGCTTGTGTTTACACCAGCCGCGCGCCGTGCAGTACAAAATAAAAGACAAAAATCCTGTCAATTTCAAAATAAACACCCCGTGCAGACTCCGTAATTCACATAACTATCATTCCTACAGTATTTATTACAGTTTATAAGTTCATTGTAATTAATACAACAGTATAGGCTACTTTAGCATTCATTAACAAATTGTTGTAAATACTATAATATTTACAGTATACTAGAATTCACTAGTTTACACAGCAAATACTGTAGTATATTTTCATATGGGATAGCAAAAAACAACAATAAACAGAATTAAACTGGACAAAACAAACATTTAATATTAGAACACAAAAAAAATCGACGCAGGACTGTGAAATCACGTGACCTCGCGAAACCTGTCGCTTCGCTTCTGAAATGCTCCTGGTGTGAGTTGGCACCGCGTAGAAGACAGAACAAAACCTCACCGCAGCCGTAATGCGCCGCAGCTTTAACAAGGCTTTAAAGGTCCCCTTCTTCGCGATTCCATTGTTCAAACTTTAGTTAGTGTGTAATGTTGCTGTTAGAGCATAAATAATACCTGTAAAATTATAAAGCTCAAAGTTCAATGCCAAGCGAGATATTTTATTTAACAGAAGTTCCCTTTCAAAGCCTACAGCGAACGGCTGGCTTGGACTACATCCTGGTACTTCCTTCTTTAATTACGTCAGTAGAGCAGTAGAACAGACTAACCTCCGCCCACAAAGAAACGTGAAAAAGGGGGCGCGGTCTTGTTGCTGTCCCACGTGGAGAAGCGGACGGTCGCGTGGAGAAAAGGAACTGTTGCGTTGAGTGTGTTTATCGCCATGTCATCGAGACGCTGTTATTTTCATCCAGGAGTCAAATCACCTTTGTTTGGCTTTCCCAGGGACGCTGTAGAGATTATTGAATGCATACATCTCTCCGTTAAGAGGCGGGACCTTTCCAACGTGCGCTAAGCTGCTGTCAAATTACAACACAGGAACCGCTTTCACGTGCGCTAAGCTGTAGTCGAATCACAGCACAGGAACCGCTTGCACAATCAGAACTCGTTACGTGTTTCTGAAGGAGGGACTTTATAGAACAAGGAAATCACCAGCCGTTTTTAGGACAGTGGAAACAGCGGTATACAGATAAGTAAATAGTGTGAAAAATACTGTGTTTTTTTACACGCGAAACATGAACACATGTTATATTGCACACTGTAAACACAATCAAAGCTTCAAAAAAACACGAAGAACGGGACCTTTAAGATGATGCTACTGCTGCCTGCCAGTGTGGTGCAGTAAAGTGTCAGGCGGGGAGACGTCAATTAATTTCATATCTTGTTTTAAGCCGGTTTTGTTGTTACATGACGCGGACTCGACTGCACTCAGTATATTTTCCGAGTACAAAATGTCCAAGTCCGAGTACAAATTCATCCGAGTGCGTGACAAGTCATTCAAAAAGTGGACTCGAGTTCGAGTCCAAGTTCAAGTACCCGACTCTACCGAATGGTGATGTTATTGCGAGTTTGCAAGTATATCGGAAAGATGCCATATTAAAATACAAATGTTTAAAAGAAGGGTTCAAGCCTGGAGAGGGAATCCCCAGATGTGCTAAATTTGGTTGAACTCTGAACCCAGAATGTGATGGTAATGCACCACTGTTACATATTCATATGGGAAATAATAATAAAATCCTTATATCTATATAGCTTTCATTATGCTAAAAAAACAACAACTCTGTAGTGTCACACTGAAAACATTCTAAAATTAGATAGCCATTAACCTTGAATTCAAAAACTAAATTTCAAGTAGCTATGTAGTTATTGAAAACATTCAGTTAATATTTATATCCTTGATGAAATTTACATTTTTTTATTGATTTTATTTTTATTTATTTTTTCAGTTCAACAAAAGATTAACTGAAAGCTGGAGTAAACATTGAGGTAACAATTATGAAACATTTTGATAATGTACTAACCACATTTGCAAAATTAGAATGGAATAAAGATCCTGTAATGATTATTAGTAGATAAGTGTCTGTGAGATTGTAAACTCATTAAAACATCAATAATTTCCACAAATAACTTTGCATTTATCATAGTTTTCTCTCTTAAGATCTGATGATCCCACAGATGTGAATGAAGATGGACAGACACACTGCTGCAGGAGCAACACACACACACGTTGTGTTTCCATGTTTTATGGGGACTTTCCACAAACATAATGATTTTCATACTGTACAAGCTGTATATTAAATCCCTTAACCCTAGACCTACCCATCACAGAAAACTTTCTGCATTTTTACATTTTCAAAAAACATCATTTAGTTTGATTTATCAGCTGTTTTCCTCATGGGCAGCAAAACATGTTTTTTTTTTATGTTGCCATCTTTGTGGGGACATTTTGTCCTCATAAGGGTTTACCTGGACCACACACACGTAGCCTATATGCAGTTTTTGTGGACTCTTCATAGGCGTAGTGGTTTTTAAACTGTATATTCTATCTCCTTACACTTACCCTACCCCTAAACCTACCCATCAAAACACTGTTTAGTATGTTTTTGAAGCCATCTGGTTTACGAGGACACAGGAAGTTTCTTCATAAAGCATATTAATGTTGTAATACACGTCATTATACAATTTGTGTCCTCATAAACCATACAAGAACGCATACAAACACACATGCTCGCTTGATACTTATGTTACAGAAATGTGTGTTAACACTGCTTCAGAATAAAGCTTAACATTCAAATTATTGCTCTGAGTTTGGTGTTTATTTATTTTTGCATTCAACTACTTTCCCAATTTATTTACATTTTGACGTTTTACTACTTAAAAAAAGGAGGGCTGAATAAGAATGAAAAATCCATTCTAATTTCTAAAGAAATCATTATCATCAGAAAAATTGTGATTGTTTTATTATTTTGATAGCCGTAGTAAGTCACATTTTTCTGCACAAGTGGAAAATGAATGCTTCTGAATTATTGAAAACTATAAGAATCACAGTGCAAAAAGAATTTATGGCAAGAACTTGTTTGAGACGGACGACTTCTCGTCCCTTATGAACACTATCATTTGAGAATAAGGTGTCTAGTGTCACACTATCACTTGAGAATGGAAATAAATCTCTATCGTCTAGCCTGCCAAGCACTCCAGACAATGCCTTGAATTATGCTTTAATCACGGCCCGGAGGATCTCAGACCAAATTCAGAGAATTCCCCGACAAAAGATGGTTTATTTTGATGGTCCCTTTAACACATTCTGTTGACTATAAGTAACATTGCACCTACTAACTCTCATTAGAGAGTTAGTAGAGTATTAGTAGACTGGGTTAGGCAGGGGCGCCGCTAGCAATTTTGGGCCCTATGAAAGAATATAAGGTTGGGCCCCCTACCACACAAAACATATAAGCCAACCTAGCAATCCAAAATCTTTGTCTGCAATTTAATGATATATATGTATATCTGTGTTAAATAGCACAATACCTGATTCTCATCTCCATAACCTTCTCTCTTTCTTCTCTCATTCACCTTATCCTTCCTGACCTGCATATTTCCCAATCCCAAGCTGAGCTTTGGTTGATGCAGTCTTTGCAAACTGATTATTTAACACTTAAACTCTGCGGTGGGTCCGATTTTGCATCATCATAATCATTTTAAAAAATCTCTAAGTTGTGCATCACAAACATAAATATATATGGTATTGTTTGAAAGCTTAGAACCTCAGCTTTCAGGAAAACCCAATCACTTTAGCATTTATGTTACATAGAAGAAGATAATAAGGTCTAAATTCGACCCCCCCGCGACGACCCCCCCCTTGAAAAAATGGTATGAGCGATATTAAATTTAATATTTATATCACATAAACTCACCAAAAATAGACAAGTCATATATCAAATGAAATCTCTCACTCTCCAGAATATCACTGTGCAGTTTATTTCACCGATCCAACAATTTACAGTAACATTATTATCAAAAGATTTGCGAAAACTGAATCGATTCTTTTGAACAAGCAAACACATGAGTCATATTCCTGCTCGGATCACTTACTCCGTGTGGAGCTACTAGCCACAAACGCTATATCAGCTCGTTCCTTAGGTTGTTTTCTTCAAAATGAGAGTATTTTCACATGTCTGTGAGCATGCATGGCCAAATGACACTGTAATATGTCACCGATGTCCAGTTCAAAACATGCGATGCAGACAAATACTCTTATTATCCTTAGTTTGGATCGGCTGTGTTAGCCGCGATTTATGATGACGTCATCACGTATTGCGTGATACGTCAAAAAAGCTGTGTATCTCAGCTTTCTATAGACATGTCGATCATGCTTCTAGACCAATCAGAGCCAGAGATCTCCCTTTACAAAGTTGAGGAGGCGGAGCCTTCTTTTCGATTTCCTAGCGGCTATGGAAAATCAATGGAGAGGAGTAGGAGTGATTATATAGTTTGCACAGATTCATCTCAAAAAAAAATTTTTGGAATGAGATATCAAGAAAATTCTTTTTTCCCCTGTTTACTGACACCTAGTGGAATCAAAAGAAAAATTCTAAAGGGACATAGAAAAAAAAGGTCAATTTTTTTTTATATATATATAAAATATTAATTAAAAACAGTATCAAAAAATGACTTTTTATATGTGTTTATCATAAAATTGTGAATTTATACAATATAATATATGCAATATTCCACCACCGTGTTAAAATTCAGAGTGTTTTCTGTAAAATGAGACCATTTTTATCTATTTACTCCAATGTATGTGGGAAGGGCACTCTTTTAAATTCAGATATGCCAAATCCTCTAAAAAATTCAAAATATGCTGCAGAGTTTAACTGGTTAAAACTTATATCGTAACACAGCTGTTACGTTTAGCTACACATCTTATCTCGCACTTTATGAAGCATTGTGCTGGAATTCACGCTCAGCAGCTGTGAACAAAGCCTGCAGAACGTTTTATATGTTCAGTTGACTATTTTATTTTGATAATCAACAGGCTGCAATGTCAAACTGGCAGTGCTAGAAGTTAGAAACTGACATATTATGCATGTGCGCGAGATGCCGGCACAATCACTTGGATTTTCCCCTCAGCAGTGGAAACAACTTAAAGGGTTAGTAATTTTAGAATGCGGCGACAATAGTTTTTGTGCTCAAAAAAAATCAAAATAACACCTTTATCCAACTTGTTCTTGTCTTCCGTGTGTGCCTCCACAACGCATGTGCAAGAATATGACGTAACGCCAGGGTTCGGGAATCCATGAAATGCACACTTAAGACCCATTTTGAGAACTACGCCGAGACCTAAAGCACGATCAATGTAGAATTCAACAGCTTAGATACGCGCGTCTTCCTCTGCTTGTAAACAAATGGCTTCTGGGTCATGTGTCCGAAAGCCGGATCTGCGTCATATTCTCGCGCATGCGTCGTGGAGGCACACACGGAAGACACGAACAAGTTGGATAAAGGTGTTATTTTGATTTTTTTTTTGCGCACAAAAACTATTGTCGTCGCATCGTAAAATTATTGTAGAGTCACTGTTGTGAGATGGACTTTCTAACGACGTTTTAAGTGCTTTTTATGCGTCTTGGGAGTGTAAATGTACTGAATGCCAATGGAGGCCTATCTGAAGCCTTTCTCAGCCATCAGATTTCAACAAAAATATCTTCATTTGTGTTCCGAATATGAACGGAGGTCTTATGGGTGTCGAACAACATGAGGGTGAGTAATTACAGTTTTTCTCGATTGCTAAGACACATTTCTTGAAAGCTGCTCTCCTTTTTTCTAAACTGTGAACACAAAACCCAATTTTCAAGCTACATTCACAAAACCTCAGACTCTTCTTGCAAAACCAAACTTTCACCTCAAAACAGTTCAATCTGTGCTCAAAACTGAACTATGTTGTCAAATCGTGCCCCGCGTCAATCAAAATAAAAAACACTACTGAACAGTCACTAAACACTACGTAGAAAAATAGAAAACGCAATGCTCAGGACATGAAGCTGGAGAAATAAATGTTTATTGTTCACTGTAGGCTAAATGCATGTTGCAAAACAAAAACAAAAAAACCTGTTCATTTAGCACTTGTACAAAAAGACAAAACAGAAATCTTATGCATTTGCCACTTGTGTACAGTAAGCCCATGTGAAAATAAAGTACAAAAATATACATGGAATACTTGGCCTACGAACAGTTAGACCAACCCTCCATTACAATACTACAGTATATGGTACAGTGATGTACTGAAACATATATTTACTTACAGTATACTGTGGTACAGTATATAGTATGTCATACAGTAATTGCTGTCAACATTTACATACTGTACTATAATGTCAAAAAAAGGTAATTACCTGTTCTCTTGGACACAGTGGACACAGTGAATCTACTGATGTTTGGTTGTACCCTTTGTCCAGCCTCCCTCATGCTCATACCATGGACAAGAACATGGTCAATTACAGTAGCTCTAATTTCATCAGGAATTACTGTTCTTTGTCTTCGCTGATCACCTCGACCACCTTGACCTCCTCTCACACGAACTCTTCCTCTCAGATTTCTATCCATTGTAGGGCCTCACAAACCAGTGCTCTCTGAACTGGCTTACTGTATGTCCCTCACATCATTAGCCACAAGTGTGATCAATTTTGAGTTGTTGTGTTCAAGTGGTGACATCTGTGCTTTAATTGTGTTTGACTTTTGTCACCTGTGCTCACCATTTTGTAGCACGGGTGCATCACAATGAAAATGTGTTGGCAAGTTGTGTCTTAACAGGTGAAAAGTGCTTATGGTTTTGCCAAAAGAGTGATTGATTCAATCAGTGGGTTCAGGCAACTGAGCATTTGGTTCAGACAATAGGGTTTAGTGTTTTAGCAATTGAGAAAAACTGTAATGACAGAATTTTCATTTTTGGGTGAACTAACCCTTTAATACTCTGTTTATGGTCATACAGAAGAGTACATCATTCAAAACAGTTGTGTCTATTTTTATTTGTGTAGATTAAAAATTACTACAAAATGTCATGCCTTTGAAAACTAAAGAAAACAACAGGAAGCACTTTTCTGTCTCCGTCTCCTTTAACATCTTTCTGGCTCACGTGCACAAAAAGGAACAAAAACACAGCAAAAACACAGCAAAAACATGACACAAAGACTGACGTGAGAAATATATCTATCAATAGAAACCTTTAAGTGCCTATACTTTTTGTTGTTGTTGATTATTTGACGTTAAATGCATTATAAAAGTCACATTCACAAAAAACTAAATTACATTATTTTCATTTTCAGTGGTGAAAAACGTAACCTATTGAATAGACTATCAGGTAGTGGTTTGCTATATGCAACTAGCGCTAACATTACAGTAAAGGAAGCTCCGTGAATTTAGCAGAAATGAGCCATAATTTTGTTTTATTTGTTACTCTTTGGTAGATTATACATTTATAATTTCTAACTATTAAAGTAGTACTGTTACACTAATAAACCTGATTTCTGGGGGCCCCAAGAGTGTGTGGGCCCTTAGAATCGTCCTAACTTTCCCCCCCTTAGCGGTGCCCCTGGGGTTAGGGTTAGAATAAGTTGAAATGTAGTTGCAAAGTTACTTATAGTCATAAGAATATCTGTTGGAGGACCATCACAATAAAGAGTTAGCAGATATTAAGCACACAGTCTACTAATACTAATATGAGTTAGTTGACAACATGTAGTTGCAAAGTTACTTATAGTCAACAGAATGTTCAAATGAGACCATCAAAATAAAGTGTTACCATATAGACTAGGAGCATGGCAACCTTGTCATGTTTCATTACATTATTTTTCTTAATTATAATTCAGCAAAAACTCCTCTGTTAAGCAAATTTCTTGATTTCAGCTTGTTACTCAAGTCATGAGGTTATATATACAGCTGTCTAGTTTGGTTATATTCAGACATGATTCAGACACACTTTGGCACAAGTGTTGGAGACATTAAAAAACAAAATCCTTCAGAAGAATTACAGAAGCCAGAACAATATCTGAAACTTATTTTATTATCTGTAACATGGAAAAAAAAAATTCACTCTCATTTATGCCACATGTAACATGAAAAAGGGCAGCTGGTGACAGACAAACAGGAGAAAATGTGTAATTTAATCGTAATAATTTCGAACAATCCACCTTAAATGGTTTGCACAGAAGAGGTCAGATATCAATACATTGCGAAATTGCAGAAGGTCCTACCGAATTATTTTATTTTGTCCAGGGCATTGCTTCATCTACCTTCAAAAACATCAATTCAAGGATATTTGTATGTGATCTTCTCATAAAAGAATGAAATTTGGAATATAATCGCTACATAAAAGAATTGGAATTGAGATGTTTAGTACAAAAAAAGATACAATGTAAACTTAATACACAGAAAATATTTTCCAGATAATAGTTTAAATTCTTTTGGGTTCAGCAGTCATTTATAAATGTAAAATGTTTAATTTTGGCTTTTAATTTTTGGCTTCTTCAGTTGAGGGCATCTCTAGATGAATTCAGGGCCATTCTTTAAGACCCAGTGAAATCAGAATTTGAGCTTTGGCACTTTTAGTACTCTACACATTGGCCTCTCTCCACATATATTTTCTGAAGAAATTTTGGGCACATTTTACATTCAGTCATTACATTATAGAATATTGTATATGGCACTCTTTCTACAACTTTGCATTCTGCATTTACTTGTTCCATTAGCAAAAGTGTCACAAACCACGCAATAATTTTATGACACTGTTGAGAAAGATGTACAATAATTAAATGGGTAACACTTTACAATAAGGTTGTATTAGTTAACATTAGTTAATGCATTAGTTTACATGAACTAACCATGCACAACACCTCTGTTCAGCATTAGTTTATCTTTGTTAACATTAGTTAATAAAAATCCAGCTGTTCATGGTTTGTTCATGTTAGTTCACAGTGCATTTACTAATGTTAACACGATTTTAATAATGCATTAGTAAATGTTGAAATTAACATTAACAAAGATAAATAAATGCTTTATAAGTGCAGTTCATTATTAGTTCATGTTAACTAATGTAGGTAAACTAATGTTAACTAATGAACATTATTGTAAAGTGTTACCATTAAATGTTTTCTTTTCTTTAGGTCAATAAGACATACATTGAAAGAAAGCTGGAGTAAAACACTGAGGTAAAAACTATTTTAATAATGTGGCTAGTACATTATTAAAATAGTTTTTACCTCAGTGTTTTACTCCAGCTTTCTTTGTCTTATTGACCTTATTGACTATATATTATTGATATATTTATATATATATATATATATATATATATATATATATATATATATATATATATATATATATATATATATATATATATATATATATATATATTTATATATATATATATATATATATATATATATATATATATATATATATTTATATATATATATATATATATATATATATATATTTACATTTACATTTACATTTAGTCATTTAGCAGACGCTTTTATCCAAAATATATATATGTGTGAGAAAATGACTGCAGAATTGCAGTTAAAATATGAAATCTGAAATTGTTCGATAGAAGTGGGCACTAATTGAAACATATCTGCTTGAAGGAAATAGATTTGATATATGTTAATGTTCGAACAATGCAGATAATGTACTGGTATGTGGTATATTCTCTGAAGTGCTGTCAGGGGCTTTTTTAACGGGTAAAAATGTCTGTAAATGTTTTAAATATAAACAAACTTCGCCATTTGTGATGCAGCAGCTCTACAATGCATGTTCTGTTTATGTGTTTATTAGGGGTTGAATTCAAATCAAATTCTGTTAAACTGCCCATACTACTTCTGAATAGATTGGTGCAGGTATGACGTCACTTCGTAGGCCAATCGGCAGTTAGCATCGCACTGGTTCCCTCAAGAAAAACCCAATAATAGGAAACACTAAACAGTTTTGATATGACGAGCATCTCAGGTTACTTGCGTAACCTATGTTCTCTGAGTAGGGAACGAGACGCTGAGTCACTTTAATGACGTAATGGGACGCCCTCTGGGTGTGCCGATTGTCTGAAGCCCTTATAGAATCACGCCATCTGCTCCTCAGATTTCTCTGCCGAAAAGGAAGGCCTGTCGGCAGCGCGAGGAGCTTGGCAGCGTACGCAGCGTCTCGTTCCCTACTCAGAGAACATAGGTTACGCAAGTAACCTGAGACGTTCTCTTTCATAGGTTCACTCGACACTGCGTCACTTTAATGACGTAATGGGAACGATATACCAAACACGCCAAGCTAAAGCGCTGCCGTATCTGGCTCAAAAAACACCAGATAACCTGCATGACTAGGTTAAGCAGACAGGACATGCGAACCCGGAGCCATGTCGAGATCCAAACTATAGAATCTCACAAAAGTGTGCGGAGAGGACCAACCTGCCGCCACACAAATATCCTCCAAAAGAGCCCCTCTAAAAAGTGCTTGAGAGGAAGCCACACCTCTGGTAGAATGCGCTCTAATATCAAGAGGTGAAAGTAAACCACGCACCTCATAAGCTAAGGAAATAGCCTCTGTCACCCAATGGGAAACCCTTTGCTTCGAAGCGGCAAGCCCGCGGCGGCCAGCACCGAAGCACACCAACAGCTGGTTAGATTTCCTCCACCCGTCAGAACGGTCAACATAACACTTCAACGCTCGAACTGGGCAGAGCAAATGAAGTTTCTCGTCTTCCTCCGAGCCAAACGGAGGGGGGTGAAAGGAGTGAAGAGTAATAACCTGAGAGCGAAATGACGTGGACAAAACTTTGGGCACATAACCCGGCCTAGGTCTTAAGGTAACCTTGACTAGGCCAGGGGCAAAATCCATACAGGTCCCGTTAAGAGAGCCTGTAGATCGCCCACTCGTTTCAAAGAAGACAGAGCTAACAAAAGAGCAACTTTGAGAGTCAGAATTCGCTCAGGAGCTGACTGCAAAGGCTCAAATGGAGCCAAAGTTAGCCCTTCAAGGACCACGGAGAGGTCCCAAGAGGGAATACCAGGGGAGCGTGCTGGTCTCAGGCGCCTAACCCCTCACATGAAAGATGAAACCAGTCTATGCTTGCCTAGAGGGATTTCGTCCGACTCCCTACCGGCAGCTATAGCTGCGACATAGACCCGAAGGGTGGTGACCGCTGCTCCAGCAGCAAACTTCTCCTGCAGGAACTCCAGAACTGAACCAACCGGGCAGTTAACTGGATCTGCTGCATGAGTCGAGCACCACGACTCAAAGACCCTCCACTTGGAGGAATAGAGCTTCCTTGTGGAGGGGGCTCTCGCATTAGCAATGATCTCCTGAACGTCCGCAGAAAGACCAGCGTTTAGTGTCGTTGGCCCTTGATGGGCCATACCCACAACTTCCAAATCTCCGGGTGAGGGTGCCAAATCCTGCCCTGAAGTTGTGTCAAAAGGTCCTTCCTGACCGGTATCTCCCATGGGGAGGAGTCCAGGAGGAGAACCATCTCCAAGAACTAAGTCTGGGATGGCCAGTGTGGAGCCACCAGCAGGAGGCTGGCCCCACTCTCCCTTACTCTGTACAGAACCGCCGGAATCAGCTTGATGGGCGGGAACGCATAGAGTTTCAGATTGGGCCATGGATGCGCGAACGCATCTATCCCCAACGGGGCCGGAGAGCTCAGAGAAAACCAGAGCCGACACTGGGACGACTCCTTCGAGGCAAAGAGGTCCACTTCCGCTTTCCCGAACATCTCCCAAATCTGTGACACAGTTTGAGGGTTCAGCATCCATTCCCCCGACCGGAGCTTCTGTCTCGACAGATAATCTGCAGCGAGGTTTAAGACTCCGGGTACATGGACTGCTCTCAGGGACAAAAACTTGTCCTGAGACCACAGGAGGAGTCGGCGCGCATGCCTGTCCAGGGTGCGCGACCGTGATCCTCCCTGGCGATTTACGTGAGACACCACTGCCATGTTGTCGGTCCTGACAATGACATGATGCCCCCTGAGTGAGGGGAGATAATGTTGAAGGGCCAGGGATACCGCTCTCAACTCCAGGCAATTTATGTGCCAGGAGAGAACTTCCCCCTCCCAGATCCCCATAGCTGGTCTGCCCTCGAATACCGCACCCCAGCTGGTAAGAGAGGCGTCCGTCGTAACCATTTGGCGACGGAAAACAGCCCCCATCTTGACCCCTTTCTGAAGAAAATGAGGGTCTCGCCACATTGATAGGGCACGAAAGCAGCCGCGTGACACCTTCAATAGGCGAAGGGCCGATCCTGTTGACCGAGCCCCTGAGCGTTTCATCCACCAGAGGAAGGGCCTCATATGGAGCAGTCCCAGGGGAAGCACCGGGGAAGCTGCGGCCATGAGACCCAGGAGCCTGCGACACGTACCCACAGAAACATGATGGCCTAGCCTGAAGCGGACCAAGCATGTTGTGATACTGGAAATCCGAGCAGGGGCCAAACGGGCCTGCATCGGAACGGAATCCAGACGAACACCTAAGAAGGTGGTCTGCTGAGCCGGAGTAAGAACGCTCTTGTCGGTGTTCACTCTCAAGCCAAGAGATTGAACGTGTCGAAGAACGACATCTCTGTGATGACAGGCTAACTCCCTGGAGTGGGCCAGAATGAGCCAGTCGTCCAGGTAATTGAGAATACGGATGCCCTGGAGCCTCAGCGGGGCCAGAGCAGCATCCATACACTTCGTGAATGTCCTTGGTGCCAGGGCAAGGCCGAAGGGAAGGACTTTGTATTGATAAGCCTTCCCTTTGAAGGCGAACCTGAGAAACTTCCTGTGTCGTCTGACAACCTGAATATGGAAGTAAGCATCTCTCAGGTCTATAGTGACAAACCAGTCCTCCGCACGTATCTGAGACAAGATAGTCTTTAGCGTTAGCATCTTGAACTTCCCTTTGTAGAGGGTGAAGTTCAGGCGGCGGAGGTCCAGGATGGGACGCAGACCGCCGTCTTTCTTCGGAACAAGGAAATAACGGCTGAAGAAGCCACATTTCTCCTCTGTTGACGGAACTTCCTCTATTGCCCCCTTTAGGAGGAGAGAAGAGAGCTCTTGTTGTAGCACAGAAGCCTGAGAGGCGCTGTTTACTACCGTTTGAGCGACCCCATCGAAGCGAGGAGGGTTGCGACAGAACTGAAGTGTGTAGCCCGACTAAATCGTGTGGAGGACCCAGGATGATATCCCTGGCAAAAGCTTCCACTCGTGGAAGAAATTTGACAAAGTGGGAGGTATGATGAGGTGCGGTGGACATACCTGAGATAGGGTGTCGAGCTGGACCTCTGAGGGGGGTGTGGCCATCCGCAGAGGAGAGCACGTGGCGTCCTGGTGCGGAGTAGGCAGTGGAAGGCTGGGCCGCTCTGGTTCCCGGAGAAGACCGGATGTGTCTCCGTCTGGACGAGCGGCGGATGGTGAGCCAATCAGACGTGAGGGGAGAAAGCAAACAGCGTCTCCTTCCTTCAGCGCCGGAAAAGGCGAGGATAGAGTCGGTTCTGTATTCCGAAGCGCGCTGGGCGGCGGAAATGACAGAGCTGGATAAGGAGAGCTGGTGGGGGGGCGGGCAGAAACGCTTGCGCGGTCTGACCCAGCCCCGGTCGTGAACTGTAGCTCCCCTTTTTCTGACCAGAGGGTCAGGAGCGACTCGAAGTGGCCGAAGCAGAAGGTTTGCTGGGCCGCTTTGGGTCGATGCGTCTGTGAGGACGTTGACGGGGAAATGGACGACCGCAAGCTCCCCAGACCGTGGTGGGTGGAGGATAACTCTGGTCGCTCCTCCTGGCGGTAAACTCCTTCTGAAAGAGGAGCGATCTCTGGACTGAGAGGGGGAGGGGGAAGGAGCGTCCCTCGCTCTCCTCAGCATGAACTGCTTAAGAGCGGCAGACTGGGATTTTGCAGATCTGAACTTCTCAACCACAGTATTAACCGCCTCCCCAAACAATCCGGACTGAGAAATCGGAGGAAAACTTTTTCCTTATCGCGAATCTCAGTGAGATTGAGCCATAGGTGGCGCTCCGCCGCCACCGCGCCCGCCATAGAGCGTCCTTAACCCAAGATGGCGGCGCGAGTAGTTCGCGAGGCTCTGGGTCTCTCCAGATTCTGCAATTTTGCGGTATTTTTCCTGCTCATCTCGGGTCTGTTCGTTCAGAATAGTTGTGCCTTAACATCGTACACCCGTGGTGAGATTTTGGATATTGGTTTGCGAATTTCCGACAGTTTTATGGACAATCTTCCGACTCCTTCCTGAGATCGCTAGGACACCCGAGGCTATGCACTCTACCCGGCCGGGCGGAAGTGCTCGCAGGCGGCGCCGAGATCGTAAACAAAGGCGGGGTATACGCGGAGGACTGAGAGCTAAGCTAAGGCTAAAGCTAAGGCTAACCCCACATCGGCTCTCTTTACCCAGTATTTTCCTTGCCAATGTACGGTCGCTAGTGAACAAAATGGAGGAGATTCGACTCAGCATCACACACAGCAAGAAACTTTTGAACTGTAATGTCCTAATCTTCACGGAAACCTGGCTAAACGGCGGAATACCGGACACCGCTATTGAGCTAGCGGGATGCCACACGCTCCGGGCGGATAGAACATTAGATGGCTCCGGTAAGACCAGAGGTGGTGGATTGTGCATTTACATTAACAAAGCCTGGTGCACAAACTCTGCTATTGTTGTGAGTCATTGTTCAGCTAACCTCGAGTTTCTCATGGTTAAATGTAGACCGTTTTATCTACCGCGGGAGTTCACTTCCACCATTATAACTGCAGCCTATATTCCCCCGGATGCTGATGCCAAGCTTGCTATGAAAGAACTTCAAGCAGCCATCAGTAAACAACAGACTGATCACCCGGAAGCTGCTTTTATTGTTGCAGGTGACTTTAATCATTCAAATTTAAAGTCAGTGCTACCCAAGTTTCACCAGCATGTTTCCTGCCACACCAGAGGAAACAAAACCTTAGACCATGTTTACACAAACATGGCTGGCGCTTACGTTGCGACACCCCTCCCCCACCTGGGACAGTCAGATCACCTTTCTTTGTTCCTCATCCCCAAATATGCACCCCTCATCAACCGTGTGAAGCCATCAGTGAAGACCATCAAGGTGTGGCCTGCGGGGGTTGATTCCACACTCCAGGAAAGGTTTCTACACACAGACTGGAGTGTGTTTGCTTCTCAAGCCACCAGTGGCGCTCACACGGACATTGACTTCTACACCTCCTCTGTATTGGATCATATCAATACCACCATTGACAGTGTTACAACCCAGAAACAGATCACCACATACCCAAATCAGAAGCCATGGATGAACAGGGAAGTGCGACTCCTGCTGAAGTCACGCAATACTGCCTTCAGATCAGGAGATGCACAAGCCTACAGTACGTCCAGAGCAAACCTGAAGAGGGGGATCAAAAAGGCCAAGCACTGCTACAAGCTAAAGATAGAGGGTCACTTTTCCAACTCTGACCCTCGACGCATGTGGCAGGGCATTCAGGCCATCAGTGACTACAAACCCCCCCACTCCACCCCCGCAGCCACTGATGTCAACTTCCTGAACGAGCTAAATCACTTTTATGCTCGTTTTGAAAGAGACAACAGAGAAACTGCCACCAAGCTCAAACCCTCAGCTGACCCACCAATCACACTCTCCACCACAGATGTCTGCAAGTCACTGAGCCGGATCAGCGCGCACAAGGCTGCTGGACCAGACAACATCCCTGGTCGTGTTCTCAGGGCATGTGCGGAGCAGCTCGCTGAGGTTTTTACAGACATTTTCAACCTGTCTCTTGCCCAAGCAGCTGTACCTTCATGCTTTAAACACACTTCCATTGTGCCAGTGCCAAAACACTCTAACCCGAGGTGCCCTAATGACTACCGCCCTGTAGCACTCACACCCATCGTCATGAAGTGCTTTGAGCGGCTGGTCCTGGAACACCTAAAAGACTCTCTACCATCCACATTGGACTCACACCAGTTTGCCTACCGCAGCAATAGGAGCACAGAGGATGCCGTTTCCATGGCACTGCACTCTGTGCTCACTCACCTGGACAATAAAAACACTTACGCACGCATGCTGTTTGTTGACTTCAGCTCAGCATTCAACACTGTCATCCCAACCAAGTTAATAGCCAAACTTGGAGACCTGGGCATCAACACTTCAATGTGTAACTGGATTTTGGACTTCCTAACTGACAGACCCCAGAATGTTCGTTCAGGATTCACCTGCTCCACATCCATCACTCTTAACACTGGTGTACCACAGGGCTGTGTGCTAAGCCCATTTCTCTACTCCCTCTTCACCGCCGACTGCAAGCCTGTGTATGGATCTAATTCTATCGTCAAGTTTGCGGACGACACAACAGTGATTGGTCTCATCAGCAACAACGATGAGACTGCCTATAGGGAGGAGATCCAGCACCTGGCCACATGGTGTACCAAAAATAACCTGCTCCTCAACACCACCAAAACGAAGGAGCTCATCGTGGACTTCAGGAAGGAGTCAAGAGGCACACACGACACCATCCACATCAATGGAATGGCTGTTGAACGTGTCTCCAGTTTCAAATTCCTGGGGATCCACATCTCGGCGGACATGTCGTGGACGACCAACACCTCCAGCCTGGTCAAGAAGGCTCACCAGCGCCTCTTCTTCCTGAGGACACTGAGGAAGAATCAGCTCTCCTCGGCTATCCTGGTGAACTTCTATCGCTGCGCAATAGAAAGCATCCTGACCAACTGTGTCGCAGTATGGTATGGGAGCTGCTCTGTTGCGGAGCGCAAGGCACTGCAGCGGGTGGTGAAAACTGCCCAGCGCATCACAGGGACTCCACTACCTGCCATCGAGCACATCCAGAGGAAACGCTGTCTGCATCGAGCTCGCAGCATCCTCAAGGACTCCTCTCACCCAGCCCACAGACTGTTTTCTCTCCTGCCCTCCGGCAGGCGTTTCAGGATCCACCGGACCAGGACCAGCAGACTAAAGAACAGTTTTTTTCCCCAGAGCTGTCTCTTTACTGAACTCAAACCCCCGTTGATCCACTTCCCTCATATACTGATAACTCTCCTACCTCACATCCACCTTCACTTTGTTATTTGCACTACCGACTGTTTATTACAGTAACAACTGTTTACTTATGCATTTTGCACTACCACACCGTAACTGGATGATGCTCATTTGCACTGCCGACTGTTATTTACAGTACCAACTGTTTACATCTGTATTTTGCACCATACTTCTAACTGTAATATGCAATCACTTTCCACTGCACTTTTACACTTTTTTTCGGATAGCTTCTGTCCATAATTTACTGAACTACCTTAATCCACTACCATATTCCTCATTTTAGCCTAACATATCATTGTACACATCTATCTGTAAAATTCTGTTTATAGTAATAGCCATCTGTATATTATATTATATTCATAGTACATATCCACCTGTAAATTCTGTTTATAGTAATAACCATCTTTCTATTTATAGATATATTTATATATATTCAGTACATATCCATGTCCTGCACTTATGCAAATGTTGTATATCCTGCACTTGCTGCTATTGCACTTCTGGTTAGACCTAAACTGCATTTCGTTGCCTTGTACTTGTACTTGTGTAATGACAATAAAGTTGAATCTAATCTAATCTAATCTAATCTAATCTACAGCGCGAGCTGTTTGTTTAGTAGCCCGTAACGCCAAATCTGTGGCTTTGCGAAGCTCCTTCACTGCTTCCGGTGTCAAACCGGTGCCCTCGTCCATTTCCTTCAATACATCCGCCTGATAGGCCTGGAGAATGGCCATAGTATGAAGGGCCATGCCAGCTTGACCAGCCACCATGTAGGATTTGCCAATGAGGGCAGAAGTGGTCCTACACGGCTTAGTGGGAAGAAGGGGGCGGGACTTCCACGAGGGAGCTGAAGATGGCGCGAGGTGAGTGGCCAGCGTGTCCTCAACCGCGGGAATCGCGGAATAGCCCTGTTCCTCAAAACCCACGAGGTTGGTGAAATCAGCGGCTGCCGCGTTAGTTAGGCGGGCTGAGAACGGCTGCTTCCAGGATCTGGAAATCTCACTGTGTAGATCACTGAAGAATGGTAGCTTCCTCCGCGAAGGCCTAGAATTAGGGCTGCTGAGGAATCTCTCATCCAACCGAGAAGATTGAGCTTCGCGAGGTTCATCCGGCCACTCGATCGCGAGCTTCTGTGTAGCGCGCGCGAGTACATCCACGAGCTCATCATATGCCGCTGATGGCCGCGCTTCCTGGCCACTTGGCGGGAGAGCGTCGTCAGTATTTGCAGCACCGAAATCCTCGGAGTCGGATGCTGCAGTGAAATGTCATCCTCCAGCCCGAAGGAAACCGCATCGCGTGCCTCCGGGCTGGGACAGAGATAATCATGCGAGTATTCCACAGGCGGAGTCCCGCGCACGTGCTCGGGGGAGAGAGGGAGAGAAAGGGCGATGCCCGTCTGCTCGCACTCCACATCCTCGAGCTCTACATCCGAACCCCAGGTCGCGGATCCAAGAGAGGCCTGCGCGGCCTCGGGAGCGCGACGGGGAAAAACGGATGACTCCCTCTCAAAAACCGCGAGCCTCGAGCGGAGGGTTTTGAGAAGGAGGTTATCGCAGTATTTACAGTTAGAGAACCCCTGAACCGCGTCGCGTGCGTGAGGAAATCCCAGACATTTAACACACTTACTGTGTCGATCGCGATGAAGCGAGTGAGGCAACGTCGGAATTCCATAGCACTTCACCACAAGGAGAACAAAGTTCCACAATCCGCGGTCGTTGAAGTGCTGAGGTATATATCGACTGAATCCTAGAATTTTGGGCCAGAAAAATCGAGAACCGAAGGGCATGAAATGGCCGCTTCGTGAAGGCAGAGAAATCTGAGGAGCAGATGGCGCGCGCGCGCTAATATAGGTGACTACGTCAGGTGGCGCGACGTGCGCGCCATCAGCCAATCAATTGGCGTGATTCTATAAGGGCTTCAGACAATCGGCACACCCAGAGGGGGTCCCATTACGTCATTAAAGTGACGCAGCGTCGAGTGAACCTATGAAAGAGAACTCTGAGCGTGTCTGTCTGTCTCTGGCCCAATGACAGCCAAAGCGCGAGTGCAGATTTGAATTTAGTAGTTGATGACATGATGCACTGAACGTTATAATCACACCGGTGTGATCGTACACTTAAAAAGTGTAATCATCAAATGTCTGAGTGGCACGTTTCCCCTCTGTTTGAATGGGCACGATGCCTCTGCCTTAAAATATGCTTTAATCACGGCCGGGAGGACCTCAGGCCAATTTCAGAGAGAATCCCACCAGCAAAAAGAGTACAACAGTTTTTAAGAGCATGACAAAGCTGGCATGATGCATTGCATAATTTTTCTCCAACATCATATACAATTCAGCAAACCCTTTTGTTACTTACTTGGTAAAAGTAAATCTGATTTGTTTTATTTTAGCTTATTACTCAAGTCATGAGGTTATATATTTAGACAGCTGTCTAGTTTTGTTTCCCCTTTTGTTATATTCAGACATGATTCAGACACACTTTGGCCTAAATGTTGGAGATATTTAAAAAGCATATAAATGTTAATCCTGCAAGAAAAATAAATGTAAGTTATGATTAATCATGTATGCCATATGTAACATGAAAAAGCTGTGTGACAGGAGAAAATGTGTAATTTAATAGTAATAATTTTGAACAATTCACCTTAAATGATTTGCACAGAAGAGGTCACATGCATTGCGAAATTGCAGAAGGTCCTACCGAATGATTTTATTTTGTCCAGGGCATTGCTTCATGAAAACATCAATTCCAGGATATTTCTATTTGATCTTTCCATACAAAGTGCACTTCATGTTTGCACAGAGTATTTGCTTTGCAGTAGTTAAATTGACTATGTGTGTGTTATGAAAGCACCACAACAGTTCCAGAGGTCCTAAGCTCACATTTGTCAATGTTTTGAAGCTGGATAGGCTACATCACTCACAGGAGAAAGACATTACACAACTCCCTCAAGTGGTTGTTATCGCAAATAAAGTATTTTTGTGGTCTCAGACACATTGTATTAATAAATTCATACTCTAATTTCTAAAAAATTCTCAACTAAACTCAACTATTAAATGTTTAGGATTTACCAAATACACAATGCAATACCGCCGTTAAAGCAATTGTTTTCTTTTCTCTTTTGTTTAGTTTAAATTCACTTTTCACTCAAATTGTTCCTGTCTGCCAATGATTTACTTTGTGGTGAATTTAAAAATCAACAGAAAAAAATGTTAAATGGGACCATTATCACTGGTGTTCAGACTTTTAAATCTCATTATACACTGATACAAATTATTTTAAATACTACAGAAAAAAACATGTAATGATATAGTCGATGATCTATTAGTACTCAATATTCAATCTTGTAGAAATTAAAGCATACATATCAGCATTATAAAATTAAGTAAACCTACTCAAAATTTCTGATAGTGGTGTTCCCATCATGCACTGGGGCTTGAATAATTAATAAGATTTTCCAGCTCTAAATACACTGTTTTATCATTGCTTTTGTTGGTAGGTTTAGTAACTAGCCATTTTGTGACATTTAGAGTTGTTCTACTCAAAATGACACATTCATACTCAAAAACTTCTTCAGTCTTTGTGTTCAGGTGCCGTTATGTAGATATGGTGTCTATCTACTGTATTATTTACTTTTGTATTATTTTGTTTCTAAGTAAAGCATACACGTTAAAAGTGTGGTTTAATTCAGTGTTTTATTATTTGAGTAAAAAGTTTTACAAAGGAAACTTCAACTAAGTAGAAATTACTCAACCTTTTACTGGCCAAGTTAAAGTTTACTTAATTCCATATGTGAAATTTTTAGTCAAAAATTAAGTCAATTTTACTTATAGTTTTTTTTCTGTGTATTTCTGTTTTATTGCTGTTGTTGTTTGGACAAAAAAGACATCTTTTTCACAAATAAATTTCACAAATTATCCCAAATAAACATAATTCAGTGCACAAAAGTCCTGCCCACAACTGGCAAATATTAACTAGGGTAAAGACCTTTTTGGTGAGTTTCTTCTTCATCTCCTACAGTGAACAAACTAACAGAATGGGGAAAATGAGATCAAGTTTTGCTATTTTATGTGTGTCTATATGCTTTAGTGTTGATGCATCAACACCGAATGGTAAGGCATTCCTTTTTCAAATGAATAACAAAGAATTACACACAAAAATGATAGCAATGATGGCATTTTATAACTGTAGCAGGTTGCTCTGAGATCCCAGAGGTGGAGAATGCAGAGGTTTCTCAAAACTCAAGGAAAGACAACTACACTATTGGTGATAAGCTTGACTACAATTGCAAACAAGGCTATGCAACTCCGCTAAAAATCACCTACGTATGTCTGGATAATAAGTGGTCTAAATGGCGTGGTGTAAAATGTTCACGTAGGTATACAAGACACACACTTAAAGTTTAGAAATCAGTGGACTGCTCTAAAAATACTTTTAAATCTTGTTGTATGCATTCAACATACTTAAAGTATCTTCTTATCACGCAAGTTCATTGGACTGCTGAATTCTTAGAACTCTGAATTGTATATTTTGTTTCTGATTCACAATCAGTCAAACGCTGTGAGTTGCCGGAAGATATTCCAAATGGTCGGTACACTATTGTGAGTGGTGGCAACTTCGTTTTTGGAACGACCATCAAGTATATCTGCAGCGATGGGTAAGAATGTAAGTTTATATTCAGACAGAACTATTTGAAAGTTTAAAACAATCTTATAGATATATTTGTCAAGCTACCAGATGATGAGTCGAACTGACACCAGAACATGTCGGAATGGTGGATGGGACAATCAATTACCTGCATGTGAAGGTACTGAAAAAGTCACCTACACTTATAAGTCAAGGGTCCAAAAGTGTGTTTTTCATAGAAGAAGGGTGCATTTAGTGTGAAGGGTGCATTCAGGCCTATGCTTTTTTGACTTCACACAAAAATACAGGTGACATCAGATTGTTGTCTTAATATTTTGAATGTCCTACATTATTTTTAACTGTTTAAGTGGCTGGGCGGCCTGATATAACTGCTTTGGTGCTAGGGGATTTTGCAGTCTGAGGTCCTGAAAACTAGACTTGTTCTTTTTTTTTTTTAGAGATATCGTGTGTCCTAGACAACACAGAGAAAAACATCACAGTGGAGGGACTCCCTGATTATGATGAATTAATCAGATCTGGACACAGGTTGACATTTTCGTGTGATTATGGGCTGATCTTAGAAGGACAGAAACAAATCACCTGCCAGTCGAATGGACAATGGAGCAGCCCATTTGCTAAATGTGTAGGTAAGACCACAAAGGGTATATTCAAATTTAATATAATAAAAGACATAATACGTATGTATGTATAAATAAATATATAACACTCTGTATATAATATTTGTATATACTATTTTGCATATGTCTATTAAATATTTTGTATAATTAATATTATATTACATTACATACATTCTATTTTATAATATTTCTGGTCTGATTCTTTTATTATATTATGCATCTTATAATACTTTTTTGCATAGTTCTACAAAAAATATTTTACATAAATAATGTTAATTCATTTATTAACATTATTTTGTATTATACATTTCATTCATACACTCTAAAAAGTGCTGGGTTAAAAATAACCCAAGTTGGGTTGAAAATGGACTAACCCAGCAATTGGTTTTTTTTAGCCCAGCGTTTGGGTTAAATGTTTGCTTAAAACAACCCAATTGCTGGGTTAGTCAATGCAAAAATGGCATTTCCAACGTAATAACATATTGTAGTCAGGATAGGCAATATATTGAATTTTTCATAACGTTGTTAGTGATAGATGTATACACCATCTTTAACTCAATACCATATGACAAAAATGTAGTTGTTATGCTAAACCATTACTCAGTATACAGTGGAAATCAGTAGGATATGACTCCAAAACACTGGGCCGCATAAAGTATAAATGATCTCTGTGGATAAATATGTGATCAAATGTCTGCTTTCTCTAGAGGTAACATGTCCTCTAAACACAACTGTGGAAGACTTAACAGTTGAGCGATCCCCTGAAATGGAGGGTCCCGTCAAATTTGGACACAAGTTAAAATTTTCATGCAATAGACAGGGGCTGAAATTAAAGGGACAGAGTGAAATCATCTGTAAATCAAATGGAGAATGGAGCAGCCCTTTTCCTAAATGTGAAGGTAAAGCCACAGACGGTAAAGCCTCGGATTGGACAAAGATTGATCTGTTTTTCACATGGAGGATGCTTGATTGATCAGATCTTTCTGTTCTTTAGAGGTAATGTGTGTCGCAAACCTGCCAGCAAACATGAGATCAGACAGACACCCGGGGCCTGAGGTTTCAATCAGACCTGGAGACACAATAACTCTTTCATGTGTTGGGAGGGGATCCGAATTACAAGGACAGAGCAAAATCATCTGCGGGCAAAATGGAGAATGGAACGTCCCATTCCCTAAATGTGAAGGAGGTATGGTTCACAGGTTTACTAAATGAGCTTTATTACAGTTTTTTACGATTGCTTAAGCACAATTTTAAAAACACGGCTCATTTTGTCAAAACACACAGTACACACTGCTGTGCTCAATCTTAAACACTTGTAAAATTTCTACTTTTCTAATGATATAATCTGGGTTAGATTTTTTTCAGAGATATTGTTAGAGTAAAGTATATGAATATATTGACCAAATAGTACACACAAGACCAGTCCTGCATATTGATGAAAATATATATTTTTCTCCACATTGTAAAATCATTCGATTCATTCATGCATTTTTAAAGGTTTGTTTTTTAATTCTGCTGAGGTTGGGCTGAACTCTCTGTCCTGCCTCTCTCAATGTCAACCCACGGGTACTCAGTACTCATGGTCAACCAAGGTTGCGCGAATCGCATCTGATAAATTTGGTTCCCTTCTTCTTTGTCCACGTCCTACTCCAGGTCTACCTCTTCCTATACCCCTTCCCCTCACCCCCTCTATACCCCTCTTCCTCCACGGGCTCCCCCTCTCATCCTCACTCTTCCTCTTACTGCGACATTGCTGTCCATTTTAGTTGAAGACAGGTAAACTCACTTGTTGCCTTTTTATAGTGTTTACCCCTGATTGTTGAGTTTACAATTAAGCACCTAAGACTAATCAATTGGTTTATAGGGGTGGTATTTTGGAAAGCAGTGCCTTGAAATGGCAAAGAAGTGACATCAGGTTAGATTTCTGTGTCTAATGTAGACACACTAACCTCTTTGACCTAATATATATGCTTGAAGTACCCCTGAGAATTTGAGTTAATAAGTTAGGTCAATAATAGAAGTAAAAAAATAAAAATTAAAAAAAAGTTCACAGTTCTGTG
Organism: Gobio gobio; assembly: GCF_949357685.1. NCBI lineage: Eukaryota > Metazoa > Chordata > Actinopteri > Cypriniformes > Gobionidae > Gobio > Gobio gobio. The sequence continues at coordinate 29,186,438 of NC_137120.1, forward strand.
ATGTCCGTTAATGGTCACATTACATGCAGGTAAACAATTTTTTTTTTTTTTTTTTTTGTAAGTATTATATTTTTAAAAAAAATGAATTTTCAATTCTTATAATATATTTACTGAATAGCTTTTCATTAAACTCACAAACTCCCATGCAGTTCCATCACAAACCCCAGTCTGGGAAAGCCTGACTAATGTAATATTTAATGCACTTCTCATTTTGTTAATAAAGCATGGAATATATTTTCTTTCTCTTTGTATTTTTATGGTCAATATGGTTCAAGATTATCCTATTCAAATCAATGCAATAAACAAGTTGGGTCAAAAGTAATCTAAAAGTAATCAAAAAGTAGTCTGATTATATTACCTTAATTGTGTAATATAAATGTGTATATACAATTGTTGTCATGTAATTTGGAATCAGTAACACACCGACTACATTTTGTAAGTAATGTACCCAGCTCTGCCAATAGGAGCAGACTGGTGGGAGTTGTCTTGGACGGCAACAAGCCCAATGCATTATGGGCGTCAAAGTTTTGCCATATACCTATATGGCAAAAGGAAGACAACAGCGCCTTTTTCTCTGTTTTCTCTAGTCAGGTATCACCAATTTTAACAAAGATTTAGCCTTTCTACCACAAAGGCAGCTTTATTGAAAGCCATTTTGTCAGCAGAGAATTACATGCTCATTAAATGAATGCATGGTAAAAAATGAAAGATGCACACCAAAAAATGTGGAGGGAAGCGCTTTTGAGTACCAACATTTTTGGGGACAGGTACACGGACACCTTTACTTACTGGAGTAGGATTTTTCTCCATCTCTGATAAGATAGCAATCATGATTAGGGCAGCACAATATAACGTTTTAGCATCGATATCGCAATGTGCTCTGTATATGTATAGGGATCTTAGTTGATCGGTTCCGGTTCGGAAAGCACGTGGTTAGTGGATTAATTACAAAGTTTCCCTATCATAGAGTGAAAGTTTTTCATTTGCATGTTTTTTTAAGTCCTGGCAGTTTAAACATCAAGCACAAGACCAAGACTTTAACTTGCATGTTTTATGTGCATAGACAGCCCGTGACAGCCCTCTCTTTCTCTTATTTTGAGCTTAAACTGACACATGCATACAAAATTAAGTCAAAATGCCTGTCTTGGCGAGTATCCAATTGAGAAATAAAACCAGATGCTTCTCATTTGATCTGTGCATTCGTCTTAAAGGGACAGAAGCCTAATATACCTGCAGCTGTTTGTCACCACCAATGTTAATCAAACAACAAATGAGCACCAAGCAGCATCTCCAGGAGCTCCCTTGAGAACCAGACCAAAAAAGTTACATGCACCTCTGCTTATCTTCTCATATTCATGCATTACATTAAACACATGTTCTGTTGTTTAAGGCTGTAAAAGAGGCATGTGACTGATATTGAGATTTATTAATGCCACACTTGATCTAAAAACAGTCTAAAAAATGTCTTTGTCCTCAGGGAAATGTGGGCGACCACCACATGTGGAATTTGCAGATACAAGAGAAATGACAAAACCTGAATACAATTCATGGGAGAGAGTTGAATACATCTGCTTTGATAAATACACACTGGTTCCGCATCACCCCTACTCCAACTACTTGACCTGTGAACAAGGCGAATGGAGAGGAAATATTAAGTGTTTAAGTAAGTATGAACATCTACACCATATTTAAGACATTAAAAGTCATGAGGTTTTTCTCACTGTATTTGTTTTAAGTTTGATGTAATCTTGTAGTTGAAGTTGTAAATCTGGTTCTGATGAATCAATGAATGTATATTGTAACACTGACAGTGAGATGTGTTTGTTTCAGAGCCCTGTACAGTGACGGTGGAGGAAATGGATAAAAGAGGTATACAGCTGAAGTGGGGCGGACGGCAAAAGATATTCTCACCACATGGGGATAGAATCACCTTTGCATGTCAGTGGGGAAAACAACATTTAAAAGTCAATGCCTTAATACAATATTGTAATGATGGAGTGATGATTTTGCCTAAGTGTGTGTGACAAGGAGAATAAAACATCACTGACGCATCAGCTGTACGAATAAACCAAAACAAAACAAAATAAAATGTTTTTCCTAATTCAGTTTCTCTGTTTGTGAATTATTCCAAGTAAAACAAAAATGATAAAAGCTGTTTAAAAATGTGCATGTATAAAAAGGACATTAATTCATTTAATGCCAAGTGATCATATGTGTATTGTACAATAAAAAAACATTTCCAAAAAAGATTCAATCAACTCTTTTTAGACTCTTCAAACTAAAGAGTACATTTTGGTCACAAATTAAATTAAATGGATTAAATTGCAAAACTTCAGCTAATATTAGCGCACAAACAGAACAAATTACAGTTCTGTGCTGTTTACGCTCATAAAATTTGTGTGAGCCTTTTTGCATTCCAACTCAATATTTCAAGTCAGCAAGTTTAATTGGAATGTGAATTTGTGCAGTACATCTTGAATTATTGTCAAAATAATGCAAAATTACAGTTCTCGTCCTTAAATAAAGAACACTGTCAAGTTATCAAAATAACATTGGTGGGAGGGGCTGAAGAGGCGGAGGGGAGGGGCTGAAGAGGCGGAGGGGAGGGGCTGATGAGGCGGAGGGGAGGGGCTGAAGAGGCGGAGGGGAGGGGCTGAAGAGGCGGAGGGATGGGGCTGATGGGCGGAGGGGAGGTGCTGATGAGGCGGAGGGGAGGGGCTGATGAGGCGGAGGGGAGGGGCTGATGAGGCGGAGGGGAGGGGCTGATGAGGCGGTGGGGAGGGGCTGATGGGGCGGAGGGGAGGGGCTGATGGGCGGTGGGGAGGGGCTGATGAGGCGGAGGGAAGGGGCTGATGAGGCGGAGGGGAGGGGCTGATGAGGCGGAGGGGAGGGGCTGATGAGGCGGAGGGGAGGGGCTGATGAGGCGGAGGAGAGGGGCTGATGAGGCGTAGGGGAGGGGCTGATGGGGCGGAGGGGAGGGGCTGATGGGGCGGAGGGGAGGGGCTGATGGGGCGGAGGGAAGGGGCTGATGAGGCGGAGGGGAGGGGCTGATGAGGCGGAGGGAAGGGGCTGATGAGGCGGAAGGGAGGGGCTGATGAGGCGGAGGGAAGGGGCTGATGAGGTGGAGGGGAGGGGCTGATGAGGCGGAGGGAAGGGGCTGATGAGGCGGAGGGGAGGGGCTGATGAGGCGGAGGAGAGGGGCTGATGAGGCGTAGGGGAGGGGCTGATGAGGCGTAGGGGAGGGGCTGATGAGGCGGAGGGAAGGGGCTGATGAGGCGGAGGGGAGGGGCTGATGAGGCGGAGGAGAGGGGCTGATGAGGCGTAGGGGAGGGGCTGATGAGGCGGAGGGGAGGGGCTGATGAGGCGGAGGGGAGGGGCTGATGAGGCGTAGGGGAGGGGCTGATGAGGCGGAGGGGAGGGGCTGATGGGGCGGAGGGGAGGTGCTGATGGGGAGGAGGGAAGGGGCGATTGCCTTTATCTTACACAGACTTCAAAGATTCATATCGCAACCAGTCTTACGAGTGTTCATGAATATAACTTTTGGAAAACAGGTAATATTAGATTTTTTATACATATATTTAATACTAAAGAAATCTTTGCTTTGTTTAAAATAAATGAAATCTAAACTTGTTCAAAATAAGGAAAGTGTAATTCTTTAAATACTCCATGTTCAACCTTGTAAACTGTACTAAGCAACCTGTCATGTTTTACAGCCTAAAATGAAATATTCTAAGATATTTCTCTTTCTTCTATTCACGACCGTGGATGTCTCAACAAATGCTCAAGGTAACGCAACAATATAAAAAATAGCTAAAGCAAAAAATTATAATATGGGTTTTTATAAACAAGTGTTTATTTATAATTTCTGTCTAAATTTATACTGCTTTTTCTTCATTTTCCATAAAATCCAAATGTGGATTAAAATTGAAATAGATTTTAAAAATGAACTGAAATTATAAAACAAGAGTATCATTGATTTTATTAGTAGTATACTAGCATGGCATACACCCTAATTAGGGTACTTCAAATATACACTGCAGTATGGTTTTGATGTCTTAGAGCATTTTTCCTCATTTTCATGCCTTTGTTTAATGTCAGATGCTATTAAACTGTTCTTTATTCCAGTAAACTGCTATCTTTTTATATTGAATTAATTTTATTTCTTCTTCTCCAGAAGTTACATGTGAGAGCGAACAACTCATCAATGTTGACATTTTAATTGGACATCCAGGTATCGTTTCACCTTATAAACCTGGACATATCTTAGTTTTCCGATGCACAGATGTGAACATGAAGATGTACGGCCAACGAACAATTGAATGCCTGTCAAGTGGAAAATGGGATAACCCATATCCAAAATGTGGAGGTATGAAGAGATACTGCAGTAATATATTTGATTAAAATATTTAAAGGTTTGTTTTTACACATATAATGTTGAAAAAATATCATAATTGTAATTTATACCAAAAAAGTAATGTGTTATTCTATGATTGATCCATTAAAACATCAACCATTCAATACATTCACACATGAACGCTGTCCCAACTGGGAAAGACCTTTTAAAGATTTTGTTTGCTATCTTGCTTTACCTTAGAGTGAGTTAATTAACAACTAACAAAGCCTCAGTCTACACTACACAGTGAAAATGAAAAATACGAGATTCTAGTGCACTTTGGACATTTCCTAGACACTGTGGTTGTTGGGAAAAGTTCAATTTGTGAACTAATATGACTTTCACCTTTAAAAAAAACAAAACATTTTGATAGTTGACGTTGTATATTAAAACATATGACCTAAATTCTTATGAATAGATAAGTCCAGATGGAGGACACTGCAGTGAACTTGTCCTCTAAAAACAATAGAAGACTTAATGGAGCGATTCCCTGATATTGAGGGTCCAGTCAAACCTGGACACAGTTTAATATTTTCATGCATAAAATTCAAATGTGGGTCTTAATTTGAAGTAGTAAGTGTAGGGACACACCAAATCGACCACAGAACTATAGCGCTGATGAAAGCAGACTGTGTTGTCAGAATCAGAATCAGAAAGAGCTTTATTGCCATGTGTGCTTTCACACACAAGGAATATTTCTTTCTACTGAAACATCCAGTACACATACAAATACAACAAGAAACAGTAATACAAATTCAATGAATAAAAATATGAAAATAGTATAAAAGTACAAGGGCACAGTTAGCTTTTGTCAGAATTAACATTTATAGATTATGAACGTATTTACAGTATTTTGAATAGTATGAATAAATATAAATATCACCTGAGTTTAGAAGATTGCACTAAACAGTGGGAAAATTGCACTTACATGAATATGCCTTAGGGGTATATAACTGTTCAAAAGGGAAATGGCCTGTGGGAAGAAACCTATGCCTAGATGTTCTAGTGGCCAGTGATCGGAGTCGCCGTCTTGACTGTAACAGTCAGGGACGTGCACAGGAATTTTGAGGGGCAGTTGCTCTGACCTAAAAAAAGGGCACTCCCCTACCAACCCACCACCAACAACCCGCCCCGTGTCCGACAGCTCATCAAAATTATCAGCCCGAGTCCGCCTGGAGCCCGTGTTTTTTTTTTTATCCTCCCTATTACACATTAGTTGCAGCCATTAAAAGTGAGTTAACCCAACGCTTTAGCCTCTGAAATCAACACTTGACTTCTCTTGCTTATAAAATCCATATAAAACACTTAAAGCATCGTTTAAACGTTTAGCCTACTATCACCACCATCACTGTAAAAAAGGCATTTTTGACAAGATGAGGCAGGCAGATTGCAACGGCGCAAACGAAACGGGCTATAGGCTACACAATCTAAACAAATAAAAATAAAAAATAAACGCTGGTTGTCTTACACCTCTCCGCGAAATTAATATAAATCCGATCTTCAATTCCTGTGCTATATGCACATTTAGAGTTCATGTCAACGAAAGCAACCGATATGAGCATTTTATTCATCAGCTCATTTCAACATCAAAGACCGCATTATGAGAACAAGCGACCTAAACACTGGTAAAAGCCTCTAGTCTCATTAGTTTTAATGAAGATGGTTGTGCTTTTGAGCATCTCAGACTTAGCTTATTTTCAGTTTCACTTGTGGCAGTTTGCGTGTTGGCTTGCTTTACTCATTTGCGGCGATGCGTGTTGCATAGCGCCAGCCCCACGCCGTCCTCTAAACACTGTGCGAGTCAGTCTTGACAGTTGCGGACTCGCGATATCATGGTCTCATGTTGTTTCCACCAGCGCAGCACATCTCATTGTTTCTTTTAATTATTGAATGTCTAAAAAATAAAATGAAGGAGAAGCCTAAAAAGACCTGAAGCCCGGCCCGCGTTTGAGGTATGACGGGAAAATTGGCCCGATGCCCGGCCCTAGGGGCGTAAAAAAGTCGGGGCCGTCGGGCTCGGGCAGAAATGCAGGACTCTACTTCAAACAATACCAAAAATAGTGATAGGATTTAGGCATTTAACCATTTTGAATAAAATAATTAATGTGATGCATTACTTCCATCATTCATTCTTCTTGCTAAAACGAAATGTGAGAAACTAACTATCAGCAGACATGTAGCTTAGTTTGCCTAATTCCTACCAAAAAAATAGTAGCCTAATGCAAGCTATCTGTCTGATAATTTAGGCTAAACGTGGCAAACTCATCCTGGATTTATGAAGATTTTAATTCATTTCATAAAACTTGATGATGATGATCGTCCGTTTGTTATACCTTTCCGACAACGTTAAGTCGTCTCACCCGACATCCGCGACAATCTCCTTCTATTGCCGCTCATGTAGGCTCAGCGAAGGTGCCGGTCGCGTGCAGCCTCTACTGGCTTTCACTTTCGGACGGGTGCCCGAATATGGAAGTGAATGAGGCTTTTGAATGAGGAATGAGTTCAAACAGGTGGTGTCCAGGGTGAGTGGAGTCTGTGATGATTTTACCTGCTCTCTTCCTCACTCTGGAAGAAGAGTACAGGTCCTGGAGGGTCGGCAGGGGGGCACCTATAAACCTCTCCTCAGTCCGGACTGTACGTTGTAGTCTCCTGATGTCTGATTTGGAAGCTGAACCAAACCAGACAGTGATGGAAGTGCATAAAACAGACTCAATGACGGCCGAGTAGAACTGAATCAGCAGCTCCTGTGGCAGGTTGAACTTCCTCAGTTGACGAAGGAAGTACAGTCTCTGCTGGGCCTTTTTCACAATGGCATCAATGTGATTGTCCCACTTCAGGTCCTGAGAGATGATGGTGCCCAGGAACCTGAATGACTCCACTGCTTCCACAGAGCTGATCCATAGACCGTAAAAAAATATGGATGACGTGACTTCATTGTCTTCTGCTGAAGTAACTGAAGCCTCTGGAGGCTCGCACACGCCGCTGACATCTTGCGCAGATTTGGGACCGAGTCTGTGGAGTAGTGATTTCGGGACCGGAATCTGTGTGGTAGAGAGCAGGAAGTAGAAGCGCAATGTCAAAAGCCCGCCCACACTCTCACAGATGCAGAAAAATTAATTATGTTGGTGTGAAATAAACAATTATGGAAATGTAGAAATTAAAACTAAAGCTCAACTCTCCTCCCGAAAATCCTGAAAAAAGTCCATTGGTGCCTCAGTGACAACTTCACTCAGAGAAGCCGTCAATCTCAGCTGTCAATCATGACCTCACATGTTATAACTGCACCAGACAGCTAGCTGTTCAGTGACTCGTTACCGTTTTGGATGAGGCCGATGACAGTGGTGTCGTCTGCAAATTTCAGGAGCTTGACAGTGGGGTCTTTAGAAGTGCACTCATTTGTGTACAGGGAGAAAAGCAGTGGGGAGAGAACTCACCACTGGGGGGCACCAGTGCTGATTGTGAGAGTCCTGGATGTGAGTTCCCCCAGTCTCACAAGCTGCTGCCGGTCTGTCAGGAAGCTGGTGATCCACTGACAGATTGAGAATGGCATGGAGAGCTGGGTCAGTTTGGCTGTGAAGATCAGGCATTACGGTATTGAAGGCCGAAATGAAGTCCACAAATAATATCCTTGCATAAGTCCCAGGTCTGTCGAGATGTTGCAGGATATAATGCAGTCCCGTGTTGAATGCATCAGCCACAGACCTGTTTGCTCTGTAGGCAAATTGAAGAGGATCCAGCAAGGGTCCAGTCAGAGCCGGCCCAAGGCATAACCGAACTAAGCGGCTGCTTAGGGCCACCCTTGCCACCAGGGGGCCCCCAAGACAAGAGCACATGAAATGTTATGATTATTGTCAATGTTGAAAACAGTTGTGTACAATATTTTTAGGATTTTTTGAAAGCTTTCTATTTCAGAGAAATGCTGTTCTTTTGAACCTTCTATTCATCAAAGAATCCTGGGGGAAAGTGAGCATATTCAGCATATGAGACTACTTAATTATTATTATTTTTTTAAGTACATATCCAAGTCCGGACTGTAGTACAGTAAGGCTTTGAATGTTAACATCTGACCACTCTTGTTGTTTTGCTACTGTTACAATTAAAAACCGTATAAGGGTAAAACCATTACAGCAAGACATGATGAAAGCAACACAGCTACAACTACTAAAATTGATACTGGGTGTGCGAATTATCAAGAATTGACAATAGTCAATTGTATCGGTGGCACCGAGGGGCCCCCAAATAAAATTGTGCTTAGGGCCCCATAAGGGCTTGGGCCGGCCCTGCTCTTGGGGGCCCCCTGGTGGCAAGGGGGGCCCTAAGCAGCCGCTTAGTTCGCTTATGCCTTGGGCCGGCTCTGCATATGCGCCCGAATATTGAAACTGTGCAATCTCAAAAAACATTTGGGAGCATTTGTGCGAGTGCAAATAATTGTTGAGGTGCGACCTCATTTCTCTACAAAACGTTCGCTTATAACTGCACAGTATGTGCCCGCTGTGAGCTGATACAGTGACTGATCCACCGTTCTATAAATAACCAATTAAACTTCATCTTTACGCTCTTAACTTTAAAGCAGACTTTAGGTAACTGCGCTCCGTTGTCACATGACAGGGAGCTAACTAGCCTACAAAATGTAAAGAGCTGAAGAAGATAAATATTTTTTTGAAAGGGCAAGTGAAAGAGCCAGATTAAAACGTCAAAAATGAATCACCAAAACATGATTCTGGTTTTATTTCATGTAGTGTAAGTGATGATTGATGGTGGATAATAATATTAATAATTTTTTACTTATTGTTATATTTTATTTATAGTGAAATGTCCAGCCATCCACACAGATAGAGGTGTGACTGCAACAGGAAACACGGAGGAGGGAAGTTATGGTGATGTTATTCACTTTGAGTGTGAATCTTCAAACCAAAAGTTAGATGGGAGTAGTGACATGTACTGCACAGAGACGGGCGAATGGAGTGACTCTGTTCCAACGTGTAAAGGTTCATGCCATTGTTTAATTTATTGTTTGTCCGTATTGTCACCCAATGATCACAGATTTCTGTCAAATTTAACAATTCAACTATTCCTCTTTCCCTTGCTTTACACTCAGGGATAACCTGCACAGCACCTGACATACCGAATGGTTATGTTGATGAGCAAGTCCAAGTATATCAGAAAGATGCCATATTAAAATACAAATGTTCAAATGGGTTCAAGCCTAGAGAGGGAAGCTCCAGATGTGCTAAATTTGGCTGGACTCTGAACCCAGAATGTGAAGGTAATGCACCACTGTTACATATTCAAATAAGAAATAATAAAATCCTTATATCTATATGTATATTGCTTTCATTATGCTAAAAAAATTATGTTAAACATTATCAGTTTTATATGCTTTTAAAATTGACTTGTTTTTTTTTTCTCTTCTGGGAAAACAGCAACAGTTTTTTGTCCAAATGTTTTCTAGAGTCAGAATCAAACGAGTGTTTTAGTGCCATTGTTCTAAATGTCCTTCTCATAAAGATTCTCACCAGCTTGAAGCCATTAGAGAAAGAGGGCTGAGTGGTTTAAAAATGGTCACGTTAATCCTCAGTGAATTCGCAAAATAAAAGAGATTATAGAAACTTTTTTAATAAAGTAGCAGAGACACCAAGTATAATGTACAAACCTGAATTTATCCAAAGCTATTAATGAGGAACATTCAAAAGAATGAATCCGACTCCACTCAGCCTCTCTCCACATATATATCATAAACCTGTTTGTGAGGGTAAGATAAAAAAGAGCATTTTTTTTCTCCAGATTTACGCATTTCAAGTAGAAAATTCCATCAAATTGAGTTGAATAATCCTTGCATATTTTCATATTATGAATTAGAATTAATACTAGATCTTAATAAAACATTTTGTATAAATCTTAATGGTTTACACAGTGCAAATATTAAAGCCAAAAAAATATGTATCAATGCAACTTTCATGAAGTAAAATTGCTAAAATACTTCCTTCCGCTGGAAAAAAAAGTCCCTGACCATGAACAGCAACTGACGTTACATTATTACACCATCTGCTGAGATGGCAGAAAAGACCGTCTTAATGAGTGAGTCGGTCAGTAGCGAAGACTTTAATATTGGACTGAAACTTGTGGTGAACACGGAGCAAGACGCAACTGACAAATGCTCTGACTAGCGCTGTCAGTGTCAGGACAAGGGAAAACCCCTTAACTATTAAAGGGAATATATCACAGTGGACATTCAAACTGATTTTTTTATTAGGAACATAGGACAGACCTGAAGGAAAATGCTATATCTAAATACAGGTAATACACTTGCTCACTCGATCTCTCTATCACAATACTCTTCTACATAATACAGTAAGCTTCAATTAACAAAATCAATGAGAACAAACATATGTTTACGTTGCTAAGAGTGGTTGCTAAGGGTGTTGTGCAGTAATAGAACCGTTGGGTGAAGCAGTCAATAATTTTTATCATAAATAAAAATATGCATATGCATATGCGCCCGAAATTGAATGTCCAATGCATTATGGGCGTCAGAATTTTCCTATACCTATTTGGCAAAAGGAAAGACAACAGCCCCTTTTTCTCTGTTTTCTCTAGTCAGGTATCACCAATTTTAACAAAGATTTGTAAATAAATGCATGGTAAAAAATTTAATGAACAAGACTGTAACTTGCGCGCTGTTTTATGTGCACAGACAGCCCGTGACCGATGAATTCAGCTCTCTTTCTCTTATTTTGAGCTTGAACGGACACATGAAAAAAAAAAATTAAAGGGGTGATGAATTGAAAAATCAACTTTCCCTTGAGTTTTTGATATATAAAATGTCATGGTAATAAAAGAATATCCTGTAATATTCAGAGCTGAAAACTTCTTTGTTAGTCAAAGAAAAGCTTTTAAAGACACCAGGCCCAGCAAACGATCGATTTCAGAATGTGCCCGGCTATGACGTGAGAGTGTAATGAAGCACCGCCTGATTCTGTAGCCCCGCCCACCGACTCGTGCCACTAACATGACAGCTAAGAGCAGAAATAGAGCTAAACAGCATCGAATTTCTAAACATACCACATAAGCTTTTCGGATTCTGATTTTTAAGCATTCGGATTCCAATATTATGAATGCATGGATGAACTTTATTTTTAATGAATATCCAGCTCACGTGTGGAAGACATTGCACGTATGTTCATTTAACCATGGAGTCGTTTGTAAACAAGAGACTGGATTTGCAGACAGGATGAGATTACATGCAGGGCTCGACATTAACGCTTGTCCGGGACAAGTGGATTTTTTGATGGGGCAAGTGAAAGACAATTTTACTCGCCCGACCAGACAAGCTGATTAAAACATCAATAAAAAAAAATATGTAGGGAATCACCAAAATGCAAGAATGATTCTGCATTCATTAGTGTAAGTTACGATTGACAGTGGATAATAATGTATAATGTACTGACGTTAACAAGGTTGTGCTGTTGACACTCGCGCAGCCTCTCGAGGAGAAATCAAAACAAATGTGTGCACTCACACGGAGAAACTCAGTTAATACACTGCAGTTAAAATGTAGAAATGTGGAGTTTATTTATATTTATAACATATGATACAGTTGCAACATCACATTACCAAGAGTGCTGTTTCCCTGAATACCATCATGATTGAAAATGTGACACTGATTTCACATGACAGTTCCATAAACAATTAACATTAAGTCACTTACATTTTAGACGCAATATTGAGTGTTTTTATTCTATTTCAGCAGCAAAAATATTTCCAAGATCTCATCAGAAACGCGCATCATAACGCATCTCACAGCAGCAGTGTGTTACTGAATAATTCAGCCTTTTGAATGAATCAAAGATTCAATGACCTGTTCATAAATGACTGCCTCATTCCTGAATGAATCAGCAGTTTGAACGAATCGACTCAATTTCTCATTAAGACCTGCGCCACCTACTGGCAGTTTAGTTTCATGTTTAAACATTCTTTCCAACATTTCTTATTTGTATATTCAAAAAATATTAAAACGATCTTTCAGTGTAAATTATTTAATTTGATTGGTAACAGCCCTATAGTGTCTTCTAATTTAATTTATTGATAAAATGTAAGAATATAAAAGGAAAGCTGAAGCATTGCCTATATTTAATAAGATTAGGGGGAAAATTCCCTTTATAAAAGGTAAAATATATGCAGATTTAAATATTTCAAAGCTGATTGAACACTGGTGAGAATATTGCTTCAGAATAAATTTTATTTACAACACACAAAAAAATACAAAAAATTTCCCGAACAAGCAAATCTTTTACTCGGACAAGTGAATGACAGATTTACTTGTCCGAAGGACAAGCACTCGAACATTCTTAATGTCGAGCCCTGACATGAACGAATGAAGCAACACACTAATGTGAGTGAAAAAAAAAGGTATTCTATGTGATAGTATTGCATTGTTACAGATCGTTTTATATCTATGGATTATGTGTACGTGTCTAACAGAACATACCTTAGCATGCTGTCACATGCAGGCTGGAGAATACTTTATTTGTGGTGTTCTTGGTTCATTACTGTCTTGATGTGCGTGGTTCACTCTCTTGACTCGATATTTGTTCGTGGTTATATTCATCGATCGGGCAGGCCAAGTAACGCTAATAAAAAGATATAATTCCAATAAATCGCGAGTGGATGAGGGATGAATCATTGTGTTTGTTTGATAAAGACATTTTGCGAGCCCTGGCTGTGGGCTGGGCGATTCATTCCGGTTGCCATTTTCCACACGCTCCGCGTCCCAATTCGCATACTATCCGCACTAAATAGTATTCGAAAAAATAATTAGTATGTTTCAAATCGTAGTATGTTGAAAAGAGTATTCCAAAGATTCCCGGATGGTCTACTATTTCCGGTCAGAATTCGAAGTGCAGATCGATGCCAACTCTCACGGCTGATATTGCCCACAACCCATTGCGAGATGAACGAGGATTCGATTAGAACTACAAACACATATAAAAAGTGTTAAAAAAACGACAATCATGACGGTTATGGGAGTCCGAGGGTTAATTAGAGAAGGTTAGATAAAGGGGTTTGAGTGAGCAATTATCAGTATTTAACCTGACGAAAAGATATTTATTCAATATTATCCACATTATATTTCACCTGCAGCAGCATTGTGAACTTTTGTAATGATACGTTTGGCCATTAACTTTTAAATGCATCATTATATTTAAACTGCAAACACATGAGGAGAGTTTCTGCATTAAAGACCCACGAATGGCAGATCAACGTGCTACTACATTTCTCTCCGATATATGACATTAAATTGAATGTGGAGGATTTGAACTGTGATGATGATTGACAGGGCGGTTTAAACGGTGACGGGATGCACGTAACTAAGCAACAGAGTCCGTTATAGATGACAAAGTAGTATGTCCCAAAGCTTGTATATTCTTCTGCTACACACTCAAAAGTAAGTACTTTTTCTTCACAAAAATAGTACATACTTTTAGGTCGTAGTATAAGTAGGTAAATTGGGACGCAGCTGCTGTCACTGTCAGGGGGAGCAGAAGCTCATTAAATATGCAAATCTTATCCAATCCTAGCCGTGGGCATTTACTTCCAAGTCTTCAGTGCGGCACGCCCATCAAAACTGAGCGTGTCTTGAGAGAGCCTCAAAACCAGGTCAGGAAATAGCCTATTACTTATATATTATGATGGTTTTGAATGTAAAAACCACGTGAACGCAATAAGTTGACCTCAGACAACAGTATAAAAAAAATGTAAAAAGCCAGTTCATGACACCTTTAAGTGAAAATGCCTGTCTGGCGTGTATCCAATTGAGAAATAAAACCGGATGCGTCTCATTTGATCTGTGCATTCGTCTTAAAGGGACAGAAGCCTACCTGTTCTTTCTGTTCTTTAGAGGTAATGTGTGTCGCAAACCTGCCAGCAAACATGAGATCAGACAGACACCCGGGGCCTGAGGTTTCGATCAGACCTGGAGACACAATAACTCTTTCATGTGTTGGGAGGGGATCCGAATTACAAGGACAGAGCAAAATCACCTGCAGGCCAAATGGAGAATGGAACGTCCCAGTCCCTAAATGTGTAGGAGGTAAGATTGGTTTACTAATTGAGTTTTATTACCGTTTTTTACGATTGCTTAAGCACAATTTAAAAAACACGGCACAACACACACAATTCACACATCCACACACACAAGTACACACTGCTGTGCTCAATCTTAAACACTTGTCAAATTTCTATATTTTTCCAATGATATAATCTGGGTTAGATTTTTTTCAGAGATATTGTTAGAGTAAAGTATATGAATATATTGACCAAACAGTACACACAAGACCAGTCCTGCATATTGATGACAATATTTTTTTCTCTCCACATTGTAAAATCATTCAAATCATTCATGCATTTTCAAAGGTTTGTTTTTTATATCTGCTGAGGTTGGGCTGAACTCTCTGTCCAGCCTCTCTCAATGTCAACCCATGGGGACTCAGTATTCAACCAAAGTTGCGCAAATCGCATCTGATAAATTTGGTCCCCATCTTCTTTGTCCACGTCCTACTCCAGGTCTACCTCTTCCTATACCCCTTCCCCTCACCCCCTCTATACCCCTCTTCCTCCACAAGCTCCCCCTCTCATCCTCACTCTTCCTCTTACTGCGACTTTGCTGTCCATTTTTGTTGAATACAGGTAAACTCACCTGTTGCCTTTTTATAGTGCTTACCCCTGATTGTTGAGTTTACAATTAAGCACCTAAGACTAATCAATTGGTTTATAGGGGTGGTATTTTGGAAAGCAGTGCCTTGAAATGGCAAAGAAGTGACATTAGGTTAGATTTCTGTGTCTAATGTAGACACACTAACCTCTTTGACCTAATATATATGCTTGAAATACCCCTGAGAATTTGAGTTAATAAGTTAGGTCAATAATAGAAGTAAAAAAAAAAAAAAGTTCACAATTCTGTGATGTCCGTTAATGGTCACATTACATGCAGGTAAACAAATCTTTTTTTTTTTTAATCTTTTTTTTGTAAGTATTATATTTTAAAATTATTTGAATTTTCAATTCTTATAATATATTTACTGAATAGCTTTTCATTAAACTCACAAACTCCCCTGCAGTTCCATCACAAACCCCAGTCTGGGAAAGCCTGACGTAATGTAATATTTAATGCACTTCTCATTTTGTTAATAAAGCGTGGAATATATTTTCTTTCTCTTTGTATTTTTATGGTCAATATGGTTCGAGATTATCCTATTCAAATCAATGCAATAAACGAGTTAGGTCAAAAGTAATCAAAAAGTAGTCTGATTATATTACCTTAAATGTGTAATATTAAATGTGTATATACAATTGTTGTCATGTAATTTGGAATCAGTAACACACCGACTACATTTTGTAAGTAATCTACCCAGCTCTGCCAATAGGAGCAGACTGGTGGGAGTTGTCTTGGACGGCAACAAGCCCAATGCATTATGGGCGTCAAAGTTTTGCTATACCTATTTGGCAAAAGGAAGACAACAGCCCCTTTTTCTCTGTTTTCTCTAGTCAGGTATCACCAATTTTAACAAAGATTTAGCCTTTCTACCACAAAGGCAGCTTTATTGAAAGCCATTTTGTCAGCAGAGAATTACATGCTCATTAAATGAATGCATGGTAAAAAAATGAAAGATGCACACCAAAAAATGTGGAGGGAAGCGCTTTTGAGTACCAACATTTTTGGGGACAGGTACACGGACACCTTTACTTACTGGAGTAGGATTTTTCTCCATCTCTGGTAAGATAGCAATCATGATTAGGGCAGCACAATATAACGTTTTAGCATCGATATTGCAATGTGCTCTGTGTATGTATAGGGATCTTAGTTGATCGGTTCGGAAAGCACGTGGTTATAGCGGATTAATTACAAACTTTACCTATCATAGAGTGAAAGTTTATCATTTGCATGTGCTTTTAAGTCCTGGCAGTTTAAACATCAAGCACAATAACAAGACTGTAACTTGTATGTTTTATGTGCATAGACAGCCCGTGACCGATGAATTCTGCTCTCTTTCTCTTATTTTGAGCTTGAACGGACACATGCATACAAAATTAAGTCAAAATGCCTGTCTTGGCGAGTATCCAATTGAGAAATAAAACCAGATGTGTCTCATTTGATCTGTGTATTCGTCTTAAATGGACAGAAGCCTAATATACCTGCAGCTGTTTGTCACCACCAATGTTAATCAAACAACAAATGAGCACCAAGCAGCATCTCCAGGAGCTCCCTTGAGAACCAGACCAAAAAAGTTACATGCACCTCTGCTTATCTTCTCATATTCATGCATTACATTAAACACATGTTCTGTTGTTTAAGGCTGTAAAAGAGGCATGTGACTGATATTGAGATTTATTAATGCCACACTTGATCTAAAAACAGTCTAAAAAATGTCTTTGTCCTCAGGGAAATGTGGGCGACCACCACATGTGGAATTTGCAGATACAAGAGAAATGACAAAACCTGAATACAATTCATGGGAGAGAGTTGAATACATCTGCTTTGATAAATACACACTGGTTCCGCATCACCCCTACTCCAACTACTACACCTGTGAACAAGGCGAATGGAGAGGAAATATTAAGTGTTTAAGTAAGTATGAACATCTACACCATATTTAAGACATTAAAAGTCATGAGGTTTTTCTCACTGTATTTGTTTTAAGTTTGATGTAATCTTGTAGTTGAAGTTGTAAATCTGGTTCTGATGAATCAATGAATGTATATTGTAACACTGACAGTGAGATGTGTTTGTTTCAGAGCCCTGTACAGTGACGGTGGAGGAAATGGATGAAAGAGGTATACAGCTGAAGTGGGGTGGACGGCAAAAGATATTCTCACCACATGGGGATAGAACCACCTTTGCATGTCAGTGGGGAAAACAACATTTAAAAGTCAATGCCTTAATACAATATTGTAATGATGGAGTGATGATTTTGCCTAAGTGTGTGTGACAAGGAGAATAAAACATTAATGATGCACCAGCTGTAAAAATAAAGAACAAAACAAGACAAAATAAACATAAAAAAATCCTAATTCAGTTTTATAAAAGCAACATGTTTAAAAATGTGCATGTATAAAAAGGACATTAATTAATTTAATGCTAAGTGATCATATGTGTATTGTACAATAAAAAAACATTTCCAAAAAATATTCAATCAACTCTTTTTAGACTCTTCAAACTAAAGAGTACATTTTGGTCACAAATTAAATTAAATGGATTAAATTGCAAAACTTCAGCTAAAATTAGTGCACAAACAGAACAAATTACAGTTCTGTGCTGTTTACGCTCATAAAATTGTTGTGAGCCTTTTTGCATTCAATGATGAGGCGGAGGGGAGTGGCTGATGAGGCGGAGGGGAGGGGCTGATGGGGAGGGGCTGATGGGGCGGAGGGGAGGGACTGATGGGGCGGAGGGGAGGGGCTGATGGGGAGGAGGGGAGGGGCTGATGGGGCGGAGGGGAGGGGCTGATGGGGAGGAGGGGAGGGGCTGATGGGGAGGAGGGGAGGGGCTGATGGGGCGGAGGGGAGGGGCTGATGGGGCGGAGGGGAGGGGCTGATGGGGCGGAGGGGAGGGGCTGATGGGGAGGAGGGGAGGGGCTGATGGGGAGGAGGGGAGGGGCTGATGGGGAGGAGGGGAGGGGCTGATGGGGCGGAGGGGAGGGGCTGATGGGGCGGAGGGGCTGATGGGGCGGAGGGAGGGGCTGATGGGGCGGAGGGGAGGGACTGATGGGGCGGAGGGGAGGGGCTGATGAGGCGGAGGGGAGGGGCTGATGAGGCGGAGGGGAGGGGCTGATGGGGCGGAGGGAGGGGCTGATGGGGTGGAGGGGAGGGGCTGATGGGGCGGAGGGGAGGGGCTGATGGGGCGGAGGGGAGGGGCTGATGGGGCGGAGGGGAGGGGCTGATGGGGAGGAGGGAAGGGGCGATTGCCTTTATCTTACACAGACTTCAAAGATTCATATCGCAACCAGTCTTAAGAGTGTTCATGAATATATCTTTTGGAAAACAGGTAATGTCAGATTTTTTATCCATACTTAAGTTTAATACTAAAGAAATCTTTGCTTTGTTTAAAATAAAAGAAATCTAAATTTGTTCAAAATAAGGAAATTTTCTTTAAATACTCCATGTTCAACCTTGTAAACTGTACTAAGCAACCTGTCATGTTTTACAGCCTAAAATGAAATATTCTAAGATATTTCTCTTTCTTCTATTCACGACCGTGGATGTCTCAACAAATGCTCAAGGTAACGCAACAATATAAAAAATAACTAAAGCATGTTTTTATATGTTGTACAAAAAAATTATAATATGGGTTTTTATAAACAAGTGTTTATTTATAATTTCTGTCTGAATTTATACTGCTTTTTTTTTCAATAAAATCCAAATGTGGATTAAAATTGAAATAGATTATAAAACTGAACTGAAATTATAAAACAAGAGTATCATTGATTTTATTAGTAGTATACTAGCATGGCATACACCCTAATTAGGGTACTTCAAATATACACTGCAGTATGGTTTTGATGTCTGAGCATTTTTCCTCATTTTCATGCCTTTGGTTAATGTCAGATGCTATTAAACTGTTCTTTATTCCAGTAAACTGCTATCTTTTTATATTGAATTAATTTTATTTCTTCTTCGGCAGAAGTTACATGTGAGGGCGAGCAACTCATCAATGTTGACATTGTAATTGGACATCCAGGTATCGTTTCACCTTATAAACCTGGACATATCTTAGTTTTCCGATGCACAGATGTGAACATGAAGATGTACGGCCAACGAACAATTGAATGCCTGTCAAGTGGAAAATGGGATAACCCATATCCAAAATGTAGAGGTATGAAGAGAAACTGCAGTAATATATTTTATTAAAATATTTAAAGGTTTGTTTTTACACATATAATGTTGAAAAAATATCAAAATTGTAATTTATACCAAAAAAGTGTTATTCTATGCTTGATCCATTAAAACATCAACCATTCAATACATACATGAACTCTGTCCCAACTGGGAAAGACCTTTTAAAGATTTTGTTTGCTGTCTTGCTTTACCTTAGTGTGAGTTAATTAACAACTAACAAAGCCTCAGTCTACACTACACAGTGAAAATGAAAAATACGAGATTCTAGTGCAATTTGGAAATTTACTAGACATTGTGGTTGTTGGGAAAAGTTCAATTTGTGAACTAATATGACTTTCACCTTAAAAAAAAAAAAAAACATTTTGATAGTTGACGTTGTATATTAAAACATATGACCTAAATTCTTATGAATAGATAAGTCCAGATGGAGGACACTGCAGTGAACTTGTCCTCTAAAAACAATAGAAGACTTAATGGAGCGATTCCCTGATATTGAGGGTCCAGTCAAACCTGGACACAGTTTAATATTTCCATGCATAAAATTCAAATGTGGTTCTAAATTTGAAGTAGTAAGTGTAGGGACACACCAAATCGACCACAGAACTATAGCGCTGATGAAAGCCGACTGTGTTGTCAGAATCAGAATCAGAAAGAGCTTTATTGCCAATTGTGCTTGCACACACAAGGAACATTTCTTTCTACTGAAACTTCCAGTACACATACAAATACAACAAAAATCTGATCTTAACTATTTTAGTAAAAGGTTTAATGTAGGCCACAGTCCATTGCGTTATGATTGCTCATGTCAGCAGCGCCTTGCATCGCCAACAAGGCTTTACAATCAGTGGATGGCGGGCAGGATCGGCTTTGAACATTAGTCAAAAAACGTTGGTGCGGACGGATTTTGTGATGCGGTTGCGGATTAAATAAAAGCCCATCCGTGCATCTCTGGGCCTATAGTGAACGCATTTCGCTCACAGCCAAGCGTCAGTAAGAACCCAGTGATAATGTTAATTTTACTGCTTTAATTATAAGAAACCCCCCTAAAACACAGTGGCTGGCTGAACTGCAGCATGAGTCACATTGGAGTGATGTAAACTTCCCTCTTCAATTGACTGGCTTGAGGATGAGCTGTCAATCTAGAACTAGTGGACCAATGGGGATGCAAAGACCCACCCTAATTTACATGAAACTTGAACTGCAACATTTGAAACCGCAAGCACAGAATGTGGAAACAAGAGCAAAGGAGAAAAGAGCATGGACATGCAGAAACTGAAAATAAGAGCAGAAAACATGATTTTGTGAGCGATTCAGATAATTCTGATTGATTTTTCAGTTTTGTGCGTTATATTTTCACGTGTTTTTAAAATTTTGATTCACGCTTATTATTTTTTTATGCGTGACTGCAATAAATTTGGCCGGAATCTGATCCCATACTGGTTATGTTCAAGGTTTAGTTTGCTTGAGAGGTATTCAGATGTGTTTTATATAATTAATATAGTTATTAATATAACCAAATTTGTTTCAGTTATATAATATACAATACTATATATTAATTCTAAATAATTCGAATCAAAACAATATATAGCAAGGTAATGTTTAAATGTTAATTCAATTCAAATATATTTATTATTTATTTTATTGTCATCTCACACATGGATCTGCATTCAATTAATTAGCATCAAACAAACAATATAATCCTTATTCTCAGTGAATAAAGAATACTTATTAAATGAAGACATTGAAAAAATTATTGCATAACCACCAAATAGGTGTCGATGTGCAATAAGTAGGTTATGTAAATCGGAAGACCGTGAGGTTTTAGGGTGCCATTTGGGACAGGGCCTGAGTGTCTGTTTCCATGGTGAATCATTGATTCGTCGCTCTGTTGAGAATGCCTTGTGTGTTAACCGGGAACATAGGCCCTGTCCCAAATGGCACACTTCATGTGCACTTTCGGTCTTGTGGACTTACAATGGCCTTTGCGTGCTCGTGTCTGTTAAGTCCACGAGACCGCAGGTTGTCCCATTTGTCATTTTAGGTCTCAGAAGGGTGCTCACGAGCGCCCCCTTTGAGGTTGATATGTGCCCTCGATTCACACTTCTGCCGAGCCTGCACTGGTGCGGGTTATGGGGCTTTCACACAGGATGCGGAATGCGCTGCACTGGCCACTGGCTTTAGCATAGCCCTTCATATACAAAGCGATTTGCGCTTCGCTGCCCAGACCAAAGTAGGTGGAGTTTTCAAAACTGTTCAGCCATTATGCTTTCCGTGCTTGTTTCGATGCACCGTTTCTATTGGCCGCGCGGGTCATCGTGACAGAGCGCAGCGGCAAAAGTTGAAATATTTTGAACTTTGACCGCGGCGTGCGCGCAAGCTCGTCAATGGTGCACTGTGCTCCGCTGCACGTTCGCTTTGGTAGACGCAGCAACAAACCGTTCTTGCGCGGTGCAAGCCATTGAAATGAATGGATTTCTTAGTGTAGCGGTGCCGTTGCCGCGTTCTGTGTTAAAGGCCCATTACGCTGCGGACTTCTTCCCGGCAGTCAAAGCGGCATTATGTCGTGAAAGTGCGGACTCAGAGGAAGACCATGAGGGTTTAGGATGCCATTTAGGACAGGGCCATACTCTGAGCTGTCTGAACTTACTCCCGGGGTCCGTTCTTCATACCTCGCAAACTCAATTAGCTTCGAAGTTCATCCTGGACTTGCTGTCATAGCAACAGGTCCGTAAGCTTAAACCTGCTCGCGAACAGGCTTATTTCATGTAAACAGGATTAGATTGCAACTTTTTAAGCGGTGTTGATACTTAAAATTTGTCCCAACCACTGCTACTTTACAAGATTTACTTACTGAACCAGGGGCAATAATAATTTTAAATAATAACAATAATAATATAAAAATGTCTTTGAAAATGATATTATAATGTTGTGTATAATACTATAGACACAGCCCCTTGATTGAGAGATTTATTGTTGATATGACTCTATAATGTTAATTGCAGTCTTACACACATGCTGTACAGTTACTCTGAGCCGTGCATTAATTTGAGTGATGACAGATATTATGGGAGTGGCTTGATGCAGCACAGGAGATGCAGATAACTTGCTCTTAAGAAACTTTAATTAATGCTGTCACGTAACAAATCTGTTTAAAATTGAATTAAAGATTAAATGAATTGCTAATTACAACATTGAAATATGCGCAGGCTGTAGCTCAAACACTAGAGCGTGGCACTAGCAATGCCAAGGTCATGGGTTCGATTCCCTGGGAAAGCAAGAACTGACAAAATATAACAAAAATGTGTACCTTGAATGCAATGTAAGTCGCTTTGGATAAAAGCGTCTTCCAAATGCGTAAATGTAAATGTAAAATGTAAATAAAAATGTAAAGGGTCTACAAGTACTATAAAATCGTGAATTTAAAAAATTGGGAATCATGTTTTTTTTAAAAAATCATTTATCTATTATAACTTTTATGTTGGTTTGGTCGTTTGGCTGTTTCCTTATAAATGTCCAGAAATTTGTGGGGGGGTTTTTGTGTAATTTGTCAAGATTTTTGCCAGGTGGCTTTTTAAATTATATGCTGTCATTACGTTGTCTTGACGCCAGCCAATCGCTGCTTTACTGATCGTGGTTTCGAGTATCGATGCATCTGCCCTCTTCAGTGAACACAAGAACGTGCAGTAATCTTAGATATTTGAATCCAGATATTTGAATCCAATCTGCAAATTCGTTTGAAGAACCAAATTAGCCAGACATCAGTTATCACGATTAAAAGATCTGGGATCTGTCAAATCATCTCAGATGTATTAAGCGAGGTACGAAGAACGGACCCCAGTTTGTTTGTTTTTTTGTTTGTTTGAGGTAGCTAAACATTATTATTATTATTTGGTAACTACAAAATTTGCTAACTTACTACAATGATTATCAGTTCAACTGATTATTTCGAAATAGTGAGTGTTTTATCATTTGGATTGTCGAGAAGGTAAAGAACTTAAGGGGATACAGATATGCATGCTTTTCATGCTAGCTTGATTTTCAGATAATAGTTTAGCAAATATTTATAAAGGTTCTCAAAATAGAAAATGTGCCTCATAGGGACAACACTCTATTCATGGAAACCAAGCATTTTATTTTTCACTGTTTCACAATTATTATTATTTTGCTTTATCTTTTAATTATGTATTGTACAGAAATAACTTGTGTGCTGACGTCAACCACAATTGGAGTAGAAAAGATCAACCCAGCGGGTAAAACTATTTTTAGAGTTGGAGAAAGAGTGGAGATCACCTGCACTGAAGAATACTGGATCCGTCCAACAAAAGAATTAATCAAATCGTTTACATGTAAAGATGATGGGCAGTGGGATCATAAGCCTGGTTGTGAAGGTAAGATTATAGAGAAACACTTCTGCATTAGAGCTGAACTTACTGCATGTTATTAAAGTATTGTGAATCTTGTTTCAGAAATTAGATGTGAAGTTCCACGTGACCAGCATATGTATTGGTCGTACTCTTACTGGGAAGATCGGAAATTGGGAGCAATAAAATCTTACAGTTGTGAGCGTGGATATGATCAAGTGGACAAAGTGGACAAAGAGGCCACATGCACACGAGACGGATGGACACCAAAACCACAGTGTAGTATGTGCTGATATTAATGTTACAGTCTGTGCAAATGATTTCACATTTAATATGAATTCTAATTAATGATGGATATTTGTTTACAGAAAAAATGTGTGCAGCACCAAACATCCCAAATGCACAGATTGTGGGAGATCAGAGACCAAACTTCAAGATGTATTCAATAATACACTATAAATGTAAAACTGGGTTTGTACCAGATCAGCCTGTACAAATCACCTGTAATTCCCAGAGTGAATGGACAGGCATACAGCGATGCTCTGGTATGTTACAGTTACATTTATTACAGATACTAAAACCTTTTCAATATTCAATCAAATCATTATATATCTTCACAATGATAACTCAAAAACATGTAATCAGACTTTTGAAAAGTTTTGAAACTGTTTCGTCACAGCAAAGACAAACTTGTGCCCTGATAAATCTGTGGAAAATGGGTTGATATTGAACAACTCCAGTGAGAAAGAATTAATTTACTCCTGCAACACGGGTTATAAAACATTCACTGGGAACTGGTGGGATTCAGTGACATGCAGAGAAGGCTCTTGGTCTGAAGAACCTCGGTGCATCCGTGAGTTTTATTACCGTCAGTCTCAGGTGTTAGACGAATGATAGTGTACTGAAATGTGCTCCCTGTTTTCTGTCTTTACAGCGGTAAAAAAATGTGGTGCTTTTCCCAGTGTTCACCATGGAAAACATAATCAACTGAAAGATACCTTTCGTGATGGAGAAACAACAGCATTTGAATGTGATCCAGGGTTCATATCAACTCCACGCTTCATAAAATGTGTCAGTGGTACATGGGAGACACCAGTTTGTGTGGGTGAGCTTCTCAATTCTCATTGCATGTTTGTGAGGAGCAGTGCCAGCATATAGTGGACAATAGAGTCTATCTACAATCTGATCTCAGTCTTACTGGAGTTCATGAATTCACTTTTTTTTCAGTGGGTGTGCATTGTAACATTCCTCCAAAGGTGGAAAATGCAGTCATAACATCTAAACCTGAAGAATTGTATGTAGATGGATCTAATGTAACATACGCATGTGGAAGATCAATCTCAATGAATGGGGAAAGCACAGTTTTCTGCCGCAATGGAAATTGGGAAGAACCGCCAACATGTAAAGGTGAGGTTTTGATTGGTTATGATAACTGTCTTTTAAAACTTCTTACAGATTAGAAAACAAAACATTTTGGTAGGTGAAAATCTTACCAAATTGAAGATACTTGGATATTTGAAAATCAAGATGAATAACATTCATACACAGAATATGTTGTGGTAGTTATGACAATTATTATTAAATCAGTTTGCTTTGAAGATCCTGTGAAATCAGAAATTGAGTTTTGGCACTTTTGCTCTAGATTAATATTATAATATGATGTTAAACATTATCAGTTTCATTTGCTTTTAAAAATTGACTTGTTTTTTCTCTTCTGGGAAAACAGCAAAAATATGGGTGACTCATCCTATGCAACAGTTATTGTGTCCAAATGTTTTCTAGAGTCAGAATCAAACGAGTGTTTTAGTGCCATTGTTCTAAATGTCCTTCTCATAAAGATTCTCACCAGCTTGAAGCCAATAGAGAAAGAGGGTTGAGTGGTTTAAAAAATAGTCACGTTAATCCTCAGTGAATTCGCAAAATAAAAGAGATTATAGAAACTTTATAAATAAAGTCACAGACACTAAGTATAATGTACAAACCTGAGTTTATCCAAATAAGGAACATTTAAAAGAATGAATCTGACTCCACTCAGCCTCTCTCCACATATTTATCATAAACCTGTTTGTGAGGGTAAGATAAAAAAACTTTGTCTACTCTTTTTCCAGTAGACAAAATCCATCAAATTGGGTTGAATAATCCTTGCATATTTTTCATATTATAAATTAAGAAATAATACTAGAGCAATAAAACATACAACTAATAAAACATTTTGTATAAATCTTAATGGTTACTACACAATGTAAATATTAAAGCCAAAAAATATGTAACAAAGCAACTTTCATGAAGTAAAATCACTAAAATCCTTCCTTCCACTGGAAACAAAAATAGTCCCCTGACCATGAACAGCAACTGAAGTTACATTATTACACCATTAGATAGCAGTAAATACTGTCTTAATGAGTGAGTTTTATTACTGTCAGTCTCAGATGTTAGACGAATGAAAGTGTACTGAAATGTGCTCCCTGTTTTCTGTCTTTATGGGGAGGAAGAATGTGGTGCTTTGCCCAGTGTTCCCAATGTTAAACTAAACCTTCGTGATCAAGAAACTGCTGAAGTGGAATGTGATCCAGAGATCAAAACTCCACACGTCATAAAATGTGTCGGTGGTACATGGGAGACACCAGTTTGTAAAGGTGAGCTTCTCAATTATCATGTTTGTGAGGAGCAGCGAAAGCATATAGTGGACAATATAATAGTGGAATTAATACTAGAGCTTAATAAAACATTTTGTATAAATCTTAATGGTTACTACACAATGCAAATATTAAAACCAAAACATGTAAAATCGCTAAAATCCTTCCTTCCGCTGGGAAAAAAAGTATCTGACCATGAACAGCAACTGAAGTTACATTATTACACCATTAGATGGCAGTAAAGACCGTCTTAATGAGTGAGTCGGTCAGTAGCGAAGACTTTTATATTGGACTGAAACTTGTGGTGAACATGGAGCAACAAGAATCAACTGACAAATGCTGTGAATAGCGCTGTCAGTGTTAGGACAAGGGGAAACCCCTTAACTGTTAAAAGGAATATATCACAGCGGACATTCAAACACATTTTTTTATTAGGAACATAGGACTGACCTGAAGGAAAATGCTATATCTAAATGCAGGTAATACACTTGCTCACTCGATCTCTCTATCACAATACTCTTCTACATAATACACAACTGTTCAAAAACGATGAGTTATGCCAGAACGAAACCTACACTTTGTTTGAATCTATTTTTGTTGGAAAAATAGAGCAAAACTGTAAAAAAATGACAGCTTGTTGTTTATTGAACTGTTGAATAAAATGAATATCGCATTTTGCAATCGTGGTGATATAGGCTATTCTGGAAAATAGCTCTCTTGCTCGTATGATATTGCTTAACTCATAATTTCCTCTTTAATTACTTTCAAACGAATGTTTATTTCTTTTGTTCGTTATTAGCCTATTTTTTATGAAAATACAACAATAATAAAACAGTACGATAAAAAAACTTGCGTAGCCTATATTAAACTTTTGTTAAAAAAACAAATAAGACGTATGACATAAAATAGCTATAGGCTACCCGAATTATAACAAATAAATAAAAGATATTTGGAAATTCCCCTGTAAGGGGAACCTCAATTTGTGGTTTGTTTTTTGTTATTAACAAAAGTGATCTTGCGCTTGTGCCTCCGTTATCGTCCTATCAATCATCTCGCTCGCGGCTATGATTAGTAGCTACAGTTACAGTAAAATTTGAATTCACCATTATAGGTTCCCATCCTCAGCCGATCAGGAGTGCGTTTCCCGTACAACGATGTAACTCACTGCTTAACTACCATACGATGCATCGTTGAAGAAATCAACTAGCTCACAAAATGGTTTCCCGAAACCATATTGTCGCAAATCTGTCGTTCAACCACGTTGGTTAATGATGTTACAAGCTCGATTTTACATACTAGTGCACGTCCGCACATGCGCACTCTTAAAAAATGGTGCTTTAAATCTCTTGACAAACTAAAAGACATAATTTACATTTGTATGTATTCTAAATAAAATATATAGGTTGTACTGAGTGTCAGCTTGCTTATTTTGCTCAAGGTAAGGATTTATTAAGTCCACATATCATGCAAACAAGAAACTATGCTTCTAACCACAGGTCGAGAGTTGTCGTTCCAACCACGCAAGTTTGCGATGGTTTCGGGAAACACAGACTGGTTGAACTATGTTGATAACGACGGAACTTGCGACCATAGTTGGCTAACGATGCTTTTGGGAAACGCACCCCTGCATGACAGTTTTTGCAATGACCATCAATACTAAATAAATGGGCGAGTGAAAAGGCACGCCATGTTGCAATTTAGTAGGAACTAAAGAGCGCTCTAGAATGTTTGTTAGCCTACTCCGATTATTTTCTTTCTTTTCGTTTCTATATTGGAATCAGCGACAAAATTGTTGCTGCTCACCCCTCTGGCACTGGGTAGTTGGGCCCCTGGCTAGAGTCGCTGTCCGTTTGTCAAGTGCTAAAAAGTCACCTTATAGAATGGCTCGCATTGTCGCACACGCTTGCATTTCAAAATGTTTAGCCTAATTATCATTTGCTACGAGGTCAAAAATCTATATTACATAGTTTAGACATAGGTGGAGACAAAAAATGGCTGAATCAAAACAAAGAAAAAGGAGGAAACTAGAGGAAATTAATGTTATTTTACAGGAGGAGCTCAAACATAATTTTTGTAACAAATTGTATTCTTTAGGATAAACCCATCGAGATGAATTCTCGTTTTCAAGGGGGTCCTAAGATTTTCAGTAGGTTTAATGGCAGTACAAATAAACAAAAAACAAAAAAATCTGGAAGGATATTGCTGTAAAACTAAGCAGGGGCATTAAAATCAGGGAAGGAGGTCAGGAAGAAGTGGCAGGACTTTGCAAGCCTCAAGGGTGTCACTGAATTCTACTGACGAGGCAAGTTGTTGGACCCAAGTGCAGTTTAATCAAAAACTTCAAAAGATAACAAAAACTTGGCAATACTCAAAACAAAGACTTGACATGGCTAAACATAAACCTCACCTCTACAGCAGGTAACAACATCAATAACAGACAAGGTAACACGGCAAACATGAGGGCTTAAATACACAGACTAAATGACAAGACAAGTGACACCTGTGAACAGTGATGAGACAATTAGCCAATGACATGACACAACACATGAGGGCATAGGAATCACATGACAATGAAACACATGACAAAACCAGGAAACTGAAAGGACAAGACAAACTTAGAAACATGACAGTAAACGTGATGCACTAAACATATGAAACATGAACCAACACCAAAACACCCTGTGACAAAGGGTACCACAGAGGTCAACATGTAATAAAACAGGTGCATGGGCCAAATGACTATGAAGTTTAAAAGACTTTTTGTATAATCACGAGTTATTGCATTCATTGGTTTCATGAGTGTGTTCTCGTTTACCACATAATTGTCTAATGGTAGGCAATAGTTTTGTTTTCCTCATGTCTTATATGTCTAAAATAATAGGTAATAAGTAAATTAAGTCATTTGTGTGATATATGCGGCACGGTAGATTGCATTTGGTGTCGGCCTCTTTCAGGGCTTAACGTTAAGTTATTGCCTTTTATTATAAAACACATCAAGCTGGCGATTCTCTTATTCATCCATTCATTCGTCTCATCCTCATTATATAATGAAGAACTTCTGTTCTGTCATTTGCCAGATGTGATGCAGGAAAACTTTTTGCACTAGTTTAATGCACTAGTTTAATGCACTAACATGCCAATTGTTAGATTTTGGTGTATTTGGCCGAGCAGTCGTTTGGGTGGCTCGCCAATGTATTAGATTTCTCCAATACATAAAATAAGTAAGCTTGACCAGAGTTCTTGTGGGGAGAAGATTTTATTGAAGGTTTGTAGTGTAGCAGTCTTTCAGCATCGATGTTATCATGCCGCCCTTCAACAATCTTAACCCAACGTTCTGTGTTCTGAGACAGAACTTTATACAGGGAAGACAAAGGGCTTCAGACAAAGGGAAACTGTTAGGACCTCCCACAGGAGATCGTTCTTACACACCCCAAATACTGATCCAATCAGCATAACAGTGACATTCAAATGCATAGATGCTAATCCAATCACTCATGGGCTCCAAGGGCCATTAAAGACAACTGGTGCTCATTTTACAAACAGGAACTGGCCTGGAAGATTTAAATACAAAATCTATCAATCCCTCCTTTGATCATTTTTGATCACAATATAGATATCATGTACACATGCTGTATACAGGTTCCTTCTTAAAATTACAGTATAAGAGTTCATGGTGAAACTTATCATCCTCTTGAATGCTTGAATCCTCTTGAAGCTTTTATTTTGGAGTTGTGATCTTTTGGAAATGGCAGATAGTGTTGTGTTCTGTGTTTATTAATGAGAAAACAAACAGGATCATTGCAATTTGGATGTTTTACTATTAAACTCATTGCTAAGAGGCTGCTAGCCCGCTCGCAAGTGAAGTTAATAGTTGAAGGCCTTGCATGAACAATGCAGTCAGCTCACTGAGAGCTTTACCTGTAAATACGCGCTGATCTTTGCTTTTAGAAAGTAATTCCCTATTTTTCTGAAAATAAGGCGGAGGACGACCCTTTCCAAGTGACCAGCATTTTACCTCTGAATGGCCTATTTTCTGACAGGAACTGCAAAACCTGTTTTCTTTGCCATTTGGTTGTCTGCTATGTTCTCCTGGAGTTTGATTTAGAAGGGTGTGCTTTTGTTCTTCAGTATGCTGCTCAAACCTCTTGGTGAGATCATTCCCATCTTTGTTTTCATCCCTCATTCTCTTTTTGCATTCACGAAACCAGTGTCCTTCTTTGTTGCAAAAGTTGCACTTTCTGTGTCGTTCTTGACGTTGTGGTTTTGTGTGTGTATATCTCCAACCTCCTTTTTCTTGAACATCAATCCCCATGTTCCTTGTGCTGTGTGTTAAAGATCCAGATTGCAGAGTTCTTAGTTTGACCTCATGTGTCCTTTCAATTTTTGCTGACCACTCAACAAGCTGATTGAAAGCTGTTCCAACACTGTCCCAGTCGTCATATCGGATTTTTAGGGCTTTTGAGATTTCAGGTTTCAGTCCATTCACAAATGCAGTTTTCAGAGGCATGCTAGTATCCTTGTCTAGATCCTCACTGTCATTTACACCGGAGTGTTCCAACCAGGTTTGTGTGAAGCGTTCTTCAAACTCTGTAACAGTTTCTCCTGTTTTCTGCATGCATAAGGTAATTTTAGCCCAATTAATCTCTGCAGGTTTCATTTCGAACAAGAAGGTTTTTACAGCTTCCCAGCCAGCCTCAATGTTCTCTTGAGACTCACCTACCCTGGATTCAACACTTCCAGTGAGGTTTTTTTGATCATTGTCTCTCATGTTGATATTAAGTATCATTGCTCCATCTAATGGGTGTAAGGAATAGATTTTCTGCAACCGCTGAAGAACTTGCCATACTTTTCGTGGTTGTTTGTACACATCTGGTAATTCCTTAGACCACTTGTCTACT
Organism: Gobio gobio; assembly: GCF_949357685.1. NCBI lineage: Eukaryota > Metazoa > Chordata > Actinopteri > Cypriniformes > Gobionidae > Gobio > Gobio gobio. The sequence goes on from NC_137120.1 coordinate 29,217,618, forward strand.
TGCTCCGGTGAAGCTGGCTGGTATGTCTTACAGGGAATGTATTTCTTAATAGTTTTTTTTACGATGTGGGTTCGTCTTTCGCCTTCCTCCTCATAATCCTCCTCATTGTCAACTTCAATTTCAGTCCTTCTGTTCTTGACAATTACAGGAGCAAGTCTAATCTTTTTGTTCTTCTTGGGGACATGAACATGTGTCTCAGGTTCAACATCACTGCCATCAGAGCTCTCAGTTTCTCCTAGCAGATGATGACGCTGTTGAACCTTCTCGAGTTCTTTAAATGGATAGAGCAACTCTTTCTCTATCTTGCTGCTAGATTTTATGGAATTTTGTTGCCCAGAAAGCAATTTTAACAGCTTGTCATTATCATTCAAGAGTCTTTCTTTTTCCTTCTTTTCATTTTGCAGTTGTTCAGCAAGTGCTCGAACTTTTGCCTTTTCCGCATTGATCTCTCGATGTAGTTTGTCAGTCTCACACTTCTGCAAATGTTGCCGAATTTGTTTGCCCAGAATAACAGATAATCCATCTCTCTTAGTGTTTGACCTTAAGTGATATGTCTTTCCGTAAACCCTTTTAATATCCTGCAAGTCCCATAATCCATCTTCCGAATTTTTAATGCCATATTTCTTCCACATGTCATCATGGCACTTCCTCAGTCCCAGCCTTTTGTCCAAATATTCAAACAGGTTGTCTTTCATTTCAGCAATGGTTACATTTGGGGGTTCTGTTCCATGCTTTTCTGTGGTTGGCCTTTTTGTCTGGTCATTATCTTTGATTTGTGTAGACTCGGCCATGGCAGTACAGCAGATGGAATTAGGAATTAGAATTAGGATATTTGAGCTCAGGATAACCGTCAAGTGGTATCTGCACAGATTAAGAAAGAGAACAAAAGACAACAGAGCAGTATTCGTTCTAAAAGACAGCAAACATTAGGGTTGTCTCATCTGTTCAATCTGAGTCTGCTATTGTTATTCCTTCTTTCCCTATTTCTTAATTCCTGCGACACCTAAAGAACAGTGAGGTAAGGATGGACTATTGTGGGAATGCCTATGAGGGAAATCTTCACCCAAGGATTGGCCCCCGATGCCTGTTGCATTCGGTTCTTTCCTGGGCTCCTCACTGGTCCATGTGTCTGTCCTATCCTATCCCTGTTGGTGGAGGAACAACTTTGCAGTGTGACACATGAGTAAGCAGGTTGAGAAATATTTTCAATTTCCTCAAATCTCTGAGATGTTCTCTTAGCGTCACATAGTTTCACTGAATCAAATGGCACATCAGATACTAGTTGAATGGCTACGTCTGTTTCAAAGAAATCTTGTAAATCAGGATAAATGTTATCAGGCTGACTAACTTCATTCACATCAGTTTTCTCTGCAGCTTTGTTGAGGTTCAATTTCTTAGTCAAAGAAGCTACTCTAGCACGGAGAAGCACAAAGAAGCTACTCTAGCTACTCTTTGTTCTGTTACCACACACTCACAAACACTGACTTCTCTGATCAACAGACTTGTTAACTTTCCTTCACAAAAAAACAGAGGACAACACAAATATTAGCCTGTATGCTAATCTTCCCTGCCTGAAAAACAGAGGCAAAAACAATTCTCCCCTGCTTGAACAGAGGCTTAAAACAGAGGACAACACAAAAATTAGCCTGTATGCTAATCTTCCCTGCCTGAAAAACAGAGGCAAAAACAATTCTTCCCTGTTTGAACAGAGGCTTAACTCATCTCTAAAACAAAAATGTTAGAGGATAACTTAGTTAACCAACCCCTACAGCTGTCTGTTAACTCTTCCCTGGCAGTGCAGAGGAAAACACAGAGATGGGACTCGAACCCACCACAATAGCTCCTACAATCTCTCTGATGAACGGACTCAATTGTTTCTTTAACAATTCCTACAGACTTCCAAAGAAAGGATCAATCCATATACAGTTTCTACAGTCTCTGGACGAACGGACTCAATGTGTTTCTTTAACAATTCCTACAGACTTCCAAAGAAAGGATCAATCCATATACAGTTTCTACAGTCTCTGGACGAACGGACTCAATGTGTTTCTTTAACAATTCCTACAGACATCAAAGTGAAAGGACTAAGCCTCAGATGGGACTCGAACCCACCAAAATAGCTCCTACAATCTCTCTGATGAACGGACTCAATTGTTTCTTTAACAATTCCTACAGACTTCCAAAGAAAGGATCAAACATTATACAGTTTCTACAGTCTCTGGACGAACGGACTCAATGTGTTTCTTTAACAATTCCTACAGACTTCCAGAGAAAGGACTAAACTTATTTCAATAGCTCCTTCAATCACATGAGAACGGACTCAACCGCTTCTTAAATGATTCTTACTGAGATGGGACTCGAACCCACCACAATAGCTCCTCAGAACTAAATAATTTAATGGGTTCCTACAGACTCATGAAAAAGGCCTAAGCTTAAAATTCTCAACAATACACAGTATGTGTGACTACACTACAAATCTTTACTGGTCTACTTATTTATTCTTGTCAGAAGTTGTTCTTTTAGAGAGCTGATAAGTTTCACTCACCAAATTAGGATATTTGAGAAAGATTCAGTCTGGAAATCTTTGTTCAGCTGGAAGTTTCACTCTGGATTCCACAAGATGCAGTCTGGAAAGCAGATCTTTGTGCTTGAAGTTTTAAATCTGGATTCAGTTTCTTGTTGCAGCTGGTGAGTTCTCTTCTTGTCAGTCTCTCCTGGCTGGCTCGCCAAATTGTTAGATTTTGGTGTATTTGGCCGAGCAGTCGTTTGGGTGGCTCGCCAATGTATTAGATTTCTCCAATACATAAAATAAGTAAGCTTGACCAGAGTTCTTGTGGGGAGAAGATTTTATTGAAGGTTTGTAGTGTAGCAGTCTTTCAGCATCGATGTTATCATGCCGCCCTTCAACAATCTTAACCCAACGTTCTGTGTTCTGAGACAGAACTTTATACAGGGAAGACAAAGGGCTTCAGACAAAGGGAAACTGTTAGGACCTCCCACAGGAGATCGTTCTTACACACCCCAAATACTGATCCAATCAGCATAACAGTGACATTCAAATGCATAGATGCTAATCCAATCACTCATGGGCTCCAAGGGCCATTAAAGACAACTGGTGCTCATTTTACAAACAGGAACTGGCCTGGAAGATTTAAATACAAAATCTATCACCATTTATGTTACTTGCTGTCATTGCAACAGGTCCGTAAGCTTAAACCTGCTCGCGAACAGGCTTATTTCATGTAAACAGGATTAGATTGCAACTTTTTAAGCGGTGTTGATACTTAAAATTTGTCCCAACTACTGCTACTTTACAAGATTTACTTACTGAACCAGGGGCAATAATAATTTTAAATAATAACAATAATAATATAAAAATGTCTTTGAAAATGATATTATAATGTTGTGTATAATACTATAGACACAGCCACTTGATCGAGAGATTTATTGTTGATATGACTCTATAATGTTAATTGCAGTCTTACACACATGCTGTACAGTTACTCTGAGCCGTGCATTCATTTGAGTGATGACAGATATTATGGGAGTGGCTTGATGCAGCACAGGATGCAGATAACTTGCTCTTAAGGAACTTTAATTAATGCTGTCACGTAAAAAATCTGTTTAAAATTGAATTAAAGATTAAATGAATTGCTAATTACAACATTGAAATATGCCCAGGCTGTAGCTCAAACACTAGAGCGTGGCACTAGCAATGCCAAGGTCATGGGTTCGATTCCCTGGGAAAGCAAGAACTGACAAAATATAACAAAAATGTGTACCTTGAATGCAATGTAAGTCGCTTTGGATAAAAGCGTCTTCCAAATGTGTAAATGTAAAATGTAAATAAAAATGTAAAGGGTCTACAAGTACTATAAAATCATGAATTTAAATAATTTGGAATCATGTTTTTAAAAAAAAATCATTTATCTATTATAACTTTTATGTTGGTTTGGTCGTTTGGCTGTTTCCTTATAAATGTCCAGAAATTTGTGGGGGGGTTTTGTGTAATTTATCAAGATTTTTGCAAGGTGGCTTTTTAAATTATATGCTGTCATTACGTTGTCTTGACGCCAGCCAATCGCTGCTTTACTGATCGTGGTTTCGAGTATCGATGCATCTGCCCTCTTCAGTGAACACAAGAACGTGCAGTAATCTTAGATATTTGAATCCAGATATTTTAATCCAATCTGCAAATTCGTTTGAAGAACCAAATTAGCCAGACATCAGTTATCACGATTAAAAGATCTGGGATCTGTCAAATCATCTCAGATGTATTAAGCGAGGTACGAAGAACGGACCCCAGTTTGTTTGTTTTTTTGTTTGTTTGAGGTAGCTAAACATTATTATTATTATTTGGTAACTACAAAATTTGCTAACTTACTACAATGATTATCAGTTCAACTGATTATTTCGAAATAGTGAGTGTTTTATCATTTGGATTGTCGAGAAGGTAAAGAACTTAAGGGGATACAGATATGCATGCTTTTCATGCTAGCTTGATTTTCAGATAATAGTTTAGCAAATATTTATAAAGGTTCTCAAAATAGAAAATGTGCCTCATAGGGACAACACTCTATTCATGGAAACCTAGCATTTTATTTTTTACTGTTTCACAATTATTATTATTTTGCTTTATCTTTTAATTATGTATTGTACAGAAATAACTTGTGTGCTGACGTCAACCACAATTGGAGTAGAAAAGATCAAACCAGCGGGTAAAACTATTTTTAGAGTTGGAGAAAGATTGGAGATCACCTGCACTGAAGAATACTGGATCCTTCCAACAAAAGAATCAATCAAATCGTTTACATGTAAAGATGATGGGCAGTGGGATCATAAGCCTGGTTGTGAAGGTAAGATTATAGAGAAACGCTTCTGCATTAGAGCTGAACTTACTGCATGTTATTAAAGTATTGTGAATCTTGTTTCAGAAATTAGATGTGAAGATCCACGTGACCAGCATATGTATTGGTCGTACTCTTACTGGGAAGATCGGAAATTGGGAGCAATAAAATCTTACAGTTGTGAGCGTGGATATGATCAAGTGGACAAAGTGGACAAAGAGGCCACATGCACACGAGACGGATGGACACCAAAACCACAGTGTAGTATGTGCTGATATTAATGTTACAGTCTGTGCAAATGATTTAACATTTAATATGAATTCTAATTAATGATGGATATTTGTTTACAGAAAAAATGTGTGCAGCACCAAACATCCCAAATGCACGGATTGTGGGACATTGGAGATCAAACTACAAGATGTATTCAATAATACACTATAAATGTAATCCTGGGTTTGTACCAGATCAGCCTGTACAAATCACCTGTAATTCCCAGAGTAAATGGACAGGCATACAGCGATGCTCTGGTATGTTACAGTTACATTTATTACAGATACTAAAACCTTTTCAATATTCATTCAAATCATTATATATCTTCACAGTCACTACGTTTACATGGACAGCAGTAATTTAATTATTGACCTTACTCTGAATAAGGCAATAATCTGATTAAGGTGTTTACATGAGTTGCTTTTAGAATATTACGTTCATGTTCCCGTTTTACATGTTACAGAACATAGTTTGATTAATGGTACGTCATTACGTCCCCATGCCACACTACGCTGTCCGGTGTCCAATCATAGCGCGACTTTCGTGGGTGTGTTCAAATCAATGGGCTCAGGCAACCCACTGTAACTTTACCTGCGGGTGTCACTGTTGGACAGTGTGACTTTATAAAAACGAGTGATTTTTATACTTTTTTTAATGATATTATGATATTATATATATATATATATATATATATATATTAGTTTTATTTTTTGTAATATTAAATATTGTCTTTCAGGTTTTTTAAGAGACACTGCCCATCTTGCCTCCTTCTTGACAGCCTACATTTCGAATAATAGTTTTGATAAATGATGAAAATGTGATGAAAAGGTTTCAAAATCGTGATTGTTTGGATTGTTTTTTTTTCTGCTATCGAGCCACAAAGCGTTCACTGAATGGCATATGGCTCGCAAGCCTAGAGGTTCCCGACCGCTGTTGTAAGCAGACAAATATGAATCTGGGATTACAGATACAAAATGATCGTATTTTACTTTTAAAATGAGCATTATTGCAACACAAAGAAAAAAAATATAGAGAGGCCGTGTCCGAGTGAGCAGAGTTTTTACGGTCTATGAGCAAGACACGCAGTCACGCACCATAGCAACACGTCATGGCAACGACATTTCAGACTGAAAGGTACGTAAAAGATAAACGGGAATTTAAGCGCATTGTTTTGTACGTGCGGTTATATTAATTAGGGGTTCAAGCCTGAAAGGCTGAAACCCTATTGTAATTGTTAATTTTCCCATGATGCATCATTCTCCATCTAAAACTGATCGGGCAGACCAAACCATAAGTTGTAGAGACATGAAACTTTCAGGGCTGGTAGTACTCACAACGACTACCAGCGTCACCGAGGCACGCCCCGACCGGCCTGACGGGGGCGCTACAGCAAGCAAAAGTACAAAATGGCTCATAACTCCTAAACCGTTAGGCGTGGGCTCAAGTGTCTTATATCCTTGGAATCCTTGGCTCAAGGCGGACAACATGCAGGCCTCGGATTGGCTCGTCACCCTGGGAATAATTTTAGGTATTTTGGTTTTTTCCAAAAACCTACTTTTGCGAACTAGTCCTAGGTTTTTGGCCCGACCGGAACCAAACCAGTGCAGCAAGATTCTCTGGAGTCTGAATGTCAAAAGTTATCAAAAAAAAGTGCACATTTGGGTTCAGGGTCCTTAAGGGCCGCCAAAACGCTTGAGGTGGGAGGAGCCACTTTTACTTCACTGGCCATAACTCGTCAACGGAACGAGATATTTTCACCAAACTCAGCACGCCTATGTATGAGCTCATTTTGTGGCTACGTGAAAAAGGACGCAGCAACTGGCCACTTGGTGGCGCTATAAAGGTTAAAAAGGGGTCAAAATGATGTATTTCAATGGAAAATCCCATTATATGGCTGAAAGCGGCCCTCTTCCGGCCTGATTTGCATACACCTTCACCAAATCGGGCATGCACATGCGTCACGTGATCCCAAAGAAGCTTGCCAACTGCTAGGGCCATTAATGGTGGTTTAACTCTTATAAAGGTGAAAAAATGCTCTATAAATGACCATTAAATGACTTAAAAAGGGTCTGCTCTGCGCAAAACTTCACCAAATTAGCTGGGCACGTGCGCCATATTATTCTAAAGAAGCGTGCAAACTTTTGTGGAGATCGGGCCACCAGTAGAGGTACTAGAGTTTAAAAGGTTTTTAAAAAAACACAGCATTTCCATGCTAAATGAGCTGAAAATGCGAAAATCGACCTCTGACCTCTCCGACGCGCATGTCAAAGCGCTTGATAAAGTTTTTGTAACCAGCAGCTCAAAAATCAAGCTCTGAGACCCTATACTTTATTTTTTATAGGCTTTTGAAGGCCCTTTTTATGCCCTCTTTTATTAGGGGTTCAAGCCTGAAAGGCTGAAACCCTATTGTAATTGTTAATTTTCCCATGATGCATCATTCTCCATCTAAAACTGATCGGGCAGACCAAACCAAAAGTTGTAGAGACATGAAACTTTCAGGGCTGGTAGTACTCACAACGACTACCAGCGTCACCGAGGCACGCCCCGACCGGCCTGACGGGGGCGCTACAGCAAGCAAAAGTACAAAATGGCTCATAACTCCTAAACCGTTAGGCGTGGGCTCAAGTGTCTTATATCCTTGGAATCCTTGGCTCAAGGCGGACAACATGCAGGCCTCGGATTGGCTCGTCACCCTGGGAATAATTTTAGGTATTTTGGTTTTTTCCAAAAACCTACTTTTGCGAACTAGTCCTAGGTTTTTGGCCCGACCGGAACCAAACCAGTGCAGCAAGATTCTCTGGAGTCTGAATGTCAAAAGTTATCAAAAAAAAGTGCACATTTGGGTTCAGGGTCCTTAAGGGCCGCCAAAACGCTTGAGGTGGGAGGAGCCACTTTTACTTCACTGGCCATAACTCGTCAACGGAACGAGATATTTTCACCAAACTCAGCACGCCTATGTATGAGCTCATTTTGTGGCTACGTGAAAAAGGACGCAGCAACTGGCCACTTGGTGGCGCTATAAAGGTTAAAAAGGGGTCAAAATGATGTATTTCAATGGAAAATCCCATTATATGGCTGAAAGCGGCCCTCTTCCGGCCTGATTTGCATACACCTTCACCAAATCGGGCATGCACATGCGTCACGTGATCCCAAAGAAGCTTGCCAACTGCTAGGGCCATTAATGGTGGTTTAACTCTTCTAAAGGTGAAAAAATGCTCTATAAATGACCATTAAATGACTGAAAAAGGGTCTGCTCTGCGCAAAACTTCACCAAATTAGCTGGGCACGTGCGCCATATTATTCTAAAGAAGCGTGCAAACTTTTGTGGAGATCGGGCCACCAGTAGAGGTACTAGAGTTTAAAAGGTTTTTAAAAAAACACAGCATTTCCATGCTAAATGAGCTGAACATGCAAAAATCGACCTCTGACCTCTCCGACGCGCATGTCAAAGCGCTTGATAAAGTTTTTGTAACCAGCAGCTCAAAAATCAAGCTCTGAGACCCTATACTTTATTTTTTATAGGCTTTTGAAGGCCCTTTTTATGCCCTCTTTTATTAGGGGTTCAAGCCTGAAAGGCTGAAACCCTATTGTAATTGTTAATTTTCCCATGATGCATCATTCTCCATCTAAAACTGATCGGGCAGACCAAACCAAAAGTTGTAGAGACATGAAACTTTCAGGGCTGGTAGTACTCACAACGACTACCAGCGTCACCGAGGCACGCCCCGACCGGCCTGACGGGGGCGCTACAGCAAGCAAAAGTACAAAATGGCTCATAACTCCTAAACCGTTAGGCGTGGGCTCAAGTGTCTTATATCCTTGGAATCCTTGGCTCAAGGCGGACAACATGCAGGCGCCACGCCCTTCAGGCGCCAATTTCGAGAAATTTTGAGTTTTTTGAAAAACCTACTTTTGCCAACTACTCCCACATTTTTTCCCTGATCAGAACCAAACCACTGTAGGAATGTTCTTTGGAGAGAGATTATTAATAATTATGAAAAAATAATAATTTTTCAATTCATAGTCGCTAAGGGGATCCAAAATGTTCAACATGTCAGGATCCACTTTAACTAAAATGACTATAACTTCTGAACGGAACAAGATATTTTCACTAAACTCGGGTCACATGTCTATGAGCTCAAACTTCAATTACTTTAAAAAAATTGCAATGATTGGCCACTTGGTGGCGCTGTAAGAAGAAAAAATTGTCATGAAAATGGCTATAACCACACCCAACCATTAGTTTGATAATTATTTGCATGCAGTATCTTTGTCCAGGGTGCCATGATAGTCTGAGAACATTGGTGTATCTCAAAAAACTCGGCACAATGCCTTGAAGGAGCCTAAGAAGTTTCAAGCCAATGTTTTTCACAAAAGTCACCTCCTTTAGGCTCCTGAATCCTTGCCGAGTCCATCGATACCAAACATGGCAGGTTTTTCTTTATGGTTTGTGTAACAGTGTATTTAGCCTTTCAAAACTTTTGCTATTATCTTCGAAACTGCTAGTCCAATTGAGACAAAATCATCACAGGAATTTGGATAACATATGTCAATAGCTAAACAACAATGTCCAAATGTCAAAACTATGATAGGAAGTGAAATCCAATCAATGATGCCCAAGTGTCATTTTTATACTCTTATAAATATACTGTAAGTGTCTATAATAATGGGGTGTCCAATTCTGCTCCTGGAGGGCCACTGTCCTGCAGAGTTTAGCTCCAACTCCAATTCAACAGGTCTTATTAGGCATACTAGAAAATTTCAGATAGGGGTGTTGAGGCAACTTGGAGCTAGACTCTGCAGGACAGTGGCCCTCGAGGACCGACTTTGGACACCCCTGGTCTATAACCTCAAAATTAAGTGAGATATTTATAACAAATTTGACACACATATGTATGGACACACTCTAAGGACTTTTTTTAAAAAGTACTGGAGATTGGGCAAGACAAACTTTAAAAAGTAGTGGAGATTGGGCAAGACGAATTGGGCAAGACAAATTTTTATGCTATAACTGCAAAAAAACTTTTTAAAATGGTTATTAAAAAAGTATTCATTGGTAAATTGGCCGTAAACTATCTTTTTTCATCTATGATCTAAGTTTATTTATTTCTTTGGATCCCCATTAGCCAATACCTAGGCAGTGGTTACTCTTCCTGAGGTCCCAACAAGTAAAAAAAATACACTGTCCGTGACTGTCCATGCACACTTTAAAACAAGAGGAAGTTTATTGGTAAAATAGAAAATAGTAATGGTCAACTTCCTTGAGGTACACCACATTGCAACTCTTTCACAACTGAAAACTTCCAATATAATACCCTATTAAACAGATTACTTTCAAATCAATGTACAGTATGAAAAGTAATTGTGAAATAAAATATAACAATACTGCTCCTAATTTATTTTCCTCAATCTGTGCTAAGCAATCATCTGTCATCTGTGTTAATGCTGTTCGTGTTGAGGTCCCTCTCAATGTGCATGCTGAAAATTACTAAAGACTTACATTTGCTCACAAACTATTGTTTCCAACACTTTGCTAAGAACCATTAGCAAACTTATTTTAAAGCAACATAAAACATTATTTTCTTTTTCCTATTAATTTTCATTACTTAAATTCGTAATTTGCAATTGACCTCCCAGTTCTGTTGGCTGTACCATTTGAATCTCTTATATGATCGTTTATAAGTTACTTTTGGTTTTCGAAGTGGTTACATGCTTGCTAAATAAAACAATATCTTTATATGCATGTGCTTAAAAGCCTTAAACTGCTTGAACCCCGATAAATGCTGCTTGCAGCTTTAATTATAATTCAAATTCTGTTTTATTTGTCACAATATTATTGATGATTGTTTAGAGGGGCACTTTATATACTTTTGATACGAGCCCCCAAAGCCCTCCCCTCTGCACTTGCCTGGTGTGTGTGTGTGTGTGTGTGTGTGTGTGTGTGTGTGTGCAGGGCCGTGCAGAGAGTTCGTCAGGGGCAGGGGCTCAAATGTAAAAAAGGGGCAATATGTAAATATATATATATATATATATATATATATATATATATATATATATATATATATATATATATATATATATATATATATATATATATATATATATATATATATATATACCCTGTTCGTCCCTGTTCGGGCGAACCAGCCTCTTACTGCATTTCGTTGCCTTGTACCTGTACTTGTGTAATGACAAAGTTGAATCTAATCTAATACACATTATATATATATGTATGTATGCATGTATGTATATATATATGTATGTATATATATATCCTTATGCTCATCAAGCCTGCATTTATTTAATCAAAAATACAGAAAACACAGTAGCCTAATATTGTGAAATATTATTACATTGTATTCTTTTTAACTTTTTATTAATCAAAGAATCTTGAAAAGAGTATCACAGTTTCCATCATTAACATTAAATCCTCATATTAGAATGATTTCTGAATGATCATGTGACACTGAAGAGTGGAGCAATGATGCTGAAAATCCAGCTGTGATCACAGGAATAAATTATATTTTAAATTATTTTAAAATGAAAACCATTTTAAATTATTTTAAAATGAAAACCATTATTTTAATATATTTTGCGATATTGCTGTTTTTTATCAAATAAATGCAGGCTTGATGAACATAAGAGACTTCTTTCATAATGCTGCATAATATTAAAAAATTGTAATATAATAAAGTCCTTTCATGTAACCATTTTGCCAGCTTACACTTCACATAATAGGCCTGTAGGTGCCGGCGGCACTTGGGTTTTGTTAACTTTGATAGTTTCATGAAATAGTAAACGGTGTATCAATATACATAAATACAAGTGAATTTAACACTACTTACCATTAATGCGACTTTTGCTGCTGTGGTTTTGTGCAGGGATTTGTTTGTTGTCAGTTAAAATCCATTTTGTAAGTGATGCAATTTATAAAATGAGACAAACTGCAGGAAATTGTTCCACAAACGTTAGTTCGTCTGTCCATGTAATTTTCAACCGATTTATGAATAAGAACAGAAAATAACCGCTCCACTTCACATCGCCCAATGGAATTTGAACTTGCTTTGCCAGATCACGATTGGTTGGTGTAAATACAAGACAAACGAGCATTGGTGAATTGTGTAATACTTTAAAATATATATAGCTAATATATAGATTTTTAATTAAATCAACACATTAGCTCTGATTATGGATGAAAAAAAAAATATTGGTTTACTTTTTTCCCGCGAGGCCACACACTCTCTGAAAGGACCATATTTGGCTCGAGAGCCGTTTCCGAACAGTGGAAAATCAGCTGTCAATCAAAACGCACGCGACCCATGGCAACGCGTTATGGTAACGCCTCAACAGAAATTGTCCGACTTTTGAGCCTTTCGTTACTATTGTATGCATTGTCATGTTATAATAATCACATTTATTTAGTTTTATTGACCACGATATTATCATTGATATTTGTCTGAGAGGGGCACTTTTGATTCATATTTGAAAAAGGGCAGGGGCTCGAGCACCCAAAGCCCCCCCCTCTGCACGTGCCTGTGTGTGTGTGTGTGTGTGTGTGTGTGTGTGTGTGTGTGTGTGTGTGTGTGTGTGTGTGTGTGTGTGTGTGTGTGTGTGTGTGTGTGACCTGTCACAAAACGCGGCGGAAACTCCTTCACGACGTTAATAGTTAGATTAAGGTGTGTACATGTCTACAATGCACTTAGATAATGCGACTAAAACAGGCATACTCCACATGTCTTAATTCGATTTTTGTTTAATTCGAGTATGGCTTTAACCGGATTAAGGTAATTAGAAATCGCTGTTTACATGGTAGTTTCTTAATCAGAGTATGGTCTTAATCAGATTAATATCGGAGTATTGTTGTCCATGTAAACGTACTGATTGATAACTTAAAAACATGTAATCAGACTTTTGAAAAGTTTTGAAACTGTTTCGTTGGGAAACGCACCGCATGACAGTTTTTGCAATGACCATCAATACTAAATAAATGGGCGAGTGAAAAGGCACGCCATGTTACAATTTAGTAGGAACTAAAGAGCGCTCTAGAATGTTTGTTAGTCTACTCCGATTATTTTCTTTCTTTTCGTTTCTATATTCAGGGTTTCCGCGGGGTCTTAAAAAGTCTTAAAATGTCTTAAATTTCAAAATCTAAATTTTAGGCCTTAAAAAGTCTTAAATTCTCTGAAGTTTTGAGTTCTAGGTCTTAAATAGTTTTAAACAGGTCTTAAATTGTTCTGCGTCCATGTAACGCTACCTCTAATGCTCATTGAAATGCTCCCGCAGCGCTTTTGTGTGTGTGTGTGTTTATTCCGGGCTGTTGAAGTTCTTTCTTTCGCTAGTCCTACTATAGTTCGCTGTATTACAACTACAAATGAGACCAGCATGCATCTTATATTGCAGCCAATTAGTTTTTATGTTATTGGCGCGGGTCTCTTTCGGATTGTACCAAAGACGCATCAAACGGATTTTATTCTTCAACTTCAGTTCTCCAGTTCTTCCAGTTCACGCGATCGTGAAAGCGAAGGTGAATCTTTCTCACATCTCGCATAATGACCAAATAAAAGTATGATATGCCCGATAGCGCTTAAAAAAGTTAATTAATAAGAGTTAGTTAAAAGCAATGTAAATCACAAACTCAATAGACACACAGACCGATGTCAGAATGGCTGTGGATTTTGTGCACGCGTTTGCCGCCTGTCAGCTCGCGCAAGTGTACCGAATGTGTCTTTTTCTAGGCTCACCCTTGAACGATCATACACACATTAATATCTCTATGTTCTTATTGGCGGTTATGTCTTGACTCTTGAGTAAAAAAGTTTTGGACGTGTGTCAGTATTGTATCTGCACATTACTGTAGTTCTTAAAGTGAAAGCATACCAATAGCTTATGTTGGTGCTCCTGTCTGTGTGTTAAAGGTCCCATTCCGCATGATCCCATTGTTCAAACTTTAGTTAGTGTGTAATGTTGCTGTTAGAGCATAAATAATACCTGTAAAATTATAAAGCTCAAAGTTCAATGCCAAGCGAGATATTTTATTTAACAGAAGTTCCCTTTCAAAGCCTACAGCGAACGGCTGGCTTGGACTACATCCTGGTACTTCCTTCTTTAATTACGTCAGTAGAGCAGTAGAACAGACTAACCTCCGCCCACAAAGAAACGCGAAAAAGGGGGCGCGGTCTTGTTGCTGTCCCACGTGGAGAAGCGGACGTGTCGCGTGGAGAAAAGGAACTGTTGCGTTGAGTGTGTTTATCGCCATGTCATCGAGACGCTGTTATTTTCATCCAGGAGTCAAATCACCTTTGTTTGGCTTTCCCAGGGACGCTGTAGAGATTATTGAACGCATACATCTCTCCGTTAAGAGGCGTGACCTTTCCAACGTGCGCTAAACTGCTGTCGAATCATAACACAGGAACCGCTTTCACGTGCGCTAAGCTGTGGTCGAATTACAACACGGTAAGCGCTTGCACAATCAGAACTCGTTACGTATTTCTGAAGGAGGGACTTCATAGAAAGAGGAAATCACCAGCCGTTTTTAGGACAGTGGAAACAGCGGTACACAGATAAGTACATTGTGTGAAAAATACTGTGTTTTTTTACACGCGAAACATGAACTAATGTTATATTGCACACTGTAAACACAATCAAAGCTTCAAAAAAACACGAAGAACGGGACCTTTAATGTTAAACAAACAACAACAGGGAAAAAAACGTTACTTCAACTTTAAGCACTGTTTGTATCCGTATCTTTAGGTTGTATTTATTTGTCCTATTGTAATTGGTTAATAAGTTTAGTACTTATTAGTAAAAACGTAGTTTTACTTATATTAAGCAATTGCTTACTTGTAAGATTTTGGGCATATTTCCCACCCAAAGCGATAATGTTATTAAAGCTAGATAGCACACCACTTTACCAGCCTTTTTTTGTAATACCAAACAAGATTCATGCATTTTGTTTGTTTTATTGTCATGTGTGACTATTGTGCATCTACGGTAATATGGTAAATGTGGCATCCTATGCAAAAAACAAAACTGGAAATGACCACCACAAAATCAGTAATTTTGATCTCAGTAGAAATTTTTTTTTTTTATTTATATATATATATATATATATATATATATATATATATATATATATATATATATATATATATATATATATATATATATATATATATATATATAGTGAAATCCTGAGATTGAGCTATGAGGAAGTGCAAGTTTACTAATACTTTGTTCAATTTGAATAAATTAATTTGCTTTGCAAGTAATTTTGTGATTCTGCATTTCCTTTGTACGTTTTTTTTATTGCGTGATATAGGACTTAAATATAATCCCTAATGGTCTTAAAAAGGTCTTAAAAAGTCTTAAATTTGACTTGGTGAAACCTGCAGAAACCCTGTATATTGGAATCAGCGCCAAAATTGTTGCTGCTCACCCCTCTGGCACTGCTTAACTACCATACGATGCATCGTTGAAGAAATCAACTAGCTCACAAAATGGTTTCCCGAAACCATATTGTCGCAAATCTGTCGTTCAACCACGTTGGTTAATGATGTCACGCAGGTGGTGGAGTATTAACTTATTGTATTTAATTAGTTTGAGATCAAATTAATGCTAGAATTTTTGCTATAAAATACAGACATTGCATCTGAGGATTGATTCTTATTTTTCTCAGTTATTTTGCTTTATTTTCAGATTCAATCACAAGCTCGATTTTACATACTAGTGCACGTCCGCACATGCGCACTCTTAAAAAATGGTGCTTTAAATCTCTTGACAAACTAAAAGACATAATTTACATTTGTATGTATTCTAAATAAAATATATAGGTTGTACTGAGTGTCAGCTTGCTTATTTTGCTCAAGGTAAGGATTTATTAAGTCCACATATCATGCAAACAAGAAACTATGCTTCTAACCACAGGTCGAGAGTTGTCGTTCCAACCACGCAAGTTTGCGATGGTTTCGGGAAACACAGACTGGTTGAACTATGTTGATAACGACGGAACTTGCGACCATAGTTGGCTAACGATGCTTTTGGGAAACGCACCCCTGCATGACAGTTTTTGCAATGACCATCAATACTAAATAAATGGGCGAGTGAAAAGGCACGCCATGTTGCAATTTAGTAGGAACTAAAGAGCGCTCTAGAATGTTTGTTAGCCTACTCCGATTATTTTCTTTCTTTTCGTTTCTATATTGGAATCAGCGACAAAATTGTTGCTGCTCACCCCTCTGGCACTGGGTAGTTGGGCCCCTGGCTAGAGTCGCTGTCCGTTTGTCAAGTGCTAAAAAGTCACCTTATAGAATGGCTCGCATTGTCGCACACGCTTGCATTTCAAAATGTTTAGCCTAATTATCATTTGCTACGAGGTCAAAAATCTATATTACATAGTTTAGACATAGGTGGAGACAAAAAATGGCTGAATCAAAACAAAGAAAAAGGAGGAAACTAGAGGAAATTAATGTTATTTTACAGGAGGAGCTCAAACATAATTTTTGTAACAAATTGTATTCTTTAGGATAAACCCATCGAGATGAATTCTCGTTTTCAAGGGGGTCCTAAGATTTTCAGTAGGTTTAATGGCAGTACAAATAAACAAAAAACAAAAAAATCTGGAAGGATATTGCTGTAAAACTAAGCAGGGGCATTAAAATCAGGGAAGGAGGTCAGGAAGAAGTGGCAGGACTTTGCAAGCCTCAAGGGTGTCACTGAATTCTACTGACGAGGCAAGTTGTTGGACCCAAGTGCAGTTTAATCAAAAACTTCAAAAGATAACAAAAACTTGGCAATACTCAAAACAAAGACTTGACATGGCTAAACATAAACCTCACCTCTACAGCAGGTAACAACATCAATAACAGACAAGGTAACACGGCAAACATGAGGGCTTAAATACACAGACTAAATGACAAGACAAGTGACACCTGTGAACAGTGATGAGACAATTAGCCAATGACATGACACAACACATGAGGGCATAGGAATCACATGACAATGAAACACATGACAAAACCAGGAAACTGAAAGGACAAGACAAACTTAGAAACATGACAGTAAACGTGATGCACTAAACATATGAAACATGAACCAACACCAAAACACCCTGTGACAAAGGGTACCACAGAGGTCAACATGTAATAAAACAGGTGCATGGGCCAAATGACTATGAAGTTTAAAAGACTTTTTGTATAATCACGAGTTATTGCATTCATTGGTTTCATGAGTGTGTTCTCGTTTACCACATAATTGTCTAATGGTAGGCAATAGTTTTGTTTTCCTCATGTCTTATATGTCTAAAATAATAGGTAATAAGTAAATTAAGTCATTTGTGTGATATATGCGGCACGGTAGATTGCATTTGGTGTCGGCCTCTTTCAGGGCTTAACGTTAAGTTATTGCCTTTTAATATAAAACACATCAAGCTGGCGATTCTCTTATTCGTCCATTCATTCGTCTCA
Organism: Gobio gobio; assembly: GCF_949357685.1. Taxonomy (NCBI): domain Eukaryota; kingdom Metazoa; phylum Chordata; class Actinopteri; order Cypriniformes; family Gobionidae; genus Gobio; species Gobio gobio. The sequence continues at coordinate 29,235,196 of NC_137120.1, forward strand.
TCCTCATTATATAATGAAGAACTTCTGTTCTGTCATTTGCCAGATGTGATGCAGGAAAACTTTTTGCACTAGTTTAATGCACTAGTTTAATGCACTAACATGCCATTTATCTTAGTTTTTATTTTTATTTGCAGGTTTTTAATGCAGTGCCGCGTTTTCTTCACCACATTAAGACATCCTGTTATGCAGAAGACTTCTTGAATATTCAGAGTTTTTCCTTATTGAAAATAAGGTATTTTCACTAAATATCCTTGGAATTGACTTGTTAATAAAGTAATGTGATACAATGTCAACACTGTTGTCTATGTTCATTTTGCTTAATATATAGCCTATGTTTTTAGTCATTTTTGTCTTTTGGGACAGTGAGAAATAAACAATTGTTACTACAATTTACTTACAATTAAACTTGAATTCACAGAAATTCAATTAGGCAAACTGAAAAATTTAGATGTGATCGGTCACTAGAAAATTTTGAATTGTAGAGGCCTTACATTCTTTACAGTGTAGGTGTGTTCTCTATTGATTTGATAACACATTCAGTTAGACACATAAATACACCAATGAAAATATATGTTTATCGTAAAGTTTTCCAGAGAGGGGTTTTATAAATGTTTCCCCCACACCCAACATCACACTCGTACATCACAAAATATATTCTTCTCATGCATTATGGAGTGAAAAATTATTATGAATGTCACTTTTCAACATCTCCACAGGCCTCTTCCATGGTTGGTGATTACCTGCAAAAACACCTAACTCTATCAAAATGCTTAATTTATGCCTCAAGTAAATATTTATGTCAGTGAACATACACAAGACTGCATTTTTTGTGTGACATACATAATGTCAATCAGGGCCGTGCAGAGAGTTCTTCAGGGGCAGGGGCTCAAATGTAAAAAAGGGGCAATATATATATATATATATATATATATATATATATATATATATATATATATATATATATATATATATATATATATATATATATATATATATATATATATTAGATTAGATTCAACTGTGTTGTCATTACACAAGTACAAGGCAACGAAATGCAGTTTGGGTCTAACCAGAAGTGCAATAGCAGCAAGTGCAGGATATATAAAACGTTTGCATAAGTGCAGGACATGGATATGTACTGAGTATATATAAATAGAGAGATGGTTATTACTATAAACAGAATTTACAGGTAAATATGTACAGTGAATAATATACAGATGATTATTACTATAAACAGAATTTACAGGTGGATATGTAATATAATATACAGATGGTTATTACTATAAACAGAATTTACAGGTGAATATGTACAGTGAATAATATACAGATGGTTATTACTATAAACAGAATTTACAGGTGGATATGTAATATAATATACAGATGGCTATAACTATAAACAGAATTTTACAGATAGATGTATACAATGATAAGTTAGGCTAAAAAGAGGAATATGGCAGTGGATTAAGGTAGTGCAATAAATTATGGACAGAAGCTATCCGAAACAAAAAGTGTAAAAGTGCAGTGGAAAGTGATTGCATATTACAGTTAGAAGTACGGTGCAAAATGCAAATGTAAACAGTAGGTACTGTAAATAACAGTCGGCAGTGCAAATGAGCATAATACAGTTAAGGTATGGTAGTGCAAAATGAATAAGTAAACAGTTGTTACTGTAATAAACAGTCGGTAGTGCAAATAACAGAGTGAAGGCGGATGTGAGGTAGGAGAGTTATCAGTATATGAGGGGAGTGGATCAGCGGGGGTTTGAGTTCAGTAAAGAGACAGCTCTGGGGAAAAAACTGTTCTTTAGTCTGCTGGTCCTGGTCCGGTGGATCCTCAAACGCCTGCCGGAGGGCAGGAGAGAAATATATATATATAACCTTATGCTCATCAAGCCTACATTTATTTAATCAAAAATACAGAAAAAAACAGTAGCCTAATATTGTGAAATATTATTACATTATGTTCTTTTTAACTTTGTATTAATCCAACAATCTTGAAAAGAGTATCACAGTTTCCATCATTGACATTAAATCCTCATATTAGAATGATTTCTGAATGATCATGTGACACTGAAGAGTGGAGTAATGATGCTGAAAATCCAGCTGTGATCACAGGAATAAATTATATTTTAAATTATTTTAAAATAGAAAACCATTATTTTAATAATATTTCACAATATTGCTGTTTTTTATCAAATAAATGCAGGCTTGATGAACATAAGAGACTTCTTTCATAATGCTGCATAATATTCAAAAATGGTAACGTTAATATAATAAAGTCCTTTCACGTAACCATTTCTCCAGCCTACACTTCACATAATAGGCCTGTAGGTGCCGGTGGCACTTGGGTTTTGTTAACTTTGATAGTTTCATGAAATAGTAAACGGTGTATCAATATACATAAATACAAGTGAATTTAACACTTACCATTAATGCGACTTTTGCTGCTGCTGAATGATTTTGTGCAGTGATTTGTTTGTTGTCAGTTAAAATCCATTTTGTCAGTGATGCAATTTATAAAATGAGACAAACCGCAGGAAATCGTTTCACAAACGTTAGTTCGTCTGTCCATGTCATTTTCAACCGATTTATGAATAAGAACAGAAAATTACCGCTCCACATGCCCAATGGAATTTGAACTTGCTTTGACAGATCACGATTGGTTGGTGTATATACATGACAAACGGGCATTGGTGAATTGGGTAATACTTTAAAACATATAATATATAGATTTGTAATTAAATCAACACATTAGCTCTGATTATGGATGAAAAAAAATATTGGTTTACTTTTTTCCCGTAAGGCCACACACTCTCTGAAAGGACCATATTTGGCTCGAGAGCCGCTTCCGAACAGTGGAAAATCAGCAGTCAATCGAAACGCAGGCAACCCATAGCAACGCTTTATGGCAACGCCTCAACAGAAATTGTCCGACTTTTGAGCCGTCCGTTACTATTGTATACATTGTCATGTTATAATAAAAACAAAAAAAGAGCCTGTCCCAAAGTTTGTATATTCTTCTGCTACACACTTAAAAGTAAGTACTTTTTCTTCACAAAAATAGTACATACTTTTAGGTCATAGTATAAGTACGCAAATTGGGATGCAGTAGCTGTCACTGTCAGGGGGAGCAGAAGCTCAATAAATATGCAAATCTTATCCAATCCTAGCCGTGGGCATTTACTTCCAAGTCTTCAGTGCGGTACGCCCATCAAAACTGAGCGTGTCTTGAGAGAGCCTCAAAACCAGGTCAGGAAATAGCCTATTACTTATTCATTATGATGTTTTTGAATGTAAAAACCATGCGAACACAATAAGTTGACCTCAGACAACAGTATAAAACATTTTTAAAAGCCAGTTCATGACACCTTTAAGTGAAAATGCCTGTCTGGCGAGTATCCAATTGAGAAATAAAACCGGATGCGTCTCATTTGATCTGTGCATTCGTCTTAAAGGGACAGAAGCCTACCTGTTCTTTCTGTTCTTTAGAGGTAATGTGTGTCGCAAACCTGCCAGCAAACATGAGATCAGACAGACACCCGGGGCCTGAGGTTTCGATCAGACCTGGAGACACAATAACTCTTTCATGTGTTGGGAGGGGATCAGAATTACAAGGACAGAGCAAAATCACCTGCAGGCCAAATGGAGAATGGAATGTCCCATTCCCTAAATGTGTAGGAGGTAAGATTACAGGTTTACTAATTGAGTTTTATTACAGTTTTTTACGATTGCTTAAGCACAATTTTAAAAACACGGCTCATTTTGTCAAAACACAACACAATTCACACATCCACACACACAAGTACACACTGCTGTTCTCAATCTTAAACACTTGTAAAATTTCTACTTTTCTAATGATATAATCTGGGTTAGAATTTTTTCAGATATTGTTAGAGTAAAGTATATGAATATATTGACCAAACAGTACACACAACTTAAGACCAGTCCTGCATATTGATGAAAATATTTATTTCTCTCCACATTGTGAAATCATTCGATTCATTCATGCATTTTCAAAGGTTTGTTTTTTAATTCTGCTGAGGTTGGGCTGAACTCTCTGTCCAGCCTCTCTCAATGTCAACCCATGGGTACTCAGTACTCATGGTCAACCAAGGTTGCGCGAAACGCATCTGATAAATTTGGTCCCGTCTTCTTTGTCCACGTCCTACTCCAGGTCTACCTCTTCCTATACCCCCCTCTACCCCCCTTCCCCTCACCCCCTCTCATCCTCACTCTTCCTCCACGGGCTCCCCCTCTCATCCTCACTCTTCCTCTTACTGCGACATTGCCGTCCATTTTTGTTGAATACAGGTAAACTCACCTGTTGCCTTTTTATGGTGCTTACCCCTGATTGTTGAGTTTACAATTAACCACAATTAACATTAACCAACTAATCAATTGGTTTATAGGGGTGGTATTTTGGAAAGCAGTGCCTTGAAATGGCAAAGAAGTGACATCAGGTTAGATTTCTGTGTCTAATGTAGACACACTAACCTCTTTGACCCAATATATATGCTTGAAGTACCCCTGAGAATTTGAGTTAGTAAGGTAGGTCAATAAGAGAAGTTTAATTAATAAAAAAAAAGTAAAAAGCCGGTTCATGACACCTTTAAGTCAAAATGCCTGTCTTGGCGAGTATCCAATTGAGAAATAAAACCAGATGTGTCTCATTTGATCTGTGCATTCGTCTTAAAGGGACAGAAGCCTAATATACCTGCAGCTGTTTGTCACCACCAATGTAAATCAAACAACAGATGAGCACCAAGCAGCATCTCCAGGAGCTCCCTTGAGAACCAGACCAAAAAAGTTACATGCACCTCTGCTTATCTTCTCATATTCATGATAGGCATTACATTAAAAACATGTTCTGTTGTTTAAGGCTGTAAAAGAGGCATGTGACTGATATTGAGATTTATTAATGCCACACTTGATCTAAAAACAGTCTTTGTCCTCAGGGAAATGTGGGCGATCACCACACGTGGAATTTGCAGATACAACAGAAATGCCAAACCCTGAATACAATTCATGGGATAGAGTTGAATACATCTGCTTTGATAAATACACACTGGTTCCGCATCACCCCGACTCCAACTACTTGACCTGTGAACAAGACGAATGGAGAGGAAATATTAAGTGTTTAAGTAAGTATGAATATCTACACCATATACATCAAAGACATGTGAGGCTTTTCTCACTGTATAATTTTTAATTTCTTTGTAAGTTTGATGTAATCTTGTAGTTGAAGTTGTAGATCTGGTTCTGATGAATCAATGAATGTATATTGTAACACTGACAGTGAGATGTGTTTGTTTCAGAGCCCTGTACAGTGACGATGGAGGAAATGGATAAAAGAGGTATACAGCTGAAGTGGCTTGAACGGCAAAAGATATTCTCTATATGAGGATAGAACCACCTTTGCATGTCAGTGGGGAAAACGTTTAACAGTCAATGCCTTAATACAATATTGTAATGATGGAGTGATGATTTTGCCTGAGTGTGTGTGACAAGGAGAATAAAAAAATCACGGACGCATCAGCTGTACGAATAAACCAAAACGAGACAAAATTAAAAAAAAATCCTTATTCAGTCTCTCTATTTGTGAATTATTCCAAGTAAAACAAAACAAAAATGATAAAAGCAACATGTTTAAAAATGTGCATGTATAAAAAGGACATTAATTAATTTAATGCTCAGTGATCATATGTGTATTGTACAATAAAAAACATTTCCAAAAATGATTCAATCAACTCTTTTTAGACTCCTCAAACTAAAGAGTACATTTTGGTCACAAATAGAATTAAATGGATTCAATTTCAAAACTTCAGCTAATATTAGCGCACAAACAGAACAAAATACAGTTCTGTGCTGTTTACGCTCATAAAATTGTTGTGAGCCTTTTTGCATTCAAACTCAAAATTTCAAGTCAGCAAGTTTAATTGGAATGTGAATTTGTGCAGTACATTTCGATTCATTGTCAAAATAATGCAAAATTACAGTTCTCGTCCTTAAATAAAAGAACTCTGTCAAGTTATCAACAAATCATTGGTGGGAGGGGCTGATGGGGCGGAGGGAAGGGGCGGTTGCCTTTATCTACATTACACAGACTTCAAAGATTCATATCGCAACCGGTCTTAAAGGGTTAGTTCACCCAAAACTGAAAATTCTGTCATTAATTACTCACCCTCACGTCGTTCGACACCCGTAAGACCTCCGTTCATCTTCGGAACACAAATGAAGATATTTTTGTTGAAAGCTGATGGCTGAGAAAGGCTTCAGATAGGCCTCCATTGGCATTCAGTACATTTACAATCACAAGACCCATAAAAGGCACTTAAAACGTCGTTACAAAGTCCATCTCACCACAGTTTCAAACAGGTGGTGTCCAGGGTGAGTGGAGTCTGTGATGATTTTACCTGCTCTCTTCCTCACTCTGGAAGAGTACAGGTCCTGGAGGGTCGGCAGGGGGGCACAAATAATCCTCTCCACAGTCCGGACTGTACGTTGTAGTCTCCTGATGTCTGAATTGGAAGCTGAACCAAACCAGACAGTGATGGAAGTGCATAAAACAGACTCAATGACAGCAGAGTAGAACTGAATCAGCAGCTCTTGTGACAACTTCACTCAGAGAATAAGAACTGTGAAATAAACAGTTATGGAAATGTAGAAATTAAAGCTAAAGCTCCACTCTCTTCCAGGAAAAAAAAAAGTATTTTGTTGCCTCAGTGACAACTTCACTCAGAGAAGCAACATTTAAAATGCAAATTTGGCATCTCAAATGAAATAACAGTCCTTAGTCACTCCGGATAGACGCCATATTGAATTTTTCATAACGTTGTTAGTGATAGATGTATACACCTACTTTAACTCAATACCATTTGACAAAAAATAAATAATCTCTGTGGATAAATATGTGATCAAATGTCTGCTTTCTCTAGAGGCAACATGTCCTCTAAACACAACTGTGGAAAACTTAACAGTTGAGGGTTCCGTCAAACCTGGACACAAGTTATTATTTTCATGCAATAGACAGGGGCTGATATTAAAAGGACAGAGCAAAATCACCTGCTGGCCAAATGGAGAATGGAACGTCCCATTCCCTAAATGTTTAGGAGGTAAGATTACAGGTTTACTAGTTAGCAGTGTTCTCAAGCATCACTATTGCTCATATGAAAATGCAAGTTTGCAGATTTTTAGGCCGCTTTATACTGTTACAATGTCCGACTCCGTAGTATATGTAAATGAACAATGTTTACTCATTCTCTTTTTTGCCGAAACAGAGAAATTCCCTTTCATTTATCAGCAAAAGTCTGCTTGGATGACGATAAACGTTCCAAGGCTTTTGTGAAAACTACATTGTATTTTTGTTAAATGAAAGGGAATTTCTCTGTTTCGGCAAAAAAGAGAATGAGTAAACATTGTTCATTTACATATACTACGGAGTCGGACATTGTAACATTGTAACAACCTGGCAAAGACTGAGTTCCTCATCTTTCCCGCCAGTCCCACTTTGCAACATGACTTCACCATCCAGCTAGGTGCATCCCTGATCTCCCCTTCAAAATCAGTCAGAAATCTTGGAGTTACATTTGACGACCAGTTGTCCTTCAGAGATCACATTGCTAAGACAGCTCGCTCTTGCAGGTTTGCTCTCTACAACATCAGGAAGATCAGACCATTCCTAACAGAACACGCAACACAGCTTCTTGTCCAGGCCCTGGTTATTTCTAGACTTGACTACTGCAATGCGCTTCTGGCTGGACTCCCCTCTTGTGCGATCCAAACACTTCGAATGATCCAGAATTCAGCGGCACGTCTGGTCTTCAACGAGCCCAAAAGGACCCACGTCACACCACTCTTCATCTCTCTGCACTGGCTACCACTCGCTGCTCGCATCAAGTTTAAGTCGCTGACGCTTGCCTACAGAGCCACCACGCACTCAGCTCCTGCATACTTTGTCTCGATTCTACGTCGTCACACCCCCACCAGAAGCCTTCGTTCAGCTAAGGAGCGAAGGCTTGTGGTACCATCACAGAGAGGCAAAAAATCCCTCTCCAGAACATTTTCATTCAACGTTCCCAGCTGGTGGAATGATCTGCCCACCGCCATCCGAAATGCGGATTCATTGACAACATTCAAAAGTCAACTAAAAACTCATCTCTTCCGTGAGCACTTAACCTCCTAAAAAAAAAAACCAAAAAAACCTTTCCTTTCCTCTTTTCCTCCTCTTTCCCGCCCTACTCTGGCCTGTGCTACACTGAGAAATGTACACGGACCAAGTATTTCAGGCACTTGTTGCGCTCACTCGACTCTTCATGACCAATCGCTTATTGTATCCCCAAGTTGTAAGTCGCTTTGGATAAAAGCGTCTGTTAAATGCATAAATGTAAATGTAAATGTAAACGTTTTGTAATGAATATGTCTTTTTTTTGTTTTATTCCCGCCCAAAAACAGTCAGATCGGCAGAGGGTTATTAACAGAACAGCTATTGTAAGAGCAGATTTATATCTGAAATTTGTATTGTTTGTTGTCTACTTTTTTAACAGCATTTTGGTAAAAATGGAACAATAAGGAAACAGCTTTCTGTATGCGACAGTGTATTCCTTCAGGGGGTTGGACAGAAATGATGGAATGGCCTTTTAGTTTTTCCCCTCCGTTTGTCCTTAAATACTGTGTTTGTAGTCATCCCGTTTGAAAGCGAGACTACAGACATGGAGGTTTTTCAGATTTCTGTCACTGTGTTCTCTCCATATTTATGATTCTCTGCAGCTTTTAGCCACTGCCTACAACGCGCTGGATTCTTTAGATCTATATATTATATTATATTAATTGTATTATATTTAACCCAGATCTCTTCAAATACATTTTCTTCAATGTCTTTGTCCTCAGGGAATAGTGGGCAACCACCACACGTGAGCTTTGCAGATACAATAGAAATGCGAAAAAATGATTCAGGGGAGAGAGTTGAATACAGCTGCTTTCATAAATACACACTGGATCAGCGTCACCACGACTCCAAATACTACACCTGTGAACAAGGTGAATGGAGAGGAAATATTAAGTGTTTAAGTAAGTATGAACATCTACACCATATACATCAAAGATATGTAAGGCTTTTTTTGTAAGTTTGATGTAATCTTGTAGTTGAAGTTGTAGATCTGGTTCTGATGAATCAATAAATGTATATTGTAACACTGACAGTGAGATGTGTTTGTTTCAGAGCCCTGTAAAGTGACAGTGGAGGAAATGGATAAAAGAGGTATAGAGCTGTATTGGGGCGGACGGCAAAATATACTCTCATCACACGAGGATAGAATCACATTTGCATGTCAGAGGGAAAAACATTTTAAAGTCAATGAGCTAACACAAACATGTACTGATGGAGTGGTGATTATGCCTGAGTGTGTGTGACAGTCACACTGACGCATCAGCTGTACTAATAAGCAAAAACAAATGAAGCCAATAAAAATAAAACCTTTTTTTCCCAATTCAGTATTGTCCGTTTGGAATTTCTTGCAAGAAAAATACTACAATTAGCATTTTTAAGATGTGTATGTATAAAAACAATATTAACCCTTTTGACCTACATTTTTGCAAGAAACTGCCAGTGTGTAGTACCTCAGCGGTCTCCTTGTCATTTCAGACTTATAACAAAATACAGAACAATGTCTAAAAGCTGCTATGTGACAAGGTGTACAGCAAACAAGCTAAAAAAAAACACAGAAATACGTTTTTATAAGCTGGCGACCCAAAAAAAACGATTTAAGCGTTTAAGGAGACAAAAGTGGATACAGGCAATAAGACGTGAAGCATCAGCAGGAAGAATGGGTACATTTTGGGATCCTGACACTCAGTATGCCTATGTGTGCAGTAAACATTTTGTCACTGTTAAGTCAAATATCCAAATGTCAGTTTTATATATTATATTTCCTGTCGCTGATTACATTCCCCTCTAGTGGGTGTAGTTCTCAGTGTCGTGATCTGTCTCAATTGCCTGTATCCACTTTTGTGTCCTTAAATGTTCGTTTTTTGGGTCAACAGCTTATAAAAACTTCTGGGTTTTTCGTTCTAGGTTTTGTTTTATCTTGTTTGCTGTACACCTTGTCACATATCAGCTTTTAGACATTGTTCTGTTTTTTGTTACAAGTCAAAAATGATAAGGAGACCACTTCACGCAATACAAAGGCCCTGTCCCGAATGGCACACTTCATGTGCACTTTCGGCCTTGTAGACTTACAATGGCCGTTGCGTGCGCGTGTCCGTTAAGTCCATGACACCACAGTGTGTCCCATTTGTCATTTTAGATCTCAGAAGGGTGCTCGCGAGCGCCCCCTTTGAGGTCGATATGCGCCCTCGATGCACACTTCTGCCGAGCCTGCACTGGTGCGATCTACGCAGCATTTACATTTATTCATTTAGCAGACGCTTTTATCCAAAGTGACTTACAAATGAGGGCAATAGAAGCAACTAGAGCAGTCAAGGGCAACAATATGCAAGTGCTGTAACAAGTCTCAGTTAATCTAGCACAGAACAGATTATAATTTTTTTTTTAAATAAATTAGACAGACAGAAAATGAATAGAATGATAAGTGCTATTCTTGATTGGTCAGGTGCTGCTGGAAGAGATGTGTCTTTAGATGTTTTTTGAAAATGGCTACAGACTCGGCCATACGAATTGAGATAGGCAGGTCATTCCACCAAGTGGGGGCGGTCCAGGAAAAGGTCAGTGAGAGCGATTTCATGCCTCTCTGGTATGGCACCACAAGGCGTAGTTCACTGGCAGAACGTAAGTTCCTGTAGCAGACTTCTTCCCGGCAGTCAAAGCGGCATTAACGCAAGGGGTTAATCTAGCACCCGGAAAGCGCACCTTCCATAGGGGCAGCCATTGCTAACCAAGCCATCACCTGCTGTTAGCATTCCATTGACTCCCATTCATTTTGGTGTCACTTTGACAGTGAATAACTTTGCATCTGAGGCGTTTAAAGACTCCATTTGACCATTGTTTATTTCTAAATAAACATGACAATGTATAAAAGGCTCCATTACCTTATATCTTACACTATCGCCCCGTAGAAGCCGTTTTTGTAAAAAATAGGCTAACGACCCAAGGAAAATCTCGCAGTCTTTTACTGTCTATGAGGCAATCGGGGGGACGTGGAGGCATAAAGTCCGATAAAGTTAAGGGAGAAGCATGTGGAGAAGCCCATAGAGAGCCAAAAGCAACGGGACAAAATATTTCAACAACGTGATTCAGATTTCACTTTGCACAACTACTAAAAGACTTATAACTGTCAGACTGGTCGCTCACGTACATCTACGTTGTCAAGCTCAGTCTGAGGCAGACATGGGGACTTGTGACTTGGACTCGAGTTGCTATTTTTATGACTTGTGACTTGACTTGACAAAAAATAAAATACTTGAGACTTGACTCGGACTTGGAAGTTAAAGACTCTGGACTTGACTTGACTTGAGACACGATGTGACTTGACTTGCCCAAGAAAAAAATACTTACTTGAGACTTGCACATGTGTGACTTGGTCCCATCTCTGGTCTGAGACTGCGCAGTACGCTCAGCCATCAGGAAGTGAGCGCTTCTACTTGACTTCACTTTTTCTCCGTGAAGTCTATGGGGTCGCTGTGTCCATTTCTTTTACTGTCTATGCATTAACGTCATGAAAGTGGGGACTCAGAGGAAGACAGTGAGTGTTTAGGGTGCCATTTGGGACAGGTCCAAAGTCAATGGAGATGGTTTGATTGCTTTCCCCCCACGTGGGCGTGGTCTTCAGATTATGCCACGTGCTGCTCTGTCTCTATAAGAGGCGTGATCAAAAATGACTGCTCAATTGGATAGTCCTTCAACTAATCAGATCAGACCACATGAGGCGTGATCATCGAGCATAATTCAAATGACTCTGTACCCAATTGGATAGTCCTTCAACCAATCAGACCACAAGAGGCGTGATCAACCGGCATCGAGCCATTGCTTCACTATCCATCATTGTGTTAAACCCACCAATAGCATGCCAGGTGGATAAGCCAGTCTGTGATTTGTTTCTGCAAATGTGTGACAGACACAGGATAAATGAATGTACAGGTTTCCAGACTGAGTTGCAGGGCAAAATCAAATCGCCGGCAGATCAGGCTGGGTTTACCCAGTCTAAGTATTTATAGCAGCCATGTACAATGTTCACATGAAATCAAGACAGACTGCACTTCATTTGACAAGACTAAGTAAATACTTTTTAGACTCTTCAAACTTTGAAGTAAATGTTGTTCACAAATGTTACCAATGAAATTAAATGGAACTTTAGATAATATTAGCACAAAAAAAAAAAAAAAAAAGGTCACCCAGGAACAAAAGGTCGTCTGCGTTTTTTTTCTGTTTGAGTGGGCAGAGGGAAGGGGCGGGTGCGTTTATCTACATTACACAAACTTCAAAGATTCATATTGCAACCGGTCTTAAGAGTGTTTATGAATATATCTTTTGGAAAGCAGGTAATATCAGATTTTTTTTATTCCATACTCTGTTTAATACTAAAGAAATCTTTGCATTGATTTGTTTAAAATAAGGAAAGTGTAATTCTTTAAATAATCCATGTGCTGCCTTGTAAACTGTACTAAGCAATCCGTCATGTTTTACAGCTTAATATTATATATATATTATTTCTCTTTCTTCTATTCATGACCGGATGTCTCAACAAAAGCTCAAGGTAACACAACAATATAAAAAATAGCTAAAGCATGTTTTATATGTTGAACAAAAAATAATAATGTGTTTTTATAAACAAGTGTTTAATACTAAATAAATCTGTGCATTTTAAAAAATAAATTAGTCACTCTTTAAATACTCTAAATTTGGCAGGAAGTTCAATCGATACTATTGTTACCCTTGTAAACTGTACTAAGCCATCTGTCATGTTTTACAGCTTAAAATGAAATGTAATATTTTTCTCTTTCTTCAATTAATGATCATGGATGTCTCAACAAAAGGTAACACAATGAAACACAAATTAGCTAAAGCAGATAATTTAAACATGCATTAATATTTTGTAAAAATGTTTTCGTTAACAAATGTTAAATTATAATGCATGTCTGAAAACAGTGATTGTTGTTCATGTACAATACATTTTAAATGTGGGCCTAAAACTGAAATAAAAATATAAAATGTGAATACAATAAAAACTGATTTTATCAGTAGTATACTATCATGACATACACCATAGGGTACTTCAAATATACATGGTTTCATTTTATTCCATTAGTTAATATTAGATGCTATTAAACTGCTCTTTATCCCAGTAAAACTATAGCAGCTATCTTTTTAAAATGGTTGAATTTGAATGTGTGGATGAGCTCTTATTTACATTCAAATGTAGTCAATAACATTTGGAAATGCTTAATAGTACAACGGTCGTATGGAAGGATATCGCGGACAATTTTCAAAAGGAATTGCAAATGGTATTTGCAATTGCGTTTTCAATTTGTGGACGCATAATATGTGACACAATCCAAACGCAATTGCAAATCGCGCATTACCATTTGCATTTTCGTTTACGCAAACGCACAATGACTGCCAAATTTCAAATGGAAAAGCAAAGTCTGTTTGCAATTGCATTTCCAATGTCTTGCAAGTTATGACCCTGCCATTTTGGAATAGCAATAGAAAATCACCTATTTGCTCTTTTATTTCCTCCGTGTCCTGCCACAACCTGCACAAAATTCAAATGGAATCGCAATCCTCTTTGCGTTTGCATTTCCGATGCCTAACACAGTCAACTGTCAATCAGGCTTGAGGGCGGGGTTTATTGATGTAGTCGGAAAGTAGGCCACGCCCTCAAGTGGTGGAAAACCAAGGACTTTTTCATCATTATTCATTCCTAAGAACATGGGGAGAAATATCCAATGTGTCTATTTAGCAAAAACAACAAAAAAGTCATAAAACTACTGTGTAGTTTTTTGCACTTCAAACAAAGCCAACTACCTGGAAATAGACTATTTATCACCTGCCAACCAAACAAAAAGAAACCAAAAGAAGACTGCTCTGGTTGCAAGCAAATTGTCAAGAAGCAATTAAGATAGGGATGCTTTAACCGTTGACCAAAAGTAAGAATTTTGACAGATTAATATACAGTTAAACGGTTTAAAATGTGTATATATATATATATATATATATATATATATATATATATATATATATATATATATATATATATATATATATATTTTTTTTTAAGGTTTTTATTTTTATTTAATTTTTTTGCTGCATGGTTAAAGCAAAATATGCTAAATTCGGTTTAAAAATCAGTTCAATATATAATATAGGCCTATAATCTTTTAAAATAGGCCTATCCTTTAATTGAACCTGGGGCAAAAAGACATTTTGAAAGATTTCACCAGCTGGTACTTTCGGTTTTGCCGCGGAGATCCTTGTGATAAATAAATGTGTTGTATTTATGATAATCCGTGTAGATTTCAGTTGACGAAAATAAATAATAAAAGTGTGAGAAGTCACGAAAGACAACTGAATTACTGACAGGATGCTGTGCGCGTGTTCCGAGCGCAACATGGACAAGCGTGCCCAAACGGCCAAATAAACACAGAAATAGGCTATATCAAAATGCCAAGTCGAGTATTCACATAAACACAGTAGATGTAAGCACTGTGTGCGTGCACTGCACACACACAAATTTATAACCGGACCTCAAAGTGAAAAATTTTAAATTAATCTGATGAGAAAAAAATGCCGGTTCTTTATAAGATTCAATCTGATTTAGTAGTTTTTCGTTTTGTCATCTTAATGTATTAATTATTTAGAATAAGTGAGAAATAGGCTATTTAGTATTTATTTATTTTATGGTTTTTATTTATATTACTTTATTATATATTATTTCAGTTTTTCTCTGTTGTCAGAAACGCTGCAGGTGCGTGAAAATTTGTGTGAATCCAGGTTCTGTTGTTGAGCTGTTCTGTCAAATCTGTTAAATGTCAAAATAAAGATACAAATATAGTTCAATGAATAGGAATAGGCTACATATGATGAAAATAATAATGTTGAATAAAATGAAATGAAGAAGAAAATCAGATCATCAGAGGAGGTAGGCTACGAAGCGAACATGAACTGCGATTGAATGTCACTAATGTAGTTTTCTTTTCTTTTTTGATCGCTTGGCTCTTGAGCACAGAATCGTATGGACAACACACAACTCACATCATGTCAAGTTTCTATAGATTTTCTGATTTTAACTCATCATGATAATTTACTGTGTCGGGTGCAATATGATGATATTCGTCTGATATAGGCTATAGCCTACCGAATGCAGTCATGTCACTTTTCTTATTTGCTGTTTTTTTTTCTGGTTGCAGGTGTACAATCAGTTCTGCATTTTGACTTTGTTTGAACTAAAGAGTTTAAACTTGTTTTTTATTACAAAAATAGCCAAATCCCCCGTTTTCCACCACTTGAGGGCGTGGCCTACTTTCCGACTACATCAATAAACCCCGCCCTCAAGCCTGATTGACAGTTGACTGTGTTAGGCATCGGAAATGCAAACGCAAAGAGGATTGCGATTCCATTTGAATTTTGTGCAGGTTGTGGCAGGACACGAAGGAAATGAAAGAGCAAATAGGTGATTTTCTATTGCTATTCCAAAATGGCAGGGTCATAACTTGCAAGACATTGGAAATGCAATTGCAAACAGACTTTGCTTTTCCATTTGAAATTTGGCAGTCGTTGTGCGTTTGCGTAAACGAAAATGCAAATGGTAATGCGCGATTTGCAATTGCGTTTGGATTGTGTCACATATTATGCGTCCACAAATTGAAAACGCAATTGCAAATACCATTTGCAATTCCTTTTGAAAATTGTCCGCGATATCCTTCCATAGGGGTCCAGGTATCATTCGTTCATTTGTTTTTGCTTTCACATATGAAAACGGAAAAACGAGAAAACAACTCCTTTTTTCGTTTTTTCGTTTTTTTAGAAAAACGAAAAAACTAAATTATGACTAGATTTTTGGTTTTCCGTTCTTGCACGGAAATCTGATTGGCAGGATATGCATCATTGTTTTTCAAAATAAGAGTTTTCCCAACACTGTATTTGTTAGCCTGTAAAATTAATAGTATATATATGCATGCTATTTGTCACCCAATTATTTGGTTTTATTTGTTAACCTGTAAAATTAATAGTCTATATGCATGCTATTTGTCACCCAATTATTTGGTTTTGCTGACTGAAAAAAACTATTGAAATAGCCTAAACACGTTCACGCATTGACAGTTGTCATCATTCAAATGTAAATAATACATTTATTCTTTTTTTTTTTTTTTTTTACTTAAATTCTTATGAATAATATATTTTTTGATTATATTAATATAATATAAATGCTTGAGTTTATGTTTGGGTCCTACTTGCGCTACAAACATCATGAAGGAGTAGCACAAATTGCACAAACATTTTAATATGCTTTCAGTTTCCTAGAACAAGTAATATGCAACATGCCTTCAGTCAAAGTTTGGTGGTAGGCTAATATTACATCATCATTATAATACAAAAAAATGAAACGTCTACTTTTTACAGTTTTTCTCAATTGCTAAAACACTAAACCCTATTGTTTGAACCAAATGCTCAGTTGCCTGAACCCACTGATTGAATCAATCACTCTTTTGGCAAAACCATAAGCACTTTTCACCTGTTTAGACACAACTTGTCAACACATTTTCATTGTGATGCACCTGTGCTGCAGAATGGTGAGCACAAGTGACAAAAGTCAAACACAATGAAAGCACAGGTGTCACCAGTTGAACACAACAACTCAAAATTGTGAGGTCTTACAATGGATAGAAATCTGAGAGGAAGAGTCCGTGTGAGAGGTGGTCGAGGTGGTCAGCAAAGACAAAGAACAGTAATATCTGATGAAATCAGAGCTACTGTGATTGACCATGTTCTTGTCCATGGTATGAGCATGAGGGAGGCTGGACAAAGGGTACAACCACACCTTAGTAGATTCACTGTGTCCACCATAATCCGAAGATTTAGAGAAGAGAACAGGTAATAACTTTTTTTTTTAAATTATAGCCTAGTATGTAAATGCTGACAGCAATTACTGTAAGACATACTATATACTGTATCACAGTATACTGTAAGTAAATATATGTTCCAGTACACCACTGTACCAATGTACTGTAGTATCGTAATGGAGGGTTGGTCTAACTGTTTGTAGGCCTAGTATTCCATGTATATTTTTTGTAACTCCATGTTCTCTTTTTGTAGAATTGAAAGACTGCTACATGGGGGTGGCAGGACAGGTATGTTCTCCCCACACCAAGAGACCCTAATTGTTGATATGGTCCGTGAGAACAATGCCATTAAACTGCGTGAAATTCAGCAGAAGATCATTGAGGACCATGTAAATTTTGAGGGTATAAACAGTGTCAGCCTCTCTACTGTTGATCGTGTCCTCAAGCGCAACAGACTGCGCATGAAACAGCTATACAGAGTGCCTTTTGACCGCAACTCAGACAGAGTAAAGGAGCAAAGATTCCAGTATGTACAGGTTGGCATACACCCAGACACATTCAATGTTGATTACTGTAGTGATTTACTGTAGTGGCCTAAATCACTTTCCGTATCACTTACAGAACTATATCTATTTCTACAGAGGGTTTTTGAACTGGATGCAATGGAAAGACCCCATGAATACATCTATATGGATGAAGCTGGGTTTAATCTCACCAAAAGGAGAAGGAGAGGCCGTAATGTGATTGGCCATCGGGCCATTGTTGGTGTTCCTGGGCAGCGTGGTGGCAATGTCACATTATGTGCTGCCATCAGCAATCATGGGGTTGTCCACCATCATGCCAACCTGGGGCCCTACAACACTCACCAGCTCCTCATTTTCCTCAATAACATGCGAGATGCTCTGTTGGGGCAGCAGGATGAGCATCCCATCTATGTGGTTGTTTGGGATAATGTGAGTTTTCACAGAGCCCTCCAGGTTAGAGAGTGGTTCAATGTGAACCAAGATTTTATCAATCTTTGCCTTCCACCGTACTCCCCTTTCCTAAACCCCATTGAGGAATTCTTCTCCTCATGGCGGTGGAAGGTATATAAACGCCAACCTTACACCAGGGTAAATCTCCTGCAAGCCATGGGACTTGCCTGTGGTGACATAGGTATGGAGGCATGCCAAGCCTGGATACGGCATGCCAGGGGTTTTTTTCCCCGTTGCCTGGCCAGACAAAATGTGGCCTGTGATGTGGATGAAGTCCTGTGGCCTGACCCAGTAAGGAGACATGATGCTGTGGCTGAATAATTCACTTATTTGTATTTTTTGTACTTTATATTTACAGTATACATAGGCTTACTGTACACAAGTGGTAAGCACGTATGATTTCTGTTTTTCTGATTTCTGATTTCTGTGGCCAGAGGAGAACTGGCACCCCGACTGAGCCTGGTTTCTCCCAAGGTTTATTTTTCTCCATTAGGTCACCTAATGGGGTTTTGATTTCCTTGCCACTGTTGCCTCTGGCTTGGCGTGCTCAGTTGGGGACACTAAATTTTTCAACTAAACATCGAAATACATCTAAATAATAAACTAAATTAACCATTTAAACTAAATTACTGATCAAATTATTGATCTAAAGCCCACACTGTCACTGTATGATACTTGAAATTTTTCCAGAATGGCTATACAGCTGAATAAAATTATGCTGCATTATTTTCCTGTTTAACACTGTAAAGCTGCTTTGAAACAATCTACATTGTTAAAAGCGCTATATAAATAAAGTTGACTTGACTTGACTTGTTTGTTTTTAAAAGTGATACAGTACATGTAAATGCACAATATTTCTGTTTTGTCTTTTTGTACAAGTGCTAAATGCATTTATTTCACCAGCTTCATGTCCTGAGTATTGTGTTTTCTATTTTTCTACGTAGTGTTTAGTGACTGTTCAGTAGATTTTTTAATTTTGATTGACTCGGGGCACGATTTGACAACATAGTTCAGTTTTGAGCACAGATTGAACTGTTTTGAGGTGAAAGTTTGGTTTTGCAAGAAGTGTCTGAGGTTTTGTAAATGTAGCTTGAAAATTGAGTTGTGTGTTCACAGTTTAAGAGAAAATGTGAGCTGCTTTCAAGAAATGTGTTTTAGTAATCGAGAAAAACTGTAACTATGAAACTAACACCGCCAGTAGGTGGCAGCAAGTCTCTATCTTAATGAGAGAGCTGCGTACTACGGAGCCCGGCAGGTCACCTATAGGAGAAAAAAAAAAAAAAATCTGTGCAGACGGTTTTGCAGTCCGTTCCCTCAGTTTATAAACAGTGATCACGATTTCTTAAACTGTTCCCTCGGTTTAACAAATCGTGCCCACGGATTAATAAACCGTACCCACGAATTTCCAATCCGTGCGCTCAGATTTTGCAAACCGTACCCTCAGTTTTTAAATCTGTTCCCACAAATTCATAATCCGTGCGCACGGGTTTGTAAAAACTTTACTCACGGATTCATTTGAGAAGAAGAACAGCAAACTCCCACGAATTTTATTGTTTTATTGTGTATTATTCATCAAATTATATTAACTGCAGTGATTCTCTATAAACGGGTGGCGGAATACAACGATTTAATAAGAATTATGTGTGTCAAAATCTTGATTAACTATAATAATCTTAGCACTTTATTATTATTGCCTAATAAACCTGGCATTGTGTATTATGACTTTTAATTTCTTTGTTCCCTTTTTTTCTTCTAAATGCATGTAGCTTAAATGCCACAATAGGCAAATAATAATTATAATAATAATAACAACAACAATTATTATTAGGGAGCGCGGGGCACAACCTAACGCGGGGTTAGTTGTAACGCGCATGTTTTAACCCTTTCCACACATGTCAGGATGACGAAACTTAGCGTGTTTACTAGTTGCCATATATCAACATTATTTAGAGAAAAAATTAAAAAATCTCTGGAAGATATTACTGAACATGTATTTATTTGGAATCATATCGCACCAAACAATTTTCTGAAACTGTTTGCAATATGCAGTTCCCTTTCGTTCAGTCACTACGACGTACGTTAGTGACGAACGAATGGGGGTTTCGCTTAGAAGCCTATTACCTTCGAGAATTCAACAGCGCCCAATGGCAGTGCCAATGCCATGGGCATGAGGAATTTGCATGCGTAACTCCGCCCCACCTCGTGGGTATATAAGGAAGTACGCTGGCAACATCGCATTATGTTTCTGCTTTGGAGCCAAGAGAGATCTTCACTCCTTCAAGCCTGATCTGAGTCTTTGTCAGCCTTCGAGACGAGCAGCTTTCCAGAGACGTTTGGTTGTAAGCGCGTTCCAGCGATCGCATACTGCCTGCCTGCTGATCTGCGCAGTGGTCCGCTAGACAGCTGGTGTTTGGTCCCTGGGCGCTTCGGCGTTCTCTGCGAGGCTATCCTCTCACAAAAGAGCTTGCACGTGACGCGTCCTTTTCAGGATGTCTCGTCCATGCACTTCTGGGTGTGGCCGGTCGCTTTCCCCTTCTGATGGGCATAAACACTGCTTGGTATGTTTGGGCTTACAGCATGCCCAAGCAGCGTTTATGGATGAGTCATGTTCCCACTGCGGGAATATGACCATCGCGGTGTTGCGGTCGAGACTCCATGACCTTCGTTCTGAAGTGAGAGTCCCCTCTACCACACCCCGATCTACTGAGTCCGCGAGACCCAGTACTTTGGCTGGTGGTCAGGGTGACCTGACGGTTACGGTGTGGAACAAAGCCCCGACGCTCATGCCTCGGGCCACACCCCCGTCTTGCACACTGCAACCCGCGAGTGTCCAGACGCAGATCGCGGGGCCTGCTTCGGCCCACCCGCGCATCTCGTTTGGCGCTCCAGAGGAGGATGCGATGTCAGTCACCGCATCACAAGGTGGGCTAGAGTCCTCTGAGGATGATGACTCGGCTGTGGTGTCCGCCCTCGGGCGTTCCAGCATTGCCCGAGTCGGACCCAGAGCTGACAGCCATGCTGTCTCGGGCAGCCGCGACGCTGGGGATAGAGTGGAACCCTCCGCCCTGTCCCGAGCGCTCGCGGCTCGATGATTGGTTTTTGGGAGCGCGCGCTGACACACGTCAGTCCCCGCCCCCAATTCCTTTCTTTCCCGAGCTGCATGAGGAACTCACGCGGTCCTGGAAGTCCCCGTTGTCTTCCCGCGATCGTTCGTCGACTTCCTCCGCCTTCTCTACCCTTGATGGGGCCGCGGCCAACGGGTACACTGGGGTCCCCCCGGTTGAACGGTCTGTTGCGATGCAACTGTGTCCACAGGGCGCTTCGACCTGGCGTGGTGATCCTAAGCACCCCTCCAAAGCCTGTCGATTCACATCAACCTTGGTGGCGAAATCGCACAGAGCTGCGGGGCTGGCTGCTGCCTCTTTGCATGCCATGGCGATCCTACAGGTCTACCAGGCCAGGATCCTCAAGGACATGCACGAGGGTAGAGTTGATCCGGGGCTCTTAAATGAGCTGCGTGCCGCCACCGACCTCGCTCTCCGGGCGACAAAGGTGACCGCACGCTCCCTGGGTCAAGTGATGTCCACAAACGTGGTCCAGGAGAGACACCTGTGGCTGAACCTGGCTGATATGCGGGACACCGAGCGAACCCGGTTCCTC
Organism: Gobio gobio; assembly: GCF_949357685.1. NCBI lineage: Eukaryota > Metazoa > Chordata > Actinopteri > Cypriniformes > Gobionidae > Gobio > Gobio gobio. Next base: position 29,256,842 of record NC_137120.1, read on the forward strand.
GATGCCCCCATATCCCAGGCCGGCCTCTTCGGCGGGGCGGTTGAGGACTTTGCCCAACAGTTCTCAATCGCCCAGAAGCAGACTGAGGCTATTAAACATGTACTGCCCCGGCGGCCAGCTGCTGCCTCCACCCAGCCGCCGGCACAGTCGCCTCAGTCTGCTCCATGCCGAGGACGCCCTCCTAAGGCTCCCGCCCCTCCCGCCCGGCCCAAGCAGCAGCCTTCACCCGGGCCGGGTGGCAGAGGACGCCGTAGGAAGGCGTCACAATCCGCTCAACCCGCCCCGCGCCCCGCTAAACGTCAGGCCAAGCGGCGTTCCTGAGACGGATGGCTCAGGGATGGAGTATTCTTTCCAGGAGATGGTAGCAGGATCACTCCTTCCCCCGGTGGAGGGCCGGGGGAGAATCCTTTGTTCAGCTGCTGGCCCACGGGTCAGCAGCACCCTAATTTGGTGAAAGAAAGAATTAACACTCCCATCCCTGAGCCCACAGAGTCCGGTGATGACAGTGCGCGCCACCTCCGGGTCCCGCCACTCGCATCCCTCTCTGTCGCCAGCCTCCTGGCAGAGCAGACCCCAGTGGAACGTGCGTCCTTCCCTGGTCTCCTCTGTCAGGACGCAGCAGTTATCCGTGCCCCCGCATTGGGACGCCCAACAGCCTCCCATGTCCGGGCCGGTGACGCTGCATCGCTGCAAGCCCACACCGGGTATGTCTGTGGTCCGAATGACCCCGCTGATGCAGTTCTTGGGAGTCTGGCTTCAGCTTCTGGGACTGTCCCGCTGGGTCGCGAAGACCGTCAGGCGCGGCTACGCGATTCAGTTTGCGCAGGTTACTCCCTGTTACCGGGGAGTCCGTTACACTTTGATCGGGGCCAATGCCCCCGTCATGCATGCGGAGATTGCCACCCTACTGGCGAAGGGTGCGATCGAACCTGTCCCTCCAGCCGAGATGAACTGCGGGTTCTACAGCCCGTACTTCATTGTACCCAAAAAGACCGGTGGGTTACGACCAATTCTGGACCTGCACGTCTTGAACCGTTACCTCCAGAGGTTTCCGTTCAAGATGTTGACAGCAAAACGCCTTTTCGAATGCGTTCGTCCGGACGGTTGGTTTGCAGCGATCGACCTGAAGGACGCCTACTTCCATGTCTCCATTCTACCTCGACACAGACCGTTCCTACGGTTTGCTTTCGAGGGCCGGGCATATCAGTACGCGGTCCTCCCATTCGGGCTATCTCTGTCCCCTCGCGTCTTTACGAAGATTACCGAGGCAGCCCTTGCGCCCCTTCGGCAGCACGGGGTCCGCATCCTGAACTACCTCGACGACTGGCTCATATTGGGTCACTCTCGAGAGCAGGTTTGCGGACACAGGGATCTGGTGCTGCATCACCTAGCCCGTCTGGGCCTTCGGGTCAACTGGGAGAAGAGCAAACTTTGCCCCGTGCAGAGGATCTCTTTTCTCGGTATGGATATCGACTCGGTCGCCATGTGCGTGCAGCTTTCGAGCGAGCACGCGCAGTCTCTGCTGACTTGCCTTCGTCAACTCGAGGGCAAGAGTGCGGTTCCACTGAAACTATTTCAGAGGCTCCTGGGGCATATGGCTTCCGCAGCCGCGGTGACGCCGCTCGGATTGCTACATATGAGACCGCTTCAGCACTGGCTACGCGATCGAGTCCCGAGATGGGCATGGCGGTCTGGCACGCTCCGGGTACAAGTGACTCGGGCCTGCTTACAGACTCTCACCCCGTGGTCGAACCTCAGTTTTCTACGGACCGGTGTGTCCTTAGAACGAGTTTCCAGGCATGTTGTTGTATCAACAGATGCCTCATCCACGGGTTGGGGTGCCATGTGCAATGGACAAGCAGCCGCGGGCTCCTGGACAGGACCCCAGCGCCATCTGCATGTCAATTGCCTCGAGTTACTGGCAGTACGGTTCGCCCTGCACCGCTTCCGAGCGTTGCTGAGGGGTCAACATGTACTAGTCAGGACAGACAACACGGCCGTAGTAGCGTACATCAACAACCAGGGCGGTCTACGCTCCCGCCGTATGTCTCAACTCGCCCGCCATCTCATTTTATGGAGTCAGAAGCACCTGAGGTCCCTTCGTGCTGTCCATATTCCGGGAGACCTGAACTGTGCAGCCAACGAGCTGTCACGGATTCTGCCTCTTCCGGGAGAGTGGAGACTCCATCCCCAGACGGTTCAGCTGATATGGGAACGGTTCGGCGACGCTCAGGTAGACCTGTTTGCCTCCCAGGACTCTTCCCATTGCTCCCTGTATTATTCCCTGACCGAGGGCACACTCGGCACGGATGCACTGGCGCACAGCTGGCCGCCGGGTCTACGCAAGTATGCGTTTCCCCCAGTGAGCCTCCTTGCACGGGTACTGTGCAAGATCAGGGAGGACAAGGAGCAGGTCATGTTGGTCGCCCCATACTGGCACGGCCAGACCTGGTTCTCAGAACTTCTACTCCTTGCGACAGCCCCTCCCTGGCCTATTCCTCTGAGACCAGACCTCCTTACTCAGAGACGGGGCACCCTTTGGCACCCGCGTCCGGCATTCTGGAAGCTCCACGTGTGGCTTCTGGACGGGACGCAGCAGGTTTGAGTAGTCTTCCACCTGCGGTGGTCGCTACCATCACTTCCGCTAGAGCTGAGTCTACACGACGTCTCTATGCGTTGAAGTGGAACCTCTTCGTCACATGGTGTTCTTCCCGCCAAGAAGACCCCTGGAAATGCCCGATCGGGTCCGTGCTATCGTTTCTCCAGGAGGGGGTGGAACGAAGGCTGTCTCCTTCCACCCTTAAAGTGTACGTGGCCGCAATATCTGCCCACCACGATCTCCTGGGAGACAAAAGGGTAAGTCAGCACGACCTAATCATCAGGTTCCTGAGGGGAGCGAGGAGACTGAATCCTCCTCGCTCTCCTCTCGTTCCCTCTTGGGACCTCGCAGTAGTTCTAAGTGCTCTGCAAAGGCCTCCCTTTGAGCCTTTGCGGTCGGTCGATATTAAGTTTCTGTCGATGAAGACGGCTCTGCTGACCGCATTGGCCTCTCTCAAGAGGGTAGGGGACCTGCAGGCATTTTCGGTTGACGAAGCGTGCCTGGTGCGCTGTTGAATTCTCGAAGGTAATAGGCTTCTAAGCGAAACCCCCATTCGTTAGTCACTAACGTACGTCTCCGTTCCCTCCTCAGGGAACGAGGGTTACATACGTAACCGAGACGTTTTTGCTGTGGCGGTATGTGATGAAAAGAGTAGGCCCTACGTATTCCGAATTAGGAAGTCATTATAATGCAGCCAAAGATAAATTAAGACCAATGCAGGCTACGACTATGACAGAGACATGTTTCAGCACAGAGATAGGCACACCCGAGAAAAGATACAGAAAATAATATAATTTCAGTCTTGTTCACATAGAGAGAAATATTATTTTATCCAGTTGTCCAGTGTTGCTAAGAGTATGTTTGTTTTTATGCCAATACTAACTTTGCGAAGAGTCCACTAACAGAAAGCAGGTAGGCTTCAAAACATGTCAAATAAATGGTTTAGTTTTGCTTTTATAAATTGAGCATGATCATATTACAGATACATTACTTTTCAAATAAATAAATTAACTTGAAATTATTTTACTTCATGTGTAGAGACTGCAGAGTGATTCAGTCCATGGCCAAATAAAAAAGACTTTCAATAATCCAGATAATAAATTAAAGGGTTAGTTGCCCCAAAAAGAAAAGAAAAACACCTAACCCACCCTCATGTTGTTCCAGAAACCTGTATTAGTTAGATGTCGTTAACCAAACCATGTCAGTGCTTCTTAGTTAGAATGTCCATAAAATTCAAGATATGCAGCAAAAAAGCCCCTGTTTGAGTTTGAGTGTTTTTACACTGGGTTTGTTGTGGTCCGAGTCAGAGCGCGTTCTACACCGCAGGCTCCCTCTCCCTCAACACTATCATCCCTTACATGTTTTTTATTGAACTAAATGCATCTTCATCTGATAAAAATGCATGCGTAGGTTACTTTTCTTGTGTACCCGAGTCCTTGCTGCTTTCACATTCACATGAATCGCAGCACAGCTCGAGCGCAATTTGCGCAACCGAACTCAGACCAGCTCCTTCCCTCGAATTCTGTTCCCCTGAGCTCAGCTCACCCGGGCCCGCATGACAACTCCGATCACGGAGTAGTTTGAAAGACGGAGGGAGCACGGAATAAAAATACCCGGGCCTTAATATCCTCCGACTGAGAGCTTCGAGGCCACAATCAAACGGCGCAACCAGAAAGCCTATTTATCTTTATTTCTCAAAGAATAGCCAGAGTATTGATCCGCGTCAACTCGCGATCAGCTACTTTAAATCGCTTGAATTAGGCTTTTAGTCCAAAAGAGCGCACATTTAGAGAAATCTTGATAAATTCTGATATGTTCACGTCTCATTGCTTTACAGAGAATGATCATTTCTATAAATCGTTTCTATGATCATTTCTCTCCACTGCCATCACAATATAGGAATAGTCATAGGCTACATGTCATCAAAATGAAAGAAAGAAAGAAAGAAAGAAAGAAAGAAAGAAAGAAAGAAAGAAAGAAAGAAAGAAAGAAAGAAAGAAAGAAAGAAAGAAAGAAAGAAAGAAAGAAAGAAAGAAAATAGGCCTAACGAGTTCCCGTTTTATATAACACATGCGAGTTATCACACCAGCAAGAGTGCTGTTTTTCCGAACATCTGCACAATCGCAAATGTGACATTATACGTTCAATAAAGTTACTGAGTAGGCTAACTTTTATAGATGGGCTACATTCTGTTTTCGCTCCGTCCAAGAAAACAGAACAAACAGCAGAACTGCTGCGGTTTGTTCCTCAAAATATATGCATTTTTGACAGAATCAGACGAGTAAATGGTTCAAGTAGGCTACCCACAGTCGTTTGGTAGTTTAAACGAATTAGGATTTTTGAGAATAAAGGATTCAGCTCTCTCATTAAGATAGAGACTTGCTGCCACCTACTGGCGGTGTTAGTTTCATAGTTAAAAAGTAGACGTTTCATTTTTTTTTTTTATTATAATGATGATGTAATATTAGCCTACCACCAAACTTTGACTGAAGGCATGTTGCATATTACTTGTTCTAGGAAACTGAAAGCATATTAAAATGTTTGTGCAATTTGTGCTACTCCTTCATGATGTTTGTAGCGCAAGTAGGACCCAAACATAAACTCAAGCATTTATATTATATTAATATAATCAAAAAATATATTATTCATAAGAATTTAAGTAAAAAAAAAAAAAAAAAAAGAATAAATGTATTATTTACATTTGAATGATGACAACTGTCAATGCGTGAACGTGTTTAGGCTATTTCAATAGTTTTTTTCAGTCAGCAAAACCAAATAATTGGGTGACAAATAGCATGCATATAGACAATTAATTTTACAGGTTAACAAATAAAACCAAATAATTGGGTGACAAATAGCATGCATATATGTACTATTAATTTTACAGGCTAACAAATACAGTGTTGGGAAAACTCTTATTTTGAAAAACAATGAATGCATATCCTGCCAATCAGATTTCCGTGCAAGAACGGAAAACCAAAAATCTAGTCATAATTTTGTTTTTTCGTTTTTCTAAAAAAACGAAAAAACGAAAAAAGGAGTTGTTTTCTCGTTTTTCCGTTTTCATATGTGAAAGCAAAAACAAATGAACGAATGATACCTGGACCCATAGGGTCAGTCCATGATTCCACCAGTGAGCGATCACTAATAAGGATTATGGTTTAATAGGTTACGAAACCTTTTGTGAAATTTGATGTGGAGGATGCTAAACTGACCAGGTTTTTCTGTTTTTACTTGTTTCTGTTTAGAGGTAGTATGTGTTGCAAACCTCACAGGGAAAATGATCATAGAGTCCGAAGTTGCAATCATACCTGGACACAAATTAAATCTAGCATGTGATGGACAAGGTCTGATTTTGAAAGGACAGAGAGAAATCACTTGCCTGTCAAATGGAGTAGACCGTTTCCGAAATGTGAAAGTAAGGCCACAGAGGGGGAAAAGCTTTTAAATATAACTTGTGTAAAGTGCTAATAACTTATTTTTATATTAGAGGTGCTTTCATATTAACAAAACGTTAACCCTAAGTACCAACTTTTAGCAATCAGCGTTTCAACACAGGTTATTAGGGTCATTTTTTAGAGACTGCTTGAATCTTTGCATTAAATTGATAATGTATAACATTGAGATATTGCAATATTGAGTGAATGCAATCTGAAAAATAAAAATAAATAAAGGATTAGTTCATTTTACTCACTCCATCTCATCCTAGATGTTCATGTCTTTCTTTCTTCAGTCGAAAAGAAATTAAGTTTTTTGAGGAAAACATTCTAGGATTTTTCTCCTGCACCATTGACTTCCATTTCAACCAAAATGTTGAAGGCCCAAATCAATGCAGTTTCAAAGGGCTTCAGAGGCTCTGCGTGATCCCAGACGAGGAATAGGGTCTTTCTTATCTAGCGAAACCACTGGTCATTAAAAAACAAACAAACAATAAATATACTTTTTAACCTATATTGCTCAACTTGCGCTGCGGCTCGCCAGGGATTGCTCAATCACGTCGGAAAGGTCACGCTAGACCTATAGGCGGAAGTAGAGCCCCAAGTGCACGTGCAAAGATTAATACAAATGCCCTTTAGCAAAAAAGGGTAAAACAACGATGTCAGACGATTTTTTGGTAAAGGGCGTTTGTATCCGTCCTCGTACGGTTGCTTGGGGCACTACTTCCGTCAACGTCTAGCTCTCCGACGTGATTGCGCAATCCATGGCACATTGCAGAGCAGTGCAAGATGAGCAATTTAGGTTAAAAAGTATGTTCTTTTTTTGAGGAAAATTACCAATCGTTTCGCTAGATAAGATCCTATTGCAGCCCTTCGAAGCCCTTTGAAACTGCATTGATTTGGACCTTCAAGATTTTGGTTGCCATGGAAATCAATGGGGTGGAGAAAAATCCTGTTATGTTTCCCTCAAAAAACGTAATTTCTTTTCGACTGAAGAAAGAAAGACATGAACATCTTGGATGAGATGGGGGTGAGTAAAATATCAGGACATTTTCATTTTGAAATGAACTAATCCTTTAAAAGATGTCTTTGCTTTGCCTGCAGTGCGAACTGAATGTGGGCCACCACCACACCAGGAAAATGCAGATACAATAGAACTAACAAAAAATGAATACAGTTATGGGGAGAAAGTTGAATACATGTGCTATAATAAATTCACAATGGAAGGCTCCCCCTATTTGACCTGTGTGCAAGGCGAATGGAAAGGATATTTTACGTGTTTAAGTAAGTATGGACACGCTACACTACAGGCTACCAAAGATCTCTTTTTCTTTTGTTTTTAACATTTGCAGTTTAATCTTAATTTTGTATCTTAAGTAGGTTGTGCTGATGAATCAACAAATGTATATTGTAACACTGGCAGTGAGATGTGTTTGTTTCAGAGCCCTGTACAGTGACGGTAGAGGAAATGGATAAAAGAGGTATAGAGCTGCAGTGGGGCGGACGGCAAAAAATATTCTCACCACACAAGGATACAATCTCCTTTGCATGTCAAACTGGCAAATACTTAAAAGACCAAACTACCTTAAGACAAATATGTGAAAATGGAGTGATGCTTCTGCCTCGGTGTGCATATTAATAACACTCCATTAACAAACATTGTGTAGCTGACAAAGTTTGTTCATTTGACTAAATAATCAAATCAAATAAAAATCCATAAGCACTGACAAAATAACTAGCCTACAGTTTGTGTTTGTTAGATTCTTGTACTTGTTCTAGGTCTTGTGTGCTTGGTAAACCCTACACAATGCTGTATGTCACTGCCATGTTATGTGGCAAATAAAACATTTGCATAAACATATTCCCTTTTGTGTCTTTAATTATGATTTATTTCACCTTGTCTAATGTCTGTCCGTGTCATGTTTAGTGTAAGCACAAAATGTAAGGGATAAATGTACAGTCAGTTTTTTTATTTAATAGGGTAAACATACCTATTAAGCTCACCAAAATCTAAATTAAGACATTTTAGTGCACAGGGTATTGGTTTGAGTACAATAAGTTATGTATATTTTATATATAAAATATGAATCTCTCACACAATATTTTATTTTAAATGACAAAAGCATTTAAATTAAGATGTACATCATTAAATGCAAAAAGTCTGGCTGTGAGCACACCTCTGTTGCCATTAAGCTCACATGTTTTTTTGGGGAAATTTTTGTTTATTTTAAACAACATTTTTAAAGAATAATTTTATAAAGATTAATTTGAAGTGACAACCATGAGTTAATATTTAAAGTCTGTTTATGAAGTATTTACATAGATGTTTAATGTGAAGGAGCTTACATTTAAAAGGACAATTTTGCTAAATAAATAATCTAGGTCATGTATTAAGTTCATACATATTTTAATATGTACAGCTATTATTGAAAATATCTATGAAATTATACATTTTCATAGTGGTGCAGACTTTATACAGCTAGTAAGCTAACAATGTTCGGTAGCACCTGTGCTATGTTGCTAAAAATATCTTTTTGATAGAACTCTAATTAATTCCCACATTCCAGGTTATAATATGCAAAAGTCTAAACATTAATCTCTTAATTTTACAGTAATAAGTTATACTTATTGAAAATAAAGGCTTAAACATCTAAAAAAAAAGCACATTTAAGGGGCTCCTCTTTTGGTGAAAGTTTTCAGACAGCTTTCAAAATGGTCACCAGACAGTGTGAACACATGAATACCGCGTGCAATGGACTGATTAGCTAGAAATTACAGGAGGTATATAAAAAATTAGTTAAGACATCAAGTAGTATGATAAATATTACACTACAAAGATAGTAGTGTGCTTAATGGGAACTTGAGCTTAATAGGTAGGTTTACCCTATAGCAAAGTAATATCTCGTATTATCCTGAGGGAGTTTATTTTGCGAGAATGTCCGCTTGACTGTACGTTCTCCCACATATTATGTGACATGGGGAGATGGGGGAAAGATGAGCCAGTGGGTAAGTTGACCCACCCCCTTTATCTTGGCAACTGAATACTTTTGTCATTTGACCATATATTTCTGTGAAAAGGAGAAAACACATGGGAGAAGTAGAAGGAGCTCATTTACTTTAAAAACTTTAAAGTAGTTTTTGGCTTGTCAAAGTAAAATTATCATCATAACAGATTTAATGGTTGTTACATCAAAGCAAATTTGTCCAGGTCGAAAAATATTTGATCCATGTTTGTGATATAGTAATGTATAAAACCATGCATATCATTGGTTAGCTAGCTAGTTTTGCCCAAAATGGCAGCTATGGGGCAAAGTGAGCCAAATAATGTGGGGTAAATCGAGCCAGTGTTTTAACTTACCCCATCATAGGGCACTGTAGTTAAATTAAAGGTTTCTATCACATCTATCCTTTTAAGTTAGCTTTAAGAAAATAAATAGGATTTGTAAAAGGAAGTTGTATTATTTAATTAGTTTGAAAAGAGGTAAATTATCTTTAAAATTCCACATGGGTTTGATTAAGATTAAGTTAGACGGTCAGTTTACACCCAGATGGTGCAACTTACCCACTGACTCGGATCAACTTGCTCCTAAGCTGGGGAAATTAGAGCCACAGGAACACTTTTTTTTATATATAAGGCGGCTTTTTTTTAGAACCATTTTTCATTAAAAAAAAAGATAGGACATTTAAAATGATAGGAAACATTCTGAAATTACTTTAGATACTTTCGTTGAATTTTTGCCTAATTTTCCCTTAAAAATAAATGGCCCACTCCCCCCTACTTGAAGATGGAATAATCTGGGTTGACATAATTTTTTTAGCTTACCTGTATAATAATGTTAGCGACCGCGAAGAAACAGGGCAACACAGCCGTAGAGAAAAGTTATAACGTTGCAGTCGAGGATTGGAAAATCTAGCCTCTGAATGGCACTGAAAGATGTACAAAAGATAAATATTTTTCCTGCCAATGGTACTTTGTGCCATAAGATATATAGTGCTATTAAAGTTCTTCAAATACCTTGGTTGTTGCATCCCAGAATCAGAAAACCAGCAGTAGAGCTCACTGGAGAGATTGAGTTGATCATTTTAATTTTAAACAGCTCCTTCCAATAAAATGAATGGCAAACGCGGTGGGTTGCCAACTCTCACTCAGGCTCTGTCTCACGCTCTCACTCTGCCCAAGTATATCTCACGACAAATTGTTTTTGATATGAAACAAAGCTAAGCTAAGCTTTTATTTTTTATTTTTTTAAGTTCTATATGAAATTCAAACAATACTGTTTTGGTGCACTTAATGTGGCATAACAGTTAAAGCCAGAGCCGTTGAAAAAAGGAGTTGGACATTCTTTCCTCTCCCGGTGGCGCGTGCGGACACGTTTCATGGAGCTCTCAATACATTTTAATGGCTTAAGCGGTTAGACAACAGCTTCACTATACAGGTTTTTGCAGCAATTTCTAAACAGTACAGCATAGTGTGCATTGATTTTTACGTCAACCACAGTTACAGTATAATTTTATTATAGAGTGATGGAGATGCAACATTCTTTAACATTAATGTTATTCTTCTTTTAACCTTTTCCTCAGGTATTCCTTATTGATTGCTCACATTTTTCAATTTAATAGCCTAAATGTTCTAGATTTTAGTTCAATCAAATTCATTGAATATTTTGAGATCTTTTGGTACTAAACACAATTATTTTTGCAATAATTATGGCCTATTAATGACCACTTAAAACATTTTTCTTCTAATATTTTTATTATTTATATTACAATTGAGATTAAAATAGAGAATTCCAATACAAAGAGGCAAATTAGAGTCATTTAGTGGCTGGAAAAACAATAGTTTTCAATTGTATAACTTTTTAATAAATATACATGTAGGCCTATCTAGTCTAGTTGCTCAAAAAAAGTATTGCAGATCTTAACGGCTTACTTATTTGTAGGTTTTGCATTTGAATAAATATTTAGACATGATAAAACACTACATTTCTTTAAATGTAACGTTAATAACATCCAAATATTTTTAATGATACTTTGATAAGTACACACGTGAATATAAATAAATGCAAGCAAATATAATTTACGCCACAATAGGGAAAAGACTATCGCAACTTCAATATAAAAAAACAACAACTCCCAATTATTATAATTAAAAGAATAACAATAACCTAATAATTTACTCTAACGTTGTAATCTTATCGACAGTTTTTTCAGACAAAAATTGCACCAGGACATAAAAAACTGTGGTTATTTTTAATGTCCAATTACAGCACATTAAAAGAAATCAATTCCAAACTGCACTTCTATTTACAGCATCTTAAAGCTAACATGTGCCATCTTACAGCACAGACCCTAATATGCAGCAATAAAAGTCAACAACATTTAAGAGATAAGGGATGAAAATATATACACAATAAAAAATAAAAAAAATATTTACAAAGCCAACAGAGTGCACTATTTTGAGCAACAACTAAACACTTTGGCGGCACACAGATTTATAACTTTTTTCTTGCTGCAATATTTTCAAGGCACAAGGGCAAGAGCGTTAGCCAGCATCTGAATAGCACAAAGAGGATCCACGATGTCCTTCATTTTGTCACGGCGTAGAACCCAGTCTGGAGCAAACCTAAGGGAAATAAAAAAATTGCCGGGATCAGTATCTTCCTTACTACACAACCTTTTTTTACAGATAGCAGAGATCTGCATACCTGGTCACTGGTTTTGACTTCCGAGGGGTGGCTTGGAGGAGGAAACTTCCATTGAGAGATGCGTTCATTTTCTGTTTGACTTTGTTTCTCTCAGCATCCATTTTGCACTTTCGAAGCATGAGTCGGTAGATACTACGAATGCGATCCAAAACCTTTGGAAGCTTTCGGACATCCTGTTTAAAAAGAACATTCGAACAATGAAATGAAAAGCTATTGAGCAAACTTTCATGACATAATTCGTGACAGAAAATTCTCATACTTGCATACAAGGCCTTGCATGATTTGGTGCCACAATATTTGTCTAAACATTAAACTCTCTACTCAAAAGGCATGAACTCTGCACTAGAGCATATTTCGGCTGCCTGTATCTGGGATCTTGTCCTTTCGGTCATCACCCACAGCTCATGACCATAGGTGAGAGTAGGAACGTAGATTGACTGGTAAATCGAGAGCTTGGCCTTACAGCTCAGCTCCTTCTTTATCACGACAGACCGGTACATCGACCGCATTACTGCAGAAGCTGCACCGATCCGTCTGTCAATCTCCCGTTCCATCCTTCACTCACTCGTGAACAAGACCCCAAGATACCTAAACTCCTCCACTTGAGGCAGGAACTCTCCACCAACCTGAAGAGGGCAAGCCACCCTTTTCCGACTGAGAACCATGGCCTCGGTCTTGAAGGTGCTGATTCTCATCCCAGCCGCTTCACACTCAGCTGCAAACCGTCCTAGTGCCACTGAAGGTCCTGGTCTGAGGAGGCCAACATGACAACATCATCTGCAAAAAGCAGCGACCAAATCGTGTGGTCCCCAAACCGGACACTCTCTGGCCCTTGGCTGCACCTAGAAATTCTGTCCATTAAAATTATGAACAGAACCGGTGACAAAGGGCAGCCCTGCCGGAGTCCAACATGCACCGGGAACAAGTCTGACTTACTGCCGGCAATGCGGACCAAGCTCCTGCTCAGGTCATACAGGGACCGAACAGCCCTAAGCAGGGGGCCCTGGACCCCATACTCCCACAGGACACCACGGGGAACACAGTCGAATGCCTTCTCCAAATCCACAAAACACATGTGGATTGGTTGGGCAAACTCACATGAACCCTCCAGCACCCTAGAAAGGGTATAGATCTGGTTCAGTGTTCCTCGACGGGGACAAAAACCACACTGTTCCTCCTGAATCCGAGGTTCCACTATTGGCCGAATCCGTACCCTGGCATAGACTTTCCCGGGGAGGCTGAGAAGTGTGATCCCCCTGTAGTTGGAACACACTCTCCGGTCCCCCTTCTTGAAAAGAGGGACCACCAACCCGGTCTGCCAGTCCAGAGGCACTGTCCCCAACCGCCACGCGATGTTGCAGAGGCGTGTCAGCCAAGACAGCCCCACAACATCCAGAGACTTGAGATACTCAGGGCGGATCTCATCCACCCCCGGTGCCTTGTCACCGAGGAGCTTTTTAACTACTTCGATGACTTCAGCCCAGTCCCCCTCCGAGCCCTCAGCCACTGCTTCCTCAATGGAAGACGTGTCATTGGGATTGAGGAGATCCTCGAAGTATTCCTTCCACCGCCCGATGATATCCCCAGTTGACAGACTGATCTAATGAAATGGCATATGTATCACACACACACACACACACACACACACACACACACACACACACACACACACACACACACACACACACACACACACACACACACACACACACACACACACACACACACACACACACACACACACACACACACACACACACACACACACACACACACACACACACACACACACACACACACACACACACACACACACACACACACACACACACACACACACACACACACACACACACACACACACACGTCTATATTACCAACAGCGGACCATCACTCCACACTGACCAAGAGGGGACCTGTGTTTCTAGTCATTTTGAAGAAACAAAACTTAGATACAAAATTTTGTTTTAGGGTCTTTTTTCATAATATAACTTCAAATAAGCATTTATTTTTTATTTTTTAAACATGCCAAGAGGGGACCTGACCAATGTCTACCTATCCAACAGGGGACCTCCATAGCCTGCAATGGAGCTGTGTGTGTGAAAGGGAAGAGAGCTGGCAGTCAAGTCTGTCTTCATTATTTAATATATATATATATATATATATATATATATATATAATGTTCACACAGGCATCAGGGAACACAATGAGCACACAACGGAGAAAAGCCATGTTGTGGAAATTACAGAAAAGAATTTAAGAAATTAAAAAATTCTTAAAATTAAGAATTATCTTTAAGAAATTAATTCTCTGTTGTGTCTTCATACTTACAGTTTATGATCCGTCCACATCTCTCATTTAAGCTTATTTTCAAGAACCAACACTGTAAAAAAAAATCAGGTCTCCAATTGAAAATGTTCTAGTGACCGACCACATCTAAATTTTTTAGTTGGCCAAATTGAATTTCTTGAATTTTAATTGAATTAAAGTGCATCAATTTACAGAAAATTTTCAATTGGAGACCTGAATTTTTTTTACAGTAAAGGTATTTCAATGTGTGACTTATTTTTAATTAAAACATAGTTTCTGCTCTCTAAAATCCCAAATAATGTCCTTTGTTTTTGAGATTTTTAGAGTGAGATTTGATTTCTTGCACCAATAAAAAAAAAAAAATATATATATATATATAGGACTGGACAAGCAGAAATTGTTCTTTAAGGTAATAATCACAGGTCATCACTTTATATAGTAAATAATGATTATGTTAAACACAATGACTCGGTCCCCTGTTAGATAGTAAATCACAACACCAGTGTGTTTGCGTTGTCATTTCTTGCCATCATAAACACACTGTAGAGATTTAGAGTTTTTATAGCAATAACTGAGTTTTAAGAGTTAAATCAAGCAAAATATTTCTCTAATGTATTAATTGCAGATCATCAGATCAATGATTATGTTAAACACAATGACTCGGTCCCCTGTTAGATAGTAAATCACGACACCAGTGTGTTTGCTTTGTCATTTCTTGCCATCATAAACACACTGTGGAGATTTAGAGTTTTTATTGCAGTACAGTTTTTACAGTAAAGGTATTTCAATGTGTGACTTATTTTTAATTAAAACATAGTTTCTGCTCTCTAAAATCCCAAATAATGTCCTTTGTTTTTGAGATTTTTAGAGTGAGATTTGATTTCTTGCACCAATAAAAATATATATATATATATAGGACTGGACAAGCAGAAATTGTTCTTTAAAGTTAATAATCACAGGTAATCACTTTATATAGTAAATAATGATTATGTTAAACACAATGACTCGGTCCCCTGTTAGATAGTAAATCACGACACCAGTGTGTTTGCGTTGTCATTTCTTATCATCATAAACACACTATGGAGATTTAGAGTTTTTATAGCAATAACTGAGTTTTAAGAGTTAAATCAAGCAGAAATATTTCTCTAATGTATTAATTGCAGATCATCTTTGAATAATGATTATGTTAAACACAATGACTCGGTCCCCTGTTAGATAGTAAATCACGACACCAGTGTGTTTGCTTTGTCATTTCTTATCATCATAAACACACTATGGAGATTTAGAGTTTTTATAGCAATAACTGAGTTTTAAGAGTTAAATCAAGCAGAAATATTTCTCTAATGTATTAATTGCAGATCATCTTTGAATAATGATTATGTTAAACACAATGACTCGGTCCCCTGTTAGATAGTAAATCACGACACGAGTGTGTTTGCGTTGTCATTTCTTGCCATCATAAACACACTGTAGAGATTTAGAGTTTTTATAGCAATAACTGAGTTTTAAGAGTTAAATCAAGCAGAAATATTTCTATAATGTATTAATTGCAGATCATCTTTGAATAATGATTATGTTAAACACAATGACTCGGTCCCCTGTTAGATAGTAAATCACGACACCAGTGTGTTTGCGTTGTCATTTCTTGCCATCTCAAACACACTGTAGAGATTTAGAGTTTTTATAGCAATAACTGAGTTTTAAGAGTTAAATCAAGCAGAAATAGTTCTCTAATGTATTAATTGCAGATCATCTTTGAATAATGATTATGTTAAACACAATGACTTGGTCCCCTGTTAGATAGTAAATCACGACACCAGTGTTTTTGCGTTGTCATTTCTTGCCATCATAAACACACTGTAGAGATTTAGGGCCCTATCTTGCACCCAGCGCAATTGACTTTGTACACCGACGCATGTGTCATTCCTATTTTGCACCCGCGCAAAGCGCGCTTTTCCCTCCACAGAAGCACGTCGCTAAACTAGTGAATGAACTTGCGCTACCTGGGCGGTTCAGCGCAAAAAAGGAGGCGTGTTCCGGCGCAAACAATCCCTGGTGCTATTTTGCTGTTCCATTAAACAATTGCGCCACTGACCAGAAAAAACCTAGTCTAAAGTCAGTGGCGCGTTGCGCGTTGTTCATTATGCTATTTTAAGGGCGCATGCTTGACCATAATGTATAGCGTGCACAACGCGCATACACTTTGCTCATGTAATCTACACAGATGCAACAGTTATTTTTGCAAATCATAAATTGTTACACTAAAAAAATATTAACACATGAGATGACGGAAATCATTGTGGTGTGCCACGAAGATGTGAAAAAAATAGGCATAAATCTAGCTTACAAATGATTCAGGCTAATTGTAATAATTAAGGATAAGACCTGTTTGCCCAATAGTGGCAAGACATATATGTATATAAGGACATCTGACAAATTGGTTTGTCCGTCAAGAACCAGGAAAAAAAATCGACTGAAAAACTGAAAAAACTGAAAGACTGAAAAAAAAAAGACTGTGAAATCACCTTTACCATAATGTACAACATTACAACTTCACTTCTCTGTCTTTCACTGCTCTTACAAGAACATCAGTCTCCTCGGCTGTGAACCGCTCCTGGCGTGCGCCTGGTAAATACGCCATAATAATAGCAATCCATAATGGAACTTGCGCACCTGCTTTTAAAGGGAATGTTGGATGACGCTCGGATTGGTTTATTCACGTTACGCCCAAACCACACCTATGAATAATGAAGCTACTTCAGACCAACCTATTTTAGATTTGCGCCGGGCGCAAGAGCCATTTATCCCGCCGGGAAAATAGCAACAGCGCCGAGACCCGCCCACAAAGTTACTTGCGCTTCACGCTTTGACACTTGCGTTTCAGATCGTTAAAATAGGGCCCTTAGAGTTTTTATAGCAATAACTGAGTTTTAAGAGTTAAATCAAGCAGAAATAGTTCTCTAATGTATTAATTGCAGATCATCTTTGAATAATGATTATGTTAAACACAATGACTCGGTCCCCTGTTAGATAGTAAATCACGACACCAGTGTGTTTGCGTTGTCATTTCTTGCCATCATAAACACACTGTAGAGATTTAGAGTTTTTATAGCAATAACTGAGTTTTAAGAGTTAAATCAAGCAAAATATTTCTATAATGTATTAATTGCAGATCATCAGATCAATGATTATGTTAAACACAATGACTCGGTCCCCTGTTAGATAGTAAATCACGACACCAGTGTGTTTGCGTTGTCATTTCTTGCCATCATAAACACACTGTGGAGATTTAGAGTTTTTATTGCAGTACAGTTTTTACAGTAAAGGTATTTCAATGTGTGACTTATTTTTAATTAAAACATAGTTTCTGCTCTCTAAAATCCCAAATAATGTCCTTTGTTTTTGAGATTTTTAGAGTGAGATTTGATTTCTTGCACCAATAAAAAAAAATATATATATATAGGACTGGACAAGCAGAAATTGTTCTTTAAAGTTAATAATCACAGGTAATCACTTTATATAGTAAATAATGATTATGTTAAACACAATGACTCGGTCCCCTGTTAGATAGTAAATCACGACACCAGTGTGTTTGCGTTGTCATTTCTTATCATCATAAACACACTATGGAGATTTAGAGTTTTTATAGCAATAACTGAGTTTTAAGAGTTAAATCAAGCAGAAATATTTCTCTAATGTATTAATTGCAGATCATCTTTGAATAATGATTATGTTAAACACAATGACTCGGTCCCCTGTTAGATAGTAAATCACGACACCAGTGTGTTTGCGTTGTCATTTCTTGCCATCATAAACACACTGTAGAGATTTAGAGTTTTTATAGCAATAACTGAGTTTTAAGAGTTAAATCAAGCAGAAATATTTCTATAATGTATTAATTGCAGATCATCTTTGAATAATGATTATGTTAAACACAATGACTCGGTCCCCTGTTAGATAGTAAATCACGACACCAGTGTGTTTGCGTTGTCATTTCTTGCCATCTCAAACACACTGTAGAGATTTAGAGTTTTTATAGCAATAACTTAGTTTTAAGAGTTAAATCAAGCAGAAATAGTTCTCTAATGTATTAATTGCAGATCATCTTTGAATAATGATTATGTTAAACACAATGACTTGGTCCCCTGTTAGATAGTAAATCACGACACCAGTGTTTTTGCGTTGTCATTTCTTGCCATCATAAACACACTGTAGAGATTTAGAGTTTTTATAGCAATAACTGAGTTTTAAGAGTTAAATCAAGCAGAAATAGTTCTCTAATGTATTAATTGCAGATCATCTTTGAATAATGATTATGTTAAACACAATGACTCGGTCCCCTGTTAGATAGTAAATCACGACACCAGTGTGTTTGCGTTGTCATTTCTTGCCATCATAAACACACTGTAGAGATTTAGAGTTTTTATAGCAATAACTGAGTTTTAAGAGTTAAATCAAGCAAAATATTTCTATAATGTATTAATTGCAGATCATCAGATCAATGATTATGTTAAACACAATGACTCGGTCCCCTGTTAGATAGTAAATCACGACACCAGTGTGTTTGCGTTGTCATTTCTTGCCATCATAAACACACTGTGGAGATTTAGAGTTTTTATTGCAGTACAGTTTTTACAGTAAAGGTATTTCAATGTGTGACTTATTTTTAATTAAAACATAGTTTCTGCTCTCTAAAATCCCAAATAATGTCCTTTGTTTTTGAGATTTTTAGAGTGAGATTTGATTTCTTGCACCAATAAAAAAAAATATATATATATAGGACTGGACAAGCAGAAATTGTTCTTTAAAGTTAATAATCACAGGTAATCACTTTATATAGTAAATAATGATTATGTTAAACACAATGACTCGGTCCCCTGTTAGATAGTAAATCACGACACCAGTGTGTTTGCGTTGTCATTTCTTATCATCATAAACACACTATGGAGATTTAGAGTTTTTATAGCAATAACTGAGTTTTAAGAGTTAAATCAAGCAGAAATATTTCTCTAATGTATTAATTGCAGATCATCTTTGAATAATGATTATGTTAAACACAATGACTCGGTCCCCTGTTAGATAGTAAATCACGACACCAGTGTGTTTGCTTTGTCATTTCTTATCATCATAAACACACTATGGAGATTTAGAGTTTTTATAGCAATAACTGAGTTTTAAGAGTTAAATCAAGCAGAAATATTTCTCTAATGTATTAATTGCAGATCATCTTTGAATAATGATTATGTTAAACACAATGACTCGGTCCCCTGTTAGATAGTAAATCACGACACGAGTGTGTTTGCGTTGTCATTTCTTGCCATCATAAACACACTGTAGAGATTTAGAGTTTTTATAGCAATAACTGAGTTTTAAGAGTTAAATCAAGCAGAAATATTTCTATAATGTATTAATTGCAGATCATCTTTGAATAATGATTATGTTAAACACAATGACTCGGTCCCCTGTTAGATAGTAAATCACGACACCAGTGTGTTTGCGTTGTCATTTCTTGCCATCTCAAACACACTGTAGAGATTTAGAGTTTTTATAGCAATAACTGAGTTTTAAGAGTTAAATCAAGCAGAAATAGTTCTCTAATGTATTAATTGCAGATCATCTTTGAATAATGATTATGTTAAACACAATGACTTGGTCCCCTGTTAGATGGTAAATCACGACACCAGTGTGTTTGCGTTGTCATTTCTTGCCATCATAAACACACTGTAGAGATTTAGAGTTTTTATAGCAATAACTGAGTTTTAAGAGTTAAATCAAGCTAAATATTTCTCTAATGTATTAATTGCAGATCATCAGATCAATGATTATGTTAAACACAATGACTCGGTCCCCTGTTAGATAGTAAATCACGACACCAGTGTGTTTGCGTTGTCATTTCTTGCCATCATAAACACACTGTAGAGATTTAGAGTTTTTATAGCAATAACTGAGTTTTAAGAGTTAAATCAAGCAGAAATATTTCTATAATGTATTAATTGCAGATCATCTTTGAATAATGATTATGTTAAACACAATGACTCGGTCCCCTGTTAGATAGTAAATCACGACACCAGTGTGTTTGCGTTGTCATTTCTTGCCATCATAAACACACTGTGGAGATTTAGAGTTTTTATAGCAGTACAGTTTTTACAGTAAAGGTATTTCAATGTGTGACTTATTTTTAATTAAAACATAGTTTCTGCTCTCTAAAATCCCAAATAATATCCTTTGTTTTTGAGATTTTTAGAGTGAGATTTGATTTCTTGCACCAATAAAAAAAAAAATATATATATATAGGACTGGACAAGCAGAAATTGTTCTTTAAAGGTAATAATCACAGGTAATCACTTTATATAGTAAATCATGATTATGTTAAACACAATGACTCGGTCCCCTGTTAGATAGTAAATCACAACACCAGTGTGTTTGCGTTGTCATTTCTTATCATCATAAACACACTATGGAGATTTAGAGTTTTTATAGCAATAACTGAGTTTTAAGAGTTAAATCAAGCAGAAATATTTCTCTAATGTATTAATTGCAGATCCTCTTTGAATAATGATTATGTTAAACACAATGACTCGGTCCCCTGTTAGATAGTAAATCACGACACCAGTGTGTTTGCGTTGTCATTTCTTATCATCATAAACACACTGTGGAGATTTAGAGTTTTTATAGCAATAACTGAGTTTTAAGAGTTAAATCAAGCAGAAATAGTTCTCTAATGTATTAATTGCAGATCATCTTTGAATAATGATTATGTTAAACACAATGACTCGGTCCCCTGTTAGATAGTAAATCACGACACCAGTGTGTTTAATTTGTCATTTCTTGCCATCATAAACACACTATGGAGATTTAGAGTTTTTATAGCAATAACTGAGTTTTAAGAGTTAAATCAAGCAGAAATATTTCTATAATGTATTAATTGCAGATCATCTTTGAATAATGATTATGTTAAACACAATGACTCGGTCCCCTGTTAGATAGTAAATCATGACACCAGTGTGTTTGCGTTGTCATTTCTTGCCATCTCAAACACACTGTAGAGATTTAGAGTTTTTATAGCAATAACTGAGTTTTAAGAGTTAAATCAAGC
The DNA here is from genome assembly GCF_949357685.1 of Gobio gobio. Lineage (NCBI taxonomy): Eukaryota > Metazoa > Chordata > Actinopteri > Cypriniformes > Gobionidae > Gobio > Gobio gobio. Next base: position 29,277,989 of record NC_137120.1, read on the forward strand.
AGAAATAGTTCTCTAATGTATTAATTGCAGATCATCTTTGAATAATGATTATGTTAAACACAATGACTTGGTCCCCTGTTAGATAGTAAATCACGACACCAGTGTGTTTGCGTTGTCATTTCTTGCCATCTCAAACACACTGTAGAGATTTAGAGTTTTTATAGCAATAACTGAGTTTTAAGAGTTAAATCAAGCAGAAATAGTTCTCTAATGTATTAATTGCAGATCATCTTTGAATAATGATTATGTTAAACACAATGACTCGGTCCCGTGTTAGATAGTAAATCACGACACCAGTGTGTTTAAGTTGTCATTTCTTGCCATCTCAAACACACTGTAGATATTCCCTGTATATATTGAGATAACTCAATTATATGGTGACTTGCATTAAAATGTTTATCCGTCTCAATTAAATTATGTGAACTGAATGACTTTTAACATTGACACTTTAGTTGTTTAACCAACTGATGATTTTCAACTCAGCAATCAACACACAACTGAGTTTTGACCTCCAAAATCTTATTATAGTGTATTTTTATGGTAAGTATTGGTGTTTTATGTTTTAAATCAAGCAGAAATCACTCTTTAAGGAAACAATTGCAGGTCACACTTTATACAGTGAACATTGGATGGTAAAACACAACGCCTGTTTGATTGCTTTGCCATTTCTTGCCATCACAAACACACTGTAGAGATTTTGAAGGTCAGAACTAAATTTTATGGTGACTTGCATGAAAATGTTCATCCGTCTCAATTAAATTATGCGAACTAAATGACTTTTAACATTGACACTTTAGTTGAAGATTTTCAACTCAACAATCAACACACAACTGAGTTTTGACCTCCAAAATCATTATACAGTGTATATTAAATTTAAATAAAAAATATAAAATTTCTTTACAAAACAAGTTTGACTCTCTACTGCTTATTCATTATTGTTTATGTTACATGGTCTATGTTTACATTACAGTATAAAATTGTTACTAAGTTTTCCCCTTTTATATAGATGGTAATGACTAAATATCCTCGCACACCGAAATTTTCACACATTAAAAAAAAAGATCAAGCACGTTTACACACAGCCTCTGAAACTTTCCTTCGTCATCAAAAAAATCTGATCAGGTTCAGTTTTCTGCATTTTTCGCATCCATAGCAAGCATTTTAAGAGGGGTTTCAAATTTCTGTGTTATTCATTTTTGTGTTAAAATTTTGAACATAAGTTGAACAGTTTAAAAAAGAAAGTGTGAACGTTCAAATTAGCCTTTATAGTTCATAAAGTTTTGCTGGCGTTTGTATCTAATTGAGAAAAGAATGAATGTAAATTGAAAGATGTCGTCATTGAACGCATTTTGTGCCAAAGCAAATAAATGATCCACAGTTTAGCCACATAGGCTGATGTGATCCCTGAGTGAAGAGTTTTGAAAAAGTGATGAGTATTCAGAAATGTGTCCTAGCAGATGTTTAAAAAACCCTGTAATATCACTATTAGTAAGGGATCACTGTATAATATCAGTCTTTAAATGTGAGATATTTAAAGTGAACCTAAAGTATACTTGCAATAGTGTGATTTTAGCACAATTAAATATACTTAATGGATGTTTCACAAAAGCGTTGTTTAGTGATATTGCGTCCTTGTGTTCCTGCTCTACGTCATCATCAACTGTCGAAGTTCAATTACAATACTCAAGAACACATGTACAGAGGTTGCACAAAAGTACCCGGATGTTATAAGATATATAAGTATATGAAAACAATGTCTACAATAATATGAAATAAATGTTTTAATAGGTTATGTTTGTGGTTATTTTGTGTTAGCCACTATATAATATGCTGGGATGGTTAGTTGAGCAACAATTTCGCAGCACATCTCAATTTCTGTTCTGTGTCCTCACAAACTTCTGAGCTCGTTCTTTCAAGATCACATAGCAAGACTGGTCTCCACGAAAACACAAGTCCCTTCTTTGCATTCCCAGAATTGCGAAACAGCCATCATTAAGAAATGTGCATTGTGCAATAAAGAAATACTCCAAGAATAATCATAATATTTATACCAGTAAGTCTGATGCAGGTCACTAGGGTTTACACTATTTTATGCTTTAATACTATCAAAAAAATTGTTGCGGCCATTTCACACTGAACGCGACAAAGTGAGGTGAATCGTTGATGAATGAAGGTTTAACACCGAACGCCACTCAAACCATCATCGAGGACTTGCTATAATTATATAATAGGCAGACATGCATTATTTCTAGTGATTTATGATTGTAATATAATTGACCGATCCAGAGCGAATGCGATCTCTGACTCATAACACTCACACACGTGGAAGAAAACGGACAATTCTCTTCTGATAGCATATAATGGTGGAAAAAGAAGTAAACTTGAGAATTACATATGGCATATCTTGCTTTATTATGCTGAGATTGATCGAGCCTGCTATAAATAACTCCATACAGATCTATTGTTTTACAAAAATAATCTATTGTTTACAAAAGGAGAAAACGTGTGTACTTTAATGTAAACTTGGACCATGTGACATAAACTGAAGTTAACAGCAAAAAAATATACTATAATGCTGACTGTTGTTAGTGTTTTTTGTTGTATGAGTTAAAAGTGTATATGTTGGGTGAATCCTCATTGTGTTCTGGAAGAATTAGTTGATTTAAGACATCAATGAAGTGTTTTGGTAGTTTTAGCACATTTTGAACGTGAAATTATGAATAGAGAAAGGTGTCCTAGCGATTGTAGCTGAGAGATAGACGTCAAACAGACTCAAACAAAGACCCATAATTCTGTGGTGTTACAGTGCTTTAAATGGCTGCTGTAAGGTTTCTTTATGAAATAACAGGCACAATGGCAAAGATATTTCTGCAAAAACTCCAAAGTAATGTTCGGTTGCAGTGAGAAAGTCACGAGCTAAAAAAATCTATCCTTAATGTGTGTATTTAGCCCAGTGTAGATTAGTTTGCTTACACATCCCCCAAACTCCATTTACATATGAATACAGGAAAGGCCAAAGCCATTGTCTCACAGGTGAGGAACAGACCTTAAAGAGCTGTTACACCCATGTCACAGAAACCAACTTCTCATCCAAGCTAGAGAAAATGCTGGGATTTACCTTGGAAAATTAAATCAATGTACACTTTTTCCAATCCCTACGACACATTTTTCAATACTTGGATCACTTTTTTAAAACTCTTCACACACTTCTCCAAACTGAATTTCAGCTTGGCACAGCAGTTATTTTAATGTTCAAAATGCACTAAAACTACCAAAAAGGATTCTGAGGATTCAAAGGAACACCCAACAAACACACTTTTTAAATCATAAAACACAGACCTAAAACACATGATCATTACAAAATGTTTTCTTTTGTAAAATTTTCTTTTCAAAACAAGACTTACACTATAATTCACTGCAGTTTATGTTACATGGTCCTTGGTCCAGTACAGTATAACATTATTCCTAAATGTTTCTCTTTTGAATGGATGGCAATGCAATTTAAAAACTAACACCAGCTAAATCTATTTGTTTTGATAGTATTTTATATTTTAGATTCAAAATACAACCCCAAATCAGAAAAAGTTGGGACATAATGGAAAACACACAAAAAAAAAAGAAAAAAAAAAGAGGTGATTTCTAAATTTACTTTGACTTGTATTTCATTGCAGACAATATGAACACAAAATATTTCATGTTTTGTCTGGTCAACTTCATGTCATTTGTAAATATGCATCCTTTCCTGTCATTCAGACCTGCAACACATTTCAAAAAAAGTTTGGACAGTAAAGCATTTACCACTTTGTAATGTTGCCATTCCTTTTCACAACACTTAAAAGACGTTTAGGGACTGAAGACACCAAGTGATGAAGTGTTTCAGGTTTCATTTTGTCCCATTCTTCCTGCAAACAAGTCTTAAGGTGGGCAACAGTACGGGGTCTTCCACACATTCTCTATTGGAGACAGGTCGGGACTGAGGCAGGCCAGTCAAGTACCCGAACCCTCTTCCTCCACAGCCAGGACTGCAGAATGTGTGCAGAATGTGCTTTTGCATTGTCTTGTTGAAATATGCATGGACGTCCCTGGAAAAGATGTCTTCTTGAAGGCAGCATATTATGCTCCAAAATCTCTATGTACTTTTCAGCATTAATGGTGCCTTCACAGGACCTTTCTTGGATGCTGCTTTTGTAGCAAATCATAATTACAATCACCTGTTGACATCACCTGTTTCAAATCACATCATTATTTAACCATTTTACCTCAGTACTAGCCCTAAATTGCTCCTGTCCCAACTTTTTTTGAAATGTGTCTGAATTGCAGGTCTGAATGACAGGAAAGGATGCATATTTACAAATGACATGAAGTTGACCAGACAAAACATGAAATATTTTGTGTTCATATTGTCTGCAATGAAATACAAGTCAAAGTAAATTTAGAAATCACTTCTTTTTTTTTATTTGCGTTTTCCATACTGTCCCAACTTTTTCTGACTTGGGGTTGTATATTTCAATATGGTATTACTGTCTAAATGTAGCAAATTTCTATTATTTTTTTAGTTTTGTGTTAAATTTTGAACATAAGTTTAACAGTTTTGAAAAGAGAATGTAAAAATGTTCAAATTGGCCTGTATAGTACATAATGTTTTGGTGGTGTTTGTGTCAAAGTCAGAAAAGAATGAATGTAAATTGAAAGATGTCGTCATTGAACACATTTTGTGCCCAAAGCAATGATAAATGATCCAGAGTTTAGCCACATAGACTGATGTGATCACTGAGTGAAGACAAAAAGTGAACAGTGAAAAAGTGATGAGGATTGAGAAATGTGTCCCAGCAAATGTAAAAAAAAAAAAAAAATTGTTGACATGTTTTAAATTTTTTTAAAATTTTTTTAAATTAAATTAAATTAAATTAAATTAAATTAAATTAAATTAAATTAAATAATTTTCATCTTATTAGAAGTGATATTTTCTTGGTGTTTAGCCTCACAGCTTGCTGCATATCGCTTTACTTTCTTTTTTTTTATTGCATTGGCCAATACTAAATTGATATGTTAAAAACTGTGAATCATTTTTCATTGCTTTCACACAAAATGCATTCAATGACCACATTTTCCAAAATCCACGAACACTTTTGTTATTCGTACCTAACCATCTGTAAAACTGTATATTTTTAGCACATTCTTTGAATGCTAACACACTGCTTTCTGAACTGATCAAACACATTCAAGTCAGAACGATGATCAACTCATTTCTGCAGGAATTATATTAAAATCCAAAGGGACCCACTTTATATTAGGTTGCCTAACTACTATGTACTAACATTTTAATTATCCATTTGATACAATGCACTTATTGTGTACATACATGTCTTTACATTGTACTTACATTTTTAAATATACCTGCATGTAATTACATCTGTAATTAATTTCTGTAGTTACATTTAATAATTTACACAGTATAAATTACACTGTTGACACTTCCCTTACATCTAACCCTACCCTTAAACTTACCAATACAACCACACATGTCCCTAACCCTACCCGTATCCCACCTCAATATCAGCAAAAGTGTTTTGCAATTCAATATGAACACAATAAGTACATTGTACTTATTTGTTTATGTAAATACATAGTAGTTAAGGCCACCTAATATAAAGTGGGGCCATCAAAAGTCATAATTTATCATTGATTTGGCATAAAATACATTCAATGGCGACATCTTTCGATTTATAATAATTATTTTCTCACTTCAACACAAACACCACCAAAACATTATGAACTGTATAGGCCAATTTGAATTTTTTTTTATTCTCTTTTCAAAACTCCCTAACTTATGTTCAAAACTTAACTAAAATTAATAAAAAAAATAATAATTTTAGGGATTGGAAAAAGTGTACATTGATTTAATTTTCCAAGGTAAATCCCAGCATTTTCTCTAGCTTGGATGAGAAGTTGGTTTCTGTGACATGGGTGTAACAGCTCTTTAAGGTCTGTTCCTCACCTGTGAGACAATGGCTTTGGCCTTTCCTGTATTCATATGTAAATGGAGTTTGGGGGATGTGTAAGCAAACTAATCTACACTGGGCTAAATACACACATTAAGGATAGAGTTTTTTTAGCTCGTGACTTTCTCTGCAACCGAACATTACTTTGGAGTTTTTGCAGAAATATCTTTGCCATTGTGCCTGTTATTTCATAAAGAAACCTTACAGCAGCCATTTAAAGCACTGTAACACCACAGAATTCTGGGTCTTTGTTTGAGTCTGTTTGACGTCTATCTCTCAGCTACAATCGCTAGGACACCTTTCTCTATTCATAATTTCACGTTCAAAATGTGCTAAAACTACCAAAACACTTCATTGATGTCTTAAATCAACTCATTCTTCCAGAACACAATGAGGATTCACCCAACATATACACTTTTAACTCATACAACAAAAAACACTAACAACAGTCAGCATTATAGTATATTTTTTTTGCTGTTAACTTCAGTTTATGTCACATGGTCCAAGTTTACATTAAAGTACACACGTTTTCTCCTTTTGTAAACAATAGATTATTTTTGTAAAACAATAGATCTGTATGGATTTATTTATACCAGGCTCGATCAATCTCAGCATAATAAAGCAAGATATGCCATATGTAATTCCCAAGTTTACTTCTTTTTCCACCATTATATGCTATCAGAAGAGAATTGTCCGTTTTCTTCCACGTGTGTGAGTGTTATGAGTCAGAGATCGCATTCGCTCTGGATCGGTCAATTATATTACAATCATAAATCACTAGAAATAATGCATGTCTGCCTTTTATATAATTATAGCAAGTCCTCGATGATGGTTTGAGTGGCGTTCGGTGTTAAACCTTCATTCATCAACGATTCACCTCACTTTGTCACGTTCAGTGTGAAATGGCCGTAACAATTTTTTTGATAGTATTAAAGCATAAAATATTGTAAACCCTAGTGACCTGCATCAGACTTACTGGTATAAATATTATGATTATTCTTGGAGTATTTCTTTATTGCACAATGCACATTTCTTAATGATGGCTGTTTCGCAATTCTGGGAATGCAAAGAAGGGACTTGTGTTTTCGTGGAGACCAGTCTTGCTATGTGATCTTGAAAGAACGAGCTCAGAAGTTTGTGAGGACACAGAACAGAAATTGAGATGTGCTGCGAACTTGTTGCTCAACTAAACATCCCAGCATATTATATAGTGGCTAACACAAAATAACCACAAACATAACCTATTAAAACATTTATTTCATATTATTGTAGACATTGTTTTCATATACTTATATATCTTATAACATCCGGGTACTTTTGTGCATCCTCTGTACATGTGTTCTTGAGTATTGTAATTGAACTTCAACAGTTGATGATGACGTAGAGCAGGAACACAAGGACGCAATATCACTAAACAACGCTTTTGCGAAACATCCATTAAGTATATTTAATTGTGCTAAAATCACACTATTGCAAGTATACTTTAGGTTCACTTTAAATATCTCACATTTAAAGACTGATATTATACGGTGATCCCTTACTAATAGTGATATTACAGGGTTTTTTAAACATCTGCTAGGACACATTTCTGAATACTCATCACTTTTTCAAAACTCTTGACTCAGGGATCACATCAGCCTATGTGGCTAAACTGTGGATCATTTATTCATTCTTTTCTCAATTAGATACAAACGCCAGCAAAACTTTATGAACTATAAAGGCTAATTTGAACGTTCACACTTTCTTTTTTAAACTGTTCAACTTATGTTCAAAATTTTAACACAAAAATGAATAACACAGAAATTTGAAACCCCTCTTAAAATGCTTGCTATGGATGCGAAAAATGCAGAAAACTGAACCTGATCAGATTTTTTTGATGACGAAGGAAAGTTTCAGAGGCTGTGTGTAAACGTGCTTGATCTTTTTTTTTTAATGTGTGAAAATTTCGGTGTGCGAGGATATTTAGTCATTACCATCTATATAAAAGGGGAAAACTTAGTAACAATTTTATACTGTAATGTAAACATAGACCATGTAACATAAACAATAATGAATAAGCAGTAGAGAGTCAAACTTGTTTTGTAAAGAAATTTTATATTTTTTATTTAAATTTAATATACACTGTATAATGATTTTGGAGGTCAAAACTCAGTTGTGTGTTGATTGTTGAGTTGAAAATCTTCAACTAAAGTGTCAATGTTAAAAGTCATTTAGTTCGCATAATTTAATTGAGACGGATGAACATTTTCATGCAAGTCACCATAAAATTTAGTTCTGACCTTCAAAATCTCTACAGTGTGTTTGTGATGGCAAGAAATGGCAAAGCAATCAAACAGGCATTGTGTTTTACCATCCAATGTTCACTGTATAAAGTGTGACCTGCAATTGTTTCCTTAAAGAGTGATTTCTGCTTGATTTAAAACATAAAACACCAATACTTACCATAAAAATACACTATAATAAGATTTTGGAGGTCAAAACTCAGTTGTGTGTTGATTGCTGAGTTGAAAATCATCAGTTGGTTAAACAACTAAAGTGTCAATGTTAAAAGTCATTCAGTTCACATAATTTAATTGAGACGGATAAACATTTTAATGCAAGTCACCATATAATTGAGTTATCTCAATATATACAGGGAATATCTACTGTGTGTGTGAGATGATAAGAAAAGACAAAGCAAACACACTGGTGTCGTGATTTACTATCTAACAGGGGGCCGAGTCATTGTGTTTAACATAATCATTATTCAAAGATGATCTGCAATTAATACATTAGAGAAATATTTCTGCTTGATTTAACTCTTAAAACTCAGTTATTGCTATAAAAACTCTAAATCTCCATAGTGTGTTTATGATGATAAGAAATGACAAAGCAAACACAGTGGTGTCGTGATTTACTATCTAACAGGGGACCGAGTCATTGTGTTTAACATAATCATTATTCAAAGATGATCTGCAATTAATACATTAGAGAAATATTTCTGCTTGATTTAACTCTTAAAACTCAGTTATTGCTATAAAAACTCTAAATCTCTACAGTGTGTTTATGATGATAAGAAATGACAACGCAAACACACTGGTGTCGTGATTTACTATCTAACAGGGGACCGAGTCATTGTGTTTAACATAATCATTATTCAAAGAGCATCTGCAATTACTACATTAGAGAACTATTTCTGCTTGATTTAACTCTTAATACTCAGTTATTGCTATAAAAACTCTAAATCTCTACAGTGTGTTTATGGCAAGAAATGACAACGCAAACACACTGGTGTCGTGATTTACTATCTAACAGGGGACCGAGTCATTGTGTAAATCATAAATAAATCAAAAGTGGTTTGTTTAAAAAACTCATAAATGTATAAGGTGGTAAGTTGGGGCTTTTAAACCCTATTTTACATGGGGCAAAAGTCACACATTATTTATACAAATACTTGAGCTAAAATGTTTTTTTAATAATGTCTTAACACTTGTTTAAAAGAATAGTAAAGTTTGTACTATTTTCTGTTTATTTTGATAAATGAAATAATGTTCAATGAATATAGGCTACTGTCATTAAAATATGTTAAAATAAAAAATACAAACACAAAACTTCTAATTACATTCTGGTTGTTTAGATTTTTAAATCCTTTTTTCTAGGATTCTGTGTAGAATTTATTTGTAATGTAATGCAAAGTTTGAAACTAGTCAGGGTATCTAGTAAAGAGATGTAATGCTTGTTCCTTTAGTAAGCAGCCTGTTAAACAGCAGAGTCTCTCTGGGACAGCAGGCCATTCAAACAATAGAGGAGTGTGTGTGAACGACGTGTGTTTAAGAGCCCTTACAGTTCCTGCTCCAGCCTACAGGGGAGCTGCTGAGTATGACCTTAAACACACACACACACTTAGGTCCCCACTTGGTCATAAGTTTTAAAAAAATTACTAGAGTGTTTTTACTTAATTTTCACATTATTTAAACACACACACTTGTAGGCCCCCACTTGGTCAAAAGTAAAAAAAAAATCACCAGAGCGTTTTTTTAGTGTTTTTACTTGATTTTAACATGATTTAAAGCATGACCAACAGGGGACCTGAAAAATGTCCCCTCTTGGCTCAGAGGTCCCCTGTTAGTGAGTGTGTTACGACACCAAGGTCCCCTGTTAGATAGGTAGACAAGTACACACACACACACACACACACACACACACACACACACACACACACACACACACACACACACACACACACACACACACACACACACACACACACACACACACACACACACACACACACACACACACACACACACACACACACACACACACACACACACACACACACACACACACACACACACACACACACACACACACACACACACACACACACACACACACACACACACACACACACACACACACACAACATCATTTAGTATGTTTATAAATCCTTTTACATTCATGCGGAATCACATGGCGTAGACATACACGCGGAGATGATGGTTCGTTTCGGTGTACACATACACGCGGAATTACACGGCATAGACATACACGCGGATAGCTCAGAATGCATTTCCATTTGGCTTTAGAAAGTGGCGTGTATGTTTACTCAAAGTCATGATGTCATGTTGCAGTTCAAGTCAACAGCTGCCCATCTCCACTGTAAACAGCATTGGTAGGGCACTGCTTCCCCCTCCTGACGCGTCGAACGGTTTGCCAGAATCTCTTTGAGGCCAACCAACAGTCTTTCTCCATGGCCTCACCAAACTCCTCCCAGGCCCGATTTTTTGCCTCCACAATTACCCAGGCTGAAGTCCGCTTCTTCAGCTTGACGGCATCCCTTACTTCCAGTGTCCACCACCGGGTTCGAGGATTGCCGCCTTGACAGGCACCGGAAACCTTATGGCCACAGCTCCACAAGCTAATTAAGCTGTGGTTTGTACTTAATTCAATTGTATTAAAATCTATGCTATAACAGTTGAGCCTCTAAGCTACTTTAGTGATAAATCACAGGACAGTGTTGACAATGAGTTTTTGCGCTCCTCTGTATGTCACACTCCTTGTATGTCACACTATATCAGGCATTAGTTCAACATAATACACATCTGATGGTCTAAAATCGCTTCAATGTTCAAACTGGCAGCCTTAAAACACATACAAAAGACAAAGCTTTTGATGCTCGAACCAGAGCTGTTCGGACCAATCAAATTGTCAGGACGGGCTTTATACGATGATGGACAGATGAGCAACAGTAATGTAAATCATCCACGTCACCAAAGAGCGCTTGGGTTGAATTTGTTTACTAAACGGAGAACTTGTTCGCATATGCATTCACCGTTACTATTTCTCTCAAATAATAATCGTGTTGGTAAGTACTCCATGAATCCTTCAATAATTTTTTTTAACACCTACAAAGATCGTTTACACTAATCTTCTTCTACTTCCAGTGTGCGTGCAGTTGAGTTCTGTTGACAACTATGCATTTCCCAACATATGTCACTTACTCCGTTGCTATGATTGGTTGTAGGTCTATCCAATTGAGTGCAGAGGCATTGTCTTTCCTGGTTCGGTTGAAACACGCCTCAATCATAGCCCAACGGAGCAGTATCAGACTCATATTCTGACTAGAATCTGAGTACGACGACGTCGGGCTATTACATTCATATTGTGATACTTGGATTACGTTACTGAATACTTTGCTTATTAAGTAATTTGTAACTGTAACAGAATACTTTTTTCCCAACCCTGCATACATATCCATTAAATTGTTGTGATGTACATTTTCATTTAGTCTTTCCCTATTTTATCTTTGTAAAACTTAAAAAAAATTAATAAAAAAAATTAAGTATATTATTATTAGGAAAACACCTACCATTGCTCTCCTTTCATCCTGGAACAAGATAACCAAGAGAAAACAAGCTTTGGTGAAGATGTTGCCACCTTTTTCTGCAATCTTATCTCCAGCTTTCTCACGGTAGATCTGCAGAAGATCCAGGAGGGTTTCTACAGAGTCGTCCACATCATAAACTGCATCAATGGTTCTGTTGTACTGAAAAAAAAAAGAAAAAACAAATTATTATTTATTTATTTATTTATATATATATATATATATATATATAAAATATCTGCATTTGCTGAGCAAATATTGCAATATGTCATTAATTAATCAGCATATCAGGGAATTTGACAGCCCAAATTATGAGGCAACATACTTTTGATAGGTTGAGAAGGACTTGGATGGATAATGTGATGATCTCCATTGAAGGCACACTTCGGTTGCAGCTCCTTATCAAAGTGAAGATGGTGTGCGTTGCTCCACTTTCAACAAGGCGTTCACAGCACTCCGGTGAAAGTCTGGTGGCAGTTTCTTTAACCATAAAAAAAAGAAAAAAAGATAACGTTAGTTAACATTTTATGATACAGCCAACCTCATATCTTTAAAACAGTGTCTTACCTAAATGTTTCAAGGCTGCAAGAATGTAAGCATAATTCTGAAATCCAAGCAGGTAGCTCAACGCTGTTGTGGTCTTGTTACACAGCTTGTCCTCTTCCTTCACCCTTCGATTTACTTCCGCGAGACGTCGCCTCATGGAAACGACTTTGCTTGTGTCATGACGTTTTCTTGAACAATGACCCCTCCAGAGTGCCTTAAAACAAATTAATGGACTTGTTCACGCAAAATTTAAAACACTTTCATTGTATGGTAAAGACAACATCAACATACTGCCTTTTATGGTCTAAAGAAGAAAGTAAATTGTGAGTACATATTCAATTTAAATGTTTAATTATCAATTTAGAATACTTGTTTTTAGTCATTAATCTAGTAATACTAATCTAGTATTAATTATCTTAAATGGGTTGTGCACATTGAAAATACATATACACAAAGAAAATGTATGTTACATTATATGAAATGTATATGCATTTTGTATCAAGCCCTTTCTTCCATACCTGCGCCTTTATTATTGCACGTTGTAGCTTTTCCTTCCGACGTCTAAGAAGAAGCTTCCTGACTGCACACTGGATAGTATCGGCAGCTTGGATGCGACGACGTAACCAAGTTCTCACTGCCCTCTGGGTCTTGATGATGTCTTCTCTGTCTTTAAGATATCTCTTTCTCTGCAGCTTTGCCCTAAAACATTGCTAGAAATTCAGGGAGAGGAAGAGAAATGTATAGTTAAATTAAGAGCATTTATATTAGGCTAAATGTGAAATAAGCTAGTGGCTAACCTTCTATTGCACAATGTTACCTCTGGCTAACAAATCCAATTTAACTTTTTTTGATTTACACAAGTTCATGACGCTCAATAAAATGAGAAAGTATTATATAAGTTGTGTTGAGGGGTAAATACAATTTTACAACATTTAGTATTGAATAATGGGTTTCTTAGAAGGAATTACATGCATTTCAATTTTGAATTTTCTTTTAACATGTAAAGGATTAAATGTACCTGGATGTATAGGACTGAAGAGATTTTCTTCTTGGCTGATTTAAGAGCCCAGTGTGCTCGCACAGCTCTCTGAATCCTTACTGCGCAGAGATGATGGTAAACGGCAGCTGTGAAACGATGACGTCTTGCAGCACAAGCCATTTCTTTTACCTATAAAATGGAACAAGTTAATACTCTATCCCCCGGTTTCACAAACAAGGCTTAAGTATAGTCCCAGACTAAAATGCATGTTTGAGCCGTTTCAACTTGCACTGACATATCTTGAGACAAAACAATGGCACTGACATATCTTAAAATATGTCAGTGCCATTGTTTTGTCTCAAGATGCACACCAGTAATGTTTTTTTTTTTTCAAAAGGCACATCTAAATTCAACTGGATTAGTCTAGGCCCTTTCTGAGAAACCAGGCCCAAAACATTTAGCCACTTTTAGCATATTCAGTCCCCTCAATTGATTCAAGAAACTTTGAATCCTGGAAGGCCATTGAGTAATTTACTCCAACTAGCTGGTTGCAGAACGAGTCCTTCAATAGTCAATTACTTGTGCACGGCCTTAGTAATAACACCACTCATACATATAACTTGCCTGTTGTCTCGCAAGCCAACCACGCCACAAAGCCTGAAGATAAACAGTGGCATTGAGTCGTCGTCTTTGATTTTCTTCCTCAACTCTGGCAAGCTTCAAGACTCGGAAACGCCGCTGCAGAATTATGGCGGCAGCTCTCTGCTGGTGATACCGTCGTCTTTGGGTAAAGCCTCTGAAAGCTGATTGCATCTTCACAGCAGCTGTTATTTGCTGTGAAAAAGAATAGACTGAAGGCTTAGTGATGATTTCAAAGAACAAATGGCAAAAAACAAATTCATGTTGAGATACTATTGTGAATAATTTAGGATTTCCAAAAACCCCCTGAAGCTATATGAAAAAAGTTAAACTTTTGCACGTAGCACAAGACTAGAGTAACAGGCCATTTGACCCCCTTTTTTCTATCAGTCAAGTCCTAAGAAAAGCTTGGCAACACAAGCAAAGTTACGCAGTATACATGTCAACAATCACTGAAATAAATGGACTTTGAAAACGGTTTCTCTGAAATTTTATCTACAAATGGTAAACTTTAGATAGTGTGCATTTACTGAGCAAGTTCATCATTGCACAAGCCTATTTTGTTTATCGGAATTTACACAAATTGGTGCCAAAACAACGTGACCTTAGTTCTCCTAAATCACATGTAAAAGTGCACACTATTTTTTAGTATTTAAAAAAAAAAAATCTTAAAACAATAATTTAACTTTTAATAAATATTTATTATAATGTACACTTAATAAATATTTATTATAATGTACACTCACATAAAAGGAAGACTTCTGTTATATCAGTAGTCTAATAAATGTAAATTTTTGTGTAATGCTGCATCCACACAACTAGGTGTCAATATAAATCAAACGTGACTGCCATTGTGCCCAAGCACAGAAAAATGGCAACCTTGTGATAAACATATTACCCATTTCTATATAATAAATGTTTTTTCCACCAGGGCCGTAACCACCGTAGACAACCCAAACCAACTCAAGCCCCCTTATTTTATTTTTATTCTTTACTCGATTAAATCCCTTTTAAAATACTTTAATTTTGGAATTCCTTTAAATAAAACGACCAATAACATCCGCCTCTCCCCCTTAAAGGGATAGTTCACCCAAAAATGAAAATTACCCCATGATTTACTCACCCTCAAACTATCCTAGGTGTATATAACATTCTTCTTTCAGACGAATACAATCAGTTATATTAAAAAATATCCTGGCTAATCCAAGCTTTATAATGGCAGCCCAAAATTTCAACCCCCCAAAAAAGTGCATCCATCCTTCATAAACATACTCCATACAGCTCAAGGGGGTTAAAAAAGCCTTCTGAAGTGAATCAATGGGTTTGTGTAAGAAAAATATCTGTATTTAAAACTTATAAAGTAAAATATCTAGCTTCTGTCAGATCGGCTTCAAATTTTGGACTGCCATTATAAAGCTTGGATTAGCAAGGACATTTTGTAATATAAATGATTGTATTCGTCTGAAAGACGAATGTTGTATACACCTAGGATGGCTTGAGGGTGAGTAAATCATGGGGTAATTTTCATTTTTGGGTGAACTATCCCTTTAACGCAAAAAAACAAACCAACTTTGGTCCTCCAAATGTCATGAAATGGTTATGGCCTTGATTCCCATAAAGAGAACAGTTACCTTTTGATGGGAATCTCTCACTCTCCGACCTCTGCATAATGCCTGGATGTATATAACAGATTTTCTAAATCTCAGGAAATTAGCACGCTGTTTTCTGGCAATCTGAGTTTCCCTCCATCTTTTTTGAATGACTTGGACACTGTGCTGGATTGCTAGAAATCTTGGAAAGGAGGACAAATACTCATGTCGTGACTCCTGACATATAACTTTAAAAGCAGAAACGAAGAATAAAATATTCTTATTGGTTACCTTGCACGTTGGCGTCTTGCTTGAATACATTGTCTAATAGTTGCAATAGCAGCTTGTTTCAAGATGTATTTTTGTCTAGCTAGGCGTCCTCTGAACCAGGACTGAATTTTCAGGGCAGCCTGTGTTTGCAAGACATGTTGCCTTGTTTGATAAGCCCGAAATGCTTTCTGAGGTTAACCAGAGACAAACAAACAAACAAGATCAAATATACAGATAAAATATACACTTAAATCCAATATGACAAACAGAAACAAGCAGAAAAACAAGTGAAGAAAAATAAAAACGAAAAGCAGGGTTATTGCAAAGACCAGAGTACTGGGTTAAAAAAATAAAATTATAATCAAACGTAAATTTTATAGTTGTTACATGCTTACCTGTATCACAACAGTAGACTTTCGCAGCTGAAGAAACTGTGCACGCTCTCTCTGGCAAAGACGGAAACCTCTGTAATGCTTCTGTATAACCAAAACCGATTCCTTGAGTTGCTGAAACCTGCGTCTCTCAATCATCCCTCGATAATGAGCCTGTTTGAGGGCAAGAAATAAAAAGCCTTCTGATCACTTCCGTTGAATATTCAGAGTGAATCCATTTTAAATAAATGACCAGACAGAATACAACTACATAGTGATTACCTGAATTGTGATGGCACTTGCCCTCAATCTCTGAAATCTTCTGTACTCAATGTGTCCACGTACTCTGGCCTGAAGGAACTTTATATTTTGGAGAGTCTTCAGGTAACTGCTCCTCTGTTCCATCGTTGCCCTATGAGCTCTGTAATGCGTTTGGAGTATAACCGCTGCAGCCTGTAATGTGCAGTATTTTCTCTGGACCATTAACATTCTGTAATGAGCTTGCAATTTCAGGACACTTGAGCGAAGCATCACGTAGCGTGTGCGGTGCATGTGCATGCGCATCACTGACTGAATCTTGATCGCAGCCCGTCTTCTTTTTGCAAACCTCCTTGCCAGCATTCCACGCAAGGCAGATTGCAAGGTAAGCGTAGCTTGCCTAAGAGCAACAAAACCAATCCGATCTTTCTGGACCAGTTTATGTGATCTGTACCACTTCTGGATGAGTGTTGCACTTGCTTGCATCTTAGCATGCTGAACTCTGGCGCAATGGCCTCTGTATGCAGACTGAATCACAATTGCTGCAGCCTTTGCTTTCATGAAATGCTGTCTTTGGACAGACATCCTGAGGTAGGACTGGATGGTTCGCGCAGCCTTGGTCCGTCTGGCCAATTCTCTCCCCTTCATCCCTCTGAAAGATTTCTGCAGGCATACAGCAGCATTCCTCACCTGCTGGTATCTATTCACATGCTTGTCTCGAAGTTTCAAAGCTCTGTACCTCTGCTGGAGAACCCTGGCTGCCCATCGCTGTCTCTTAAAAGCTGACCTTTGCTGGTACATGCGGACACCAGCCTGTATGATGATGGACGCATTTTGTTTTTCTGCTAAGCTTCTCCTGAGAGAGTGTCCTCGGAATGCTGCTTGAATGGCAACAGCAGACTTTCTCAAACGTAGATAGCTCTCCCGATCTGCTCTAGCCTGGATGCATGACCTGTAATAGCTCTGGATAATGATAGCTGACAGCCTCATGGCCTGGTACTTAACCATTTCTTTGTGTCTTCTAAAATAAGACTGAATCAAGATCGCTGCTTGACGCTGTAGCAGTAGTTCCTTCCGAACATTAAGACCTCTATAACATGCTTGCAGAACAAGTGCACCATGACGCATTTCAAGAAAGTTCTTTCTCTGCTGTTTCGCTGCATTTACAGCACGATACCTTTGCTGAATGGCAATGGCAGCGCATTTCATGGCTAAATACCTCTTCCGGGCACTATAAGCTCTGAAAGTCGCCTGAACAGTGGTGGCAGCCTGATGCATTTGCTTCAAAGTCTGTCTGGACTTCATGCCACAATAGGCTGCTTGCAGAATCAAAGCAGCATTCTTCTGTTCCTGTAGTGCTGCCATCTCTTGCCTCATAATTTTGTTAGCTCTGAAACATTGCTGAACAGTACAGACTGCCCAACGAAGCCTCTGGAAGCGCAACTTGAAGATGTGCTTTCTCACATGGGACTGAATGATTGTTGCAGCTTTGTGCTGTCTCTGGATCTGTCGCCGGACCTGCATTCCCCTGAAAGTTGCCTGGATTGCAACAACAGCTTGACGTTTGGCAAAATAATCTCTCCGAACAAGTCTTGCTATCAAAATGGATCGATAGCGTCGTTGACAGAATTCTACAGCAGCTCGGACAGACAAAAAGTGCTTTCTTTGTTTGTAGGCAAGGTACTTCCTTTGAATGACTGTGGCAGCAAAATGCATTCTAGCAATATCACTGCGTGCACGGTTTCCTCTGTAAATAGCCTGAATTGCTGTTACGCTACGCCGCAGCTTTAAAAAGTTCTCCCTTGCCCCTTTCCTCAGTAAATGGCACCTGTATTGCCTCTGTATGACCAATGAAGCCAGTTTCATTGCTTGGAATGGCACTCTTGTTCTGTACATTTTGTACATAGCCTGAATCACAGTGGCCGCTTTATGCTTTCTATTGACTTCTTTCCTTAGTCTCATCCCTCGGTACACAGACTGCAAAGTGATGGCAGCTGCTCGCAAGGAGCAGTACCTTTTACGCTGTTGCCTTGCACTTACAATTGCTCTGTACTGTTGCTGAATACAGATGGTGGCATTTCTGAGAGCAAGGTAATCATGACGTCGCTTGTATGCTCTATACGTCTTCTGGATAATTACTGCCGATTTGTGCCTTTCTGCAATCTCCTTTCTTACCATCATTCCACGGAAAGCTGACTGAATACATATGGCAGCTGTTTTTTTGGTTCCATATTGCTTCATGACAGCATTTTTTGTCATCATTGCCCTGAATCGCAGCTGTAAAACTGATGCAGCCCACTGTTGTCTCTGGTACTTTTTGAGTTGGGAATGTCCACGGAAGTGTGCCTGAATCACTATTGCAGCTTCGTGCTTTCTATCAATTTCTTTCCTTTGTCTCATCCCTCGGTACGCAGACTGCAAAGTGATGGCAGCTGCTCGCAACGAGCAATACCTTTTACGTTGTTGCCTTGCACTTACAATTGCCCTGTACTGTTGCTGAATACAGATTGTGGCATTTCTGAGAGCAAGGTAATCACACCGTTGCTTGTAAGCTCTATATGTCTCCTGGATAATTATCGCCGATTTGTGCCTTTCTGCAATCTCCTTTCTTACCATCATTCCACGGAAAGCTGACTGAATACATATGGCAGCTGTTTTTATGGCTCTATATTGCTTCATGACAGCATTTTTAGTAATCACTGCCCTGAATCGCTGCTGTAAAACTGATGTGGCCCACTGTTGTCTCTGGTACTTTTTGAGTTGGGAATGTCCACGGAAATGTGCCTGAATCACTGTTGCAGCTTTGTGCTTTCCATCAATTTCTTTCCTTAGTCTCATCCCTCTGTAAACAGACTGCAAAGTGATGGCAGCAGCTCGCAAGGAGCAATACCTTTTACGTTCTTGCCTTGCACTTACAATTGCTCTGTACTGTTGCTGAATACAGATGGTGGCATTTTTGAGAGCAAGGTAATCATGACGTCGCTTGTATGCTCTATACGTCTTCTGGATAATTTCCGCCGATTTGTGCCTTTCTGCAATCTCCTTTCTCACCATCATTCCACGGAAAGCTGACTGAATGCATATGGCAGCTGATTTTATGGCTCCATATTGCTTCATAACAGCATTTTTAGTCATCCTTGCCCTAAATTGCAGCTGTAAAACTGATGCGGCCCACTGTTGTCTCTGGTACTTTTTGAGTTGGGAATGTCCACGGAAATGTGCCTGAATCACTGTTGCAGCTTTGTGCTTTCTATCGAGTTCTTTCCTTAGTCTCATCCCTCGGTATACAGACTGCAAAGTGATGGCAGCTGCTCGCAAGGAGCAATACCTTTTACGTTGTTGCCTTGCACTTAAAATTGCTCTGTACTGTTGCTGAATACAGATGGTGGCATTTCTGAGACCAAGGTAATCACACCGTTGCTTGTAAGCTCTATACGTCTCCTGGATGATTTTCGCAGATTTGTGCCTTTCTGCAATCTCCTTTCTTACCATCATTCCACGGAAAGCTGACTGAATACATATGGCAGCTGTTTTTATGGCTCTATATTGCTTCATGACAGCATTTTTAGTAATCACTGCCCTGAATCGCTGCTGTAAAACTGATGTGGCCCACTGTTGTCTCTGGTACTTTTTGAGTTGGGAATGTCCACGGAAATGTGCCTGAATCACTGTTGCAGCTTTGTGCTTTCCATCAATTTCTTTCCTTAGTCTCATCCCTCTGTAAACAGACTGTAAAGTGATGGCAGCAGCTCGCAAGGAGCAATACCTTTTACGTTGTTGCCTTGCACTTACAATTGCTCTGTACTGTTGCTGAATACAGATGGTGGCATTTTTGAGAGCAAGGTAATCACACCGTTGCTTGTAAGCTCTATACGTCTCCTGGATGATTTTCGCAGATTTGTGCCTTTCTGCAATCTCCTTTCTTACCATCATTCCACGGAAAGCTGACTGAATACATATGGCAGCTGATTTTATGACTCTATATTGCTTCACGACAGCATTTTTAGTCATCATTGCCCTGAATCGCTGCTGTAAAACTAATGCGGCCCACTGTTGTCTCTGGTACTTTTTGAGTTGGGAATGTGCACGGAAGTGCGCTTGAATGACTGTTGCAGCTTGGTGTGATTTTCGTAAGTAGTTGCGAACTTTCATTCCCCTGAATGCTGACTGAATAACTACCGCAGCATTTTTCATTTGCAAGTACGTAGCTTGAATGCATTTGCCAACTATGTAGGCTCTGTATTGCTGCTGTATGATGATAGCTGCACACTTTGCAGCAACAAAGGCAATGCGTACTTTATGCATTCGGAATTGAGCTTGAATGATAGTAGCGGCTTGATGCTCTCGTCTCAGATTTTGCCTCACTTTGGCCCCCCGATATATGGCCTGTAGATTTATAGTCACTTGCCTCAAATGGACATAATGGCTTCTTTGCAACCGTCCAAGTACAAAAGCACGATGCCGTTGCTGAATGACAACAGCAGCATGTTTTTGAGCTAAAAACTGCTGACGGCAACTATGTGCTCTGATCACAGACTGAATCAAAGTTGCTGCTTTGTTTTTCTTCTGCAGTTCTTGTCTTACTCTCTTGCCACGATAAGCACTCTGTAGCACAATGGCTGCTCTTTTAATTTCAGTGTATTCCACGTACACTTTCTGTCCATCTCTGAAGGCTCTGTACCGTCTTTGAATGACTACGACAGCTCGTTTAATTTCCAAAAAACGTGTCTGTGCCACATATCTACGATAGTTTGACTGAATTATTTTGGCAAATCTGTGGAGTTGACTGATCTTCTTCCGCTCAGCTCGTCCTCGCCACATTGCTTGAATTGTCATTGAAGCGGATTTAAGAGCCATATACTCTTGTCGTAACTTTTCTCCAAATACTTTAGCTTTGTATCTCTGTTGCAGAACAACGGCTGATCTTTTCAAACACAAAAAGTGCTTTTGCGATATAAACCGTCTGAAAGCAGTTTGAATCAGAAGTGCAGCTTGGTGGCGGTGAGCCACAGATCTACGGACCTTCCATCCACGGAAAGCTGCTTGCAGAGCCAGAACAGCTGATTTGATCTCAAAAAACTTCTTCTGATCTGCTTTCCTTTGCATGCAGGCTCGAAACCACCTCTGAATCAAGACTGCATTTTGCTTCATTTTATATATCTGTTGTCTGACAAGGTAGGCCCTGAATGCACTCTGAATGACAATTGAAGAATCGTGCCTTTTCTTTAAATCCTGAAACTTGCATCTTTGAAGGTGACCTCTGAACCATGCTTGAACACAGATGGCTTTCCTTTTCATATCCAGGTACTGGGTTTTACAATGCTGCATTCTGTACCATGCTTGAATGCGCAAGGCTGCAATGTTTTTTTCCAGAACTTTTTTCGTATGCCACTTCCGGAAAGCTGCCTGGATCACACAAGCGGCTCGGTTTTTCTTCAGGAGATGTTGAACCCTCCAAGCTTTGTATGTTTTCTGTGTGAAGTTAAGAAAATGTAAATTAAGTTATATATTAATAATCGAATATAATCCATAACTAGTTGGAAACATGCCTTGGTACTTTTGCACCTGTACTAATCCTGAACATACCTGAATTACAATTGCAGCAGCATTTTGAAGAGCAAAATCTCTCTCTTTTTTCAGCACTCTCAATTTTTCCCGTGCACTGTATCCTCTCCAGGATGTTTGGATCTTGATGGCTGCCTTATTCTGTCGAATCATTCTTCTGCTCAAGATGAACTTCCGCACAAGTGCTTGGATTTTAGTGGCAGCCAGGTTCTTTTGCTGTGCATGCAGATCATACTCAATATAAGACAAAAAAAATCTAAGCATATCAAAGTTCCAAGCAGCTTGACATGGAAGAAAAATTATAACCTTACCCGAATAAGCTCAATGTCCTTCTGTAGCTTGTATCTCCGCCATGCACCCTGGATGACTCGGGCTGCTCTTGTTTCATTGCGGAGATCCAAAAGACGGGCACAAAGGAAGGAGAGGTAACATGTGACAACCTGGGGGGGGGGGGGGGGGGGTTATAGATTAATATGAAAAGTATTCCTATGCAACCGCAAAGTTCAATCTAGTAGTAAGCTTTGTTGCTAACCTAACATGTGGACAGTAAAGCTGCACGATTAAACTCAGCTATCTCAGTCGGTAGAGCTCTTAATCTCAGTGTCGTGGGTTTGAGCTCCACATTGGGTTTGCGGGTTCGAGTCTCAGGTCTGGCAGGAATTGGGGGGAGTGAATATCCAGCGCTCTCCTCCACCCTCAATACCATGACTGAGGTGAGACCCTTGATCAAGGCACCAAACCCCCAACTGCTCCCCGGGCGCCGCAGAAATATGGCTGCCCACTGCTCGGAGTGTGTGTTCGTGTGTGTGTGTGTGCGTGCACCAGGGGCGCAGATAGTTTTTAACTGGGGGGGGGACCAAGCTGTCAGCAAATTATTTAAACTCAATTTGTTATTTGGCGTAATTTGGGCTATAACAAGTGCTGCTCAAGTAGTTACTTTGAGTAATTTGGGCTAATGATTTGCACTTAAAAGCCATTGGGGGATTCTTATTTGAAATCATGGATAAACAACAATGAACAAAGGTAAACAAAGGCCTACCTGATCACCACTATTAATGCATGATCAGACTGTTATTTGAGTAGTATGCCAATCACCCACCAAAACTTCATTTGTCTTCAGCAAAGTATGTTTTATTTAAACATTTGCTTATCTCAGCATACAAAGTCTAGCATTATAAACAAAAAAGCAAAGAACCTATGTGCCTATATTATAAAAAAAATAATAATAATAATAATAAAATAATAACAACAACAACACATTTACATAAATAAAAATAAGTATGTATACGGAGTATGAGAAATTCCGTCAAAGAATAACTAAAAATTTGAAATTTAAGTGTTAATTACAAGTTTGTTGCAATTTACAGATAAGAAATATCTTTCAAATGATGTAGGACATATTAAGAATTTTTTTTTCATCCTAGCCCATAATTTAAGAATCTTTATCCTCCGTTGCTCCGTACAATAATTTCCTGCTATAAGAGGATGTCAAAAGTTTATGTATGCCTTTATTTGTTGTTTGCATAAACCTTGCACCACACAAATTTACTTATTATAATTATTTTATAGTGGCTTACACGACAGTGAACTCAATTTATACAGTACATTGGGTTAAATGATAAGATAAAACATTATTTCCTGACGACGATATATTGTATGATTTATCCAAACATTCTTTTTGTGTTCATTCATTATTTGCCTCTGTCCACTCACCTAAATGCATAGTTATGGTCTCCACATTTTGCTGTGTTTGCTAAGTGAAAAAGCCTTCTTGCAATTATTGTCAGACTAGCTATTCCCCTTAAAAAATCTAACCTGCCACATCTGGGAAAGTCAACAGGCACAGGATACTTACATTGTTTGATTTTTGAAAAAAACGAGGTGATTGTCTTTGTGGCATTTATACAGTCGATTTTTTCAGTTCAGAAAATCACAGACAATTCAAATACACTTCAAATAATTGTTTCCTAAAGATGGTTTCTGTCATTTTAGGCAGTTTTTATTACGATTATTTTATTTCAAGTGTTTGTTTTTTAAATAAGTTGAGTTTTAGTTAGTAATTTGATGCTATAAAAACGGGGGTGTGACGTCATGATTGACAGCTGAGATTGACGGCTTCTCTGAGTGAAGTTGTCACTGAGGCACTAACGGATTTTAGGGATGAGATTGGAGCTTTAGCTTTAATTTCTAAATTTCTATAACTGTTTATTTCACACCAACATAATGAATTGTTCTGCATCTGTGAGAGTGTGAGCGGGCTTTTGATAATCGCGCCTCTACTTCCTGCTCACTACTGCGCAGACTCGGTCCCAAGATGTCAGCGCCGTGTGCGGGCTTACAAAAGCTTCAACTCTGGTCAGCGGAAGTCAATGAAGTCGCGACGTCCATATTTTTTTACGGTCTATGTAGCAAGCACACACAGAGAGAGAGTGAGAGAGTGTAAACGTCGGTGGCATCGTGTGTTTATTGACAACAGAACAGCGTGTAGTGAGAACGTGGGTACAAAGTAATAGTGACCGGTGTAGATTATTATTGTGTGTCACCCTGCGTCTGCCCCGTTCGTAGGGATAGTAAGGGCGGGGGACTATGAAGCTATCGGGTCACTATGAAGCTGGGGTCAAAAATTCTAATTTAAAAAAATAAATAAAACATTTCACAGGGAGTACTGGGATAAAAGTTTATAATTCAGATATGAACAATGATGTCTATGGTAGTGATCAAAATATCACTTTTGAAAGTAATTTGACACTTCTAATAAAGATTGTATCGATTACATTACACCAGTAGGTGGCGACAAAAGGGGGAAAGGGTCCATCGCAATTCTCTAACGAGTCGGAGAACTTCAGAATCGATTCTGAGCTTAAATTTTAACCAGATGTAAAGACGCAGAGTTTGCTTTAGAAACACTCGTTTTCCTTCCAATTGCTCTACGAAGGCATCATTTATGTCTTTTGGAAAGCAGTGGACTTGTATAGTAAAAATATGAAACTCGTTGACAGCAGGCTGCTTTCAATTTAAAATGCTGACGCTCGCTGTGTTTGTGAAGAGTACTCGCGCATGCATCTGTGTGACTCTGTAAGTGGTTTAATGTACTTGCGTCACCGGTTTTATGACGCGGAAATAAATGTAAACAGTCAGATATGTCTTAAGGGATTAAACGGAGAGGACAAACCAAATTTTATACATACTCATACACAAAAGAGATGTGTGCGTGAATGCAGCTTATTAAAATGTCCCGCTGTCTGTGTCAGTTCTTGAATGGAAAACGTTCAGATAAATCTTAAATACTGAAAACACTCTTTGTTTATGGCTTGTAATATGTTGCTTTGTTTCTCTATTATTTACTACTTTCTTTTATGTTTTGAAGCCATATTACCTTAAAATAATTGTTTTAATTAAATTTTCTCAATTTGTAATTATTTTTTAAAAGTATTTAAAATCTTTTTTTTAATTTAACTACATATGTAATTATAATGCTGCGTTCACACCAAACGCGAATAGAGCGTCTGGCGCGAGTGATTTCAATGTTAAGTCAAAGGAAAGGCGTGTTGACGCGCGTCTGGAGGTCCCGCGGTGCAGAAGGTGCGTTTCGCGCGGCGCGAAGGACGCGAATCCGCCTCGTTCGCGCGAATTGGACACGAATTGAGCGTCTTGCGCGATACGCATGTTACACGCGAATGGTGCTTTTGTGCATTCACGCGTTTGAAGGGAATTCGCGTCTGACGCCCGAGTTGAAAAATGTGAACTTTGCCGTCAACTCGCGCCGCGTTAACCAATCAGGAGCCTGCTCGCTGCGGTCACGTGGTAAAGTGACGTGATGAGAAACCCTGCATAATTTAAAAATACAACTATTGTGTCCCAAAATGTCATTAAGACTTTTTCAGGTGAGAATGTAGTGGTTTAAAGCTCAAATCTGGGGTTTATTTATAAAGAGTAAAAAATAATCTTGTGTTTTTGCGCGCGTCTTTTTTTGCGCCCGTCTGCAAAAAAAAACAAAAAAAAAACGTGCGAATGCATTCAAAGTGTTCGCGCGTGAAACTAGACGCGTGTGAACGCAGCATAAGATTTAAGTCGGTAAACTAAATAATTAAGAAAAAAAAGTAGGTCAAGAATAGTTTTGTAATCGGATCGTAACTACCAGAAACAGAATCGGATCATGAGGTGACTAAAGATTCCCACCCCGAGGCGACAAGAGACAAAAATGTAATTGCCAATCAATTCAAAAGTCATTCAAAAACACATACTCAGTGAGTCATTCATTCAAAACTAATTTTAATAATAACATTTTTTAAAGGTCCTGTTCTTCGTGATCCCATTTTTCAAACTTTAGTTAGCGTGTAATGTTGCTGTTAGAGCATAAATAATACCTGTAAAATTATAAAGCTCAAAGTTCAATGCCAAGCGAGATATTTTATTTAACAGAAGCACCCTTTCAAAGCCTACAGCGAACGGCCGGTTTGTACTACGTCCCAGTACTTCCTGCTTTAATGACGTCAATTGAACAGTTTGTTGACTAACCTCCGCCCACAAGAATATGCAAAAAAGGGGGCGTGGTCTTGTTGCTCTCCCACGTGGAGAAGAGGAAGTGTTTTGCGTTTGTAGAGCGTGTTTGTCGCCATGTCGTCAAGACGCTGTTATTTTCATCCCGGGTCTGATTCCGGCTCAAATTGATATGGTTATATAGACATGTTTACAATAACATTGAGCGCATGCATCTCCCCGTTATGGTAAGAGGCGTGACCTTTCCGGGCAACGTGCGCTAAGCTGCTGTCGAATCACAACACGGGAACCGCTAGCACAATCAGAACTCTTTACGTATTTCTGAAGGAGGGACTTGTAATATGTTGCTTTGTTTCTCTATTATTTAGAACTTGCTTTTATGTTTTGAAGCCATATTACCTTAAAATGTTTTAATTAAATTTTTTCAATTTGTAATTATTTTTAAAAAGTATTTACAATTTTTTTTTTAAATTTAACTACATATGTAATTATAAGATTTAAGTCGGTAAACTAAATAATTAAGAAAAAAAAAGTAGGTCAAGAATCGTTTTGTAATTCTGAAGGAGGGACTTCATAGAACAAGGAAATCATCAGGCCGTTTTTAGGACAGTGAAAACAGCGGTATACAGATAAGTAAATTGTGTGAAAAATACTGTGGTTTTTTTACACGCGAAACATCAACACATGTTATATTGCACACTGTAAACACAATCAAAGCTTCAAAAACAAAGGAAAAACGGGACCTTTAATAGTCTGCAGCAATTACGATTTTCTCAGCACCTCTATTAAATTACTTTTATTGTTTAGTTGCCCATTTTAAATCGAGGAAGAATCTTGACCTCCATTTTAAACAAAAAACGCGATTCTCAATTCATCCAGAATGCAGCTCTAGTAGACAGGGAAAATGTTTGTACCTTTTCATTCGGGATAGTGTTGGACATATCCTCTGGATTTATCATAGCAGGCACCCCCCCAAGAGAAGACACGGCAGTGTTCACCAAATGAAAGTTACTTCTCTCATTCTCAAGTAGCTCTCTGAAGTCCACTGACAGGGATTCTGAACCTAAGGCAAAAAACGAACAGTTCTGAAACATTTACAGTGATAAATTGTACAGACTAACATACTATTATAGGAATAGTTCACCTAAAAGTAAAAATTCTGTGATTGACACAAAGAAAAAAAAAGTACCAGTTTGTATTGTGGGCAAATTTTCAAAAGAGCAGTCCGAGTCACTCGAGGAGTTATTGAGCTCCACTCTGCCACGATGGCCACATTCTATGGTCTGAGTTGTTCTCTGTTGTATGTCCTCTGCAGGAAGATGACCAGGATGGTAATGATGAATGAGGTAGCACAGGATACGACCATCTGAGAATGACACCGTGAAGTTTTCAGCCTGCAAAAATAATGGAGGACCGATATTTTTTAAAAGGATCCTTTGGGGGATTTTTGTTCAAACGTTTTCAGAAGTATTGCACATTTCTCTGCAACAATTGATTTCATAAAGACAAAATAACAGTGAATACATGAGCAAACCATTTCATATATGTGACTCGCCTTTAAATTGTAGAACTCAGAAACAGCATTGACCCAGTCCAGAAGAAGCATCACCTTCTGGCTGGGATGTTCAAATGCTTGTCTCGCCTTCATTCTTTTCACCACAACACCTTTGTTAGCCATTATCGAAGCCAGTTTCTGTTTTGTTCTCCAGGTTTTCCTGAGGAAACTGATTTCCTCTTTGAGCTGATTCTCATCAAGCAGCACTTCCACCTATGACGAAAGAAATATTGTAGCATTTAAAGAATTACACATTAAATGGATATAATATCAGAAGATAAAAATGAGTATAAGTCATCCTAATAATTAATCCAAAAAATAGTGCTGGACGATATAATGGTACACAGCCCTGGACAATACCTGGAAGGCAAATATGATTTTCCACAGGAGGTTTAAGGTCTTTTCCCTGTGTCCATCCACAACGTCTCTGGAGTCAATGTTCGCTCCTTCAAGAAAATTAAGACAAATTCAGTGTGCTTTTGTCCAAATTATGAAGTGTTTCATAAGGAACTGCTAGATATTTATCATCAAGTAACAGATTAATCACTCACCATGCTCGTCTTTAAGGTCAACACCTTTGTCTTTCAGAACCTGCAGTGCAACCTCAACATTGTGCACTTTCTGCAGGCGGCTAATAGCAGGTATCCGCAGTTTTCTAGATAATGTCCAGTCCAGAGTGAAGAGCTCCATGACCCGCCTGACAATTAATAAAGAAACATTGAGTCAAGAGAGAGATATAAAATGGGAATTTGGAGGCTTTATAAATACCAAATCTAAACATTGGATTAAAGCACAACAGCAATGACATTTTATTCTGATGCAGGAACAATAAACATGCAAAAATCAAACATACACCAAACGAATGCCACATCTCAGGTCAACAGCAAGATTCTTCACAGCAAATTTGAACTCATCCAGAGGAGTCTGAACATGGGATACTGCTAGGCCCAAGTGGCTGAGGTGCCGCGACAAAATGCCTTCACCACTGAGGAAGTCTCGTGAGAACGCCAGTAGCAGATCTTTGCTTGACTATAGAGAAAAAAAAAATAATAATAATTGCATAATGAACAACAGTTTGCATATTTGGAAACATATCGATGTATTCTCCTGTGTTAGTGTAGGTTCATAAATGATAGCACTATGCTATAATTTTTCAATTGTTTAAATATATGTGCAGCCTTTGAAAACGATCCAATAATGCGGTTCATGGATACTTGCCCATGGAATGCGCCACTTCCGGTATTTAATTTAACCTGATATTTAATCGAGGAATTGTGATCTACGGTGACCGGGAGGGGACATATTTGGTTCAGTTAGCTTTGTCGTGGCCATATAAAGGAACGTCATGTCTTGTGGGAACGTGATAAGTCGTGGCCACGAGATCATTTTGTCAAGGTAACTGTTGTAAAGTCGAACGATATTTTTCTTGTGGCCAAGACTTCTTATTTTGACGGATTGACATCTATTCCTCATGGCCACGAATTAAATGCGTAAACAACCATAGCAACCTGGAATTACCAGAAATTAATACCGGTAGGCCTATAATATTTATTTTTAATTAAAGGTCCCCTTCTTCACGATTCCATTGTTCAAACTTTAGTTAGTGTGTAATGTTGCTGTTAGAGCATAAATAATACCTGTAAAATTATAAAGCTCAAAGTTCAATGCCAAGCGAGATATTTTATTTAACAGAAGTTCCCTTTCAAAGCCTACAGCGAACGGCTGGCTTGGACTACATCCTGGTACTTCCTTCTTTAATTACGTCAGTAGAGCAGTAGAACAGACCAACCTCCGCCCACAAAGAAACGCGAAAAAGGGGGCGCGGTCTTGTTGCTGTCCCACGTGGAGAAGCGGACGGTCGCGTGGAGAAAAGGAACTGTTGCGTTGAGTGTGTTTATGGCCATGTCATCGAGAGACGCTGTTATTTTCATCCAGGAGTCAAATCACCTTTGTTTGGCTTTCCCAGGGACGCTGTAGAGATTATTGAACGCATACATCGCTCCGTTAAGAGGCGTGACCTTTCCAACGTGCGCTAAACTGCTGTCAAATTACAACACAGGAACCGCTTTCACGTGCGCTAAGCTGTGGTCGAATCACAGCACAGGAACCGCTTGCACAATCAGAACTCGTTACGTGTTTCTGAAGGAGGGACTTCATAGCACAAGGAAATCACCAGCCGTTTTTAGGACAGTGGAAACAGCGGTACACAGATAAGTAAATTGTGTGAAAAATACTGTGTTTTTTTACACGCGAAACATGAACACATGTTATATTGCACACTGTAAACACAATCAAAGCTTCAAAAAAACACGAAGAACGGGACCTTTAAGAAAAAGCACAGAATTAATTATTTATATTAACATATTGCCTATTATATTGTATTGTGCGCGATGTTGCCTATAGACAGCAAGCATTCGAATGTTTAAGTTTATCAATAAATGTTAAAGGGGGTCTAATGTCATTTCATGCATTCTGACTTGTATATTTCTCATGCTTAACATGGCCAAAATTTCAAACAATGAGTTGGACGTATGAAATGCACTCCTTCTGGATTCGAACAGTGTGACCCTTTATGAAATCATAAATGTTCAGATTCCCATATAACCCAGCATTAAACAGAAGATGCAGTTTTCCCAGGGCACAGAGTTCTGCAAGTGTGTTTGTTTGTTGTGTCTTATGCGTCTTTAGGCTTATAATAATTATTTTTAATTAATTTTCATATTTCTGGTAATTCCAGGTTGCTATGGTTGTTTACGCATTTAAATCGTGGCCATGAGGAATAGATGTCAATCCCTCAAAATATGAAGTTATGGCCACAAGAAATATATATAATTTCTTCGACATATCTCGAGGCCACGACTTCGTATCACGTTCCCACAAGTTTATATGACGTTCCCACAAATTAATCTCGTGGCCACAACATATGATGTTCCCACGAGTTTATATGTGGTGGCCACGACAAAAAGTGAACAAAACATGTCCCCTCCTGGTCACCGTAGTGATTTCAGAATGTAGAACTGAAGTGAAATTCATTATGAGTATGAATTATCAAATTCAGTAAAGCACTTGCCTCAAACTCAACTGCCATGCTGATATAGCGAGACAGCTTTTCACCTAGACGGGAAATATCATAAAACCCACTTACCTTAAATTCAGCATCCATGCAGAACAAGCAAGGATCATGTTCGATCAGTCTGGAATCTTTGGCTTTATCCAGAAAGCAGACCAGCAGTATTAGTTTCTTTAGAGTGAAGCGAGACAGCGCCTCCTCATGGCCTGAGTGGGAAAAAAAAGAACCCGTTATTACAGACACGCTACCTGCAATACAAAGACCATGAGGGGAAAAAAAATAAAAATAAATAATAATTATCACACAAAGGATAAAAAGAAATATATATTTTAAATTACCCTCTCTGTACAAATTGGGCACTTTAGCATGCCTGAACTCAGCGGCAATGTCTGGGTTCCACAGCAGACGTCCGAGAATAAACATGGCCAGCCCCATGACATCACTGTTGCTTTCGAGTGATATTAGCTCTCCATAGATTGTCTACAAAAATGAATGGGAAAAAGATGTGGTATACATGAAATCATGATGTAGCTAATACTAAAATTTATATTTTCAGCAAGCAAACAAATTTACATTATGCTTTCACACAAATAAATACCTCAAGTCCGATACGTAGCCAAAGTGGATTGTATGATATCAGCCAGTTAAGAACTTTCTGACGCTCACCTGAGAAATGAAAAGTGAAGAATAAGATTAACAAGAAAGAAACCTATTGAAAAATAATGAAATAAAATATTTTAACATAAGAGTGACACCAGCTGTAAAGAACATCAAGCACCCTAAAAAAGGGGGGGAAAGAATAATGCTGATAATAAAAATATATACTACCATTCAAAAGGGTCAGTACAATCTTTCTTACTAATACTATTACTCAGTAGGGACAGATTAAATTCATAAAAAGGTGACAGCAAAAAAGATTTATATTTAAAATGCTGTTCTTTTTAACTTTCTATTCAAAGAATCAGATAGACAGACAGACAGACAGACAGACAGACAGACAATCTCAACCCAACTGCAGTTTGCTTGATATTACTCAGAATGCACACCAAAAAAAAACATGATTTATGAAAATTAATAAAAACAGTTTCTGTTTTTGCAAATTAACTCTTCAGTTACATTTTAAATGTATTAATAGACTTTAAATTTAATTATATTTTTAAATTAGTTTTAACTGTATTTTTTTATTAAACAAATGCAGCCTTGGTGAGAATTTCAAAAACAATTATTTCTCCCCACTTTCAAACAATCAATTAAGCCGGGCATTAATGGTACAATTTGTGCTGTTCCACCACTCGAGTAGCCTAGAAATCTAGACGCACCCCAGCGACAGCAAATCTAATTTGCAGCCAGGGTAGTCTAGGAACTCTCCGTTGGCTTGCAAGCTGGAAAAACCAAGGGGGTAATCCAGCCCCCGGAAAGCGTACCTTCCATAAGGGCAGCCATTGCTAATCAAGCCATCACCTGCTGTTAGCATCCCATTGACTCCCATTCATTTTGGCCTCACTTTGACAGCGAATATCTTTACATCTGAGGCGTTTAAAGACTCCAATTGTCCATTGTTTATTTCTAAACAAACACGACAATGTATAAAAGGCTCCATTACCTTGTATCTTACACTATCGCCCTGTAGAAGCCGAAAAAGTAGGCTAACGATTGCGTCATAACCACGCGACTCCGTCATGCTGTACCGTATAGACCCGAGGAGAAGCTCGTAGGTAATCTTTTGCTGTCTATGAGGCTATCGGGGGGACGTGGAGGCATAAACGCCGATAGAGCGTCGCAAATCCTGCTTCATTCATCAAAAGTTGCTCTTGCTCACTATCTCTGTCTCTACAAGATTCGGTGATTCAGATTTTACGTTGCACAACTACTAGAAGACTTGCCACTTTCAGACAGGTTGCCCACGTCACATCTATGTCGTCAAGCTCAGTTTGAGGCTGCGCAGCCATCAGGAAGTGAGTGCTTCTACCTGACTTCAATTTTCCCCGTCGAAGCCTATGGGGTCGCTGTGTCTATTTCTGTTACTGTCTATGGGAAAAAACAAACTCTGGTCAGGCCAACCACATAGTGTATAGAGTCGGTAGGCAGGCTAAACATAATGACGGCAGAGTTGACGCGGTTCCGTGTGCTACTCGTAAACAAAGAAGCTGGCGAACAGCAGTCTTTCGAATCGGCTTTTGCCGCGACTCTGGAAGCCTTGGAGTTAAGCTTTTCTTTGAGAAAAGAACAAAGAACGGCACTGAAGTCATTCTTAAGAAAGGAAGATGTGTTCGGAGTTTTGCCGACCGGATACGGCGAAAGTTTAATCTATCAACTAGCTCCGCTTCACCTTCTTCGTTGCTCTGGTTGGTTGTGAAAGACAGCCATTTATCCCGCCCCTCGGATTGAGCCCTGCCAATGGTGAGTTCCCAGACCCGACATCTTGATGTGGGTCTGGCTTGCACTGTGTGAGAGGAAACGAGCACCTCCCGACAATTTTTAACAGAAAAAAAAACAAAACTATTTCATATTACCTCATTTGTACACTCATCTTTTTATTTTATTCTTTATTATATCTGAAAGTATAGCAGCAACCTTGAAAGCTCCAGTCTCCATATGATTGCCACCTGCTCGCCATCCAGTACAGTCGTGCCGTGTACCAGATGCTCTGACATGATTATCAGGTTAACTGACTCGTCGCAACATGTGCAACGGTTCACAACCTCGAGTGTCTGAACTTGCACAGTGTACACCCACCTTTATATGTAGAAAGAGCTTGTTCTACAAGCATAAGCATTGATAAAACATATATCCTTTGGCATTTCATACCTATGTCCTTCCAGAGATGTCGGTCCTTTCGCACAAGGAGCCGCTTGGCTTCTACTTCCAGCTCCAGCCTCTGGATGGCCTTCACCATGGTGTCTGACGTAAACAGCTTGCACGCTGCTCGACGAAGGCGGTTTAGCCGTTGACGGGCTGTGTAAGTTCTAAAAGACAACTCTTCTTTTGTTGGTGCTTTGGGTATGTTGAATTTGTCATTGCCCATAGTCAATGACAAGGCATTCACTAAGAGAAACAATAAGAGAAAGAGGTTACATAAATTGAACTTAAAATGACAATGCAAAGCTCAAAAGATGCTAACAACTCAAAAAAAAAAAGCACCCACCTTTAGTAACTTCAGTTGCAACTTTGAAGTCATCAGGAGTGAGAATATAATTCATCCACCAGGTAAAGCCTCGCTCCTGCTTTTCAATCCATCGCTCATCATAAAACATGTTCTTTGCAGCAAATGGCAAAGGATGCCTTGGAATGGCTGTCAAGATTGTACAACTTAAGCAACTACGCCACTTAAATGGATAGTTCACCCAAAAATGTAAATTGTCATTAATTACTCATCCTCACGTCATTCCAAACCCGCAAGACCTGCGTTCATCTTCAGAACACAAATTAAGATATTTTTGATGAAATCCGAGAGTTCTCTGACCACCACTTTCAAGGCATAGAAACGTAGTAAAGAGAGATCATAAAAATCACCCATGTGACTCCAGTGATTCAATCTTAAATGTTATGAAGCTACGAGAATACTTTTTGTGCACAAAAAACAAACAAAATAAATGACTTTATTCGACAATTTCTTCTAGTCTGTCACACAACCTGCGACTCTTATGTGGCGTTCACACCGGACGTGATTGACGCGAATAATTTGCACTAATCGCGTGTGACATTGAGTGCACAACAGACGCGAATTCGCGTCATGGGCAGGGCTTCTGCCAGAGTCTCGTCTCGTTGAGAAATGGCTGACATGGGCTGTGTTTACACGTCTTTTTTTGTTAAAATCTACTGTTAATGTGTGACAAAACGTAGTTTTAAGACTTTTTCAGTCGATAATGTAGTTCTTTAAAGCTCAAATCTCCGGTTTATTTATATAAAGAGTGCCTATTTGAACATTTTATCTGGCGTTTTCGGAGTTGTGAGCTCCAGCGGATCAGCGGCGGTCAGCGCTCGTCAACGCCGGCGAGAAGCAACCTTTCCTCGGCCAGTCCTTCTGCCGTCTGCCGCTGGCTCTGATGTCTCTGTGGTGTGTCTCGAGCTATAATTCGTCTTGTAACGGGCGATCTTTGGTCTCATGGATCTATAATTTGTTCCCTGGCAAATCGTTTAGGCTGAGGGCAAAGTGAAGTTTCATTACTTTTTTATTTTTAGGCTATAACTGTACGTTACAGTTGTAGCCTACTAGCACTGACTTTGAATGATTGACTGAATTGTTTGCTTTATTTCATGTATAGCTTATTATACCTTTTACTTATACTTTTGTATTATTGATCATACATAAACTTGCATTTAACAAAAAGAGACTGGGTTGTGTTTCATGTCATAAATTAATGTTATCACAGTGATAATCATATTGTCTGAACCAGATATTAATATACAGATTTTCTTCTCAGTGTTGTCACTACTAGAGCAAGCTCCTGATTGGTTAACGCGGCACGAATATCCGCCAAAGTTCAGATTTTTCAACTTGAGCGATTCGCGCGAGTCACGCGTTCAAAGCGCTCTATTTGCGTCAATCGCGCCGCAGAATGCCATTTCGCGTCTCTGCATTGACTTAACATGTAAATCACTCGCGCGAATCGCGTCCGGTGTGAACGCACCATTACACTGTTCACGCAGAGTGCAATGTATCCTAGTTCTATGGCAGAACGACTCACGCGCATGCGTCGTGGTGCTCACGTGAACATCGTCAGCCAATGGTAAGCCGGCGTTCTGGAAGCGCTGCACTGTTAACATTACTTCAACAGCGTAAGAGTCTGACACAAGCTAGAAGATAGTTGAATTAAGTCGTTCATTTGTTTTTTTGTGCACAAAAAGTATTCTTGTCGGTTCATAAAATTAAGATTGATTCACTGGAGTCACATGGGCGATTTTAACAATGTTTTACTACCTTTCTGAGCCTTGAAAGTGTCAATTAAATTGCTGTCTATGGAGGGGTCAGAGAGAGCTCTCGGATTTCATCAAAAATATCTTCATTTGTGTTTCGAAGATGAACTAAGGTCTTACGGGTTTGGAACAAAATGAGGGCGTGTAATAAAACTACCTTTTTTGGGTGAAGTAACCCTTTAAAAACACAACAAAAAATTATGCGGATATAGCTGTGAAAACATACCCATCTGTGTAGGCTTCATAAAGGTCAGTTTGGCCTGCGCCACAGCCACTATCTTCACAGGCTTTCGAGTCGAACTGCTCAGTGACTTCACAGGCTGACCATCTACATCAGTGAAACACATTTAAAATGGTATCATTGGTCATACTAAACATTTAGGACAAGTTATTCAAAAGACAAACAATGTTTTCTTACCCTTTTGGATTGTTTTTGGAAAGGATTTCTTTGCTGGAGGTCTTGTGAACTTTCTGGAGCTTGGTGGAGCTTTACGCAAAAAGAGGTTTTATTTAAAACATCAACTTGCAGAATGTCCAAACATCTCAAATAAGTAAGTATTTGATAATGCATACTAGATCACCTACAAGTTGTATGACTTGCATGATGAGTTTACTTGACTTACCTATAGGTTTTTGTTGCTGTCCAGATGTGGACCTTGAAGTGAACGTTCTTTCTTGGCTTGGTTTCTTAAGCTCTGTCGCATGTGCTGGAACATAGCGCTTTTTCGCTTGGGCATTTGAGATATCTTCCGAGTGATCTTGCAAAAACTCATCACTTTTTCTCTTTTTACTCTGCACAAATGTCCTGCATTGTACAGGAAACTGCTCCTGAGGTGGCACTTTTTCAGAGACGTTTCCGGCTGCCAACTCTGAACCACTTAACGGACTGCTACTAACAGAGGGCAAAACTTTAGGTCGTATGGGAGATATTGCGGACAAAAGCTGTTCAGGAGGGGATCCATTCGAGGTCAGCCTCTCTTTTGTAGCCAACATTGAAGATACGGGACATTTGGACTCTGGTGCCACATCTGGACTTGAATCTGAGCTAATGACAGGTAGTGCGGAGAAGCTGTCAGGAGAACTTGTGTTAGATTCTGCATTACTAGGTTCTGAGAGCTCTAAGGTCTTCTCCAAGAGCCTGCGCCTTGAGGTTTTCTTCTTACGCAAGCCTGGACTCTGGACAGAGGCATCTACTTTGCTTTTGGTCACTGTGGTAGAATTCACAATAAACTTCTTGGGACCATCAGGAACAAGGGCGTCACCAACTTTATTCGACTTGGTCACTGTGGCGGTGCTAAAAGGCAACGCCCTGAGCCTAAATGCATCGTGATTTGATTCAACGCCTATGACTTCGTTGGGTTTCACACAGAAAGTCAACCTTGGGTGAGGAACTTCAACTGGTGGCGAAATGACAGCCGTCACGCTCAATGAGGTTACTGGAGCCGTTTTTTCAGACTCAAGAGAATCAGAAAAATCAAAGCTTGAGCAAGCATTCGGTGGGCTCACCGCAAGCAATAGATCTGACCCTATTACATCCAGAGCATCCTTTACAGTCAGAGAATGTTTCTTCTCTGTATTTAGTCCAATCACGGGGCGTGGGCTCTGAAAGCATGGATTTCCAAACCTCTCTGGGGTGCCAGCAGGAGACAGCGTTTTATTCAAAACCCTTGCAATTTCTCTGCACTCTGGTTTACGAGAACAAGGCACATCCTTTTTACCAGGTGTATCAAACAATCTCTCTGCTGGTACTAAGACAACCACTGGCGAGTTTGTTTGCAAATGCACATCATCAAATTTTTCTGTCACAAAGGCAGGCTTTGACATCTCTGGATTGGAGGATGGTGCATTCGCCCTAGTGCCACTGGAACCATAGGCAGACCGTTCATGGTTCAATGGCGACAATGGATTGGACGTTCTCTCCTTTCTGTATTGCGACTGGCGAGACACATGAAATGTCTTATTTGCAGCCTTTATTGGCACTGAAGCCACTTTCTTCTCTTTTGAGGGTGCCGGGACCCCCTTCTTGGATTTAATTGAATCCCATAGGGTTTTCTGAAAAACATAAATTTGTAAGACTCAAATTATACCAAACACAAACAGTAAATATGTTTTAGTTTTACACAGAACCAGACAATACTGATTGTCTATTTATCAGATTTTTCGTTTTGTTTTTGAAAAAAAAAAGTCTCTTCTGCTCACCAGAGCTGTACTCATTTGATTAAAAAAAGCAGTAATATTGTGAAATATTAATACAATTTAAAATGAATAGGTTTTAAAATGTAATATATTTCTATGATGTAAAGATTAAATGTTTCAGTTATGCTGTGTGTGGTGGAAACCATGATACACTATCATTTAAAAGGTTTGGGTCAAGTAATATATAAAATAATAAAAATACTAATGCTTTTATTCAGCAAGGACGCATTAAATTGATCAAAAGAGGTTGTAAAGACATTTATATTGTTACAAAAGATTTCTATATCAAATAAATGCTGTTCTTTTTACCTTTCTATTTATCAAAGAATCAAGAAAAAAAATTATCACTGTTTCCACAAAAATATTAAGCATGCAAAAATGGTTTTCAACATTGATAAAAATAAGAACCATTGAGCACCAATAATAATTGAGCACAAAATCAGCATTTTACTATGATTTCTGAAGGATCATGTGACGTTGAAGATCGGAGTAATGATGCTGGAAATTCAGCTGACATCACAGAAATAAATTACATTTTTAATTATATTAAAACAGAAAACAGCCATTTTAAAGTGTAATAATATTTCACAATATTACTGTATTTAATAAATACAAGTGCTGTCAAATTGATTAATCGCATCCAAAATATTATAATATATATAATCATTAGGTATATATAAATACACACTCATTTATTTAAGAAATATTTGCAAATATTATATATAAAAAATATTCTGTATATAAATACAAAAACAATTCTTAAATATATACATAGATGTGTGTGTATTTAATTATACACAGTACACGTATTATGTAAACACACATTTTTATTTTGGATGTGATTAAATCGATTTGACAGCACTAATACAAATATAGCCTTGGTGAGCAGAAGAGACTTCTATATAATGTTTCCAATCTTGTAACCAGTACTATAAAAATAAACATCACACACAAAAATTACCTTTTTCTTTTTTGTCGCCTCTGCTTTCCCAAGCAATATGGCTTGATGTTTGACAATACCATTTGCGACAAAGCTGAGGAGTTCTCGAACTCCCCCTTCTTCCACTGGCGTCCAAGTCACAGTTAAAATAATGCTGTCCTCAGGCTGAAGAATAGAGAATGCACTTTTAACTACTAGCTTATGTTCATGCAATTCCAAATCCAAACATGGATGACTTTCTTTGGAGAAGCTCAAATGGAAATATTTAGTCAAATGTTCATGCAGCCCTTTTCCATATCACAAGTGAATAGGGACTGGAACAGTCAAGCACCAAAAAAAAAAGCACAAAAAACAGCATAAAAGAGGACCAGATTCAACTCATGCCCAAGTATTCCCAAAAAAAGGGGGAAAAAAGTCAGTTATTAATATTCTCTGCACAGGTAAGCTCTACATTTGAACATATTCAAATACAGAGTGTGTCCGGATGTCAAATCAGGTTTCACATCCCAATTCCGTTGCTTCTCGTGTCTTTTTTTAATAAAATTACAACACACCAAATTTGAATATGCATTTAAATTGCAGAAATATCACGTGAAAGCTATGCAGGAGGCGATTTCCAGTGAATAATAGCTTCAATTTCGTTTTGTTTTACACAGAAAAAGTTTCACATTGTTTCAGAAGACAGAAGTTATATTAGTTAATACATTACGGAATCGAATAGAATACAGTTATGGTATTTTTTTAAGTTTAGTGTGTGTGTGTGTGTGTGTGTGTGTGTGTCAGAATAAAGAGATCCAAACAGATTTGTGTGAATAAACGACAATTTACATTTCTTGGTGAACTAGTTATTCCTTTATATACAGTAAAGGTGCCTCAAGCACTGCGCATGTGTAACGTTAAATTGACGAAATTAATAAACAATGCATGCAGTCCTACGATGCAGTTGTACTGTACCATAACTGCAATATGCAACAAACTACATTACCACGTGTATTTTTGCTGCCCAGAAATCTAGCTGTCGATCTCACTAGGTTGACAAAACGCAGCTTGTTTAGCTTAACTTACCTGTATTGTAAAACACGCCTGATCAACCGAAAAGCCTTTGGATGCTGAAATTTTATCCACTATGACTGTTGTTGTTGCATCCTCCGTGGGATTTTCAATTCGCAAAGGCATAGATTTTGATGATCCCAGTTTAATCGTCCCAAATGACACGAAAGGGGACCTGGAAAACTGAAGCAAACTCAGCACAGCAATTGAAGTGTTGTTTTCCTTGCCAGGTTTATCGCGACTACAATGAGAGTCAAATGTTGGACTGAAGTCCAAACATTCCGCTTTCGCAATTTTAAAAGACATGTTTAACTCAAATAAATGAACGACTCGGTAAATCCATGTGTCATTGATTCTGAGCTGTAACGAAATGCCGTTTAAACCCTGTGTGTGTAGTTTCGCACGTTTGAATTTGAGTGCAGAGCAGGCATCCAATCAGATCGTTGCAGCTGATAGAATTGTCCAATCACTGAACAGAAAAGCATACACAAACCAATCAAAGGTCTAAGATTTCTTTAAAAATCTGTACACACGCCCACAATGCAGGAAGATGCTTCATGCACATTGCCGTGTTATTTCAGACTGCCTCTCAGGATTGAATTTGCCATTTGTTGCATGTTTAAAGTGTTTTTTGCGCCTACGCCCTTGTCCACAGCAAGTATGTTTACCAAATAAAATATCTTCAAAATGAAACAATTTTACGAGAATACAAAACTTATTTGCAGCAGCTATAGGTCTGTTATCATTTTGTTTCAAATATTTTTAATTTTGAGGTTTTTCTAATGTTTATTTATTTATCTCGAGGTTATTTAACATTTTAAAACTGGAGATGTATTCTTCTTATATAATATCCTATGCATTTGATGTATGTTATTATATTTTAGTGCTAGGCAAACGATTAATCCCATCCAAAATAAAAGTTTGTGTTTACACAATATATGTGTGTGTACTGTGTATAATTTTTATGTAGCCTATATATAAATACACACTCCTTCATGGAAGAAATATTTGCATGTATATACTGTGTGTATGTATGTATGTATGTATGTATATATATATATATATATAATCTTATATATAAATATAACATATTTTTATTAAATATATATACATGCATGTGTGTATATTTATATATACATAATAATTATACACAGTACACACACATATTATGTAAACACAAACTTTTATTTTGGATGCGATTAATCACGATTGCAGTATTATATTTATTTACTTTTTTATTTAAGAGTAGTATGAGTACTTTCTTGGAAGTGTAGAACTGCAAGGTGATTTTTAATGTATTCTTCTTGTTATAGAAATTGCCTATTTATTAGATGTTTTCAGCTTTTTGTAACAATTCAAAAATAATCTCCATTTCTCTTAAAGGGATAGTTCACCCAAAAATGAAAATTCTGTCATTATTTACTCACCCTCAGATTGTTCCAAACCTGTATACATGTCTTTGTTCGGTTGAACACAAGAGAAGATATTTTGAAGAATGTGGAAAACGAAACAGTTGTGGTGCACCATTGACTTCCATAGTATTTGTCCCTACTATGGAAGTCAATGGTGGCCTAAAGTGGCCTGGTGGTTACAAACATTCTTCAAAATATCTTCCTATTGGGTTCAGCATAACAAAGACATGTATACAGGTTTGGAACAACTTGAGGGTGAGTAAATGATGACAGAATTTTCATTTTTGGGTGAAATTTAATATTCAATGATTTTTTAAATAGTCCTTTCACTATTATCTAAAAAAAGAGCACATAAATTTACCAAATTAACTGTGTGTTTATACAGTAACCGGAAAGCAGTGTACATTCTTACCCATGAATCCCGGCAGATGGTCTATTTTGCATTAAATTAACCTTAAGAGCTTTTTGCGAGAAGTCATTAGACTGAAGTGGATGGAAGGCCTTGATTGCAAGAGGGTGAAAAGTACTGCGTAGTAGCATTTTGTCTGCCGTCGCTTACTTAATATCCAATGTAATCATCACCTGCTGATTAATATTCAGACAGCATGCCTGATGGCCTCTCTCTGTTCAAGTCTTCACCAATCCCCAGAGGTCTCTTTGTATTGAGGATACAGAGAGTTGCGCCTCATTGGTGCGTATGTGAATGAGAGCATGCTAGACTCAGAGAGCCTCAAACAGACACACACACACACACACTGGAGGATGCTTGAGGAACACACCGTGATCATGTCAGCTTGCCCACTATCACGATGACATCTAACTATGGATATGGATCTTACGGTTTTGGGTTCAGTGTGGCTCAGATTAGTTGCATGCGTCTTGTTTCTTCTTCTGCAGAGGACAGAAAGTAAGTAGTCCAGCCTGTTGCTTGTATGCAGGAATGACGTAATTGTTAGTCCACTTGTTGAATATTCTAGAGTCAAAGAGTGAAGATTTACTTATAATATATGTGAGATATGCTGTTGGTTATTTTATATTTCTTATCTTGTTGTTTTA
This sequence comes from Gobio gobio, assembly GCF_949357685.1. Lineage (NCBI taxonomy): Eukaryota > Metazoa > Chordata > Actinopteri > Cypriniformes > Gobionidae > Gobio > Gobio gobio. Next base: position 29,320,770 of record NC_137120.1, read on the forward strand.
TTAGTATTTTAAACATGTCATACAACTAATTTTAATAGGCCTACTACATTTTCTAACGAGTTAAACAGTCAGGTGTTTTTTTTTTTACATAGTATCTAGAAAGTCTTCTAAACACTTATTAATGATGGTTTATACTTTTGTGTGTGTGCGTGTGTGCATGTATTTATGCAAATGTTCTTCTTATATGGATGAAAAAGGCTACCCAGTAGCTTGATATTATTCCTGCTTGCTTTGATATGGCTCCGGATGAGTGTGGTCAGAGGTATCGTAACCCTGGACGCATCAGCCGCAGTGGCACTTAAGAACATAAAAGGCTTTGCATCAAAGACACTTAGAAACAGAGCTGTGCTTTTCATTTTCTAGACACATTTAAAAGGATTTTGGTTTGCTTTCATCACAAGCAAAAAAGGCACAGGCATTTTTACTGTTGTATAACGTTTGAGTTTGATACTGTGCATTGTATGTATATTAGGAGGATTACGGAGCGGTGTTTGTATGGACATATGGACATCCTTGTGTTTTTGGGATAGTGTGTGTGTGGGCTCAAGCTGAGCGCTGGTCTAGACTTCCAATAAGCTGATCTCACAGAAATCCCCCCCAAAATGGCCAATTTGGGTCCCAAAACCAGCTGGTCAACAACTTGAAATATATACCCTTGATTTGAAGATAGAAGTTAATGCTCAAAAGTTACTGACTACACAACTTTTTAAATCCTTGAGACTTTTTGATGCAATAAACCTACATCTCAGCAAATTTCCTCTCTGTGGGCCCTGAATGTAAATGAGGGGCAATCCTGATAGCGACATTGCCAAATTACGCTCATGATTGCTTGCGCTATTAGCCTTTGTCTCAATGCACAGTCTGTAATAAAAAAAACATTGCAGACGGCAGAGTTTGAATGGGGCTTCTAGACACCCCCTTAAATGACTGACTTATGTCTATTGCCGGTTACCATGGCAACCCCTGCAAAAGGAAAGCTGGATGTGTGGAATTTGTTGCTATGGGGACATAATTTGATGCTTTGTTGAGACTCCAAAGTTTGCAAACGTCCTTGCGCAGTGAGCGCCGTGAATAGGGCTGTCACAGAGGTTAAGCCGTTTTTTGGATAGATAACAGAGCATTGTTTCCTCTGGCATTTCCGAGAATGACCTGCTGAATACTGGATGGAGGAGGCTTTTATATATGTGCTTTATCTAAAGCTGTGCAGGCCCTGCGTTGTGTAGATGTGACCAGTCAGGTGTACATTTTTTCAAGTACCCATGAAATCAAAATTGAAGTTGTTTGGCTTTTTAGTATGAATATGTTATCCTTACTGTTATCTATAAGCTGGTGTGCTCCTAAACAATGACCAAATTCGCAAAATTAGAAGATATAAGCATTCAAAACGTACAGTCTCTCACTTCCGCCAGTATGGATCAATGGTTTTGATGATTCACTCTGCAGTTCAGCTTCTCATCAGATTTTCTGTCCAGTCAAATGCTCTCTAGAATCTAAAGTGCCCCGCCCCCTAAATTCGGTCTGAATTCGTCATTTGTTCACACATTTATTATTTTCTACATGGTGAATGGCACATTGTGCCCTATATAGGGGATAGGGAATGATTCAGACAGTGTAAGTATGCTTTCCATTGGGGCGAATGAAGTTCGGTTTCACATACAGTAAGTGACACACGCTCACACAGTCTGCTTCGGTCCAGAGACTCATGCTTTGTCCCAATTCAGAGCCTGCATCCTTCGAAGGGCAATTGCGGCATCGTTGCGCGACGAAGGCTGTCCCAATTCGAATGCTCCTTCAAATGCGGCCTACTAATGTTTACCGTGAAATAAAGGATACAACCGATGGTTCCTTCACGGCTTTGCCTACCCCAGAATTCATTGCGTGCCAATGACGACTGGATTTTTTGAGAGAAATTGCCGGATTACACTTTTAAACGCAAGTATTTGGTTTCATCTTACTCAACTCTCTAATGAAACAAAAAAACTTTTAAAGCTTTTCAAATGTTGACTCTAGTAAGATATCTTACTAAGATGCAATCATACTGTATATAGCTAATAGCCTACTCTTTTATATACAGAAATGGACCATGGTGAACATATTTAAACATTAGACAGTTTAATAAGTCTAGTATAAATGTTACTTTCACTCATCAACAGCAGCTGTCACGGATACAGTCCTCTGTAGGCTAGATCGTCCCATTTAACAATGCTCAAATGTCCAACCTTCGCAGCCTTCGAAGACGTGGCCTTTGAATTGGGAAACAGCCACGATAGAGCTGATTAAATGCGTGAGTCTGTGCATACCAGAAAACGTATAAGACCCATTTGAAATCTGCACAGAATGCTATTAGACTATTAAAAAGAGATTAGGAGGAAACTGCGGCTTTACCGAGCTCAAGGGCTCTGCCGAGCTGTGATATAAACGAAACGCTATTGGCTATTTAAAAAAAGGGAGGGGCTGTTTGATATGTCCCACCCAAGCCTGCAGAACTCCTGTCAGAAACTGAAGCGTCCGCGCCTCGATCGCCCCCCCCGGAGGCTGGTCCCAGTATAGCTCCTAAACCCCAACTCTCCTCGTATTAGAATGGACGCGAGACACACTAAACAATTCAATTACACTTCAAATAATTGTTTCCTAAATATGGTTTATGTCATTTTAGGCAGTTTTTATTACGATGATTTAATTTCAAGTGTTTGTTTTTTAAATAAGTTGAGTTTTAGTTAGTAATTTGATGCTATAAAAACGGGGGGTGTGACGTCATGATTGACAGCTGAGATTGATGGCTTCTCTGAGTGAAGTTGTCACTGAGGCACTAACAGACTTTTTTCGGGATTTTGGGGAGGAGATTGGAGCTTTAGCTTTAATTTCTACATTTCTATAACTGTTTATTTCACATTACTTTTTTATTACTTCCTGCTCTCTACTGCGCAACTCCGGTCCCGAGATTGCTACTGCGCAGACTCGGTCCCAAGATGTCAGCGCCGTGAGCGGGCCTACGAAAGCTTCAACTATGGTCAGCGGAAGTCAATGAAGTCGCTTCGTCCATATTTTTTTACGGTCAATGGTCCCACCCTGTCTTCCTGTTTCAGAGGAAATTACGTCAACACATTGAATAACGCTGCATATTTCAGTGCAAGGCACTTAAGTGGGTCTTTAAATGTTTTTTTGTATAATAGCTTAATTTGACAATTTTTACTTTAAAGTAAGCCATTTATAAGAATGTGTGGCCAAAATCGATAGAGGTTTTCTGTGATGCCAGTAGCGTAATTGCCTAATTATCTTAAAGGATTAGTTCACCCCAAAATAAAAATTTCCTGATAATTTACTCACCCCATCTCATCCAAGATGTTCATGTCTTTCTTTCTTCAGTCGAAAAGGAAAAAACTTTCCAGATTTTTTCATCATATAATAGTCTAGGTTTAGTGAAGACTAATACAAACGCTCTTTACCAAAAAACACTACATTTTCAACTTCAAAATTAGGGATATATCGTTGTTTTACCTTTTTTTTTTGCTAAAGGGCATTTGTATTAGTCTTCACCATAGAATGTAAAAGAAATATGGACGTAGTGTCCGTGACGTCGCCCATAGGATAAAATAAGCCATAGACCAAACCACAATTTGTACAAGGCTGTAAACATGTTTTAATTTGCTGTAAAGTTGGGCATTTTAACATGGGGCTCAATGAGATTCTGCTCCCTTCTGGAGCCTGTCCCTAGTGGCCAGTCAAAGAATTGCAGTATATGTCACTTCCGTATTGGCTTCAAGAGAAACTGCGGGAGGTTGCCGCTTGGTCTTCACACGAGTGCTTTGTAAACATGGGGGCGGTACTTCTTCCTACGTCTAGCGTGACCTTTCTGACGTAATTACGTCATCCTTAGCACCTCGCAGATCTGCGCAAGATGAACAATTTAGGTTAAAAAGTATATTCATTTAAAAAAAAAAAAAATATTTAAATGACCGATCGTTTCACTAGATAAGACCCTATTCCTCATCTGGGATCACACAGAGCCTCTGAAGCTCATCAAAGCGCTTTGAAACTGCATTGATTTGGACCATCAGCATTTTAGTTGCAACTGAAACCTATTATATGAAGAAAAACCCTGGAACATTTTCTTCAAAATACTTAATTTCTTTTCGACTGAAGAAAGAAAGACATGAACATCTTGGATGGAATTGGGGTGAGTGAATTATCAGGAAATTTTCATTTTGGGGTGAACTAATCCTTTAAAGCAACGTAAGAGAAGTAGCAATAGATCTTTTCTTCTATATTTGAGTGTAATGAATTATCAAAAAGAAAAAAAAAGTAGAACGAAACGTAACCATGCAGTTGTTGATTGGATGAAGGCGGATCTGAATATGAGCTTGCAATTGGTTGTAAGAAAGGGGGACGAAATGATCTGAGAAGTCTGGTAGAGGTCTTCAATCTGTGAAACGAGTGCAGTGCAGGACAAGTTTTGAATTGCTGAGGGAAGGAAGAAATGTGCGTGGGAAGATATGTGCACGGGTTTGTTTAAAAATGATGAGGCCAAAATAAATAGTTAAAAATTTAAATGTGCATGAATAAAGGATTATTTGTAATATGTAGCTCAAACCTAAACCTAAACTAAACCTTTTTATGCCTGAAAATGCAAACTTTTGAAAACGGGTTTCAAAGTGCAAGTTTTTAAAAACCATACCTTTTATCATCTCGATGTAAACTACAAAAACACAAATTGTGAAAACGGTGACGTCATACGCATGCGTATTACGTGTTCAGTCTATAGGCGCATAGTATTTCTTTACAAAGTTACATCGCCAATTACTGGCCTGGCATGAATAATACAGCGTTTTTAGTTTTTTATTTACTTTCCTTTTTTAGTACATCGTTGTCGTGTAAACGGACCCTAAAGCTCAAACAGTAGAGCATGGTGCTTTACCTGAATGCATTGGGAAAAAAGTGACTAACATTGCATTCAAGGTGTAGGCTACATTAAATGTAAATGTGGCCCCACTTTATATTAGGTGGCCTTAACTACTATGTACTTACATCAAAAAATAAGGACAATGTACTTACTGTGTTCAAATTGTATTGCAAAACACCTTTGCTGATATTGAGGTGCGATACGGGTAGAGTTAGGGACAGGTGTGGTGGTATGGGTAAGTTTAAGGGTAGGGTTAGGTGTAAGGGAATTGTCAACAGTGTAATTACACATGTAACTACAGAAATTAATTACAGATGTAATTACATCCAGGTATTTTTCAAAATGTAATTGCTATGTAAAAACATGTATGTACACAATAAGTGCAATGTATCAAATGATTAATTCAAATGTTAGTACGTAGTTAAGGACACCTAATATAAAGTGGGTCCGTAAATGTAAATGGATAACAATGAGATAATGAAGGAACTTATGTTTTGTCAGTGTACTGTTCAATACAGACATCATTTGAGAAGTTGTTGCTATGCTATAAGTGATTTCTTTTAGCAAGCAAGCATTTATTTAGCACACTCTGGCTAGCTTATCAAACTTTTTTGCCGACAGAAACGCTGTGAAAATCTGTATGTGAAATACACACTGAAGTGTGTAAAAAGGATGCACACTTTTAAGAGCACACAAACTTTTTCATAGCCCCCTTTTTCAGATGGGACTGTATTGCACCCTGATACAGATGCTAGTTTTATCAAACGGATAACTTACTGCTTGAAGTTAAAGTGCTTTCTCAGGCTTTGGCTTCTATAAGCAATGCTCAGCTCTCATTAAGGGGGTGGTCCAGCATCCACAGCTATCCTCAGTACATGGGACTAACAGGTTAATCCTATGTAGTCACATAAACCCATGATCTGATTAGGGGTGCTCAAAGCTCATATTCACAATCGCAGATATACACAACACAGCACAAGATCATCAACACGATTCTAACATGGCTGTAAACAAAGATGTTCAATTTAGGTGATTTCTCCTACAGTCTGTGCAAGAATTGTACCTTTGTTTGCAGTACACCAGTATGGATATTAAAGGAACACTTCACTTTTTTTGAAAATAGGCTCATTTTCCATATCAAACAGTTGAGTTTTACCATTTTCGAATCCATTCAGCCGATCTCTGGGTCTGGGGGTCGCACTTTTAGCATAGCTTAGCATAGATCATTGAATCGGATTAGACCGTTAGCATCTCACAAAAAAAATGACCAAAGAGGTTTGATATTTTTCCTATTTAAAACTTGACTCTTCTGTTGTTAAATTGTGTACTAAGACCGACGGAAAATGAAGAGTTGTGATTTTCTAGGCCGATAAGGCTAGGAACTATACTCTCATTCCTGCGTAAAAATCAAGGAACTTTGCTGCCGTACCATGGGTGGAGCAGGCCCAATGATATTACGCAGCACCTGAAAATAATCACCAGCACGCTCCCTGTGTAAGCAAGTTGTCAAGTTGGTTATGTTGACGGAAGTTAGCCTATTTTCAGGTGCTGCGTAATATCATTGGAAAAATATTGAAACTCTTTGGTAATTTTTTTGAGCGAGATGCTAACAGTCTAATCAGATTCAATGGTAAAACTCAACTGTTGAAAAATGAGCCTATTTTGTGTTCCTTTAACAATCATTTGGCGCATGTGATTAATAAATCTCTGCGCAAATCCCCAAATCCCAGTGGAAGAATCGCCATCACCACAGTGGTTCTTACAGTGAATATTTTAGGATGGGTCAAGCACAATGCAGGCCGGAGATCCCATCACCTGATGTTTGATTGGCTGTGAAGTCCAGTTGGCTCATTAGCCGATTCATCTAATGCTTATTGGCCTTTTGTTTCAAAGCTTGTTGGCCATATGTTATCTGTTTGAAGGGCATACAAGGACAGCACGGCACAATATATGCAACAGTACTAGCATCCTGAAATCTTGTTGAGCTTCTTAGTTTAAAGAGTGACACCTTTACAACCATGAAAAGACAAGAATGGATAGATTCATAATAATAAATTAGCTTACTGTTGTTGCTAGGTGAAAGCAAGAATTGCTTGGAAGAGCAATTCTTTTTTTTAAAGGGTAACTCAACCCCTGAGAGCCTAACTCCACCCACTGGCAATATTTGAAAAATGTTGGAAAAGTGGGCGGAGACAGAGGGGACGAACCGAGGGCGGGGGTGTGCACCTGAGACCCACAGTGACGGATTGATTGATCAGACTCGCAAAGATGGAGAGTGACTGGAGTGACGCCAGTAGCTTTGCAACAGAGTGGTCATTCGAAGTAGAGGACTTTCTCCCCCACCTTGACTTGAAGTGATGGAGGGTGAATTGTCTGTGGACACATGGCCAGAGCCTTATCAATTCGAGCTGCTTGCTCAAACTGCGGTCTTAACTCCCGATGCCGACGATGCTAGCGAAGCAGCAGACCACTGACCTAATCTATGAACAGTCAAATCCTTATACTGAATGCCACTAAAAATAGATCAGATACATGCAATGTATTTTTATTCAAATTAACTGAATCAATAGGCAGCTCAGTTCAAACCTAATTATAAACAGATTTCCTCAAATAAAAGTTAGACTATATATGCCAGCACGTTACGGTATTGTCGTTCATTACAATGGCAACAACTTGCGTGCCATTGTTCAACCTTAAAAGGGCAGCACTCAGATGTTTTTACACCTTATATTGTAGAATTAAAAGACTTTATACCCAAATGTCAAAACATTTACTTGAATCAATGAACAGCACCAATAGAGCCCCAGTCTTGCAGATCATTAACTAAAAAAAGTTGCCTTAGGGTTTAGTTACCCTTTAATATAACTCTGATTGCGTTCAGATGAAAGAAGAAAGTCATATACACATAGGATGGCTTGAGGGTGAGTAAATCATGGAGTAATTTTCATTTTTTGGTTAACTATCCCTTTAAGAACTGTTTAAAGAAAGTTACAGAGCTTTGGGGAACCCAAAATGGTTATACTATGGCACTGTCGTGAACCCCCATTTTGGAACATTTATTTTCAAGAGTGTAACATACATTAGGGAAGCAGACAACTTTCAATGAAGGTTAAAGTGTTTTTTTTTTTGTGTTTTTTTGTAAATCCTTGTAGGTTTAACACTTCTCAAGACCTCAACGTTCTGCCTGGACAAGCCTTGCCAAAACAGGGCAGAGTGCAGGGAAGCCCCGTCTGACTTCCTATGCGAGTGTCAGTCGCCTGTGCCAGCCCTGCACCGCACGCATTGCGATTCTTCCAGTGCTCTCTGCCAACTGTCCATCTGCCAGGGCAATGCGACGTGTCAGCCCTCCGGCGCCCACCCGGGGGAACTAGTTTGCCAGTGTGAGCCTGGCTTGTTGGGGCAGGACTGTCATTCCAGTGCCCAGCTCTGCGCTCAGGGGCTGTGCGGGGACGGTGTCCGCTGTCTGGCAGTGCAAGACAGGAGACCGGGGTATGCATGCATCTGTCAAGAGGGTTTCACCGGGAGTTCTTGCGAGAAAGAGGTGGACCATTGCTCCCCCAACCCCTGCCGCAACCGCGCCATCTGCCGCAGCAGAAGGGACGGCCCCACCTGCTTCTGCGTACCGGGATTCCAGGGCAAACGCTGCGAGATCGAGGTAAATGAATGCGTGTCGTGGCCCTGCAGGAACGGAGCCACCTGTGTGGACAAGATCGGGCACTACATCTGTCTCTGCAGGCCTGGATACACGGGTGAGTGAAAGGAGGGTGGGTCTGATGCACCATTGCCCTGTGTGACTCACCTGTTAGACTGACATGTGGAACGTCTCAACTAGTGCCAAATGCAGCCAATGCCATCTTGTGGCTGAATGATGATATTGCACTCTGAAATGCAACATTTGTTTTATGAAGGACCACTGACAGAATGTAAAGATGGGGAAGTTATCAAGTAAGTTGACCCTATAATGGGCTTTGCTGTCTCTAAGTTGTCGCAAAAATTAGTTTGAACCCAAGTGCAAGAGAAAACAAGCATTGCTCAATTGAGCTTTTGACAACCTCCTCATGTTACAACAAGATTTAAAACAAGTGATGTTAAACCTCACGGTTCAAATCTGCTTAAAAAGATTTTTGGTCAAGTTACGAAAAGGCTGTAGGCAGAATATAAATTACCCTAAAGACTGACTGGAAGCTTCCAGTTACAGTCTGTTTGATCCAGGATGAGGCCTGTCCAGATGGCATGTGTAATAAGCCATGCAGAGATCTCGACAAAAAGCGGATTGGCATCTTTGCACTCAACACCACCGTCTCTGATGTTCCAGGTAGCAGCTGTGAGGTTGAGATTGATGAGTGTCAATCACAGCCCTGTCTCCACGGCGGCAGTTGCCATGACCACATCAATGGCTTCTCGTGTACCTGCCTGGCGGGCTTCCAGGGGGAACGCTGTGAAACCAACGTTGATGAATGCAGTGACCAACCATGCCAAAATGGGGCTCTGTGTGTGGATGAAATCAATAGGTACAATACATTTCCACGTTAGTATGTTTGCCGTTTTTTAAATAGGTCTTCTTTCAGGAAACAATTGATCATTTTCAATCAATCTGTCCTGGATGAATCACATTTAGGAAAAGGAAAACATTTTGGTGACACTTTATTTTAAGGTGATGTAGTTACATTGTACTTACTCATATTAGTACTGAGTAATATTAATTAACTACATGTATTTACGGTTAGGGTTTGATTTAGGGTTAGTTACTTGTAATTGTGCATAATTTACTGTTTTTACTATAGTAAGTACATGTAGTAATGCGTAACTAGGTCACCTTAAAATAAAGTGTTACCAGAATTTGTAATGATATATTTTAAGAAAATTAAGCCTATTTTTGTACTAATTAATGTTTTTTAAAAGTTAAATATTCCCCCCAAAATTCAGGTACTATACTAAAATTTCTGTTACACTGACTAATGCAAAATATATATATACTGTAATACATCATTTACATTATAATTTGTATACATGATGGCAGTGATTGTTCTTTCTTTAATTTTATATCATTCCAATGCAAAACTCTTTATGGTCCAAAAATGGGTTTCATTTCCTTAATGCAAAATATAATCCTTTTCTTTTCGATGTTGGGGTGACATGCTTATGTGAGATTCACAATATTTAACTTATTTAAAGGAACAAAATCTAAGATTTTTGGATTCAAATATCCAAAAACCACTAGAGCAATGTGATATATTTTGTTGACTTGTGTACTTACATTATTCCAAATGTTTCTAAGAATTTTTAAATCCAGAGATATATGCAATTTTAACCTGGACATGGACAGTGTCCGTGCGTCGCCTATCAATGATATCATACCCGCGTTAACCTCGGTTTCCAGTTGGAAAACATGGAAACACTAGGGACGGTTTAATATATTGTATGTTTTATTAGACATGTGAGCAAATGTTTGGATACATTCATCGACAGAAATCGAATACGAACAAATTTTTATATAGCTCAACACAATTAGTCTTATTGTTTAAATCTCGTTTTCTTGATTTACCGTGAGTACCATGTTTTACCATGCCTAATATCGATCTAGCTTACTAGTGTGCAAGCTCAACGAAATCAAGGCGTCATCAAGCTACGCCTTTGTTTTGATTAAGCGCCCTCTAACGGCGAAAAATTAAGTATTGTGCCTTTAATCATTATAAATAAAATTAATAATTTTAAAGCTGCAGTCTGTAACTTTTTGCGCTCTAGTGGTTAATAAACAGAACTGCATGCGTCTTGCGGAGGAACATTGCGGCCGTAGCTACTTCTCTCTGTTTATGTCTATGGCGAGTCACGCAGGGACTGTGCACCTCCGCAGCGGTTCCTACCAGACCGGTCTGAAATAGTCCCAATATAAACACTTATTATAAGTGTACCATAATGATTCAGCAGAAGACAAAAACATAGGTTCATGTTGTACATTCTCATTATATAATTTTTGTAAATCTTGAAAGTTACTGACAGCAGCTTTAAATATACATCTATACATTAAATATACAAATATACATATACAATCAAATTTCTAATATATTTTTGGGGGGAACAAAAAAATATAGATTTGTAAATGAAATGATAAATAAATAAAACTAGTCCCTCACTACACACAGAGTAGGTTTAAAACACATGCACTATATTATTGTGTATAATAATATAATATGCTTATTATGTTGAATCATTCTGTGAATGTGCTCAAAATGAGTATACCCGAAATGAAATAACCTATATTTATTTTGAAATAATCTTATAGCTACCGCTGTGACTGCTCACAAACTAACTTTACTGGTGTTCACTGTGAGATCCCACCTCCTCCCTGCTGGTCTCAACCCTGCCTCAACGACGCCCTCTGTGAGGATGAAAATGGGAACTACACCTGCATTTGCTGGCCAGGTGACAAAAATAGAGCTCAGTTGTGTAAACTGGAATATAATGTTATTAATAGATTGAATTTTGAATTTAATATTGTGGATCTGCATTTATTTTTATTATAAGGGTTATGCACATGATTGGTAGATGTATTTATAATCTACATACAATACTTGTAATGTTCATTCATGTGAAATTATGGTAAAGGCTTTGAATAAGACATCAATAGGCTGTCCTCATATCTGCTCTGTACCAGGGTTCGAGGGTCGTAACTGTGAGACAGATGTCAGCGAGTGTGATAGCAGTCCCTGTCTGAATGAAGGCACTTGCATTGAGCGCTCTTGGAAGACATTTTATGGCACCGAGTCCCTGTTTCCAACGCGATACAACCCCAGGCATGCTTCCGGCTTCATCTGCGAGTGTCCACCAGGATTTTCAGGTATTTGCAGACTCACAGCACCATTTAAACTTTTGATTTATACTTAATTTACTAAGTGTGACATTGTTTAAAAGCAGGATCATTATAAGTTGTTGGTTTTTATTCAGAAGAGAAGGTTGTTTTAGTGCCACTCACCAATCTATCTCAGGACATTTTCTTATATAAACCTATTTATTTTTTGTTTTGTGCGGCTAGCTGATCCAGTTCAGTTTACAAGCATTTTCTTCACCTGGTGACAGGCAATTTGTAATTTGCCCATATCCCTGTTTTAAAGACGTAATTTTAATTAAAGCTGCAAGCAACGATGAAAGGGCCCTCGCACCGGTGCCACCGCCACCCGGTGACTTTAGGAAAACAGAGCACGGTGGGCAATGTGCATTTAAGTAGGTAAATGTAGGAGGACTACGTCAAAGTCATTTGTATTTGCCACACTTCCTGCTGCCAGCTGGTGGTTCTATGACTGTAACTCAATTTTAGCATGTTAATGTCTTCAGGCCAGGACTCTTATCAGATTGGACATTGTATTCTTGAGTTACAACAACTCAATAATAGCATGTTTTAGCATGTTTCTGGCATGTTGAGCACTCAATGGCATATTTTAGTATGTTGCTAGTAGTGTATCACAGTGTTAAACACCTCACTTCCTGTTGTAGGTGGCACTATTACTATAACTGAATACTGGCATATAGATGTGGGGCAGGACCTCGTATCAAACGTGAAGTTTGGGGAGGATTGGGCATTGCATGCCTGAGTTACAGTGATAGCATGCTTTAGCACTTAGCTAAGTGTGGCTAGTATGTTGTAAAATGTTTCTAGCATGTTGCATGTCAAGTTTTTGGCAGACTGGACATTGCATGCCTGAGTTACAGCTACTTCCTGTTTCATTGCATTAATAGCATGCTTTAGCACTTAGCCTAATGTTTCTAGCCTATTTAACACTTGCTGACTCTTTTAATATATTGTTAGGAGTCCATAACTATATGTGTGACTTACTGTTGCCAGCAGGGGGTGCTATGACTATAACTGAATATGGGCATGGACATGTGTACAGGACAGGACTTTTATCAAATGTGTGAAGCTTGGGGCAGATTGGACTCTAGGTGCATCTCAGTAGTCAGCCCCCTAGCTCAGTAGTCAGTGCCCTGACTACTAAACTAGGAAGCTGATTGAGACGCACCCATTGCTTGCCTGAGTTACAGCAACTTCCTGTTTAATGGCGAAACATCGAACTTAGTCAGGCCACCAGGCCTTATTATTACACTTACCAAATTTAAAGATGGTCAGATAAAAACTCTAGGAGGAGTTTGTTAAAGTACTATGCCTGGAAATAGCAAAATCTGCACAAAAATTGCAAAGGAAATTCAAAATGGCTGACTTGCTTTTAGTCCTTCGCTCTAGGAGACTTTTTTGTAGGAATTGATACATTACATGTATGCACCGAATTTCATACACATACTGAACATGAAACGTAATGGGAGGGATGCTTCGTTGAATTTGTATAGGTGGTGTTGTCAAGCCATTTTGACCCATTTAATTCTGAAACCCATATCAAATGTAAATTTTCGCCAGTTCTGACGCGTGTGCAAAGTTTTATGAGTTTTGGCCCTCAAAAAAAAAAAGAAGAACTGTAAGAATAATAAAAAACACCAATTCCAAGAGGGTCCACGCACCACTGGTGCTTGGGCCCTAATAAGGAAAGGGTCAAAAATCCAGGATTGTCCCAAGAAGATAAATAAATATGGTCATCTGATGGACAACTGAGTAAAAAAAAATCAATAAATCCTAACCGATTTGAATACCTGGCAAAATTCTTAGCTAAATTTTGCCTTTAAAGAGCATATTATGAGCATCACCAGGTTGATGCGACTATACATCAGAACTTTGTTTGGTTTGCATAATCAAAACCAAATCAGGCATTATACAATACATCATTCAGGACAAATTCACTCTACGTCAGGTTACCAGCTCAGGACATGAGTCAGAGGCGGAGGCTATAATTGGGCTTCGCCATTGTAAGATGCTCAGGTTGCATTAAGCTAATCCCCCGGGAGCTGGCTTTGATGGGGGCCTAGTGTTGCAGTATACAGTTTTTCTTGAAGGAATGAATGTACATTGACGGCTGTCTGTTAGGATGGCCTTTGGTATAGGACCCATCAAAAAGCAATGTGACTAAACAGATGTGTGGTTGCTGAATGGCAGACTTCTAATGCCATGGAAGTTTTAGTTTGGATCTGGAGTGTCCTGTTGCTCATTTCAGGTAAAAAAAAAATTTCACAGTGTTTTTGTTGTTTGGATTTCGTTTTGGTTGCACGATCATTCTCAGTGAGAAATCAGCGGTGAAATCTGTTGTGTTGGAGGAAAATTAAAAACCAGTGTCCTTTATTAGGCTAGTGAAAACTATTTCTGTTTGAACATACGATGAACTTGCAATGACTTTAGGTCATCTGGTTGTGTAGCCAATGATTGTTTGTTCATGGTTTCCATGGGATAAAGCTCCTTATTAATGTTTTATCCAGGCATTTTAAACTCATGCTCATTCAGGCACAACACTCAGTTCTGGCATAAAGTTGCATGAGTGTTATGCAATCAGCTTGCCATATTTGTTTTTTCCTGAGGGATTATTGACTAAAACGTGCCCACATTATCCCTGGAATAAGCCACTCTTATTCACCATTATTTTCTGACATTGGCACAAATGCAACAAATACTTTTAAGGATAAACTCTTATAAAAACAATCCGGTCTTGTTTTATAATTGCAGCAGTAACAGTTTATTCTTGGGCAACAATCTTTGTTAAATGTTTACTTGTAAGAAACTTGACTGAATTCCACTCTGGGCTTTCCCATTTCAGGTGCCTTCTGTGAGCAAAATACTACTGCTTGTACCACCAACCCGTGTCATAATGGAGCCACATGTGAGGACTTCCGGGGCAGCTACAAGTGCATCTGTCTGTCTGAAAGGCATGATGGAGTCCTCTATGGTGGCCGCAACTGTAGTGAGCCCCTGGTGGGGTGCGAGGGCCACGAGTGCCAGAACACGGCGGCCTGCATGCCCTTCCTGAGCGAAGGTGTACATGGCTACAGCTGCATCTGTCAGCCAGGCTACACCGGCTCTCACTGCCAGACATCCACTGTATTCTCGTTTGAAACAATTGGAGGATCCCTGCACCTGCAGACGCCGCTGCTGGGTACTGAAACATACTTTAATATCACACTAAGCTTTCGCACAGTGCTGGAAAACACGGTACTCTTCCAGAGGGGTAGCGAAGGGGTCATACTCAGCCTAGAGCTGCAGAAGACACACCTGCTTCTTGATCTTAGGAGTGACCCTCAGACAAACACAACCAGCTGGACTCTGACGCTGCCTCAGGATGTATCTGATGGCGAATGGCACACAGTAGAGGCTGTACTTGGAGAGGGTACCCTGCTGTTGCAACTGTTGGAGCCATGCCAGGATGCAGATAACTGTGGTACAACAGCCCAAGTGGATACCGGCGCCCTTGAGCTGGAGTCAGCTCTACAAAGCACCTTTGTTGGAGGATTGGATGAGGGAGGGGGCATCAGCTCATTCTTCGGCTGCATGAGGGACTTGTTTGTGGACTCGCAGCTGATGGTACCGGAGGACTGGTTGAGCAGCTCAGCGGTGAATGTTGTGCAAGGCTGCAGCCATTATGACCGGTGCCTTTCTGGTCCATGCGAGAACCATGGAGAGTGTGTTAACCTTTGGCAAGTTTACCAGTGCAGATGTCTGCGACCGTATGTGGGTCAAAACTGTGGTGACGGTAAGGACACCAGGGATTGACCTCCCATTAACCATATCTACATCTACACTGGGAGCGTCCACAGCGGTGTCACAAATGCCTTGTCTTTTTTTTTTAAAGCAGAGCTACGCTGTGGTTGCTTCTAGTGTAGACACATTGATTGATAGACTATAAATGTAAAACATCATAAGATAAACCTTGGGAGAATCTTAATGTTTCCTCTTAGGGTCCAAGTTACAATAGTAAAACAAGAACAGTTCTAGAAACTCTTTAAGATTTGTGTCTTCTTCCTCACTTCCTCTTCCACTATAAATGTAAAAGATCATAAACCTTGGGATAATCTTTATGTTTCCTCTAAGGGTCCAAGTTACAATAGTAAAACAAGAAAGGTCTAGAAACTCTTTAAGAGTTGTATGTCTTCTCTTCCTCACACAGAGTATATTACTGCCAGATTTGGCCAGGAAGACTCCGCAAGCTATGCTGTCTTCACCATCAACGACCAACTGGAATCAGACATGCTCTATCTGTCCATGTTCTTGCGTACACGGAAGGAGTCTGGTCTTTTGGTGCTGCTTGCCAACAGCACCACTGAGTACTTGCAGATGTGGCTGGAAAAGGGAAAACTGACAGTGCAAGTCAATAACTTGAAGGCTGTTACTGGTGAAAGTGTGGTTAACGATGGAGAGATCCATTTTGTCAGCATCACCATCGAGGAGGGTATGATAACTCTTCAGGAGTCAGATCATGAATTCGGAGCAATGGATGTTCAACCTGTTTCCGTTCAGTTTGGGGATGTGATCTATGTTGGCGGGCTGCTTGATGTACAAGAGTCATCTGCCTTCGGTGGGCACTTTAAAGGATGCTTGCAAGACTTGCAGCTCAATGGGAGGAAGCTTGAGTTTTTCCCACTTGATGCTTCTGTAATGTCATACAGACCCGACAGCATGGTTGATGTTACCGCAGGCTGCACCAGTGATGACTCTTGCTCTGTAAGTTACAATGTTAAATGTCATGAGTTATCAACTGCAGAAGGGCAATGATTAGGTTCTGGCAGCTATGTAGACAAAACCTGCTTATCTTATTTAGTTGTTATCCTCTGGACTGGATGAATGTTTACATTCCAGACTTTGGCCATGCCAATTAAGAAACTAATCCAAAACAGATTCAAAAGATGTTTGTGATCTGATTTGATTCACTAATCCATTAGTCCCTGAGCATTTAAATTAAATATTTTATCAAATGGTGTTGTTTATTACTATTTATTTGACCTTGTATAGTGTGTTGATTGGAGAAATACTATCATCTGATATTATTTATAAATATATTGTCCCCTTACATAGCTTCGATGTAATTAGCCACCTTTTATTAGCAACTACTTGAGTAGCTAACCAAATTGTTTAAAGGGTAGCTTGACTGTAGTTAAAATACTTTAAAACTGTAGCTTCCCAAGCTACGAGCTAATCATAATTTAAAAGTCGCTTGCCAAACATTTGATCTTACATCTTTCATTTCATATATATATTTCAATATTTCATATATTCAATTAATTAACACTTGGAGTTCATTGGATAATTTTAATGACAGTTTTGTATCTGTCACTTTTGTTTTTCCGTGCCAGAAAAATCCTTGCTGGAATGGTGGCATTTGCTTCTCTCTATGGGATGACTTTACGTGCAACTGCCCTCCTAACACAGCAGGGCAGCACTGTGAAAAGGTGAGCTGGTGCGAACTCACTCCCTGCCCACCACAAGCAACATGCCGGGCCCTCAACCAGGGTTATGAATGTGAGTATTTTAGAACATGTGATCTCAGATGTATAAAACACAGTACTTGATTGACTACTTGGACAAAATTGAAGGTTACAGAATTAAGATAAAATTAAGAATTTTGAATGAATACTCTTCCAGATTTAAATGGTTAGTTCACCCAAACTTATTGAAATTATCACATAATTAACTCACCCTCAAGCCATCCCAGGTGTATATTCAGCCAAACACAGAGTAAGGCTATATTAAAAAAAATATCCTGGCTCTTCCAAGCTTTATAATGGGAGTGAATGATACCTTAGATTTTGAAGCCCCCAAAAAGCGCTTCATTTCAGAAGGCCATCATTAACCCCCTTGAGCCGCATGGATTACTTTTATGATGGATGGATGCACTTTTTTGGGCTTCAAAATCTAAGGTACCATTCACTCCCATTATAAACCTTGAAAGAGCCAGGATATTTTTTAATATGAAAAAATATTTTAATATTTGAGTCCAAATGTGTTGAAAGAAGAAAGTCATATACACTTAGGATGGCTTGAGGGTGAGTAAATTATGGGATTATTAAAATTTTTCGGTGAACTAACCCTTTAAGTTGTAGGCTAGGCTCGGGAAAGAGACTTAGGTGTCATGTAAACTACATCTGCCTTTATTCTACACAGGCATTTCAAACGTGACTTTTCAGGACAACACCACTCTTGTATACCGCGGCAATGGGCTGATCTCCCGCCACCTGACCAGCATTGTTTTTAGCATCCGTACACGTAAACGCAATGCAGCAGTGTTGCATGCGGAGAATGGGCCAGACTTTGTGACGGTATCCATTCAAGATGGCTCTCTGGTGCTTGAGTTGTTAAGTGGACCTTCTTCTGCATCATCTTTGTCACCAGTGACCTTGCACAGCCCAAGACCAGTGGCCGATGGAGAGTGGCATGTTGTAGAGCTGCTAATGGCCAGTCCTTGGGCTAACAGCTCCCAGTGGATCATGGTTCCCTTAGACGAAAAGGATGAGCCTACTATATCCGACTCAATGACGGGAAATCTAGACTTCCTCCGAGAGGGAATAGATATCATGCTAGGAGGACTGGGCCCGGAGTCTAACTGGAATCTGATTGGTTGTCTGAGTAATGTTGAGATTGGTGGAATCGTGCTTCCATATTATGGCGCGTCCGAGGTGAGATTCCCACGTACACAGGAAGAGAAGTTCAATAAGATGTCAGAGAAACCTGTCCAGACTGGCTGCATTGGTGAAATGGTGTGTGAACCCAACCCCTGCCTGCATGGAGGCATCTGTGACGATCACTTCAACCTTTTCCAATGCTTCTGTCTTCCTGGCTGGGGTGGTGATCATTGCGAGCTCAATACAAACATCTGTGCCTCCAACCCCTGTCAACACGGATACTGCAGAGTGCAGGATCTCACATACAGCTGCACGTGTGAGAGTGGCTACACCGGCACCAACTGTGAGGTGAAGGTGGACGTGTGTGCTGGTCACAAGTGTGCTAATGGAGGGACCTGCTTGCATGGCTTAAACAGCTATTCGTGCCTCTGTCCCGACAGGTTTACCGGGCCAAATTGCAAGTGAGTCTATTCTAATGTGTCTCAAGCAGTTGATTACACATGTTCATTATTACTATTGGTCATACTTAGGGTTAGGGATTTGAACATCCCCCTAAGCCAGGGTTACTCAAATCCAGCCCTGGAGGGCCAGTTACCCTGCAGTTTAGCTCTTTGATTAGGGTTGGAGCTAAACTCTGCAGGGCAGATGCCCCCAAGAGCAAGATCTTTGGCATGTAACTGGCCCCACAAAAGCCGTGTTTCCACCGCAAGAACTTTCCCCAGGAACTAGGGACTTTGGGGTGGTACTCAGTGTTTTGACCGCAAGGACCAGGGTCTAAATCAGGGTTATTCAAATCTTGCCCTGGAGGGCCAATGCGTTGCAGAGTTTAGCTCCAACCCTGATCAAACTCACCTACCTGTGATTTTCTAATGAACCTGAAGACATTGATTAGCATGTTCAGGTGTGTTTGATTAGGGTTGGAGCTAAACTCTGCAGTGCATTGGCCCTCCAGGGCAAGATCTGAATAACCCTGGTCTAAATGAAGTTCTGGGTCAAAAAGTGAAAAAAGGATGCTTGTGAGGTAGTACTTTTTCAAAGTTCAGGAACTTTTGGGGGTGGGATTTGGGCGCTGAACATGCTGATTGGTTGACTCCACGCAGCATTTTATTTAAATTTTATTTTATCTGTTGCGGTGCGTGTAGTAAGAGTTGTTTGCTATTTGAATCAACAATGGCGTTTAAAAATATGACGATGGACCGACAACGAGGTTCAGGCTTTATTAAGCTTATATGCGGAGGATGAAATCCAGAGGGAACTGGAAAGAAGTCCTGCGTCACCAGCGACGGAAACACAGACAGCAACATGTCTGGAGGAAAAAAGTTCCTGGGACAAATTGATCCAGGTAATTTCGGTGGAAACGGGGCTAAACGTGTGAAATCAAATCATGTAGTTAGTTGAAGAGAAGTGTGTAGTTACTTGTCGATACATCTGGACTTAACAGGTGGGCAATTAAACAGGTGAAAAATGTCCTTAGACTAAACTTGAAAGAGGGAATTGAAGCATACCAAGTGGACCAAAATATATTTGGGACATGAGAGAGGGCTCTTTTAGTTAGCTACAACCAAGACTACGCTAAAACTGGTGGTGAGTTTTGAGGAGGCAAGCATTGGCAAGCACTGTTGTTTTTATCAGTATAAGAATAGTTGACGGAGTTGGGTTAGGAGTTACTGTCTAAGTTTAGCAGACTTTGTGGAGGTTGTGTGATACCAAAACCCTGATTTGAGGCTTCTACACCAAGGCAATCCACAGGTACATCTGTAAGGAATCATGTTTGTCCCTCCTGCAAAACATTGAACCAAGCCAAGAAGAGACTTTCCTTAGATATGATATCAACCTGGTGTTAAAAAGCCATAGCTAGTCTCAAGAAGCTACTCCACTTTACAAAGGAAAGAGAATGCAGACATAAATTTAGACTTTGTGCATTGAAACGGGCCACAAACCTCACACAATGATTCCCATCAAATAAACAACGCAACTTGAATGAATCAAGACCCCTAAGGGACTGATTTGTTATAAAGGTAATGCAAATCATATAATTGCTTTTATGGTGTTGTTTATGCTAGCGTGACTGCAGAGATGTGTCTGTTGCCATACGTGTCATTTGAAAGCGGTAATGGTAGTAATAGTGTCTGTTGAGAGTGCCCATCCTCCAATTGTTGCGTTAGGCCTTCAGGGTGGCATCTAAGGCAAGTCTGCAGCCATTTATCTCATAAACATGTTTTGTTGCCAGACTGCTTCATAGCATTCCTTTGAAACTGCCTTACAGGCAGCTGGGAGACATAATAGATCTATCTTTTCCCCACTGCAGAGTTAGAGAGATCTTTGGTGTAAAGTTTTGCTGCATAAAAAAAGAATGACGCTTGCTGTTTGTTTGTCTCTTTCCTGTTCCCTCTGTCTCACAACAGCACTCAGATTGAAGAGACTCCGTGGTACGTAGTTGTCAGGAGCGTGTAAGTGGCGTTTTACTATTGACTTTTATTTATCCTTTCTTTTTTTATACATTCTTCTTGTTTTCTTTCCTTCCTCTTAATTCTTTTAATTTCTATTTCTTTATTTTCTCTTATCTATCCCTTCTTTCCTGTCATCCTCCTGCCTTTCTCACTTCCTTCTTACTTTTATTTCCTTTTTGTTGTCTCTACCCCTTTTATTTTGCCTCGAATTCCTTCCTACCATCCTTCCCTCCCTTCCTCATATTTTTCATATCTTTTCTCTATCCCTTCTTTCTAGTTATCCTGCTTTTTAACTTCTTTCTTGCCGTTTACCTACCTTCCTTCTGTTCAAATCCTTTCCTTCTCTATCCCTTCTTTCTTGCCTCCCTTCTTTCAGACTACTTTCCAATTTCATTCTTTTTCTTCTTTTACCCTTTCTTTCATGCCTTCCTTCTGACAACTTTCCACTTTCCTTTCTCTCTTTCGTCTTTTACCCTTTCTTTCATGCCTTCCTTCTGAGAAGGAACTTCCCTTGTTCCTTTTCTTTTCTTCCCTTTATCCCTTCTTTATTGCCGCCCTGCTTTCTTTCTTTCCTGCCTCTTTCCTTTCTTCCTTCATATCTGTCTTTCTACTTTTCTTTCCCTTCTTCATTGCCTTCCTTTCTTCTGTCCATTTTCCCTTCCCCGTTTTTTTTCTTTACACCCTGTTTCTTATATCCTTCCTACTTTCAAATACTTTCCTTTCTCTTTCTATCCATTTCTTTCTTTCTTTCTTTCTATCTATCATTTTTCACTCTTTTCTTCCTATTTTCTGCCTTTCTTCCTCAATTTCAGATTGTCTTTGTAAAATAACCACAATAAGTAACATTTCCTTTCCAAAAACTCTTTATTTGTCACATCATATCTTTGTCAATTCAGAATAACAATGGGGGGTCTTCATATTAGCTGTATGTTAATCCCTGCATAAGGCGACAGTTTATTGTTTTCCCTTTGTCTTGTGGTCAGTAGTCCATTCACATGCTAATGTCATTATTCTAATAGTAGGCTAATCCTCTTTTGTGCTGGACAAAGCAGTTGGGGGGGATATAGGGGGGTAGGTAGTAGCCCCTTACATCGGTCTCAGGAGGAGAGGATAGCTTCTTCATCATCTGTTATGTTTCTTTCTTTTCCCTCATCCTCCCCATCCCTAGACCGCCCAAGCTCCCGGTGTCCATCTGTGGTGATGAACAGCAGAACTACACTTGTTTCAATGGAGGGAACTGTTCTGACACCAACATGATGTGTGACTGCTTCCCTGGGTTTTCGGGTCACTGGTGATTATTCCTTCTCTTTCTTTGTTCACATGATCTCATAAATACATGTTAATGAATTTCAGAGTTGTTATGTAGTAAGTAGGCATGTTATTAGAGTTCCAGTTTTAGAATTATCAGGATATTTGTATTATATTTTGTATAACCGTAATATTTAAGTTAGAAATAACAAGGTTTGTTTTCACTATACATTTGTCACTTAGGTGTGAAATAGAACTTGATGAATGTAGATCCAACCCTTGCTTGAATGGCGGCTACTGCCAGAACATGGTCAACAAGTTCCAGTGTGTCTGTGAAATGACCTTCGCGGGCGAGACCTGTGAAGTCGACGTAAGCGACCTTTACTTTTACATAGGGGCTTTGTTTTGGCAAAACCTCTTCCAGTTTCTCTCCTACCTCATTCTGCGCTTAGACGATGAGCCAGAGGTCGACTGGGGTGACAACGAGTAAACGGGTCTGTGGTGGGCTAGTTTAGGGGCTTTCGCACTTTTGGTGTGTTCGCACTACAGGAATTTACAGGGATAAATTAGCTCCTATTTCAGAGTAGGGTCTAACACAGCACAATGGGAACTAACAGTGACGTGAGTGTACGTTGTTTGGCTGAACACACGTGAAACACTGGCACCTATCATTTTTAAAACACACAGCTTAAAGCCTATGGGATTTACTAACAGCTTGCGCCAGCGCAAACCCAGTTTTGGCATTAAAAAACTACTGTCAGAATTTACCAAAGACACACAGTGAAAAATTTGTGCTGAAAAGGCGTGAACAGGGTGATTTTTGCAGCTGGCCTTATTGCATGTGTATTTGTAGGAGTTTCCTTTTAAGATGCAAATTTTATGGCAGGAGAGTATTTAAATGAATCATGCAAGGTGATTTACTAAGGTTTGCGCTAGTCAATTTACTGGTAATTGCAGCGTTATTTACTGCCGGAAAAAAGCACGTCTTAAACCAGATGCTAACTTGGTAGATTGAGTTGGTCATTATGGAAATGATCCAGCTGCATTCTTTAATTTTAGTAGATCACACGCAGAACTTTTCGTACCCATCTGCGCTTTTTTGGAATTGCGCTCGTACACTAATTTACCCTGTTTAGTAAATCTAGCCCTATATATTTAATCCACGAACATGAAAAACAGCAATAGATGGAGCGACGCCGAAGTCCAGGCACTTCTCAACCTTTACGCTAAGGAGGAAATCCAACGCGACTTTGAGGGAACCAAGGGAAACATAATTATGTATTTCTGCTTAGCTAGCAACAATGGGCATGAACCACACGGTAAACGCTGTAATACTTTGTGTACCGTTTACATTCTTTGTTTAAAAGTTCTATCTAATAATGTATTAGATAGGACTGTTAAACAGATCATAAACTAATGAAGAATGGGAGCGTGCTCCCAAAACAAAATTAAAGTCAGCCATGCCGGCAAACGACAACCAGAGTGGCAGGACATAATGCTGCGTTCCAGGCAGGTTTTTGAGCCCGTAAGTTACAACTTCAAACCACGACTCACGACTTTGTAGCGTTCCAGGCAAAGTCACGCCAAACTGCCTGAGCGCAAGGAATTGTGGTAGCTAGATCTAAACAAAGTGTGGCAGATCATTTCTATCGCCAAAGGTGCTTACTCCTTGCTTATTTGAGGGAAACGTAGGAGAAAAAATGGCGCATACGTCAAGATAAGCTGTTATACTTTTTATTTTACGTTATTTGTATATTTGTTTCATAAACACCGCATCCATAGGGGCTGCCATTATTGTTTAGTATGTGTTCACGGGTTTGCCGTTCCAGTGCACTTTCACGGGTAGAAGGTTGGAAAAACACGGGTTACGGGTTGCCTGGAATGCGGCATAAGTGACGGCTTACATAACTTCAGAGTTCCTAATGGAGGTGCGAATACAACCAAGGAAATGGCCCTAGGGGAAAATTTGTTACTGGGGGCTAGTTTCTGTAACTGTGTTCCTATGCGAAAGCCCCTTATAAGTGTTTTCTACACAAGTTTAATAAGCTGGAATGGAATTTCGATTAAAAAATGTTTTGCTTCACAACTGTGTTATTTAAGGTTCTTAGACATTTGACATGAATATATATTTGATTTAATGTGAATAAAGTATTTGTCAAGTAGATGTAATGTCTTTTAACCATGGACAGTGTTATTTGTTGGTTTGGGAAAAACAGTGTGGCTTATCATTGAAACCGCTTAGTGCCTTGAGGTGACAGTGTTTATAAGTGAGACTGTGCCAGTCTTTACAGGTTGATAGTGTTTTCTTCCTAATCCAAAGGCTTCTTTTTTATTGTACATTATGTCGCTCAAGAAAGAAAATAGTAGACTGAAAATAATTTCGAAAATACTTGTGTTTATTAAGTTTAGCATTATATCGAGTTGGGAAATTTGTAATATATAATTAAAAATAATGAATATACCATGAATAACACTTCTAATAATGTTTATAAGGCAAGGTATGGGATTGAATTTGAATGTTGTGAAGAAATTTACTGAATTGCACTCAAATTAATTAGTCGATTGGTACAGCACAAATTTTGCAAGTAATTTTGATAACTAATTGGGTGCATTCTGGGAAATAAAGTGCTCTTCCAACAGTCCATAAAATGAATGTATTATATATAATGAAGTTAATTTGCATTATCATTTGTTATTGGCACATTATCTAAAAAGCATAGAAGATATTTAGTTTATTTCTGTTTAGCCATGAATATTATTTCATGTTTCATTTCATCTGTCATTTTCATATTTATTTTCCTTTCCATTTTCAGCACTGATTTACAATATCCAGCTATTGATCAACTCTTTTGTATCTTAAAATCATATTTAACATTTTTAACTACTCTGTAATCCTTTCCATGTGTTTTTTAACTAGCAATATGTCACGCTCAGTAGTTTGTAGTGTTGCCACGTGTTCATCTGTCTGTTGATCTTCATGTTAGTGTTCATGACCAGCTTGTGTACACTGTGTCTCTCACATTCTGTCTTTAGATGACTGTCTTTAAATAAAGCATTTCTGTCCATCCCATCCATCATCAATCTGTTGTTTGTCCTTTGTCGGTTTTGTTTAGCTGTCTCTCTTCTGTCATTTACACATCCAGAGACTCTGCCAGTGGCACATCATGCGGGTTTTGAAGAATGTTGCCATGGATTTTGATAGACAGAGCCACTGAACTAGGGGCGGCAGACACATCAAAGCCATAGCGGCACTGTTAAACCTATGGCAGGTGTGTTGAGTCAGCAATTTGTGTGTAATCCTGACACCATTGGATGTTGAGACCAGGCAAAAAGTGTGTGCTGTGCAAGTTTGAAACCAGTTGAAGTTTTTTCCCAGATGCAACTTACAGTATATCAATTGTTGTGACAGCTTTACTGAGTTAAGCGTACAATTGGATACATTTGGTGAGGGCAGGGGATCACAACAGTTTGGTTTACAATTCCTCTACGGGGAGTTAGATGCTACTTAATTGACCTATCGGTAAGCCCCTCCCCTTGAACGCAGATGAGTCAATTGCAGTTTAGAATCAGTTGTACGGGTATCTTTAGGTTTCAGCGCCACAGAGAAACAAGGTCAAAAGCTCTCAGCGGTTTGATGGTGTTTATGCTACAAAAATGGTAAACCGGTGTGCCTGGGGTACTTTAACACTGATTCCAGGTATCCTGAGAGGATGGGCAATGGAATTTATTTTATTCACATGGTGCATTAATCCAATGATGTGGGCGCAGTAACCTGGTTCCCTAAGGATTCAACCCCAATCCCAATGAAGACATACGTTAAGTTACAATTAAAGTTAGAGAGTCCATGCTAATGTACAAACCTAAATAGCTAACTGGTACAGTGTAGGTCAAAAACACATAAAAGAAGGTCTACATTTCAGTGCCTCTCCAAATTAATTTAATCTTACCCTGCGGTAGGGTAGAGTTGGGGGAAATGCCCCCTACTGTTTTTCCCAAAATAACCACTAGACCAAATCAAGATAAGTTTTTGTTGTTGCCATGGACTACTTTGACCAGAGTGATGTAGAAGTTTTCACTGCAAAGTTTACACTGGTGACTTACCTAGAGAAAACGGATTTCACGTTAAGTGAAATAATTTTTAACAGTAAGAAAAAGTGTTTTAAAGCTTGCTGTTTTGTAGAACATCACAGTTTTATATGATATGAGAAGAGCAAGGCCTGTAGTTAGTGAGCATGTGTTATTTAAGAGAAAAATATATATATATTTTCAGAATGACATAACTTTTTTTTCAAACATAGTCAGTGGGGTAAAACCATAGACTGTAAAAAAAATATGGACGTAGTGTCTGGGATGTCCCCCATAGGATTCTGATGAGCAGTTTTGAAGCGTAAAGTAGGGACGAGCTGGCGGTCACCATCTTGGCAGCGCGACATCGCACGTCACTCCCGGATAACAGAAAATAGGCAAAAGGGCGGGACGTGGGCGGAGCTGAAGTGACGCGATGACTAACAGACAGCAGATAAATGGCTATCAACCTGTCAATCGAAGTAACCACGCCCTTAATTATGCAGAACTTTAAGGCTTTATATCATGTAAATTAATGAGTTACAAAAAATTCACCCCCCTCACAGTTGTCGTGACGGGCAAAATTAGCCGTATAGACCAAAACCACAATTTGTACAAGGCTGTAAACATGTTTTATTCTGCTTTAAAGTTGGCCATTTTAACATGGGGCTCAATGAGATTCTGTTCCCTTCTGGAGCCTGTCTCTAGCGGCCAGTCGAGGAATTGTCGTTTATGTCACTTCCGTATTGGCTTCAAGAGAAACTGCGGGAGGTTGCCGCTTGGGTAAAACGCCCCCAGCCACTTGGGGTAAAAAAACCCCAGGGAGCATCGCTTCCCACTATCATAATTACTGTAGTTACCATGTTCTGAACACCACATTTTTTGTTTTTCCATCAAATGTAATCTAACTAGGCGTTTGAATAAAAATATTTGGACTCTATATTTAAAAATTACCTCAGATTAGCATCAGATAGCGAGTTAGCCAGCCAGTTAGCATCAGATAACAATCATTTTCAAAAAGGTTGATTTTCAAAACGGTTAATTAATAATATTCATATTTATCTACTGTTATTTTGACTTGTTTTTTATTTTATTTTAAGCTAAAACATGCTTGTACTCGGATTCTGCTGTAAACTTACAAAGCAAATTGCTTTGTCAGAGGTACAAATAACATTTTTGTTAAAAATCGAATAACATAAAAACTCTGGACATTTTTCATATTTGGTTTATAATTTATGTCATTGTCACTGAAAACTTAGACACATTTAACTTTTGTTTCACAGAAAATATTGCACAGTCCTGAAGGGGGGCGTTTTCCCCCATACCCTACATCAGGGGTGTCCAGCCCTGGTCCTGGAGACCCATAGATAAACATAATAAAGGCTAGATGTCTCGTCCGCGCTGCTGGCCAATGGAGGTCGACGTCCGCACTGGTGGCCATCTTGTCATAGTCAGCTCGCTCACTCGTAACATTGTGTTTTAATGGTGCATGTACTTTTTAAATAACCATAACTTGCTCAATTTTCTAACAATTTTCAAACTGTTTGGTTTGTTATAAACATCAGAGATGTAGTTATGACACTGCATACTTATGAATAATTATTCATAATTTGTTCAAGTATCCAGAATTATAGCCACGTTAATAACGTTTCTAAGAAACCAAACCATTTGTAAATCCGTCAAGGTTTCAGCTAACGTTAGATAAGAGTATTTGTGTTCGTGCAGATCACTCACCTTACATCAGGTACCACAGAGCCAGTGAGAAAGCTTGCCTGTGACAAGATGGCCGCCGGTGATGAAGTTAGAGACTCCGCCATAAGACATCTAGCCTTTATTATGTATATCAATGGAGCTACCACCCTGCAGATTTTAGCTCCAACCTGAATCAAACACACCTGAACCAGCTAATCATGGTGTTCAGGGTGCTAGATAATTACAGACAGGTGTGTTGGAGCAGGGTTGGAACTGAAATCTGCAGGACGGTAGCTCTCCAGGAGCAGGATTGGACACCCCTGCGGCCTACATGAACAGTGTTGATCCTGGATGTTGTCATCTGCGATCGTGACGACCGTAACATGAGGCTACTCCCATAGCATTGTGATCTGCTTCCAAATTAATCTTGTTACCCACCATATTTATTTTAAAATCTTTTATATATCCCTCATGTGTCCAAAATGTATCAAAAACATCTTGGGACAAAGTTGACCGCTGTCATTGTAAGACAGTTAGCAACTCTGTTTGTTTGTCCGAGGTAGCAACAGTAACTAAGGAGGCGGGGCTTACCGATAGGTCAGTTGAGTTCTTTAACCTCTTGGCTACATCCACACTCATAGGCCCTGTTTGCACCTATAGTATTAAGATGCATTTTGGTCAATCGGATCACAAGTGAATGACGCTAAATACAGGTGTAAACTGGGTTTAAAACGTTTTGAGCTTGTCCACTTTCAACCACTTTCTGAGGTAGGCTAGTTGAAAACGCAGTTGACCGGATTGCTTTCGTAGTGTAAACACTCATTTGATCGAATGCGTTCGAGCAACCAAAAAGACTACGCCTACTCTCCACCAACTGACCTAATGCGTAAACATTATGGGAAGCGCGCTAGCCAGACGGGATTTAAACGTTGTCTACTGAAGACCCAAATTTAGTTTGAAGATGGAAAACGCACCATATTCTCTCACCATTCCTGATTACTAACACACACTCACGGCGTTCGTCTTCCGGCTGTCAGAGAAGAAACGAAAGCTGTTTTTCTGTCATTTCCAGTCATGTTCATATGTAAATGCGTCAGCTTATTTCGTTCATTAGACCGAAAGATCTGAAAAAGCCCATACATTTACCCGCTTATAGACCCTCCCCACGAAGAAATCAGGACAGAAGTGGTTAAAAGTGGACAAAAGAGATTCAAACAGCATTCACCAGGTGTAAACAGGAATGTCTCCCTCGTTTTGTGATCTGATCGACCTAAATGCACCGATCTTAATACCAGATGTAAACACTGAACAGTTTTACAAAAAAATATTTATTTTATTATTTTATTTAAACTGCATATTAAGTTATTCAGTATTCAACTCATATAATCTCATCTATGATGAAGTTTTAATTGGTAAATTGTAATCAATTTTGATATTTTGTGGGGCATAAAGTTAAATATGTCAACTATTTCATAAAGTTAAATAAGTCATAAAAAGATTGTAATGAAGTAAAAAGTCTTAAACAGTCTTAGAAAAAACTTTATAAAGTAGTATCTTGTTATGTAAATGGTATAACCATTTAACCATAAGATTAAAGAAATAATGATATTTGACAAATACATGCTGTAATATGTAATACTGAAAACATATTCAATATGAAATAATACTCTCAACATCTCAACGTTTTTTTAAATACATTACAGATATAAAAAATTGGCACATGCATTTTAAATGAGATTTTTAAAATAGTTTTCTAGGCAAATATTTAAAATGAACAAATTATATTTATGTGATGAAATGATATCACAAAGCTTAAGGTTACTGTGACTGAAACCAGAAAAGCATGGATATTTGAATCCCCTCAACATGTCCTTATTTTTAACTTGTGAGCAAAATGCTAATGCGCAGGTTAAAGATAGCCACGTTCCACTATTAGCTAATCCCATCAAACAGAAGAGATGCTGGTGAGAGGATCTTATCTCAGGCTAAGACATGTCACTGTGCCGCTCTCTGAGCTTTGGTGTTTTCTTTAAGACCCCATTAAATCAAAATGAGACATTCGGGACTAAGTTTCAAAGCCATCTATGATAGCGTACGCATAGAAGTTGAAGGGATAGTTCACCCTGAAATGAAAATAAAGCCATCTTTTACTCACCCTGCTGTTGTTCCAATGCCCTATGTCCTACTATCTTTCTCGGACCTCAAAAGCAGATTTTTTTTTTAATCGTTTTGCGCGCGCTCCTCCATATAATGGCAGTGAATAGCGAGCGACTTAAAACATTACAAAAATGATATCAGCAATGATACAGTAAGACGCGTGCCATATATGGCAAGTATTCAGGAGGCATAACGTTACTATAAGGTTATGCGAGAAAGAAACATTACTCAGTCAAAATACTGAGCTCAGCCGTTAGTTACACTGTGCGCATTCCTGTGAATGCGTGCGAGCCTCTTCAGCAGCCATACTGTTGTCATGGCACCCAGGATAAGCACACACACACACACACACACACGCACCATTTTGAGAAATCAATCAGGCTCAATAGAAACAAACGCAATCCTCGTCTTATGATAATAAGAAATAATACTAATAATAGGTCAATCTGCTGAAGTGAATGTTGTGTACCGGTTGTCATGACAACATTGCGTGACTGGCTGCTGGCTTGGACTCACAGGAACGCATGAGTAATGGCCGAGCTCAGTATTTTGACTGAATAATAAGGTTTCTTTCTCGCAAAACCTTATAGTATGCCTCCTTAACACTTTCCATATATGGCGCGCGTCTTACTGTGTCATTGCGTGACACTTTTGTATCATTTTTGTAATGTTTTAGCCCTGGTCTCAATTCACTGCCATTATATGAAGGAGTGCGCGCAAGACTATTTAAAAAAAAAATCTGCTTTTGAGGTCCGAAAAAGATAGAAGGACATTGGAACAACAGCAGGGTGAGTAAAATATGGCTTTATTTTCATTTCAGGGTGAACTATCCCTTTAACAAAACCCCTTTAAAAAGTCAGACGCATTTTAAAATTTACAGTCTCTCTCTCCTAGGAAAGGGACTTTTTGACCAGTCACACAAATTTCTCTTTCGGATATTATCTATTTATAGCTCATCGTAATCAGAGCAGTATGTGTCGGGCAAGTTTATATTATTGGCAAGAATTATATTTTGTATATTGTTACAAAATCAATTGGCGCGTAGACATCTGTGCAGGTATATGAATTAGTGAATCAGTTTATTGAACAGGGAGCGAACCGATTCACTAAAATGAATCAATGATTCTCTCAAAGTTTACACGACACCGTTTTCAACTAAAAAACAGGATTTTTTTTAATGCACTTTGGTCGTTCATTTACACAATGGCATTGTAAACACAAACTTTTAAAAACGGGATTCAAAGTGCAAATTTTTGAAAACATGTAAACGGCAAAAATGTGAATTTGTGACGTCATGCGTATGCGTATTATGTGTTCAGTCACGTAGTGTTTCTTTACAAAGTGACATTGCCATCTACTGACCTGGCATGAAAAATACAGCGTTTTTAGTCGCTTTCGAGGATACGTGTGAATGGGGGACATTTTGACAACGTTGTCGAAAAAAACACAGGAAAAACGTTTCCGTTTTTTGTACATAGTTGTTGTGTCATGTTTAATTCAATGTTTGAATTCAATGTTTGACGTCACTACTCCCTAACATGGCTATATACAAAATAATAAATAGTAAAATATGTCCACATCAACTTCTTGTTTGAATACGAAATATGTCAGTTGTATCTGATGGTGTCGTCCTATCAGGGGTTAGCAATTATATTAGCCACAACTTTGGATTGCAGTATAACTTTATGTAGGTTAACATCCCGTTATTCTGAATAATTTTTTTTTAAAATCACACAGTTTTATTACAATGTAATATATTTTTAAATAGAAGCTTAAAATAGATCATTAATGTGGGGGGAATGCGACAGGGATGCAAGCACAGTTCTTGAGGGCTAGTGTTTTTGACTGCTGAAGCATAAAAGTGTCTCAGTGTGAGGAATCGGTGGGTCTGTGGTTCTGTTCCACGTCTGCAGAGAAAGTTTGTGTCTTCAGAGTGACAGAATAGTGCTTGGCCAGCAGAAAGGCGCAGCGCCGTTCTGTGTGAAATGCAACTCAGCAGAGCATCGCTGCAGGTCTGAGAAACGAGGGGGGAAATATATCGGGAGAAGCTTATCGCAGTGACAGGGTCGTTTGTCTGCTGGAAAGTCTGGCTGTCTCTCTCCTTCTCGCTTTCTCTCACACACATAAAACATCGCCTTCAGAGCAGGTGATGAGCTCAGCTCAGAGTTTCTGTGGCCATGAGCTCCTTGCCTGTCTCTGCTCCTTCAACAGATGGAGCCGGTGTGGGAAGGGCTGGGTTGGATAATCTAATTTTGGTCCTG
This sequence comes from Gobio gobio, assembly GCF_949357685.1. NCBI lineage: Eukaryota > Metazoa > Chordata > Actinopteri > Cypriniformes > Gobionidae > Gobio > Gobio gobio. The sequence continues at coordinate 29,353,025 of NC_137120.1, forward strand.
AAGATCAGACCATCTACTCTAGAGTATGTGTGAGAAGTAGCATTTGGTGGTGTATATTGATTCTTGGAACTACTATATTTTTTATATATAATATAGCCTAGTAGGTCGATATGTGCGACATACTAAAATAGAATAAAATAATAAATGTGTCACTAAATTGACAAGTTTCGGTGTCAGTCTGTGGGATTCTTTCCACAGGTTGTTATGCCAGTAGGTGGCGACAAGTGACTGTGTTTTTGTTTGGATTAATGAATCGTTCGATTTGTTCAAAGCACTGATTCGACAAAACAGACTCTCTGCCTGAGTGAGTTATTGAATCATTCAGTCCAAAGATTTGTTCAAAAACACTAGTTTGCACAAGAACATCAAAGTGCCGTGAGAGCAATTCGAGTAGAAGACGGCTCCGTATGCTTTCGAATCGCTCTCATGGTACTTTGATGGCATACACGATAGGTCTGCCCAATGGCGCTTCAAATCAAACACACTTAGGCTAAGTCTGAAAGCTTAAAAATGTTGCCTTCGGAGGATGCATTCCAAGGTAGGATGGCATCAAGGCACGTCCAAAGTTAGCTTCACTTCCTGTCTCCTGGGATACCTTCATCTGATCGATTTTTGAAGGCAGCATAGACTCTCAGAAAAAAAGGTACAGTGGAGGTACAGTTTTGTTCCTTGGGGAACAAAACACATAACTGTACCTTTTAAAGGTGCACAATTGGTCCTTAGGGTACAATTACACCATTGTTTTCTTCTACTTAGACTTAAAGCAGGGGTAGGCAAGTTCGGTCCCAGTGAGTCGCTGTCCTGCAGAGTTTGGCTCCATCCCTGAAAGACATCTAGAAGCTCTAATGGAGAATTAACAGAGATTTAGATGTTGTATTGAAAATGTTTGGTCACCATTATGGTGATCGGTGTTTCATTTAGTTGGCCAGTTTGACTCTTGGCTTTTTATGTGAGTTTGTGGTTTTTGATTCATAATCTGTTCAGATCAAAAGAAGCCATAAACAAAACAAAAAGATGTTTGACTAAACTCATCACTGACTAAAAATATTAATAAATAAAATTCACCAACAATATTTTCTTGGCACAGATCAGACATTCAGAATTTAGATTTTTAAATACATTCTAGGGGAAAAAAAGTTGAGACGCACACAGATATCAAGAATCTCAACAATGGCGACATACTTAATGCTGCAATGCATGCTGGGAGCCATGAGTTTTATACTGTGGTGGCTTAGAGCTAAACTCTGCACTGCAGGACATCAGCTCTCTAGGACCGAACTTGCCTACCCCTGATTTAGAGGTACAAAAATGTACCCTTAAGGGTACCACCCCAGTGACGGCCACTTGTACCTTAAAAGGTAGAATTTTGTACTTTTTTTTTGGAGAGTGTAGATGTATCATTTGCTGCCTTTGATATCCCACAATCCTGTGAGGAACAGGTTATGTTCAAAGAGTGAGTTGCTATGGTTACTTGCACCATGAAAGTGACCTCCGTTTTTGGAACTGAAAGCTGAGGTTATCCGCTTGCTTACCCTTAAACATACCCAGGTATGTCACATAACCTGCTTTCTGGAATACCCCCCTGACGTATTCATATTCAGGAACAAAACAAATGAGATAGTCATTGAATCATTCATTCAACCGATTCATTTAAATCACTGGCGTATTCAAGAACAAAACAAATGAGTGAGTCACTGAATCATTCATTCAACTGATTTATTTAAATCACTGACATATTCAGGAACAAAACAAATGATTGTCATTGAATCATTCATTCAACGATTAATTTAAATCACTGACAAATTAGTGTGTCATTGAATCATTCATTCAACCGATTCATTTAAATCACTGACAAATGAGTGAGTCATCGAATCATTCATTCAACCAATTCATTTAAATCATTGACAAATGAGTGAGTCATTGAATCATTCATTCAACTGATTTATTTAAATTATTGACATATTCAGGAACAAAATAAATGAGTGTCACTGAGTCATTCATTCAACCGATTTGTTCAAAAATACGGATTCATCACCGAGTGTAGTTTTAGATTGCAAAACAAAAAATAGACTTTAAATGTAATCTTATTCTAACTTTATTGGCCTACTCAATGAACTCTTGTATAAAAGGCGGCATGGTTTGTGCAAAGACTTAATTATCGTGTCAGGTTTGACTGTGGTGAAAATGTCAAGAGAGGTGGCAGATGGAAGGGGTAAGATGGGACACTGGGAGTAGACATCTGAAACAAGCATGCCAGCTTACGTAGACTGAGCCAAGATGATCTCAAAGTGTGTGTGGTGATTCTTAGTATTCACCAACATCTTAATGTAGATTATACAGTTTTATTAGGTTGTTAAGCATTGAATTAAAATAGCAAAGAGCATATTAATCTACATTTGACTGACTACCCATCACTAACCCCGTCCTGTTTTATTTTCTCTAGCTGAATGCAGAAAGCGTGACGTCTGACCTGTTTCTGTCCATCAGCCTGGTGTCCGTGATTCTGTTGTTGGTTCTTTTCGGCGTTGCCACAGCTTTGGTCATGACGGTGAACCGACGGGCCACACGAGGCACCTACAGCCCCAGTCGTCAGGAGAAGGAAGGCTCACGTGTGGAGATGTGGAACATTGTGCAACCTCCACCAATGGAGAGACTCATCTGAGCCAAACGACCAATGATCAGCCTTGTTCGTGGCTTGTTGGCTTTACAAGATGAAGAAAAAGGCCTTTTTATTATTTGATCATGTGGCAGCTCTCATCAGCTAGATATCAGTCTTACAAATGAGCATTTTTGATTGGACAATCTTCCACATAATGGATGTTTAATTTATATTTTGTGATGAACACCTATCTTTGGTATTTACCTCTGAAAAGCTTTAGGATTCATTGATTGGTGAATTGTGAAGTGTTTATAGTAATAGTAACTTGAACATCCAATGCTGCTCAACAATCACAGCTAGTTAGAACATATTTAATAAAGTTCGGACCAATGCGATTTCATGGAAGAAACGGCTTCGTTTTTGCATCGCACCTGGTCAGGACGTTTCAAGGTTTTTGTGTGTCCGTGCTGCCAGCATTTGACATTTGTGAGAAGAAAAAAACCCCTAAAGGCTTGTTCACACAAAGGACAGTAACTATAGCAATAAAGATATTGTCCTAAACATAAAAGAATAGCAGAGTCCACACAACAACTATAACAATATTGTTGGAATCAAGTTTTTTTCCATAGACTGTAAAAAAAATATGGGCGTAGTGTCCATGACGTCACCCATTGGATTCTGAAGAGCAGTTCTGAAGCGTAAAGTAGGGACAAGCTGGCCGTCGCCATCATGGCAGCGGATAACAGAAAATGGGCGGGACGTGGGCGGAGCTGAGGTGACGCGATAACTAACAGACAGCAGATAAATGACTATCCACCTGTCACTCAAAGTGGCCACGCCCTTAAGTATGCAGAACTTTAAGGCTTTATATAATGTAAACGAATGAGTTATAAAAAAAGGGCAAAATTAGCCGTATAGATCAAAACTACAATTTGTAGTTGTAATGTAATGTAAACAGGATGTAAATGTTTGTTTTTTCTGCTGTAAAATTGGGCATTTTAACATTTTAACATTTTAAGTCGAGGTATTGCAGTTTAAGTCACTTCCGTATTGGCTTCAAAAGAAACTTGGGGAGGTGGCCGCCATATATATACATAATAAAGGCTATATGTATTACAGTGGAGTCTCTAACGTCATCACCGGCGGCCATCTCGTCACAGGCAAGCTTTCTCACTGGCTCTGTGGTACCTGATGTAAGGTGAGTGATCTGCACGAACACAAATACTATTATCTCGCTGAAACCTTGACGGATTTACAAATGGTTTGGTTTCTTAGAAACGTTATTAACGTGGCTATAATTCTGGATACTTGAACAAATTATGAATAATTATTCATAAGTATGCAGTGTCATAACTTCATTTCTGACGTTTATAACAAACCAAATAGTTTGAAAATTGGTAGAAAATTAAGCAAGTTATGGTTATTTAAAAAGTACATGCACCATTAAAACACAATGTTACGAGTGAGCGAGCTGACTGTGACAAGATGGCCGCCAGGTGCGGACATCGACCTCCATTGGCCAGCAGCGCGGACGAGACATCTAGCCTTTATTATGTATATCTATGGTTGCTGCTTGGTTTTTTCCAGCTGATGAACGATAAAAACATTGACAGCCAATCAGAAACCATTCTGCTTGAAAGAGCTCGAGCCTTTAAAGTGACAGAACGTTATCGTTCATTGGTGGATGCTAATATAGTTATCGTTATGGTTAGCACGTGCAATATTTTGTTATTTTTTACACTGTTATTTATGTTATTTATGTATATATTTTACTGTGCGCATGCGTAGAAGGTGTATGCAAAAGTCTCAGGATTTTTTTTTTTTGTTGTTGTTGCAAATGTTATAACTTTAGAATTTGTCAAGTAAATTAGATTTTAATCAACATCAACATTTTATAAACTGATAGAAACACAAACATGGATTTGTAATAATTCGCTGCTCTTGTTCGGTAAAGAAAACCGCAAAGAAATTGTCGATATTAAAAGAACAGCATACATTTTTCTGGTCGCCTGCTTAATGTATTTTAAAAATGATCAATACTTTAATCTCTGATTTAGTGCACCTTGTTAGTCGCACTTGTAACAAATCCTTCCCTCACGCTAAAATTATACTCAAATTTGTCTTTGTCCAGAAAGCTAATTTTATTTAATATTGATCATATATTTTCAATGTTTTAATGCAATTTTAGGAGCTTTTTTATTTTTTTTTTATTTTATTTACCTTTAAATTACTAGATTTTATCAATAAATAAATAAATACTAATTTAAGCACATTCTTCAAATTCTTTCAAATTAAATTCAAAATAACTAACAATTTCATGCATAACACTTTTAATTCAGCTCACAATATCTTACATTGGTGTCTTTGCTGACCGTTTGTGAAAAAAAAAAAAAAAAAAAAAATTTTCATGACTCTTGCCACTAGATAGCATTATAGCTCTACACTCACCTAAAGGATTATTAGGAACACTGGTTCAATTTCTCATTAATGCAATTATCTAATCAACCAATCACATGGCAGTTGCTTGAATGCATTTAGGGGTGTGGTGCTGGTCAAGACAATCTCCTGAACTCCAAACTGAATGTCAGAATGGGAAAGAAAGGTGATTTAAGCAATTTTGAGCGTGGCATGGTTGTTGGTGCCAGACGGGCCGGTCTGAGTATTTCACAATCTGCTCAGTTACTGGCATTTTCACGCACAACCATTTCTAGGGTTTACAAAGAATGGTGTGAAAAGGGAAAAGCATCCAGTATGCGGCAGTCCTGTGGATGAAAATGCCTTGTTGATGCTAGAGGTCAGAGGAGAATGGGCCGACTGATTCAAACTGATAGAAGAGCAACTTTGACTGAAATAACCACTCGTTACAACCGAGGTATGCAGCAAAGCATTTGTGAAGCCACAACACGCACAACCTTGAAGCGGATGGGCTACAACAGCAGAAGACCCCACCGGGTACCACTCATCTCCACTACAAATAGGAAAAAGAGGCTACAATTTGCACAAGCTCACCAAAATTGGACAGTTGAAGACTGGAAAAATGTTGCCTGGTCTGATGAGTCTCGATTTCTGTTGAGACATTCAGATGGTAGAGTCAGAATTTGGCGTAAACAGAATGAGAACATGGATCCATCGTGCCTTGTTACCACTGTGCAGGCTGCTGGTGGTGGTGTAATGGTGTGGGGGATGTTTTCTTGGCACACTTTAGGCCCCTTAGTGCCAATTGGGCATCGTTTAAATGCCATGGCCTACCTGAGCATTGTTTCTGACAATGTCCATCCCTTTATGACCACCATGTACCCATCCTCTGATGGCTACTTCCAGCAGGATAATGCACCATGTCACAAAGCTCGAATCATTTCAAATTGGTTTCTTGAACATGACAATGAGTTCACTGTACTAAAATGGCCCCCACAGTCACCAGATCTCAACCCAATAGAGCATCTTTCATGGGATGTGATGGAACGGGAGCTTCGTGCCCTGGATGTGCATCCCACAAATCTCCATCAACTGCAAGATGCTATCCCATCAATATGGGCCAACATTTCTAAAGAATGCTTTCAGCACCTTGTTGAATCAATGCCACGTGGAATTAAGGCAGTTCTGAAGGCAAAAGGGGGTCAAACACAGTATTAGTATGGTGTTCCTAATAATCTTTTAGGTGAGTGTATATGGAACAAAAGAGCCGTTCCGCTGGGTCCTAAAGTCAGCTTCCCTTCAGTATGCATTCAGATACACATGTAGACATTATTTAATAAATAATATTTTGGTAGTTTTAACATTTTAGGTTTTTCTATGTGTACTGAAGCCTTCCTAGCATTCTATTAATTCCTAAGTGGGTCAAATTGACCTGCGAGGGAAGGATTTGTAACTATTTCAGCAACAAAGCTCCTCGAATCCAGTAAAAAAAATGTGTGCATTCGTGGTTCAAGTGCGACAAAAGTCCTGAGGTCTTCGAACACTCAAATTTTTAAATATATATATATATATATATATAAAAAAGAGTTTCGGGTCAAAATGACCCAAGGGAAGGATGAGGGTTACATTCAAAAGCCACAAACATAAATCACAAGTCAGGCGAGTTGTACGGACATATAATTTATTTCAGTTCACAGTGCATACAGTGGTACCAGCAGTTCCTGTAACAACACACCAGATTGAGCTAATTTGCACTTGAAATTGATATAACTGCACCGAGAGCATGCGGAAGAGTTCTGCCATCCAGCTTCATTCACTCCAAAGCACTTCAACCACCACAAATTAAACTGATCACATGGCGATTCCATATGTACGTACCAGGAAACATTCAAGAAAATAAAGCATGAATGGTGCGGCTACCATTATATTGAATAAAATCAGCTGTACAGACTTTTCGTGTAACAAAAACATGTTGCGTTGTGTCGAACATTCAAAAGCACAGTCTGAAGAGTCCAGTGATTCAGCTACAGCAGCTCATTACTCAATGTTAAGAGTTCAACAGCAAAACAGACGGGAAATGAAGACCGTCACAACAATACTACGAAGTAAAAAACATGTGAATGGTACCATGGTCATAAAACTCGACATCATATTTATTTATTGACTAAAAGAAGTACGCTCATGCATCTTAAAATAATTGCCAGCATTGCCCAAAAATACTACAGAACTTTACAACGAAAATGCACATCAATAACACAAGAGCATATGTAAACAGGAAAGAAAGAAAAAAAAAAGATTTTGGGTAGCATGTTCTTCAATTTATGTGCTTACTATCTAGTTTCAAGTAGTGTTTCATTTTAAACCGCTGGTGAACAGTAACTAGTTCAAATATATTGTAACCAAGTGAAATTGCAAAAAAGGTAATGTTTCTTATAAGGGCTTTTCACACTGTGCCTAACCCCAGGTTATAGTCTTTCTTAACCCTGCTTTTAACCCCGGGTTAAGGAACGTAAGTGGGGTTAGCACCGCCTTTTAAAACCTAATTTGCCCGGTGTGAAACGAGGCAGTGTTTGATGTTACAACTAGATGCTTAGCAACCGACAACCAATTGCGTGCCTCATATTCACGTGCTTTGGGCAACAGTGCGCGATGTACATAAATAGGCGTTTGATAGGAAAAATGTCAAACGGCGAAGGAAAACGCGACAATTGGAGCGAATAAGAGACTTACCTTTATAGTCATTAAGAAAAAAAAACTTGATATTACAGTCAGCAACGTGTAATATATGAACCGGCAATGGTAGAGCCAGCTAGGTCACGTGCTGCGTTTTTCCAGTCAGTGACACTTGCACCGCAAATATGCAAATAAAGACTTTAACCCAGGGTTTAGGAATTTACAGTGTGAAACGTCACCTTAATTATGAATTACCCAGGATTCACTGTTAACTTCGGGTAAATTTTGGTATTTCAAGATAACCCAGGACTCCGTGAAAAGCCCAAAAGATTACACACTTCAGCTTTAAAATAAACACTTGGTAGTTTCAATGCCGCAACACGACCAAATGTCAAATAATGGTAAATAACATTACAATTTATTTATTTTCTCTACTTTAATAACAAGAAAACAAATGTAAATTAGAACGGGTTAAATACCTTTACAAGGCAAAATTCTAGCTATTCTGAATTTTCAGTCATTACCAAAGACGGATATCAAGAAGTGATTCATAATACAGAGCACATGGACAACAATAAACCAAACCAAACCATACATGTTTTTTTGTTTTGTTTTTCAAATACACAGTATCAAAAGTAATGACGACACTTAAGATATTCAGTGAAAGCAAATGTAAGACTGATCACATGGCCATTCTGAGATACTTCGGCTGAGGTCCTGTGTGCTTGATTGGTATCGAACAGGCTGATGGTCTTTCTTGCATTAACCATATACCAATAAACAGGTTATTAGGCAACAAAAACGTTTTCTGACATTCTACTAAGTATTTCAGGTTTTGGTTCGTTCAAATACCAATATTTTAGAGCTAATAAAAATACTAAAGTACCTGTGATAAATATGAATATATATATATATATACGAGCCATCTACCTAGACAGCATCACGTGCAGCAAGGTGCGGTCACATTTACCATTGTTCAGCCTTTTTTTTTTTAGGGCGAAATCCAGTCCTTTCCACAGAAATCCACGCATATGGGAATTTCGCATGAGGGCGGAAAAAGTTTTGTTGAAACCTTAACACATTCACGATGGAGAATATGCTCACACACACACACGAAAGGGTTAAAGAATAATACTTAAAGGGATAGTTCACCCAAATATGAAAATTAGCCTATGATTTACTCACCATCAAGTCATCCTAGGTGTATATGACTTTCTTCTTTCAGACGAATGCAGTTATATTCAAAAGTCCTGGCATTTTAATGGCAGTGAATGGTTGTTCCAGTTTTGAAATCCATAAAAGTGCATCTATCCGTCATAAAAATAAATCATGGGATAATTAAAATTTTTGGGTTAACCAGATATGAAAGGGTTAAAAAGTAATACTTAAAGGGATAGTTCACCCAAAAATGAAAATTCTGTCATTTACTCACCCTCATGTTGTTCCAAACCTGTATACATTTCTTTGTTCTGATGTACACAATGGAAGATATTTGGAATAATGTTTGTAACCAAGCAGATCTCGCCCCCCATTGACTACCATAGTATTCTTTTTTCCTACTATGGTAGTCAATGGGGGGCTTGGATCTTGAAACATTCTTCCAAATATCTTCCATTGTGAACGTATACAGGTTTGGAACAACTTGAGGGTGAGTAAATAATGACAGAATTGTCATTTTTGGGTGAACTATCCCTTTAATAACACTCCAAGCATGCTTACACACATTCTGTTGTAGATATTTGAAATAAATGATGTGCATTCAAATCCTTAGTGCAAGTCCCCTCTTTATAACACCATTTACAGGTTTCCCATTAATCAGAAAGTTCCCCTATGCAGATTCAAGGTTCCATGTTGACCAATAAAAAAACTAAACTATCGCCAATAGACAATGGCCGCTTTTGCCCGCAAAATTTTGCTAATGTGACCGCACCTTTATAACCTCGCCAATAAAGAGTTGCCGTCTATGTAGAGTGTCAGGTATGAGATTCCATTTCTGAGTTAGAAGGAAGCTGCCTATATAGGACCAGCTACTCAAGCAGGTGAACTCGTTTAAGGCACAACCTTGTATTTAAATAGAGGATTGGGGGTTCATTTCTTTGCAGAAGTTCCCTTCAGTTGCAGATTGTTAAAAACAGTACACGTAAATGAGATCTTCCCATTTACAGGAAATACCTTTGAGCAATGTTAGCATAGAAAAGAATAGCTATTTTAAGGTGACGCTACTTGCATTTCATTTTCTTTTCTTTTTTTAAATGTATGTACCATCAGTTTTGACAGTTACATCAACTACATGTCCTGCATGTCATGTGGGTACTGAATAAAAATAGACATGGACTAATAGCCACAAAACTCAAATTTTGATGGGTCTTTAACCAGAAATAAACAAAAGGTAATACAAGTTGCTTGATAACTCTGATTAGGAGTTGCATAGTTCATCAGGACGTCCGAAGGATATATAGCGTTGAGCTAAACTGCTACGTTGAAAGCCTAGCTTGATTTGAGACAGGGGTCCTAAAACTTCGAATGCTTTTACGGCCAAATCTTTACCGCAGGAGGGGTGAGGCGAGCCATTAAAGTGTCAGACAGAATGGCACGTGTCCTAAATCATTCTGCTCAACGGCCTGAACAATTCATCAGCCACTAAAGAAACAAGTGCTGGGTCTAATGACCACTTCCAGTTTGGTGTAGCAGTACCGCTTTGAAGATGACGCTCACAGCCGATATAAATGAAATGAGGGAAACGGAGGACAAGCCAAATATTTCCGTAACTAAAATCGGTATAATTTCGCAAGCAGTTCTGTTGTTTTCTAACATTCATATGTCAAGCAAGATTCTCTTCGAACCCCAATGATAGTAGCTCACACCCTCCATCCGAATATGCATACTTCCCTACTATATAGTAGGTGAAAAACAAGTACACAAGACTAGCAGTATGTTCGAATTTATAGTATGGCCTACTTCCGGCGAGATTCTGAAGTGCGCATCTGATTTTACTATCCCATGAGGCCACGGGAGAGGATTTGTGAATGGCACTGAAGCGACGCAACTTGCAACGTAAGTCACATGACAACAATATGGCGGATGTGGAACGTTTGGATTTCATTCGTACCTCACTATTAGGGGTGTAACAAGCCTGCCGCACTCGTGTTAAAAACTGAAGCCAAAACATCTCGATCGCCCCCAGGTGATTGGTCCCAGTATAGCTCATAACCCCGCCCCTCTAAGTATTCGAGACAAACTAAACAATCACAAAACACTTCATATAATTTTTTTCCAAAGTTGGTCATTTTAGGCAGTTTTTATCACACTGATTTAATTTCAAGTGTTGTTTTTTTTTAAATAAGTTTGGTTTTAGTTAGTTATTTGATGCTATAAAAACGGGAGGTGTGACGTCATGATTGACAGCTGAGAATGACGAGGCTTGACTTTTTTCGGGAGGAGATTGGAGCTTCAGCTTTAATGTCTACATTTCCATAACTGTTTATTTCACACCGACATTATGAATTGTTCTGCATATGCGAGAGTGTGGGCAGGCTTTTGATATCGCGGCTCTACTTCCTGCTCTCTACTACGCAGACTCCGGTCCCGAGGTCACTACTGCGCAGACTCGGTCCCAAATCGCCGCAAGATGTCAGCGCCACATTCGGACCTCCGGCGGCTTCACTTTTCTTCAGCGGAAGAGAATGAAGCGTGTCGTCCATATTTTTTTTACGGCCTATGGGGTGTAACGATACATTTGTGTCGATTCGATACAAATCATGATATTGAACTCACGATACGATACATACCGCGATATTTTAAGCCAAATAAAGATGTTTTTTATTATTATTATCAAAATAATATTATTATTATTGCATTATTATCAGGACACGTGTCGTTGTAAATCGGTTCATCATATAAAGGCATCATGTCTCTTCAGAAGACTTGGATTTGGATTAGACACTCGATTAGTTATTTTTACGATGACTATGACATTTTTTTAATGGACTTTAAATGGGACAGAAATCTCTCAGGTTTCATAAAAAAATATTGTGTTCGGAAGTTAAATTAAACGAGTTGAGGGTGAGTACATGATGACAGAAATAAAAATTTTGGGTGAAATATACCTTATAAATAGAGTAAGCTGAGCCTTAGATAAAACAACTCTTTATCGCGAATCATATAGTTTAAATCAACGATATATATCGTTGTATCGCGATATCTCGATATGTATCGTTACACCCCTACAAGAACATACTTTTTTGAAAGTTTCAAAGTTTGTTCCTCATGAAATGTACTTTAGTACCAACTCAAACTACATTTCGGACACACCTAGTTTAAGCTAAAGCTGCTTTAGCGCCCCTTGTGGCAATACTGAGAATGCAACATGTACTTGTGTTACATTATAAATTTCACAACTTGTGTATTCGTGTTTTCATACTTGTGTAGAGCTACATTTCGGGCCTTAGACTGAACTTTGTACTGAATAAGAGATCAGTAAGGGGTTTAAAATATAAATGTATTTGTCAGTTTGTACAAAAAAAAGGTCAATTTACTATGAGTGTCATTTTTAAGGCTATTAGTCCTTTAAAAAAATGCAATAGGGATTTTTGTCTAAGCTGCAATTAAAATACATATCATCTGGGATAAAAGCAGAAACCTGAGAAATGTCTTGAAAAAATATTTAGTTTTTCAAAAATATAGCTAATTGAGAACCAGTTGTTCCATTTGGCCTAGATAAATCTCTCTCTTTAAGACGCATTGCATGCAAAAGGTAGTGATAGTAGTTAGCAAGCTAGCCAGCTACAGTGTCACAGTCAGGAAATACTGTGTAGAAGCTAATGAAATCGGTTTAAGGCATCATATTAAGCTGAGATTTAAATTCACTATTTTCGTACGATTTAGTAAAATACACAGAGAAGTTCACCCCTCACCCACAGTGATTTATCGAAACAGTGATTTGAAACTACGCAAGTGCAAATCATCTGCTAAAAATAAATAAAACTGGATGATGAATATTGACATAAATCCCTTTAAACCTAATTTTTCGTCCTTTCCATCCACCAGTTGTTAAACACACCGTTTGTTGTTTCGCACCGAATGTGAGAAATAAGAGGACCGATCATTCACATGAACTACAAAACACCTTTGCAAATAATTCATGCAAAAGTGCTGGTGTGACATCATAGGACAGCATAAATATGAAACGAGATGGGAGTGTTGCGTCAATTTCTCAGGATTTGTCCAGGCTGGTGTTGTTCTGAATGTGTGTAAGCTCCTGGTTGCTTTTGATGGCCATGCTGATGTGACACATGGAATCGATCTCCTCTAGCAAGCCTTTCTCCTGAGTCTCATGCCCTCTTTTTTCCATATCGGTCTCCTGGGACTGGTTTTCCCTCTCCCAAGGTACGAAGACCGATGGTTGCCCGCCTGTTGCCCTTTGCTGGGCATGTTCCTGGTTGGGCCTCTGTTTTTTTCTGGAAAGGACCTTCTGTCGGGAGAGGCTGCGGGCTACTGGGTGCTGTCTGTCAGGGCTCAGCTGGGCGTCAGCAGAACTGGAGGATTTGTCAGCATCACCAGGTTCCAAGAGTTGAATTGTAGGTGATTCAGGGAGAGAGTTCCTCAGTGGGACCTCTTCATTGGCAAGGTTATTGGGAAGGGTAGGACGGAGAGGTAGGGAACGAGAGCTGGCCTGGCGTCGAGGCGAAGGCGGGAGATGCTTACCGTTAACGGCACTGTCGTCTTGACCCATATTCCATCCACCTTGTTCGTCGTTTCCTACTTCGCAACCAGCCTGAGCAGGGCTACTTCCCAGAGGGGACTTGCAATTTTTCTGGAAACAAATGACAAACGACACACTCACAAGGCCATGCCGCTGTTCATGCACACAATCGCCTACAAAGCATTAAAGCCAACATGAAATCAAAACGGACCATATATTATACATTTCCTTACTATTAATAATAAAATCTTGCAAAAGTGTAATGGTAACAATGGTTATTTCATGATGAATTCAAAAGAGTAAACTCTTTTAAAATTGTAAGTTTCCAAGTAAACATTTTTTTTTATACAATTTTAAAATATTTTAGTTTTTTAAAAATAAAATAACTAAAATATTGAATAAATTAAATAATACAATTTAAATTATTTATTTATTAATACATATTTAATAAAGTATTAACATTAATATATATTTAATAAATTATTAATATTACAATTATAAATAAAAATGTATAAAATAAAATTTAAATAATTGAAAGAATGAATAATTATTAAAATAATCAATAATTAAATCCATCTATCGATCGGTCTGAGGCCATGAGGTCTGTCTGTCTGTCAGTCAATCAATCAATCATCATCTGTCTGTCTGTCTGTCAGTCAATCAATCATTGTCGTCGTCTGTCTGTCTGTCTGTCTGTCTGTCTGTCAATCAATCATCATCTGTCTGTCTGTCTGTCTGTCTGTCTGTCTGTCAGTCAATCGTCGTTGTCTGTCTGTCTGTCAGTCTGTCTATCAATCAATCATTGTCGTCGTCTGTCTGTCTGTCTGTCTGTCTGTCTGTCAGTCAGTCAATCAATCATCATCTGTCTGTCTGTCTGTCTGTCTGTCAGTCAATCGTCGTTGTCTGTCTGTCTTGTCAGTCTGTCTATTAGTAAAAGCTTGGTATAATTGAATGGTAACAATGGCTATTTAAAATTTAAAAATAAATTTTTATTAAAATCTTGAAAATAAAAAATTTAAGTTTGAATAAATAAATAATAAATACATAAATAACAATTATTAATTAATAAAAAGTAAAACATTTAAATAATTGGAACAATAAATAATTAAAAATATAAAAATAAATAAATAAATAAACAAATACAAGGCATCCCTCACCGTGGGATTGTAGTCTAGGTCTTCGATTGATCTGAAAAAGTCCAGGCTCTTGGCGGCGGACATTCGCCCTTGCTCAATGTGGGACGTGCTGAGAGAGTCCAGAATCTCCTCCAGCAGGTTCATTTGGCCCGTTTGACTGGCTTCAGACTGAAGCTCTAAATCGGAGTCATCACTGTCCTCGTTGTATGACGGCACCTCCCCGCTGTCCTCAGATGATATTCTTCACACACACACACACACACACACACACACACACACACACACACACACACACACACACACACACACACACACACACACACACACACACACACACACACACACACACACACACACACACACACACACACACACACACACACACACACACACACACAGGTTGTTAACTCAAAAGCCATGTGGGATGAAAAAAGGCACCAGAGGGCAGTGTTGCCTTGAAGAATGGATGATGTTTACCCCATAATTGGTTCGGAAAACACACTGTAATAGAGTTTAAACCCTTACCTGCTGGCTGTGTCGTCATTGCTGTCATTGTAAATGTCTGGAGAGCAGAGGCTCGTGTGTGGGGACGACTTTTGATTGTGATGCTAAAACAAAAAATGTAAATGTTAAAATCCCACCTAATCTACTAAAGCAACACATTTCCTGAATGAAACTTAGCATGTCCCCACTACAGAGCGACAACATTAATTCCTGTCCCCGGCATAGTCTGCTAATCCTATGGCTTTTATAACACACCTGTGTAACACGTTTAATTGGCAAATTAAAGAATTGAAGCATTATAGGGCACCGCTTCACGCTGCGGCCCCAGGCTTTAGGGTTTGCCATTAACTAGCCATCCACGACACGTACACACACACACGCGCAAACGCGCCGCCACTCACTAAAGTAGCCCATAAACTGCCGTTTGCCACATTATCAAAGCACACTACTAAACCAAAGCCCTTTTACTGAGCCCAAGGCGCGAGAAAAACGTCACGCTACGTTGCTAACCGGACAGGGTGGATCAGATCAACTGGTCAAGTCTCGCCGTAATGGCTCGTGCAAAAAGCTTCTTGCCATCTTAGGTAACGGTGCCTGCCGAATGGGTTAACGGCCACCCTGTCCATAAAAATAGCTAAGAGATGCGTGTACCGAACACTTTGCCATTGGAATAAACAGGAACACATGTTGGGCACTGATTGCCCCACTCGCTAGTAGCCGGCAGCTATAATGAAAGCGATTACGGGGGGTTCAGGCCTTGAATCCTCCAAAAGGCTTTAATGGATTCCTGTGTCAGGGCCATAAATTTGGCCGGCAAGCCACTTTGGCTTAAGTGAAGGGGCTGGATGCACCTGCGGAACTGTGTCACATTCATTTGGTGTCGGCGGGTTCTGTGTGTGTGTGTGTGTTTGTTTGCCCTGCAACACTGTTTGCAGTTATGTAGCCCCTTGAGTTGCGAAGCGGGCCGTGCTGTTCAGAGAGCGGCCCCACTCTTGTGCTTTCTATGAGCGGAGGTGTTTATTAAAACAAGGTGAGTGCAAGCCCTCTGCAGGATGGCAACACCAGACCTGCATCTCAAACACCTTCTACCCAAAAAAAAAAAAAAGCAAACTCTCAACACATACAGTCAGGTATATGTACTAAGTTGGCTAAATGCTAAATATTCAAAAAAATATAATTCATCCGATTCATTTTTTTCAGCCCTTCTGAGATCTTGAGATCATTTTCAGAGCAACTGTTCTGAAATTGTTAGTAACTTTAGTTTAAAAATAAAAATAACTTTTTTAAAAGTACATTTGCTCACGTAAAACTAGCTGCTACAATGCTAAAGTAGTTGCTAGCCCATTGATTTGCGGTTTAAGGTGTTCAAAGTGTTTTTAGCATGCTGCTATGCAGTTGCTAGTGTGTTTTGGGTAGTTGTTTCCCGAACAAAAAGCGATTTACAGTCAAAAGACATTTATACCTAGGTTTATGGGTGGGAAATAATAGTCATATTAATGCTAGTCTTAAAATTAGTTAATTACGCATCAAGATGCCACAGCAGAGGATGCTAAGAAGTAACAATAATACAAAGTCAGCCTTAAACTTTACAGTCACTTCATTCTTTAGTTCTCTCAGGTGTATGTATTAAAAAAAGCTAAATGCTAGGCTAATTGGCTCGCTGCTGCATGACTATATGGCTTGCTGATGCTAGGGCACTGATTTGTGGTTGCTAAGTTGTTTAGACTGTTTGTAATGTTGTTATGGCCAAGTCAAAAGTTTATACTCAAGGTTATGGGTGTGAAATAATAGTAACAGTAAAAACTAAATAAAACTAAAATTGTGAGTTGGCTTACTGCGATTATCCAATCAAGCTATATGTAATGAAATATAATATGTGACCCTGGACCACAAAACCAGTCATAAGGGTCAATTTTTTTAAATTGAGATCTATACATCACCTGAAAGCTGAATAAATAAGCTTTCCATTGATGTATGGTTTGTTAGGATAGGACTAATGATTTTTGGCATAAAAAAAAATATCGATAATTTTGACCCATACAATGTATTGTTGGCTATTGCCAACAATATACCTGTGCGACTTATGTCCAGGGTCACATATATGAAGCGCGGCACTTTGTTTACACGTGGGCAGCTCGTGATTCAAAGGCTTTCTGGACGATTCCATGCTTAAAATAAAACCTTGTTATACTGTAAAATAAAATTATTATAATTGTTTTCTTGAATAATCTTTATATTTTACAGAGAAATATTACATTAATATTACAGTAAGATCCCTTATTTTTTATTTAGCAATAACAATAAAAATAGCTATTATTATTATCATCATTATTAAAATCATATTGCTATATAGTCCATTTTTTCAGAACTGGAGCTTTAAAAACATCTGATATTTTAGAAATGATTGTCTTAGCGAATCGCTAATTACTTTCTGAGATGACACAGAGGATGCTGGGAAGTAACATGAAGACAAAGTCGACATTAAACTTTACAGTCACTGCATTCTTTCCAAAGTGAGTCAAAGTGAAGCAAAGTCAAAGGCCAGGATATGAAATAAAATAATAAAAGCCGTTCGAGCCACTGTTCCGAGACAGGCCAAAACCGCCGATTTGGAAAACAAGCAGACATGTGCCTATTTGCTTCTTTTACGTGTACCCTAAATCAGCACGGACATATTGAGCTGCCACAGGTCAACGTCTGCTCCTTAAACTGCCTGTTCAAATCCACACGGAAAATGGGCTGTCTTCAGTCGGAGCGATGAGCAGACATCACGCTCTTCAACGGAGACTTTAAAACCGTTAAAACTTCATCTCTCTTGTCAGGGCAGGCCTTTTTAAGAGAAAATCCCATTTCGCTTCTAGCGTGGCCAAGTTGTAAGAAGCGGCAACAGGGCTTTTACGCTGCAGCCAATCGTCTCGTCGATTTAATAGCCAGGCTTACATTATATATTTCATATGCTATTTCAGACCAGGCACTGATCTCATGCGCTTGGCAGGGTATGGAAAGGGAAGATATGCCTGGAAAATGCAAACAAAACCCCTGCGCCTCCAAGCCAAAACTTAAGCCAGCATCTGCTGAGCTATTCAAGCCGTTCCCCTTTAAACAAAGCCCAGGACCCCTTCCCAGGCAACTTCCCTCCAACTGGCTCCAGCTAAAAGCAACTTTCCGAATATCAGAGAGCAGGAGAGCGCAAGAAAGAGTCTGGATATGTGTGTCGTCCGGGACCATCCAGTAGGTGGCACTTTGGTTACAGCCGACAGGGCTTTCTCTCTTTCTGCGAGCTTTGCATCTCCGTCTCATCACCGTCTCATGCAGATGTGCGGCTTCTCTGCGTTTGCAGCGAAACGTCCACCGGCCAGAATCGCTTTCTCTCCATTTGTGCGTCAATGTTTTTTGACACCCAACGAATCCGTCTCGATGCTGGCAGTCCTCCAGACCTGCACAGTTTCACAAAGCTCTACCTCACATTAATCCTTCCATGCAAACAGCCATGAACCTGTACGAGATGAGTTTAGAAACAATAAGCAATATCTACATAGAATTTAATTATGAATATAGTAAATATAAAACATTTGACTTCTGTAATGTGATTTTTGACTGAAAAAGGATATCCAATGAGAAAAATATAGGGTGAGATTTGATTAATAATAGATCATTTTGATGAAAGATTACAAAAGCGTTTTGTTTCTTTGAAATAGCAATAAATAGTGTAGAATATAAACAAGAATGTGTATTAAAAGGATATTCTGATTTGAACCGACAGCATTAAATGATGATTACAAACAAAAAAACAAGACATCTCCCTTCTTTTCTTTGGAAAAAAAGCTAAAATCTGGGTTACAGTGAGACACAATGGAGGTGAATGGGGCTAAGTACTCATCGTTTCAATTGTACAGAGACAAAACATGAGTGTTAACATGATTTTAGACAAAAAAAAGTATCACCTTTTCAGTGTAAACATAACGAAACCCTAAAACGATCTTTTTATGACTGTACAGCTCAAGTAGCACATGAGTTTGAAAAGAAGAATAAACGTAAGCTTCACATTTCGGCTTTTAAATCCTCCAAAAAATGGCTGCATTCACGGTCACCTCTATTATTTTTGATGAAGAAAGTGAGGATTTTTTTGCAGTAATCATCATTATGCCACAAAACGTATTGAACCTGGAATATTTCTTTAAAAACTTCAGATTCATTTTAATTTCATGACATGAAGAGTTCATTATACGCCGTTAACCCATCCGCAGCTGTAACGCACTCATGTTTACAGTGGTCACTGCTTAGGGCGGTATGTAAATGAAGGTGGAAGCCCATAAGCCGGAGCAGGAAGTGTGTATGAATTATACACAACTTGAACAGAGCTTTTTGGACTCTTTAATATGCAGCGCTGCTGAACTGGCCACGGCTATAGGGGATCCATCTGCCGGCTTCATCCAGAGAGCGTGTGTGTGTGGAGTCATTCCCCAGAGGCTGTGTGCCACTCAGAGGAGGCAGCCGCAACACACACACACACAACCATAGCTTCAGTCGGCAGGAATAAGCAAGAGATAGAGATCAGCTCCACTCTGCCCCAGGCCCTGCTACTGACACCCAGTCTGGCTTTCACAGGCCCTCAGGCTCGACCTGAAAACCAGCCCCTTATACTGTACGCCACATGGATTCGGCGCAGTGAGCCAGAGTCAGAAAACACAGCTCAACTTTTCTGTGAGTGCAGCAAGTGTTCTTATAGCATTTGTGAAACTCCACTGGCCAAACTGTGTGTACTAATATATATATATATATATACACACACACAGAGTACACAATTTCATAATAGATTTTTATATATACTGTATACACACACACACACACACACACACACACACACACATATATATAAATGTGTGTGTATATAGTATATATAAAAATCTATTATGAAATTATTTATAACACTTTTTTTATGTTTGCATTACTATTAATACATTTTTATTAGTGCTGTCAAATCAATTAATCGTGTCCAAAAAAGTGCGTGTTTACATAATCATACACAGTACACACACATTAAGTATATATGAATACACACACATACATGTATGTATTTAAGAAATATTTGCTTGTACATACATACATACATACATACATACATATACATATATATATATATACATATATATATATATATATATATATATATATATATATATATATATATATATATATATATATATATATATATATATATATATATATATATATATATATATATATATATATATATATATATATATATATATATATATATATATATATATATATATATATATACAGGGAGTGCAGAATTATTAGGCACGTTGATTTTCTGATCATATTTTTTTTCCAGGCACATTTGACCAATTCCAAACCACAGTAATCCTAATAACTACTATTGATTTAGTATTTAATAATGTATAAGTGATATATAATTGTTCATGAAGGCTGGAAATGAAAATCACCTTATATTCAGGTGTGCAGAATTATTAGGCATGTTTTCTTTTACAGATGAATTGAGCCAAAAAAGAGATTTAACTCAGACTGAAAAGTCAAAAAGTATTAAATGCCCATGAGAAGGATGCAATACTAATGCAATACTAGAC
Source organism: Gobio gobio (assembly GCF_949357685.1). Lineage (NCBI taxonomy): Eukaryota > Metazoa > Chordata > Actinopteri > Cypriniformes > Gobionidae > Gobio > Gobio gobio. Next base: position 29,373,665 of record NC_137120.1, read on the forward strand.
ATTGCAGTTAAGGCATGACCATTGGACAGTGAAATGCTCGTTGGGTCAGCAGGATCTGACAAAAACAGGTGGTGAAGAAAAGACACCTGTTAACCGCAAAAGAATTAAGAATTAAGGTGAAGAATTAAGGGTGAAACCATCAGGAACCCTTTAGTCTCCAGCGCCACCATTTTCCAAAGCTGCAACCTACCTGGAGTCTCCAGAAGTGCAAGGTGTCAGGATCTCAGAGACTTCCGTTAGGTAAAGAATCCTAAAAAATGACCCCCACTAGATAAGAATCACAAGCTGAAGTGTTGTAAAATACATGAAGAAGGTTTTTTTATAGGCTTTATTATTAAATACTAAATCAATAGTAGTTATTAGGATTACTGTGGTTTGGAATTGGTCAAATGTGCCTGAAAAAAAAAATATGATCAGAAAATCAACGTGCCTAATAATTCTGCACTCCCTGTACATATATACATATATATATATTTTTATAAATATGTACAAAAATGTATTAAATATATATACACATGCATGTGTATATTTATATATACATAATTATACACAGTACACACACATACACATTATGTAGACGCACACTTTTATTTTGGATGCGAATAATCATGATTAATCGATTTGATTGCACAAATTTCTATGTTTAATTTTATGTTCAATAAGTATAATTAAAATGACTATTTTTGTTAAATTAATATTTTTTGTTCATATATCTTATATCTTATATATATATCTTATATATATATATACCTACATATAAGATTCTGATTGGTTGATTGTCTGAATGGCAATCTGCCACTAAACTGTTTGCGTTTTCCCATAAAGCTGAGCTGATTTCATGTCTCGTGTCATGATGTTCATGTCATCTTTCTTCCCACATAATACAATTAATAAATCAATATTTCCTATACATTTATTTATTAATAATTAGGGCTGTCAAAAGATTAATCGCGATTAATCTCATCCAAAATAAAAGTTTGTGTTTACATAATATATGTGTGTGTACTGTGAATAATTATTATTTATATATAAAAACACACACAAGCATGTATATATTTAAGAAAAAATTATTATTTATATATAAAATATTTATATTTATATATAATATAAATTATATAAATGCATATACATGCAAATATTTCTTAAATATATACATGAATGTGTTTGTATTTATATATACATAATAATTATACAGAGTACACACAAATATATTATGTAAACACAAACTTTTATTTTGGATGTGATTAATCGCGATTAATCTTTTGACAGCCCTATTAATAATGCAAGCTTTGCTGGGTTCCTGATCACCCTGTCTGGTTTATTTTGGCTCCAGATGTTCAAATAAAACTTTACATTTTCATAAAAAAGATAATGTAATGCACACTTTATTTTAAGGTGTCAGTGTTACAGTGTAATTACATATTTAAGAACTGAGTAATATTAATTAACTTCATGTACTTACTATAGGGTTAGGGTTAGGATGCTAAGATTAGACTGTGGTTAGGGTTAGTTGCATGTAATTATGCACAATCTATAGTAATTACATGTAACAAGGACATTTTATTAGATTAGAAAATTGTCCTATACAAAAAATGCTAAATAGAAGCATTTCTACTAGTGCTCTCAGACTTTTGGACACAATTTATAGGATACTGCAGGTCTCTCATTATACTGTAGCATTTCTCCCATTTTAATGAACACCAGCAGAAGTACATTGAAGAATAGAGCGTGTTGGCCTGCTGCTCAGACCCCCGTCACCCTATGCTCTTTTGTTCTCTGTTAGACGGTAACGATGACTGAGCGGCGCGGCGGATTGATTTGCTCATTGATCGCGTGGAGGGTCTTTGTGGCTGCCCCGTCCACTCTGGTGCACAAACAGGAGAACACGCGTATGTATGTGATGAATCTGAGAGCTCTGATAGAGGGTTCCTCGGGGACGGGTGAGTGGAGGGAGTCGGCCGCCACCTTAAGAAAAGCCCTAATTGGAGGACCTCCGTCTCCACACCTTTTCATGCCGCCTATTCTGTTCTCTCCACCTCACCCCGACGACAAGGATGCAACTAATAGCCGTGCTAATTAAGGGCTGGATGGAAAGTCACCGGTCACGATGGCATGCAGGCGGGAAGGGATCAGGCCAGCCGTGGCTTTTGTCCAATGCCCTTCTGACACGGGCCGTGGAGGTGTGAGCATGCATGGGCAACAAGGGCTGGCTGTTCATGCCGGAAGTGTAGCGGAAGTGAGATATTTTTACAGCTAATCAACACTTGCACCATTCAGCTCTGAATTTTTGATCAACATTCGTGTTGCTGAGCTACAGTTGTTAAAGCATCAATAGAGAATAACAGTGCAAAGGACACTTTCATGGTAGACTGCTGATGAGTGTCTGACTAGGCAATTTATAACTAGCGTGTACCTGTATTTTTTATTTTAAAAATCTATTAAAAAAAATAAATAAAATTAAGAGCAGTCATGAAGAAGTCACTTGTAGACAGCTCTTTCATTTACTCTCTAAAATAAAAATAAAATTAAATAATAAAATAAAATAAATAGAATAATAAAAATAAAAAAGAATAACAAATAAATAATAAATAAATAAAATAAAATATAAAATAAAATAAATAGAATAATAAAAATAAAAAAGGGAATAACACAAAAATAAACCCATAAAAGAAAATAAACACAACAAAAAACAAAACAAAATAATGAAAATAAAATAATAAATAAATAAATAAAATATAAAGTAAATAGAAGAAGTCACTTGTAGACAGCTCTTTCATTTACTCTCTAAAATAAAAATAAAATTAAATAATAAAATAAAATAAATAGAATAATAAAAATAAAAAAGAATAACAAATAAATAATAAATAAATAAAATAAAATATAAAATAAAATAAATAGAATAATAAAAATAAAAATAAAAAAGGAATAAAATAAAAAGAAAATCATAAAAGAAAAACACAAAAAAACAAAACAAAATAATGAAAATAAAATAATAAAAATGAATAAATAAAAAAATACACTACTGTCCAAAAATTTGGGGTGAGTAAGTTTTTTTTAATATATATTTATATATAAATGTTTCTGAATAAATTATGCTGAAAAGCTTTGCAATCACATTTAAAAATATATTAAAATTAGAAAATGTGAATAATTATTTTTTTATTTCTGTTTTTACTGTATTTTGGATCAAATAAATTCCGCCTCGGTGACTGTGAGCATGAGATACTACTTAAAAAAAATAAATAAGACTTTAAACTATTGAATGGTAGTCCAAATAAATAAATAAATATACCTTTATAAAAGATAAATATATCTTTAAGTAATAAAATATAATAGTTTATTAGGGATTACATTCCACATGATCTTTTACGATTAATATATATATATATATATATATAAAATGAGAGAGAGAGAGAGAGAGAGAGAGAGAGAGAGAGAGAGAGAGAGAGAGAGAGAGAGAGAGAGAGAGAGAGAGAGAGAGAGAGAGAGAGAGAGAGAGAGAGAGAGAGAGAGAGAGAGAGAGAGAGAGAGAGAGAGAGAGAGAGAGAGAGAGAGAGAGGTTGAGGAAGAGGGCAGATCGATGCAGGGAAAGCATCATGGGAGTCCCTGGGTACATGGCCTCATGGTTATGGGCGTCAGTGTGAGGGACAGAGTAGGAAGGCCCATGCGTGTTTGACCTTTTTGCGGATCAAAGGTGTGTTAGAGGGCAAGGAGAATAAAACCACCAGCAACCTAGCTTAAACTAAACCAAGGAAAAAACTATACCTAGGGGGGGCACTAGAAAATATATGATTTTACCTAACAAAGTTAGTGATACATCAAAACTGCAGCCTTGTGGCCAGTCCAAAATCTAGTTTTGTAAAACAACCGCGGCCTATTTTGGTAGGAAATGGAGATAGGCCAGTGAATGGTATGAATCCAGGCCACCTCCTGCGTCTCTGGGAGGCTCACCGCTTCCCTGCCTGGGCTTGGCAACACATCACTGAATCGCACACGCAAGACACACACTACACACGGCCGCTTTAGCCGCAGCTGTCAATCAAGCCGCCCCACGTCGGTTCGGACTTACTGGTGTGCAAATGGCCGCTTCTTTCAGGAGGCGGACTGTCCGTGAACCCCATCCCTCTGTGTGCAAGTGTGTGAAAGAGTGTGTACGTGCTCACCGCTCTCCTCTGTAGTCTCCTGGGTGAAAGGCTTTTAGTGCTGGTGGGAGAACCTGCACAGTACGGGCTTTCCTCTTCTTCAGCATCCTGCCGAGCAGCAAAAAAAAAAAACAGAGGGAAACTGAGAAATCATGCACAATACTGTACCCAGTTTAATCGTGCGTTATTCGAAAAAGTTTCTAACGTTCTTCAAGAGATCTTGTTTTATGTTTCGCACGGGGAATTGGAGCGAGAGCAAAGGAGTTCCCGATGCAGATTTCACTCGTGTTCGAACAGATTTCGCTAGAGTTCATCAACAGACAGTGTTCAACAGACGCAATTTAATTACAAAATAAAATAAACATAACTGTAATCGGTTACAGTTACTGAGAATTAAATTAGGTACTTATGAAAATGTTAACGATTACAAAGGGGTTTACATCTGAATATTTTCTATATAAAAAGCTAGGATATGTTGAATAATATTAATTTGTTGCTTTGCCTGTATTTGATGTGCACAATGACTCCTGCCATTTAAAGGCCGTTTAGTAAAGCGATGCTATTCTGATGTTTTTGATTGGTTCTCTAGTTTGAATTTGCATTACCACGTCTGACAATTACATCAAACCACATTTCCACATTTCAAGCTTTAGGCTACAACGACAGCTGCCACCATTGCGCGTGATAAAAATGCATTCCAGTGCTGGACATTTAAAAACCATTTCATCCAGAAATTAGAAAAGGGGCGCAAATATAACAGTTCAGTGCGAAATCTGTTTGCCAAGTATTAAAATGCTATGGACATCGAAGGTTTCAATGTCAAACCCGAGGGAGTCTCTCCTATTATGAATGAGGTTAACCTTAAACGCCACCTAGTGGACAAATCTTAGTTTGTCCCGTTTTAAACTTGCAAAATAGTGTAACTACTAACACAATGATTGGTCATTAAGTCTAAACAATATTTTATGTGGACCATAAAACAACACCATGCATGTTATGACAGCTACACTGGGGGCGTCTGTTTGGGTTGCCAGTGAGTATGAAACTAGAATCTATTCTTGCTTCTGTTAGTGAGAAATCAATATTAGTCCTTATATAGAATAACGGTTTCCCTTCCCACACACACATAGTAGTATGGTAAAGTGGTAAGAATAGTATTCTATTCTATTTCTATATATCAGCCAGAAGAAAAAAAAAACTACAGTATAATGATCTAGAATAGTTTTCTCTTAAATATAACTAAACATAACTCTCTGTTTTTAGAGGTTAAATGTTTGAAAATGATTAAGAGTTGAAAACATTCATTAGAAACTTAGAAAAGTAATCAAATACTTTACTGTAATAAAGTAATTAAAAAAATGACACTACTTATGACATTTTAAATAGGGTAACTTGTATTTCCAAAGTAACCTTCCCAACACTGCTTGGTTTCAAATTGACTTCTGTGTAAACACTGTGCTTAAACGGTTAATTCACCCGGAAATGAAAATTCTGTCATTAATTACTCACCTTCATGTCGTTCCAAACCTGTAAGACTTTTGTTCATCTTCGGAACACAAATTAAGATATTTTTGATGAAATCCGAGAGCTCTCTGACCCCTCCATAGACAGCAATTTAATGACCACTTTCAAGGTCCAGAAAGGTAGTAAAGACATTGTTAAAATAGCCCATGTGACTCCAGTGGTTCAACTTTAATTTTGTGAAGCGAAATTTTTTTGTGTGCAAAAAAACAAATACAAAAAATTACGATTTTATTCAACAATCTCTTCTCGTCTGTGCCAGTCTCCTAAGCTGTTGACGTAGAAAATACATTGCAGCACTTTCGAAGCGCCACGTCAGAACACCGGCTTACCATTGGCCGACGCTGTTCACATGAGCACCACGATGTATGCGTGTGATGCTGACGTAGGAGCTAGCCAATAGTGAGCCGGAGAACTCGGAAGTGTTAAATAAAGTCATTATTTTTGTTTGTTTTTTGCGCAAAAAGTCAAGTATTCTCGTTGCTTAATAACATTAAGGGTTCAACCACTGTAGTCACATGGACAATTTTAATGATGTCTTTCCTACCTTTCAGGGCCTTGAAAGTGGTGATTAAATAGCTGTCTATGGAGGGGTCTGAGAGCTCTCGGATTTCATCAAAAATATCCTAATTTGTGTTCTGAAGATGAACAAAGGTCTTACGGGTTTTGAACAACATGAGGGTGAGTAATTAATGACACAATTTTCATTTTTGGCTGAACTAACCCTATAATGCATCGCTACACTATTGACAATGGGCCTTTTTTGCAGGTGAAATTTTGACGAAATTTCCCTAATATAACCTCCTCTTCAGCGTCCACTGAAATCCATTTAATAGGAATTTGCACTTTGGGAATTTCGCATGAGCGCGAAGGAATTCCCTGTGTAGATTTCGCTCGTTCAAGTTAGTTAAGCAAATTCAATGCATTCACCAACAGAAAACTGCTTGTATTGAAAGTGACTTATGTGTAAGCTGTGCTTCATGCATGGCTACACTACTGACAACATTTTTATTGAACCTGTGAATTTTTTGTGAAATTTTGGCGAAATTTCACAACTGTGACCTTTCCTCGTCTTCAGCATCCTGTGCAAAAAAGAGATGGAAACTGAGAAAGCAAATAATTGTTTCTTAACTCATTCCCCGCCATTGATGAGTTATCTCGTCTTTTATGAGAAAACGCCTCCCTGCCATTGACGATATTTTACAGCTTTCTGTGTTTTAACTGTTATACGGTTGGGCATCTCCTGAAGGTACAGAATACAGAATCTCCTGATCAAAACACAGGAAAAGAAGAAGCAGAAACGAGCGATCTCATATGTAAGTAGATGCGTATGAAAAATAATGTGATTATCAACAATAGACACCATATAAAATCAAAACAGCCTAATGTTACTGAGTGAAAAGTCAACCCAGGACGAGCTATAGGACTGTGAAGCTTTGGGGCAGTTGATGGACTTGATTTACTCCATCTAGGTTTTGATCACCGTTCTGAATCCAAACACGACTTTCTCAGCTTTTTGCTCAAAATATTGCTTTTTTTACCCACATTTAAGTGTTGATAAAACAAAATATTTTGGGGGCCATGGAGTTTTTGAGAAAACAACCAAAAATGCTGGGGGTGGCTGGCAACATTTCTTAAAAAACACTGGCGGGGAAAGAGTTTTATCGTGCGCAATTTGTCAGTGTGTATTATTCGAAATGTTATGCTACAAGCCCATTTGAGTCTTGTACGGCAACAGACCGCATGATTATTTATACGAACGCGCACACACCCAATAACACGGACTCATTTGAGCAGCGTCTTGTTCAAATCTGTTTTGGTTTAGCTGAAGCAGAGCAGACAGCAGCAGCTAACATCCGGCGTATCAACTGTGAGAGGTTTCGTCTCCTCTGGGCCGCCTTTCCGAGCTCCTGGCCTGACAGTTCACGCCACAATTGCCTTATCAAAGACATCAGTGTTATGGAAACATACATCTCGTTACATTAGCTTTGAAGAAATCACTCGCTCACTGATGAAATATGCAAAAAGTATGAAAGGTGATGCTGGGGAGGGGGGGGTTGACATGACAGCCCATCGCCAGAGGCGCACTTGTTAGAAATGTACACTCCCGAACAAAGCACTAAGGAGGTTTCACAAGCCATTTAAAACCCTGAGTGCGAGCCATGGGTGAAGTCACGTGATCCATCTTAAATAGTGTGTGTGCATGAGTCTGTATGAGTGTGAATGTGAGAGAGTGAGCTGCCTAACCAGAAAAAATTTTTAGGCTTCTGAACGCCCAAAAATGCAAGGTTTTGATGAACAGAGAACTCTGAATAACTCACCTTTTGTGTAATTTTGTCCTTCATGTCTCGTATTTTCCGCTTTGCGTGATCTTTGGCCTTTCAAAAGAGAGAGAAAACTCTAATTAATAGCTGAACTACACATTTGGGGAAAGCTAACTACAACCAACAATGAAAAATAAATCATATTAAAGGGATAGTTCAACAAACATTTTTAATTATGTCATTATTTATTCACTACATTTTGTTCCAAACCTGTTTGATTCTTCTTCTGCAGAACATAAAAGTAGATATTTTGCAAAATGTCTTGTATTTTTTTATCCATCCAAGGAAAGTCAATGGGCTCCAAGGTTGTTTGATTTCCAACATTCTTCAAAATATCTACTTTCGTGTTTTTTTGTTGTTGTTTGTTTATTTTCCTTTATCGCCATTCCAGCTTCTATGGCTATGTTCATGGCGAGAGCCAGGTATAGTTATTTCAAAAATAAAACCAAATAAGATAATTTTTTTCCAAAAACCTTAAGACTAAATTTGGATTTACTTGGTTAAAAACCTATTAACAGAAATAGAAACCCTCAAAAGTATCAACAGAATTAAAAAAAATTCTCAAAGGGGTAGAAGTATTACAGTCCAGCAACATATGTTTAATGGACAGTGGATTATGACACTTTGGTGAATGTTCTCCTTATAGTAAAAAATTATGTGCAAGTCTTGAGTGTCCTATCCAACAACGAGTGTAAATGACTTGATCCTAATGATTATTAAAATGGGATCTATGTTTTTTTTCCCCAACATCAAGATTTATTTAATGTAGTTTGCTGTTTAAGCACTGATCCCATTCCAATTGCCATTTATTTTTGGTGTATGTATTTAATGTTGGTCTCAGATCTGTGAAAGGTATTGAGCATTTTACTTGTTCTGTAGATAATGCTTCTTTGGCAGCACTGTCTGCTTGCTCATTACCAGATATTCCCGAATGGCCAGGTACCCAGAGCAGAGAATAATATTAAAATGATTTGATTCAAGAGATAACAATTTGTTCAAATCTTCACAGATGTTGGGTGATCGGTTTTTATAGATTTCAATGCTACAAAGACTTCAATGCCAATTATAGAGCATTTGCTTCTGCAGTGAAAACTGAAATTTGGTCAGGGATATGTATACCCTGAGATGGTTGATTTGTTGCAAAAGCTGCTGCTACTTGATTTCCAGATTTAGATCCATCTGTATATATTGGGGTATGTTGTGGGAATATTGCTCTTATGTTCAAAAATTGTTGTTGAATGTCATTCGGATGAGTTTTTGATTTTTGGTTTCTAGCCAAATCCAGATAGATTTGTGGCTTTTTGAGATTCCATGGAGGAATTTTGCAAAAATGTGTTTGTTCAGAAATGTTTAAATCCACTTTCAGATTCTCCAGATGGGTTTTAGTGCGTATACCAAATGGACGTAAATTGGTTTTCTTTTCTTTCATATATATGTATGCAAATGTGGTGAGGTGAATTACTACATTCAGGCCATATATCCAAGCCCACTTTTTTCACATGTTCTGCACTGAAAATTGGAATTTCACTGGAATTAAACACAATGGAATACAAAAGAAGATACACTTTATTGCCAAAAGTTTTGGGATGCCTGCCTTTACATGCACATGAACTTTAATGACATCCCTTCTTAATCCGTAGGATTTAATATGGAGTTGTCCCACCCTTTGTAGCTATAACAGCTTCAGCTCTTCTGGGAAGACTTTCCACAAGGTCTAGGAGTGTGTTTATGGAATTTTTGGCCATTCTTCTAGAAGCGCATTTGTGAGGGCAGGCACTGATGTTGGACAAGAAGGTCTGGCTCGCAGTCTCAGCTCTAATTCATCCCAAAGGTGTTCTATCGTGTTGAGGTCAGGACTCTGTGCAGGCCAATCATGTTCCTCCACACCAAACTTGCTCATCCATGTCTTTATGGACCTTGAGTTGTGCACTGGTGTGGTGTGCAGTCATGTTGGAAATGGAAGGGGCCATCCCCAAACTGTTTCCACAAATTTGGGAGCATGAAATTGTCCAAAATGTCTTGGTATGCTGAAGCATTAAAAGGTCCTTTTACTGGAACTAAGGGGCCAATCCCAACCCCTGAAAAACGACCCCCCCCCCCCACACCATAACCCCTCCTCCACCAAACTTTACACTTGGCACAATGCAGTAAGGCAAGTACCGTTCTCCTGGCAACCGCCAAACTGTCCATCGGATTGCCAAACAGAGAAGCGTGATTTGTCACTTCAGAGAATACGTCTCCACAGCTCTAGAGTCCAGTGGTGGCGTGCTTTACACCACTGCAGCCAACGCTTTCCATTGCACTTTGTGATGTAAGGCTTGGATGCAGTTGCTCAGCCATGGAAACACATTCCATGAAGCTCTCTACGCACTGTTCTTGAACTAATCAGAAGGCCACAAGAAGTTTGGAGGTCTGTAGCTATTGACTCTGCAGAAAGTTGGCGACTTCTGCACACTGTACGCCTCAACATGCACTCACCCCACTCTGTGATTTTACGTGGTTGAGTTGCTGTTGTTCCCAATTGCTTCCACTAACATTATATTACCACTAATAGTTGACCGTGGAATATTTAGTAGCGAGGAAATTTCACAAACGGACATATTGCACAGGTGGCAACCTATCACGATACCACGCTTGAATTCACTGAGCTCCTGAGAGCTACCCATTCCTTCACAAATGTTTGTAGAAGCGTCTGCATGCCTAGGTGCTTGATTTTATACACGTGGCCATGGAAGTGATTAGAACACCTGAATTCAATGATTTGCAGGGATGTCCCAATACTTTTGGCAATATAGTGTATTTTATGGAATGTTGGAAACCAAACAACATTGGTCACTACTGATGATCACATATATCACAATATGTTATAAAATATAACAAAATAGTTTTAATGTTCTGCAGAAGAATGCTTGGAGTGACATAATTTTCTGGTGAACCTCTCCCTTTAATATCTAAATTGTTGTGCATTTAAAAATGGCCATTGTTTCTTGCAATATGAATCATCACAGTGTGATCCCATTTCTGCTTATAGCAAATATTGCTTTTATAAATGCAAGGTCAGAATGGCTTTTCTTGTGCTCTTACCATCTGAAGGTTTTTCACGACTGGTTTTGCCCTCTGCCGCTATGTAGAAGAGAACATATGCATATTTAGAAAACGTGCCAGCATTTTTCATAAGACTTTTGCTGAAACACCTCACATAAAATAAACACACATTTACTGTCACAAATCATTAACGGCTGAATAAACACCTTGTTCCTCGTGTCAAAACGTTTGTTTTGCCCCAAAGCAATGAGAAACACCTTTGCCATTAAAACGAACTATTAACCAGGTCTGGTCCTTTTATACGAGTGTGAAAGCAGAGAGAGTGACGCTCTAGAAAGCTCTTATTGAATGGTATGTTCTTGTCTGATTTTATCTCTCGTTCCTGGGTAACATTGGTCTTTACCAGATGAATGCTGCCTAAACCTCTGAAATGCACGGGATGCTGCCGAGTTTACATCCCAAAGCCTTGACCGACATGATGGCGCTGCGGCCCTTTCTTATGGATTTGTGTCAGTCAGAGGATGTGAACTTTACACAAAACCTTTTGAAAAAGGCACTCCAGAGAACTAATTCGGCTCCGGCTGACGGATAGAAAGGAGGGGGGGGAACGCAAAGAGACAGTCAAAAAGAAAACAGGCGCGAAAGACAGCGCGGAGAGAGGTGAGAGGAAGACAGCAGAGGGAAGGAGAGAAGAAAAGAGGGCTTTTCTTTTGTTCAATCTATCGAGTAATGGCTGTGTTTCCTGCCAGAAGTCTCGTGTCATCTCCGATGACTGGCTGTCACATCATATCAAGCCTGTCTCAACATCTTAACTGTCCCACGCCACAGTTTTCACCATCTTCCCTGGCATCGCATCTCCACTTTTATGCGATTCGCTCAACTGGATATGTTTCATCACCTCATAACCGACGGGAAATAATAAAGGCGCTCAGCTGCTTTGGGCTTAATTATTCAACCGAAATTAACATTAACATTATGAGCAGAAAAACGAATAATTGCCTGCTGCTTACCACCTTGCTGTGAATCCACTGTTGATAAGACCTTGAATTACCTATGAAACAGAAAAGCACGAGTGTGTTATTAAATATCATTTACAAAAAATATTATTCTCATAAAATTTTATTCATTAAGGATGCATTTAATTGATCAAAAGTGACAGTAAAGACATTTATAATGCTACAAAAGTTTTCTATATCTAATAAATAAGAATGAAGAAATCATTCTTATATGCGGATTTATTTTCAATGTTGGAAACAGTTGTGCTGCTTAATATTTTTTTTATAACCTGTAATACTTTTTTCAGGATTCTTTGATGAATAAAATATTAGAAAAAAGAACAGCATTTATTTAAAATAGAAATCTTTTGTAACAATATACACTACCTTTCAACAGTTTGGGGTCAGTATTTTTGATTTTTTTCTTGAAGAAAAAAAAAAGAAATGAATAATTTTATTCAGCAAGGATGTGTTAAACTGATAAGTTATAGTAAAGATTTTTTATTGTTCGAAAAGATTTCTATTTTGAATAAATGCTGTTCTTTTTTACTTTTTATTCGTCAATGAATACTGAAAAAATTATCAAAGGTTCCAAAAAAATATGAAGCAGCACAACTGATAGTACATTGATAGTAAATCAGCATATTAGAATGATTTCTGAAGGATCATGTGACACTGATGAAAATGTTGAAGTATATTCAAATAGAAAAAAGTTTTTAAATTGTAACAATATTTCACAATATTACTGTTTTTCTGTATTTTTGATCAAATAAATGCAGGCTTAATTAGCATAAGAGACTTCTTTCAAAACCATTAAAAATAGAAATGTTTCCAAAACTTTTGACCGGTACTGTATATGGATGTATGTATGTATGTGTGTGTGTGTGTGTGTGTGTGTATGTATGTATGTATATGTATATATATATATATATATATATATATATATATATATATATATATATATATATATATATATATATATATATATATATATATATATATATATATATATATATATATATATATATATATATATATATATATATATATATATATATATATATATATATATATATACACACATATATATATACATACACTACAAACTTTTGTTAGATGCGATTAAAATTATGCCATCATTTACTCAACCTCATTTAATTCTAAACCTGCATGTCTTTTATGGATGATTTATTGACAACTGGTCATTTCCGTTTTAATTGTATGGAAAAGAGCAGCATGAACCTTCTTCAAGATTTCTTATTTTGTATTTTAAAGTCAAGGAATGAGTAAATAAATGACAGAAACTTCATTTTGGAAGAGCTACTTAAAATGTTCCATTTCAAAATGCCTAATGTTATTGCAGCTACTGCTTCCCAAGGGTAAAAGTAGTGCGAGTGTGTGTGAGCTGTTTTCACTCATTGAAAGATGGAGAGGTGGCACTCACTTCTACAGAAGCCCCCCTCTGTGATCTCCTCTTCATAGACGTCTGTAAAGCCCCTTCCTGCGTTTAATTTGGCCAGTCTGCCTTCAATGAACTGCCGCCATAAATTAAAGTATCACAGGTTATTAAGGAAGAAGGGGGATGGAGAACAACACCAAAACAATTCCATCTAGACTGCTCCAGACGTGGTCACTGTGTGTAATTTACATCAGGTGATGGATTAACATGGCAGAGGAGAATGTTGTGTGAGCAATGCCTTTTGGGAAGTTTAATTTCCTCTCTTGTCACGTAGAGGACATAAAAGAGATCTAATAAATATGCCCATTAAAACTAGGCCTATGACTTGAACATGACTTGTATGAACATAAACTTGATTTTAAAATACTCATACAAGAATAACAAACAAAAAAAGAAAACAAAATAATAGATAACTAGATATTAAAAATATTTTTTGAATATATATAACATCAGATCCTATAGTCAAACTTTCTATGTCAGCGTCTTGGACAGATGTAAAGACTGTTTTGGAAGGATGTGGAAACTTACAGTATATTGAAGATGTTTGACATTCATTTTTACGTTCTTATGGGATTAACTAATAACATCTAACAAAAGGTACCAGACACATTTATGCATCTTTTTTAAATATGTTATACATGTACTCATACACTGTAAAAAAAAAAAAGTTGCCTTAAATTTAAGTACAATCAACTTGGATGTTCAAGTAATTTCAACTTAAATTACATTAAACTGAGCTAAATCTTGAAAATTGCTTAACTTATTTTGATGAGCAATGTAAAACATGTTTTCATAACTTATTGATCATAACATTTTTACAGTGTTTAAAATGTATGCTTTTGCACATGGTATATTTATTTCATATAACGCATATAAAAACGTGAAATATTCTTGAAATGCTTGCATACCGGTATATATGCTTTGAGAAATGTATAAATATATTTGTGTAGTAAGTTATGTTCTTTCCACACTAACTACCTTGAAGTGGTTCATTGTTGTTCACTGTTTGCTCAAGTCACACAAATTGTGAAGTCAAGCACACTTCTGCCAAAGCTTCAATTACGTCAATTTTGTTGTGCGCAACCAAGCAAACTTGAGAACATGGCGAGTATAAGCCAGGCTTGAGACTCTACAAGACTCTACGAGATTCTAAACATGCCTCGTTCAAACTAAGTCTATGGGATACTAAAGTTTGATCATTACGAAACAAGCCACGTGATTTTAGGTAACATGTTTGTAGTAGCAAAACATGGTTACATGTTAAGGGCTAGAACTTTAACCCTAAGTAGAGCAATAGTGATGCACCACTAATAAATCAGATGTGCTTCTTGATTTCAGTGCAAGTGCTTTGAACAGCCAAGTAGAAAACATTCATTTTAATGGGACCACTGGAGTAACAGTGGGCCAGAACAGGTCTCAGGTGCCTCAGTAACAGGGTGAGGACATCTCTAGGGGTCAGCACCTTTCATTGGACTCTGCTACAGGGTAACTTCATTACAATCTCTTTAATGAGTGATGAGACCACGGGGTTCAGTCTCAGACACCCAATTAGAGCATGTGATCAGGTCAAATTAACACCTATCCAAAACCTCATCCTTCAGTATCGTGTTACAGACACACTTTCGTCCCATTAATTGGACACTGCTCCTACCTATCTGCTTGTTTAGGGGATATTTAAAGGCTGGTATCTAATAGAGCTGGGTATTGACACAAATTTCATGATTGCATTTGATTTCGATTCACAAGTGTGTGATTCAATAAGTTCGTTTTGAATATACAACAGGTACAGTACAACATCACTTAACTAAAGCTTTAAACTATACAGGGAACCCTGTCAACTGGTACATTACTATGATATAAATGGTTAAAATTAAAAACTTAATTGTATACAAACATTGCATAATGTCAATTACTTTTTATGTTTCTAGTTCAATTAAGTTTTTGAAATATAAACAGTTACATGGTGGCATAAAAACGTGTTTTTTATGATGAATTTATTCAAACATACATAAAATATTGAAGAACAGGTTAAGTTAAGTTTAATAGTAAAGAGGAAGAGATGTTCGGTTCATGTGCGCTTGAACTGAAGTGGCTACAGCGATCCGTCACGACACATTAAAGAGCAGCACAAATATTTATTGTTTATTTCATAATTCAATTTGACAGAATTCAAAAGCTGAGACTTTGTTTCACATCAAAAGTAACAAAGCACAAAGCTTATTGCGATTTATTGGTGCGCTACAATTAATGTTTGGTGAAGTTTTTCACACATGCTGAAAACAGCATAGACTAAAAGATTCTTGGGATTTAAGTCCTTCAAAATAAGAATCGGTTGAAATCGAGAATTCACCAGCACTAGTATCTAGGAACAAACACTTGAAGATGGAGACATTCGTATTCTAAATTTCTTTATTTTATAACGTTATATTAATGTTGCACAAATGTAAAAAAATCCCGCCATATTGAGGGTAAATGCATTGTAAGCTAGAATATATAATAACAGATGTGATCTTCACATTTAATTATGACATGAACAAAAGGCATCATCACTAACTAGAAAAACGTTTCCAAGCAACTAAATTGGCTGAATGCAACTACGACCCATTGAAAAAAACAAAAGCGCCGCGTCTGAAGGTGTCAAGGGGGTAGTGATGAGAATCTGGAGGAAGAACCAGTTAACCGGACCCGTGCAGACAGGGAGATGGGGAGATGCCAGAGCGCTGCGAGCTCTCTCTCGTTGGCAGGGTGATCGTGAGTTAGCATCAGGCGCTGGAAGACGTGGAGGGGGGAGTTAGGATACAGAAAGCAGGTCGCCGTTGACAGACTACCCCCGCAATCTCTTGGCAGCCAGCCTTTACTCGTTTCTAGGCAGGGCCGGCCTCCAAGCGGATGTGGTTCATGGTCAGAACGGGGCACTGCGGTGCTGGCCTTTTGCAATACGGCCAAGTTGGAGATAAGGCCTCTCCCGGAGCTACTGCACGGGCGGGAGGTGGAGATGTCTTTGAACTGCTGGTCACTATCTGGGTTTTGGAAGGAACGTTATTGAGATGGTTGCATCAAGACGGAGACGTGATTAAATGCGCAACTGCTCGTTCCGGGTATAAATTAAGACTTTAGCGGAGGGGGAAGGAAAGAGCCTCGATATCATGGCTATAAATAGAGCTGGAGGGAGCGATGGTTCAAGCGTTTCAAGTGTAAGCAAGACAGTAATCCTCTTGGATTCTAAGAGTTATTGTGCAATATGTTGAATGAGTATCTATATAAAAATCATACACTTGTCAACTAAAATCACAAATCATGAACATTACAAATGTGTTTTTGTGTAATTTATGGTTGAGGCTTAAAACTGTGAGCATCTCCCTTCATTGTTTCCACTTTACCTGCTTGAAGAGTTGCAGGTTCACGGCCATCTCAAGGAAACTTCTCATGGTGCTGGAGCGGTGTGCCACGAAGCTCTTCTCGCAGAAGGTGATTGGCTCTCCCTGGGGACAAGAAAGCCAGCTTTAATGAATATAGACAGCCCGCTATTGGCTAAAACGCCTGCAAACTGTGCTGCTTCATCCGAGACTCGCAGACAGATGTTTTGTTTGACTGCGCTCATTTGTTTATCATCATCACCCGTTGCAATCAATTACATCATTTCAATTTCTCCCCGAGTCACATGAACAGAATACAAAAAAAAGTTGCCAGAAAAGAACTGGCTGGTTGGGAGGATGCACTTTGCCCGTATGTGTCAAAGAAAAAGATTTTGCAATTTCGTGGGCATATAGGTTTGAAAACAACATTTTTCGATGCAAATCGTTCGTAAAGCCATCCCTACGCAAATGTTATTGCATTGTTTTGGTGGCCGAGAGATCAACGCACTGCAACTGAAGAAAACACATGCAAATAGAAAAAACACCAGCAAATTAAGAAAACATCATCAGTTTGACAACACATGTGCTTCAAATACTAACAACACAAACAAATACAGAAAACTGCTGCAAATACTCACAACATATATGATCAGGATGTTAAAAAATTTAACTTTCAGGTCATCGGCAACAACCCTGACAAGTAGACGTTGAAGTAGAAGCCTTTCTGTATTTGGTTGCAGTGTGAGTATTTGCAGTGTGTTTCTGTATTTGGTTGCGTTGTGAGTATTTGCAGAGCGTTTCTGTATTTGGTTGCGTTGTGAGTATTTGCAGCATGTTTCTGTATTTGGTTTCTGTATTTGGTTGCTGTATTTGGTTGCATTGTGAGTATTTTCAGAGTGTTTCTGTATTTGGTTGCATTGTGAGTATTTGCAGCGTGTTTCTGTATTTGGTTGCATTGTGAGTATTTGCAGAGTGTTTCTGTATTTGGTTGCTGTATTTGGTTGCATTGAGAGTATTTGCAGCGTGTTTCTGTATTTGGTTGCATTGTGAGTATTTGCAGCGTGTTTTTGTATTTGGTTGCATTATGACTATTTGCAGAGTGTTTCTGTATTTGGTTGCATTGTGAGTATTTGCAGCGTGTTTCTGTATTTGGTTGCGATGTGAGTATTTGCAGCATTTCTGTATTTGGTTGCGTTGTGAGTATTTGCATAGCTTTCTGTATTTGGTTGCATTGTGAGTATTTGCAGCGTTTCTTTATTGGGTTGCATTGTGAGCATTTGCAGTGTATTTCTGTATTTGGTTGCGTTGTGAGTATTTGCAGAGCTTTCTGTATTTGGTTGCGTTGTGAGTATTTGCAGCAATTCTGTATTTGATTGCGTTGTGAGTATTTGCAGTGTGTTTCTGTATTTGGTTGCATTGTAAGTATTTGCAGCGTTTCTGTATTTGGTTGCATTATGAGTATTTGCAGTGTGTTTCTGTATTTGGTTGCATTGTGAGTATTTGCAGTGTGTTTCTGTATTTGGTTGCATTGTGAGTATTTGCAGTGTGTTTCTGTATTTGGTTGCATTGTGAGTATTTGCAGTGTGTTTCTGTATTTGGTTGCATTGTGAGTATTTGCAGCGTGAGTATTTGCTGCGTGTTTCTGTATTTGGTTGCATTGTGAGTATTTGCAGTGTGTTTCTGTATTTGGTTGCGCTGTGAGTATTTGCAGCAATTCTGTATTTGATTGCGTTGTGAGTATTTGCAGTGTGTTTCTGTATTTGGTTGCATTGTAAGTATTTGCAGCGTTTCTGTATTTGGTTGCATTGTGAGTATTTGCAGTGTGTTTCTGTATTTGGTTGCATTGTGAGTATTTGCAGTGTGTTTCTGTATTTGGTTGCATTGTGAGTATTTGCTGCGTGTTTCTGTATTTGGTTGCATTGTGAGTATTTGCAGTGTGTTTCTGTATTTGGTTGCATTGTGAGTATTTGCAGTGTGTTTCTGTATTTGGTTGCATTGTGAGTATTTGCAGCGTGAGTATTTGCTGCGTGTTTCTGTATTTGGTTGCGTTGTGAGTATTTGCAGTGTGTTTCTGTATTTGGTTGCATTGTAAGTATTTGCAGCGTTTCTGTATTTGGTTGCATTGTGAATATTTGCAGCGTGTTTCTGTATTTGGTTGCATTGTAAGTATTTGCAGCGTTTCTGTATTTGGTTGCATTGTGAATATTTGCAGTGTGTTTCTGTATTTGGTTGCATTGTAAGTATTTGCAGCGTTTCTGTATTTGGTTGCATTGTGAGTATTTGCAGTGTGTTTCTGTATTTGGTTGCATTGTGAATATTTGCAGCGTGTTTCTGTATTTGGTTGCATTGTGACTATTTGCAACGTGATTCTGTATTTGGTTGCATTGTGAGTATTTGCAGAGTGTTTCTGTATTTAGTTGCATTGTGAGTATCTGCAGTGTGTTTCTGTATTTGGTTGCATTGTGAGTATTTGCATAGCTTTCTGTATTTGGTTGCATTGTGTGTATTTGCAGCGTTTCTTTATTGGGTTGCATTGTGAGTATTTGCAGTGTATTTCTGTATTTGGTTGCGTTGTGAGTATTTGCAGAGCTTTCTGTATTTGGTTGCGTTGTGAGTATTTGCAGCGTTTCTGTATTTGGTTGCGTTGTGAGTATTTGCAGCGCTTCTGTATTTGTTTGTGTTGTGAGTATTTGCAGCGTTTCTGTATTTGGTTGCATTGTGAGTATTTGCAGTGTGTTTCTGTATTTGGTTGCGTTGTTAGTATTTGCAGAGCTTTCTGAATTCGTTGCGTTGTGAGTATTTGCAGAGCGTTTCTGTATTTGGTTGTATTGTGAGTATTTGCAGAGCTTTCTGTATTTGGTTGTATTGTGAGTATTTGCAGAGCTTTCTGTATTTGGTTGTATTGTGAGTATTTGCAGAGCTTTCTGTATTCTGTAGAAATGTGTTCTTGTATCTGTTAACTGTTTGTAAAACTATTCTTATACAAATTACATTGAATGCAAATATTTATACAAGGATGTAAATGTAAAACTGTATTGCATTGTTGCATTGAGTGCAATTTCACAGAGTTTTTTTCTGGTGGTTTCTACTTCTCTTTTCTTATGCGAACTGTTCTATATTGTCGCATTGAATGCGACTATTGGGTAAGAATGTTCCTTCGATTTAAACTGCTGTTTCTATACAAGTTTACTAAACAAGTACTGCATTGTCAAATTGAATTGCGACATTTATCTAAGTATAATTGTAATCATTTTCAGAAACTTGTTTCTATATAAACTGTTTACAAAACTATTCCCAAGCAGATTGTGTTGCATTGTCCCATTGAAAAGTATGCAACTATTTAAGAATGGTTTTGCGAACAATTTTCAGACAAGATTCCACTTGAGTTTCACCAACGAGGCTCAATAGCAAGAACAGCTAGCATTTCAAACAACCTTTCTTTTTTGTTCTAATTATAATCCAATTATAAATTTGTATAATTCATTTTCACAACAGCTGAGCGGCGTGGCTTAAAACCTGTCTGATCTGCGCATTTGTTACCATCGTTCTTGGTGCTTGGGGGTCAATAACAAAAGAGACCCATGAGGTATCACACTACAGTGACCTATATAAGTCCATGATTGCCGACTCTTGCATGGGAGCTAATTATGATCTCCCTGCATAGTTTCATTTACGGCTCAGTTAGATGTCGGCGCTCTGTTAAGGCGCTGATGGGAAAGCATATGGGCTCCATAAAGCAGAGCAGTATTTCACACAGATGATTCGTTGCAAATGGAGGAACCTCTTTAGAAATGCAGCACACAGAAGATAAGCCATTATCGCAGAACACGACAGTAATGCTGGTGAAATACTGGATGTGTAAAATCAAATACCGCTATCACATTTCAGATGCATGCAGGCTTTCTTCTAGAAGGAATGCTCTGAAATGATGCATAAATTACTGATTTAATAATAAAATATTGCAACTAATGCAATGTTTTCAACTAAATCGCACTGCAATGCTGTCATTTCAAAGACGTAAGGGTGTTTTTGTCTCTGTAATAACAAAGTGAAATATTAATCAAAATAAAGCAGCACAAAGGCTGATTTTCAATCGTTTGTCTTCTCAGACTCTTAATGAGATGGGGCCGACTGTCAAAAGAGCGACCCATATTTGAGCTTGTGTTTTAAAGCAAATGCGAAGCAAATGAAAGTGACTGAGGGCCTTCTGTTCTAAAAAAAAAAACGAATGAAAATAGTGGTAATTCCATGTAGATTTGCAGACAATGGGCTCAATTGAGGCAGCGCTTTGAAGGCTAAGAGTTGCGCAGACTTGACTTCGAGCATGTGTGGTTTTTTTTTCTAGCGGCGAAAAGACAGTTTGTGCACAACCGCTAAAACATCAATAATGTATCTTCGCTCTGTGGGTCTACACAAACCAATTACTCTCTGCCTTGCCAACAAAGATGGCCACATTTGACAAACAGAGAGCACACTTTGTTTTCCTCAACGCCACTCACGTAACCGGGAGGCACATTTCAGGAGTTTAGAGGGTCTGAGAAGACCAAGAAGGGCCTGAGACTTCAAAGAGACAGTCCAGGCTTTTCAACATCTGACATTTCGGCTATGCAGACAGGCCCACCTTTCCCTGCACCTGGTTTTCCCTTTCTTTAAGCCTTTCTTTCTCTTGAAATGGCTTTGACTGAAAAATAAAAATAGGCCACTTCTTAGTTTAACTGAAACTAGGTTTCTCTGAAACATTCTTAAAGTCTACATAAAATAATAAAATAAAAATACTCTAATAATACTTTTTAAAATTGATTTGATGTTAAAACCACTTGACAATTTTAGAGTCATTAAAACTTGACATTACTTTTTTTTTTTATTAATAAAATCATTTTGAAATGTGATCTTATTTGTCACTGACACATAAGCAAAAATAAAAATGCATAGATATTTATAAACGCATACTTATAAAAATATTTAATTATGTATCAAGATGGTATATGGTGTTGATAAAGTGATGATAAGGTGATATTTCATGCAGAGCTTGAAGTGAAGAGTGATAGTCTTACAGGTTTATATCTCAAGGCGTCCCGATAGGAGCCAAACAGCGCAGCCTGAGCATGCAGAAAGGCCCGTGCCACCCCACTGCCTGTAGCAGTCGACTGTTTTTTCAGCTTACTCTTCAGACTGGAGACCTAAAAGAGAGAAAGAGAGGGAGAGAGTTAAATTAACACCTCTGAAATAGGTGGAGGAACAGGCAAACCCATTCAGAGTGTGAAGTGTCACATTTACAGGTCACCCCCCACCCTAAAAACCAGAGAAAGAAATAAAGAAAAGCCTTCTATCTCTCAAGAGCACCTGCTGCTCTGTTAATTGAAGCAATGGTGCCGTGTGCAGGGGTGGGGCCAGAGAGCAAAATGACTTTGGCAGAGAATCTTGGTCTCTCTTACCCTTCTCTTTCTTATCTCTCGACATACATACATATACTTTCATGATATACTTTACAATTATCTACCACTGGTCTGCTTTTAGCTCCTAAGACTGATGAAGATCCAATTTTGAATTAAATGTTTTTATTTTTGTGGGTCTTAAATCTAAAGATGCAAGGAAATAGTGTAATTAAAAGTGACATTCTTTAAAAAAAAAAAGAAGAGAAGTTTTACTTTAAAGGAGCACTATGTAACTTTTCCGTCCGCTAGAGGTCGCCTATTCAAAACAAAGGCGTAGTTTGATGATGCCAAGTTTGAGCGCAGAATCTTGGGACATGTGGTCTTCACTTCACAGCCGGTGGAAAAGAATCAGGATAGGACTCGGCAGAAATCATGTTCATGGATGCGATTATTAACATTACAGTAGTATGAAGCAGAGCAGGGCCGAGTGTTGTGGGAGCTGAGCAAGGCTGCTGGAGCGATTGTTAAGATGAACGCAACACACGCCTCACGAACCGCACCACTTCCGCTTTTCCTTTTTTTTTTTTTTTTTTTCTCTGTTTATCATATTAGAAACATTTGAGTGTTGAAAATTATTTTATGACGTTACTCTGTGCGTTCGCTCGGCGGCTGCTATGACACTTGTTGCACACTGCAGTGAGAGTAAAGCGTTTCTGCAAAATAAAACTGGAAACCTAGGGTAACGCAGATACAATGCAATTGACAGGCGACTCCCTCACACCTCCCGGTTCCTTGGTTAAAATAGCAATTTTCTCACGATTTACAAATAGTTGGAAACATTTGGGATATTGTAAGTACTCAACTGAACAAAATATATAACAGTAGCCTTAATGGATATTTTACTGAATTTTTTTTTACATAGTGCACCTTTAAATTCTTAGAAATGTGGTGTAACCAGTGTCAAGGGGAAAGTTGCTTTTAAAAGTAATGCATTACAATATTGTGTTACTCCCTAAAAAAGTAACTTTTGTGTTACTTAGTTACTTTTTATGGAAAGTAATGTTACGTTACTTTTGCGTTTCCATTTCTCAACTTGCTGGGCTTGCTTGTTTGTTTGTTTCTTAATAATAATAATATAAAAAGTTATGTTAGCCAATGCAAATTCATGTCTGTACAGTAGAGGGCGCAGCTCAAACAAACCTTTAGCTATGCTGCCATTCTGGATTGCAGAAGAAGAAAGTTCAGTGCACACAACGCCTCTGTACTTATGCTGCCTTCACATGCTATCGGAATTATCGTAAATACAAGTTTCCTAGGTAAAAATCGCACATGAACGCCCTCTGATGTTGTGTTTACCACTGGGAAGTTCGGAAATAATTTTGATACCCAAATTCCTTAGATGGGCATGCTATACACTTTGAACATAGTGACGGGGGAGAACTACTGCTGTGACAGGTATGATTTATTAGCATTACTTTACTCGTTATTTGAAAAAAGTAATATGATTACTTAATTCATGTTACTTGTAATGCGATACCCCCAAAATCATGTGACATCTGATCATGTGCCAAGAAAACCATAGAATAGGGAATTAGAGAGAGCAAAGGTTTTTTGAAATTACTCTGGAAAAATATATTATTTGTGGATAAAACCATTAATTAAAACTTTTGTTGGAAATATTATAAAATAAGAGAAAGCAAAGGTTAGTTTATGCTGTCATTTGTCAATTTGCGTTACCCAAAAACGTCAAGATATTCAAGATTCTAAATATCACTAATCAAAATTTATAATTTATTCATTAAAATTAAATACAAATTATTTATTGTAAAATTATTTGATAATAAAACCACTTGACATTTTTAGAGTCACTAAAACGTAAAACTTATATAAAAATAAAAATATTAAAATAGTATAAAAATAATTAAACGCGTATGAAAATGTTGTTTTCTTATTTGCTTTCTTATTTGTTTTCTTAAATGCTTATTTGTAATCGACCCATAAGCCAAAATAAATATGCATGCATATTTATAAATGCATACTTATTAATAACCAACAGAATCAAGGAAAAGTATTTGAATTGCATGTCCCCTCCAGATTTTTCCCCATACTCCCAAGCCTTCTGTATCAAAGCATCCAAGCCTGTCATGAGACACAGCGGTGCACGAACACATGGGGATGAACCATGAAGCGGTGCTTGATCCAGGTAATGTAAGGTTAACCAAATTGATTACATATGCTGTGGCGCTCATAACCATCTGCTGGCAATTCATTTGCATGCCTGCAATTGACACTGAGCAGTGTGCATATCAATAATCAGTTTAGAATGCTTCATTAGGGAAGATCAAGCAAGGACCATAATCAAGAGCGTTTAGGCAGTCCACGGAATACCAAGAGGCAGTTCAGTTTAGGAACGCAGCAAAACCACCCGGGTGAATCGCCACTGACCCTTTTGAATGTGAAAAGGGGTTTTGTTCTGGATGTTCACAAAATGTGGCATTCTTCATATAGAACAAGTTTAATTTGTTCTATTTGTCCCTATCGGGACGCATCTCTTCTTCACAGAGTCCCTGAGCTGATATGGCGAATCCTCAGAAGCATCAAACAGGAAGTTTAGCGGCGCTAAATTAACAAGTGTCATCTCCATATTCACACTGGCTAAGTGCTTTTATGTTTATGTAAAGTTGGCGCCATATTAATATTTCATGTTGATGCGTTGTCTTTTTTCCCTCACTTCTTCTCGCTCTCCCCAAACAATCCGTTAAACAGTCTTCATTTTTGAAGAATCAAAGAAAGCAAAATGCCACTCACACTCAGGAGAATGTTCACCATACCCAGTGGGCAAATAAGAGGAGATAAAACAAAAGGTTGCGCACAAAAATGTCTTCAATATTTCTGAATTAAATTTAAGTGTATATATAATGAAATAAATGTATATAATGTTACAATTATACATGCAACACCCCTCCACCCTCTCTCATATATAGTTCATGTAGACTTGATTTGGATGTCTACAGTGGTAATTTACATATAGCCAACAACAAATTTCCTAACAACAAAATTGTGGCCAGGGAAAATGCTGAGTGGCTAGTAACTTTGGAAAACCACTAGCCACAGTGGCTGGTGAGCAAAAAAGTTATGTCAAGCGCTATATATATATATATAATATATATATATATATTATATTATATTATATTATATTATATTATATTATATTTTTTATTTTTTTTTGTGCTGTCAAAATTAGCACGTTAACACATGCAATTAATTTTTCAGTTTAACGAGGTTTAAAATATTTAACGCAATTAACGCAGTCAACAAGTCAAAAGAAAACACGCTGCCTGTGAATCTGCTGTCTATGTGACAAACAGTCACACACACACAACACTCAGAAAGACGCACGCCAGTATCGTGTGCATAGACAGCGCACCAGAATCAAGTTTTCTTTCGCAATTGAACAAACAATAACACAGAATTATGCCACAATGCCTGTTTTGTCGAGTATTCTCATAAGATGAGTTACATAATGTCTTAAATGAACTTAAAGACTTGTGAGAAAATGAGATGCGCATGACAGCGTGTCAGATCCGTGTCATGTTCGGCAGCGGCTGATCTTAAAGTGACAGCAGCCTGATAAAACAGTTGCTGTGATGTCTGTCATTAATGTTACACAAAGGTAACAGAGAAAATTGTAGCTTTAATAAAGATGAATCTATATTAAATTAATTATTTATGCACTGCAGATAGTTTAATAAATTACATTTCTGTATATTTCACCATATTTACCTGTTATTATAATGGGTTTATGTGAAAATTGTTTTAAAGGAACACACCGACTTTTTGGGACTTTAGCTTATTCACCGTATCCCCCAGAGTTAGATAAGTCCATATATATCATTCTCATCTCCGTGCGTGCATTATCTCTGTCTGACGCACCCACCGCTAACCTAGCTTATGATTATTACGCAGGAATGAGAGAAAAGTTCCTAGACATATCGGTCTATAAAATCGCACCTTTTCATTTTCTGTCGGTCTTAGTACACGATGTAACTATACACATCACAACATGTAAATAGGAAAATGTTGGCGTTATTTTGTCACTTATTGAGCAGTAGGCTAGCTGGAGCCATTTACCTCCAGTCTTTGTGCTAAGCTAGGTTAGCGGTGGGTGTGTCAGACAGAGATAATGCACGCATGGAGATGAGAATGGTATGTATGGACTTATAGCTAAAGTCCCAAAAAGTCAGCGTGTTCCTTAAAGTTCACTGGCCTTCATTCCTAAAAGATGCCATTACAACAAATATTTAAAATATACATATATATAATATATATATATACACACACATATACATATATATATATATATATACATATATACACACACACATATACATATATACATACATATATATATACATATATATATACATACATACATATACATACATATATACATATATATATACATATATATATATACATATACATATATACATATATATATATATATATATATATATATATATATATATATATATATATACATATATACATATATATATATATATATATATATATATACATATATATATATATATATATACATATATATATATATATATATATATATATATATATATATATATATATATATATATACATACATACATATACATATACATATACAGATTTGTTTAATTAAAACAATTCTAAATGAAATAATCTCTTACTGTTCATTACAATGCAGTTTTTCCTCTGTCAATATTCGATTCATAAATCACATTCACAGATAATGCTGGTGATACACTTCAATTTAATAACTGGGCGGCACAAGCGTGGCCAATAATTGATCAGTCAGACTAATTAACGTCTATACTTTCAGTAACGTTAACGAGATGTGAGCGGGTGGGGCATCAGAGGAGAGCTTAGCTCTACAGGTGATAAACCTATTTGGCAGTGACATTTTTTAGTGTAAAGTCATTCAGCCTATAATCTGATCAAAGGGAGAGTCCCCCATTGGGTCCAATTATAACTATGGTATTGTAGGAGGTGGGTAGCGAGGGAGGGGGGAGGGGGAGATGACTTATGTTGAGTTATGATATTCATAATCTATGCAGAGAGGCCTTTCCACTATAGGTCTTCTCCCCATAGCTGTGATCTTTTCAATTTACATCAAGCGAGGATGGCTGAGGATGAAAGTGCAGCCTCCGACTCGCTGAGCCCGTCGAGGGCAAACACAGGGCCTCATTAAACTCTACTGCATGGACTCCCCAACAGGGTTTGAAGTGCGTCAAGTAAAGAGCACGGGGTCAGAGGTGGCCCTGAAAACAGATCTCCATTTAACTCACCAGCTGGAGATGATAATTAGCAGGTGCATCACTGTCTCCTGCTCTAAAGGATGATACCATGGAGATCTGCTCCGCGGTGGGCTTCTATTATACACCCCGAGTTTCAACAGAACACCACTTTTGAGACGCTTGCGCGCACACACACACACACACTGGTCTCTCCTCGAGAGCTGAGCTGTTTATGGTCAAGGGATTTTAATTCATTGAACTGGACAAGCCGCAGACAGCCGCTACAAACAGTCATGTCCTCACGCATATATTTTACACGGTTTCCAGATTTATAAATGGAGATCTGATGGATTTTACATCCTGACTGGATATTTAGAGATTTATTTTAAATATATATATATTTATGTATGTATGTATGTATGTATGTATGTATACACACACACACACACGTGACCCTTAGTATATAATGTATATAATTGTTTTTAAATTGAGATTTACAAATCATCTGAAAGCTGAATAAATTGATGTATGGTTTGTTAGGGAAATATTTGGCCAAGATACAACTATTTGAAAATCTGGAATCTGAATATTGAGAAAATCGCCTTTAAAGTTGTTCAAATTAATTTTGTGGTCCAGGGGCACGCACGCACGCGCACACACACGCGCACACACACGCGCACGCGCACACGCACACGCACACGCACACGCACACGCACACGCACACGCACACGCACACGCACACGCACACACACACACACACACACACACACACACACACACACACACACACACACACACACACATAAAATAAATCTCTAAATATCCAGTCAGGCTGTAAAATCCATCAGATCTCCAGATCTATATATAAATGATGATACAATTAATTGATAAATAATTATGATATATATAAGTAAAAAATAAAGAAGAAAAAAGCATGTATGAAATGACCAATTACGATGATAATATAAACATGTAAATAAATCTGCTCACAATATTGTCAGGTTACATTGTGACCCTTTTGGAGGATGGCTGAAAGACTTTTCCTTTTTAAGACAGAGGGAAAAATATGTTTTGTTAAGGATTCTGTCCAGGGATGGAAAGCCGTTGGGAGGCAATTAGAGGACTACAAAGAAAAAAGAAATAGATATGAAAATCTTCTGCTTTCTTTTGATGTGCAATAGGCTGAAAAGTAAACGTACACGCTGACTGAATTCACATCCTTTTAGAAAAAGACAAAGCGCATTTCAACCGTAATGCTAAAGGATCACTCACATAACACAGGTCAGTGTCTTGTTCTTAACATGAATAAATAAATACATAAATTAATTAATTAATATTATATAACTTAATATAATAAAAAACTGCTTAAAGATTTCTAACAAAAACAGTTTAGTGTCTTTTTCTTAATATAATACATACATTTAAAGTAAATGAATGAATTCATAAATACATTTGTCAAAAAATATAAATAAAAAATGCAAGGGTAGAGTTTTTTTTGTTAATATGCAGCATAAATGTAAAATGAATAAATTCAGCAATAAATAATATAACCTAAAAATAAAAAACTTTTATCAAACATGAATCAAATGAAAAAAAAAAAAAAATTATATATTTATATATATATATATATATATATATATATATATATATATTTATATTTATATTTATATATATATATATATATATATATATATATATATATATATATATATATATATATATATATATATATATATATATATATATATATATATATATATATATATATATATATATATATATTTATATTTATATTTATATATATATATATATATATATATATTTATCAAACAGCTAAAACGATATAAACAAGTACAGGACTGAACGAAGCACCAATACAAATGACCACTCAATAGTATTCACTAGTTAGCATTCACAAAGCAAATTACTCCATCAATCACTGCAAGTTATGCTAACATAAGCATGCTGAATGTGCAAGTTATTCAATTTTGGTATGTGGAAGATAGAATGCAAGTTTGTAAAAAATGAAAATATTAAAACCTCCCCAAATCACTTTTTTTTTTAATGTAAATGTGAATGTAAACCTTTGATTTTTAAGACATCTGCATTTGATTTCAGGCTGACACTGCGAATCCAGAGTCTAAAGCAAAAAGCGCCAATCAAGTACAGTTATTGTTCATCAGCGGACCAATAATGACTGTGCCTTGAGGGCTGGACACTGCATTAGTCCACTCGGGGCGGAAATGAGCCCCACCTGGGCTGCTCCGTCCCGCACACTATAGCACTGATCCTTTAAGAGGGTCCTGAACGGGCTTGACTGAAATAGAACGAGCGCTGAAGAACGCAACATTCCCACTTTCCCCAAACAGTAATTGTTTGGTGTGTCAGCTGATGTAGTGCTTGTTTTTGTTTTCTCACGAATCCCAATTAAACACCATGCCGGGTGATCTCAGAGGAGGCGCGCAGATATTGCTCTCTCTCTGATTAATTTGTTAACCTTCATTTGGTAGCTTAATATACACGAGGTGGGTGTGCAAACTTGAATTTTTGCTGTTGATTGAGAACGTAAACGATCAAACGCAGGAAGTACAAATATAAGTTGTGTGGAAGAGACGAAAAGGGAGACAACCGGAATGACACGAGCAGCAAAGACAGAGGAACTGGAAAAGTAAACAATAGATCTGGCGTAACTTGAACAAAAGTAATAAAGTCAAAAGGAATATTTTATCAAAACAGTCTCAGGATTGATACAGGACCCGTGAAGAGAGAGAGAATCGCATCCAAATAAGACTGCAACGCTGTTTGGTAGCACAATGGATTCATAATTTTCTATTTTTAGATCGTTTTAATGACTGCAGAAGTAAACACACCCCATACCCCGCTACCAAATCCAATTATAATTGAATAAAAAAAAAAAAAAGCAACAGTTTCACAATGTTTAAGGAGAAGGAAAACACCTTCGTTTATTTGCGAGAGAGCAAACTCTCCTTTTAACATAATTTCTTGCAAAATCTACAACCACCCATCATTAAAATCTCCTAAATATTTATCAATTCAGTTCTTGATGGCACTAGAAAAACTTCAGCAACAAACACCCACTAAAACAAAGAAAAATCTAGTTAGAAAGAAAGTTTTACACTAAAAAGAAATTTTTATTTGAATGTTTATATATACACGGTGGATCAAAAACTCACTTCAGAGTGCGAAGACATTTTAATCTTTATTTTGTACAATGTGTGAAAATAAAAGGAGTATTTAAAAGCGTTCAATTTGTTTTGAGCCCTCGTGCGACGCTTTCAAAAAGTGTAGTGATTAAAACTGCGACCCGAAAACACCATCCGTGGACTTTCAACCCCGTCCCATCTGATGTTTCCAATAAAAAGGCATGTTTGAAATCACTCTCAAACGTTCGCCACATCCTTTCTGAGCCGCTGCAATTATTATCTCTATTTGTAAAATCCGTCGGTTTGTGCGGAACGGAATCGCTACTGGCATGGTAGCATTTCTAATAGTCAATAAATCTAAAATATTATGTGTGAAATTGGGAAAAACTGCCATTAAGTGACAGACAGCGGAGAGCACAGCATAGGGTCCCGTCTGAAAAAAGACCCAGGTAATTCAGGACAACTGTCACCCCTGACCCGTCTGAGAGCGGGTCTAGTGGTCAGACTCTCCGAATAATAAAGTCCACATGGTAAAAAAAGCCTTCAAACACTTAATTAGATGAATCTCAAAAGGTTCGGCTTGAATCAATAAAAGACTTGGGAGGAAAGAAAAGAAAAAAGAAACGCTCCAGGGTTAGTTATATTCTATTTTACTTTATAGTTGTAAAATGCATTGATTTTTTTAGAGGCTAGAAATGATAAAATCTGTGTTTTTAAATAATGAAACGCAAATGAATTGATTCAATTAAATTCCGTCGATTGGTCCTTTTTAAACACCGAATTGCGAGGCACTTTCGCCATATGACAGACTATTTAAGAAGGAAAGAGGGAAAAAATAAACCCAGAGCTTTTGCTCGATTTAAACACAGAGTTATGAATTTTAATATCCCCAAAGGTATGATAACCAGAGGGAGAGAAAAATGAATTTTTGCAGTGATAAATATATTATTGTAGGTGACATTTACATTCAGGTGGGGTAATTTAACATGATATGCAGAATACGTTCTATCATTAGTCAATGAAAAATTGCGTGAGAGGATCAAAGCAAACATGAAGCTGCCACTTAATTTATCACGCTACGAAGACAAAGAGGTTTTTCTTTCCCCTCCGTCAGTTTCAAAAGACCCGAGTCTTTTTTCTTTCTTTTTTTTACGACGCTCTCGGTTTGCAATTTAATTTACAAATGGGATGCCAGTGCTGAGATGGCATAACAGAACAGGCTGGCTTTTTCTGCTTGGACAGACAGCAGCGGGATCCACCGAGTCATATAGGAGTGTTAAAACACACCCCCCAGCGGGACAGAAAAAGAGAACGGGAGAAGAGAAGAGAAAAAAACAAACATGTTTCTTTATGTTCAAAAGGACAGATGACAGACGTGTTTCTGACCCTGACGCTGGATGCACTTCCCTGTTGCACTGACCGCGCCACCTAAACATTAATTAAAGAGAGAAGGCGCTGGCAGGTGGCAGAAAAGCAGGATCTAATAATTGGCCCCCTTCTTCACCGCGCCTTCAGAAAATCCAGGACTTCTAGCGAGATGTGCCACTGGGCAGGCAGAAAGGGGGGAAAAAAAAGATAAAAAAAGAGATGAAGGCAGGAGTTTGAAATTCACAGAGATGGCTGGCGAATCGCGATGGCCGTTTAATGTCACAGGGCAAGTTTGCAGAGAGTGGTTTTTGGGGATTCACGGCTGCGTCTGCTAATGATGAGAGGACAGAGATGCGGTGTGTTCTTCTGACCAGAACGATGCTGTTTGTTTAAATGTGCAGGTGGGCGAAAAAGACAGAAAACGAGAGAATGGGAGAAAATGGCAATCATATTTGCGTGTGTGTGTGTCTGTGTGAATCAGAGGGCTTAGAACAAAAGGAAATGGTAGAGAATGGTAATGTAAGTGTGTGTGTGTGTGTGTGTGTAGGTGGGTTTACTTTCACTACTTTAGGGACACAATTGTTGCCAGAAGTTAGTAAACTTAGGGGAAATCCTTTGGAGACATCCTCAAAAGTAAAAATAATTCTTAAAGTAAATATATAAAATATTTACATTTAACTCATCTCTGGTATGTTTTTATAAGTAATTATATTAAAAAAAACATATACTTAATCAAAATATACAGAATACTATATTAAATACTTCATCATCTACAGGTCCACCTTTGTCTTTTCTCATTTTTAATTATTTGTCAAATATAGTGTGTGTGTGTGTGTGTGTGTGTGTGTGTGTGTGTGTGTGTGTGTGTGTGTGTGTGTGTGTGTGTGTGTGTGTGTGTGTGTGTGTGTGTGTGTGTGTGTGTGTGTGTGTGTGTGTGTGTGTGTGTGTGTGTGCGCATGTAAACATAGAAAAAACCTCCTTTTGGGGACATGAGTGGCCTTCATTTGGAAAAAATTTTAAACAATAAAGTAAATATTGTTTTTTAAACCTAAAAATGCAAATATTTTGGAAGCTATATGGTTGGTACGGTATATAGTAATTATAATCAGGTTTATATAAAAACAAAAGAAGTCTATGTAAATGTGTGTGTTGTTTTGGGACACTCACCACGTCACTGGGCAGGTTGTGCAGATCGTCTGTGGGGCTTTCCAGGGTGTTTGTGTCCACGTTCAGAATGACCACATCCTCCAGGGATCTGCTCTTTACTCTCTGGAAATGCAACACACTTTGTTACACACCGTCCTGCCTATTCCCATTTCCTGAAACCGTTTTAATAACCTAACAATGTGCTAAAAAAAAAAAAAACACTGTTATACAAAGTATTTGTAAACACTTTTTTGCAACATACAAATTGTGAATGGCTAACATATTTTCACAGTATTAATTTCCAGACTCCGGATGTTTCCAGAGAAAAAAAAAAATCTTCAATGCTGTCAAAACCTCCACATAAAGACTAAAGCAGGCAAGATTTAAACACATTAAGTTAACAATGCAAACACCGGATTCTCATAAATGAAACCAGATTAAGTTTTTGAATTGTGTTCTTAAAGAAAACAAAACAAAACTCCAGGATGAGAGTCAAAATGTTTGAATCAATTTCAACACCTAATTTGAAAATAAATAATTTAGTGCAACTGGAATGTTATTTGGGAATAAATAACACATTAAAAAGTTAAAGCACTAGAACAAGTGTTAAAAATACATTATGTATACATGTTTAAATATATTTGTAACATTTGCAAGTATGATATATAGATAAAAACCCAATCAAATAATAAAACTATTCAGGCATCCACCGTGTTGAGCGGCGTAATGCTTCCACACAATGGTAGTCACGGTAGTGGCGACAAATCCAATAATTATTCCTCCGGTGCAGGTGGGGGAAACAGCCAAGTGTGTAAAAAATTTCTGGTTTGTCATTTTTGACAGTCGCTGCTACGGCGGCCCGTGTGCTGATTTGGTCTAATTACGTGCAGCCGGATTGGGAAGGGAGGGTTGAGAGGGGGGGGACTGTCAGCGGGCGAACGTGTGATAAACACCAGCACTGGCGCGACTGTCAGCGATATCAGATCTGCGCATGAAGCTATAGGTCTACCTCCAACCAACATGCCATTTCTCAATAACCGAACGCACCATCTCTTTGTTTCTCTGCCGTTTCTCCGGCTCTTTCATTTCTCTTGGGCGCCCCGGGAGATGAAAAGCAAAAAAACAATGTGTCAATTTTTGTAGGCTTCTCGCCGCTCGCTGATGATGCATCAAAGTAGATGGGCGTTATTAGGCGGAATCCAGAGGAACGGTTGGTTTTAAATGACCCGGTGTGAAAAAAAAAGTAAATAATGATGTTTTATGTAATATCGGGAAGCCTCGACTGGTGATCAAACTTCACGTAAAACACTTTAAGGATGATGAACGGCTGCTGGCGGGAAGATTTATGTGACGTACCTCTAAAAGGCTGAGATGAACTCCGACCAGATATGGCATGGGCGCACTGGGAACAGAGACAAAACACAGTCATTAGCAACATTATGGCATTTTAAAAATACTAATAATTCAAGAAATGCATTGTTTTCTTTACCGACGCAATGCAGACCCAGCGTAAAAATATTCAAAACACAGGCGTACATATTACAGAACAAATACAACACCAGACCAACAATTTCGAACGGAATAATAATAAACGAGGATCAGCGTAAATTGACATGTCTTTGACGCAGCATGCATCAGGAGCTAAACTTTAATGGCATCCTCGGCCGTTTCCCGGAACGAGTGCTTTTGAGCAGTGAAGGTGATTAGTGTAATTGGCGAGCGTCACTTTTGAGTCTCGGTGCAGAGCGGGGCGAGGCAGGGCCGTGTAATTAGATAGGTTTGGGTAGCCGCTACAGTGCTCGCTCAATCAGGTTATGTGGCTAATAAGCTGCAGTCTCCCTTGCTGCATCTGTTAAGGCCATAGATTTAACTGACATGCAGGCACGCTGACATGCAGACACGCACGCACATGCACAGGGTGAGCCCTGTCACGTCATTGTTGTCTGTGAGTGTAACTTTGTTATGACAGCCTAATTCCCATCATTTCTAATAGCGTTCATTATGAGCGATGCACAGCCTTATAATATGGTAATGCTTTTTTTTTGTGTATAATTAGATAGCTAAAATATGATAAATCATCTCGGATGTCTGTCCTGGAGTGGAAAACGGCGCTACTCTTAAAGCTGCATTTATATCAACGCTGTATTATTCGACCACAAATAGTTTCTAGTGTCAAGCATGGCAGCACAAGTCTGTCAATTTAAGGGTATAGGGTGTTCTGGTAGCTATACGGCAGGGCTGTAAGTTAAGAGTGTGGTCACGGTTTCAGCCCACAGTCGGCATACGGAAATCAGCCTGCCTCGACCAGTATACATGTTTCTGAAAGGTAAAAAAAGAAAAAGAAAAGTAGATTGCATGCTGGACTTGGCATGGTGGCATTAGTGCTAATAAATCATGTCCTTCATAAACCCTTTGAGATCCCAGATATGGTGAAAGATATTCATTAGGATGAGGGGTATTTCAGAAGGTAGTATTGCATGTTCAGAAACTCTATGTTACTGATGGAGCATTAGAGTATATCAGCCAGGCCAATTAATTGCCTAAAGTTTGGACGATTTTGGAAACTGTCTACTTGGCCGATTAACAGAAATCTAACCTTTTCAAATTTTTAAGTGACTTTTTAAGTGAAATTTTGTGTAAAAGAAAAAGAAAAAACGTGTTTTATATATATATATATATATATAGACACACATAAAAAAATAGATATAGAACATAGAACAACCCCAGATAGAACATAGAACAACAGAAAGAAAGACAGAAAGAACGATAGATATGACGAAAGAATGCAAGAAAGAATGACAGATAGAACGACAGATAGAACGACAGAGACAGATAAAACAACAGACAAATAGACAGACGGACGAATAGAACGACAGACAAATAGACAGACAGACAGATAGAACGACAGACAGACAGATAGAACGACAGACAGACAGATAGAACGACACAGACAGACAGACCGAGGCAGATAGAATGACAGATAGAACATAGAACAACAGATAGAACGACAGATAGAAAGACAGACAGAAAGAACGATAGATAGAACGACAGAGACAGATAAAACAACAGACAAATAGACAGACAGACAGACAGACAGACAGACAGATAGAACAACAGACAAATAGACAGACAGATAGATAGAACGACAGACAGACAGATAGAACGACACAGACAGACAGACAGAGACAGATAGAATGACAGATAGAACACCAGATAGAACATAGAACAACAGATAGAACGACAGATAGAAAGACAGAAAGAACGATAGATATGACGAAAGAATGACAGATAGAACGACAGAGACAGATAAAACAACAGACAAATAGACAGACAGACAGACAGATAGAACAACAGACAAATAGACAGACAGATAGAACAACAGACAAATAGA
Source organism: Gobio gobio (assembly GCF_949357685.1). Lineage (NCBI taxonomy): Eukaryota > Metazoa > Chordata > Actinopteri > Cypriniformes > Gobionidae > Gobio > Gobio gobio. Next base: position 29,410,245 of record NC_137120.1, read on the forward strand.
CAGACAGACAGATAGAACAACAGACAGACAGATATAACGACAGATAGAACATAGACAGACAGACAGATATAATGACAGATGGAACATAGAATGAAAGAAAGACAGATAGAACGACAGACAAATAGACAGACAGACAGACAGATAGAACGACAAAGACAGAGACAGACAGACAGACAGACAGACAGACAGACAGACAAATAGACAGACAGAACGACACAGACAGAGACAGATAGACAGACAGAGACCGATAGAACGACAGATAGAACGACACAGACAGATAGATAAAACAACAGCCAGAAAGATAGAACGACAGACAAATAGACAGACAGACAGATAGCACGACAGACAGACAGAGACAGACACAGATAGAATGACAGACAAATAGACAGACAGAGACCGATAGACAGATAGAACGACAGACAGACAGAGACAGACAGATAGAACGAGAGACAGAGACAGACAGATAGAACGACAGACAAATAGACAGACAGACAGATAGAACAACAGACAAATAGACAGACAGATAGAACAACAGACAAATAGACAGACAGACAGATAGAACAACAGACAGACAGATATAACAACAGATAGAACATAGACAGACAGACAGATATAACTACAGATGGAACATAGAATGAAAGAAAGACAGATAGAACGACAGACAAATAGACAGACAGATAGAACGACAAAGACAGAGACAGATAGAACGACCGACAGACAGACAGACAGACAGACAGACAGACAGACAGACAGAAAAATAGACAGACAGAACGACACAGACAGAGACAGATAGACAGACAGAGACCGATAGAACGACACAGACAGACAGATAAAACAGCCAGAAAGATAGAACGACAGACAAAAAGACAGACAGACAGATAGAACGACAGACAGACAGAGACAGACACAGATAGAATGACAGACAAATAGACAGACAGAGACAGATAGAACGACAGACAGACAGACAGAGAGACAGATAGACAGATAGAACGAGAGACAGAGACAGACAGATAGAACGACAGACAAATAGACAGACAGAACCACACAGACAGAGACAGATAGACAGACAGACAGATAGAACGACAGATATTTCAATACATATTGGCTGTATCATCATTAGGCAGAAAGAAAAAAAATTCAGATTTTCCCCAATCAGTGCAGAACACTTGGATTCCATGGGTACCGTCAAGATGTGTAAAAGCTGTACAAATTCACTTGAAAGGCCTAAAGCACAGAAATCATACAGCTCTAGAGCTCAGAAAGCGACAGCCCAAGCTTGAGGGAGACGCAAATGAGTAAGTGTGCAGATGAGCTCTTACCAGCAGTAATCCAGCAGGTGAGGAGGAAGTACAGGGATGAAGATGTGCTGCCAGTGCATAGGGTAGAGCATGGCGGTGGACCCTTGTACGCATGCAGTTAACTACCACAAAAAAAGGAAAGGGAAAAAAGGTGAGCTCCTTCATATGACGGGCTCCATCAATGAATACGCCGTCACACTTACAGGGGATTGCGAATATTGCGGGCCAGGAGAGCAGGCAGAATTAGACAATTATTCTTTTAATCTAAACATCACAAGCTGATTAAACATGTCCTTTTTGTGTTTCTGACATTAACAGCACAGGTTCAAATCCAAAATCGGGGCATCAATCAAGGGCCTAAAAATACACCAAAGCAGAAGGTGTCAAATGTGTAGCATCTCCAGGACTGATACAAAATTAATGATGCTTTATTACTGTTCAACACATACACAGTAAATAATCTGACTCTACAAGAAGCGAGCGCTTAATTACATCGCTGGTGTGGATGTTTAATGAGTGAACACCCAAGTGACCCCTCACCACACCCTGATTCCCCCTCATGGCTACCTAGCAGTTGTAATGACCTGTGTGGCACACGCGCACACGCCGGAGCTTCCTCATCTTCCAGATTAAAATAACATGATTAAATATGGAAAAAGAACAGAGGTCTGAAGGCTCCTCTGGGACTTCATTAGGGCAAATTGCCAAAGAATGAAACATGAGTTAGCCAAGAGAGACTGTGAGCTGTTGGAATACCACAGGGAGTAGGGGCTGGAAGAAGGGGTCTTGACAATTGGAGCTTCCAGTAATGTGTGTGAACCATGGCTCCAAAGTATCAAGAGACCCTCCTGCTCACTGACACACAATATCACAATTGACCACTGAAACCAACCAAGCTTGTCCGGGGCACAACAGCAAGCTTCAAAAGAGATCAGTTTAAATCCGGAATCCTGTCTGTATTCAACTGTGCGCGAGGTGTAAGGCTGATTGCGTGTTGTTGTTGTGTTCATTGAGTTCTGTGACATTGTGTTCAAACGCAACGGCTCCAGATAAGACGTGACCTATCGAGTCAAGAAATAGTACAGCTTTAATTAACAGTAATTCAGTGCCATGCATTATAACATATGCAAATGTGTTGTGCCGTTCCCTGAAAAGAACGGAAAAGCTTTAGTTGTGACAGATCTAATTTCGTCCAGGCGATTTGGAAGAAAGAAATGAATATTTATGGCGTTTCTCACCGACTGAAGTTTGGTTGATATCAAAGCTTTGAGACCCGTTCTGTTCGAGATCCTTTTTCTCAAGGTCCAATAAATGAATCATGCTGAGAGGTCATTGCACTGCAAAGAAACACTTTTCTCTGACTGCGAACAGACTGCCATCTAGATTCTTAGAGGGGAACCCTACCGTACCATGCAGAGAAAACCTAACGGCGCATTCCAATTAATTCAACAATGTCCACAGACAAGCCCAATTGGCTTGATTTATTCTTGACTTGAAAGTGAAGCAGTGCCGTCTTCTTTCAAAGACGAGGGCACAAAAAGGAGGTGGCAAAACCTAGATAAACATTAAAAGGTGGAATTCAAAAACAAATTAACTCTTGATATTTTTCCCACAGAAGATGTTTTGCTCAGAACCGAGGGATTCATCATAGCACACGCACGATTCCAGCAAGAAAGTCAGTCGTGACCTCCTTTCTGCGACAATTAAAAAGAAAGTTCAGAATAACTGTATCGATGCCATTGATCTCCAGTTGTACCCACAATGCACTGTTGGAGTGCTGCGCCTAATAAAATATTTGGCGGTCTTATGAATAATTAATAAATGAAGAAATGCCAAATAAAAAGAAAGCCAAATGGCCACAAAAGGCAAGGTATGCTTGATATTCCTTTGAATGAGGAAGTCATCCACAAGAACAAATGCTGGATTACGGTTTGTTTGGATGCGGGGCTGCATCCTGCCGAGACCTGTGAGCTACCGCTGCCGTTAGCGATAATGAGCGTGCTGGGGACGTGTTAAGTGGGGGTCTTCTCTATGGAGACCAACCATAAAGAAGATTATACAAAGGGATCCGGCTTTGGAAATACAATAGACCCCCAAAAAAACCAATAATGCCATTCTAAAGAATTCTAAAGAACAGTCCTTTTATGAAGAAAGGTCTTACATGAAAATCAGTTTTATATAAAATATATGCCAAAATGAAATGAAATTAGCATGCAAATTACTAGTGATAGACTGATATATACTGATTATCTTTTGGTCGAAACTGAAATGTTACCTCCCCATGTCAGATCCAAACTCTATTGTGTATGGGACAATTATCAGATCATTAACACCTGTTTTCAACCACAGTCAATTTTGTTTTAAAAAATGAACACAAGCATATTTCAACATTATCATTATCATGTATGGGTCTCAATCAGCTGCCTAGTTCAGTAGTCAGGGCACTGATCAGGGAGTCGGACATTTTAAGGGCAGGCTCAATCGCAGAATCCTTCCAGTGCACGGAAACGTTTGCTCCCTAAAAAGTCCCACAATGCACAGCAAAACCCAGGGTGCATCGATGCTCACTATGCTCCCTTAACGGAAGTTCTGAAGCGTGAAACTTAAATCACGTGCGCCAACTCACTACAAATAATGGCCTATAACGACACGCGATATACGTTTTTAAAAATAGAAACCATTATTGGATTATATTTCAGCATAAACATTCATCGTTAGACAGGCAATTAACACGATCTAGCCAACATTTGTGACCCTGGACCATAATACCAGTCTTAAGGGTCAATTTTGTGAAATTGAGATTTATACATCACGCGAAAGCTGAATAAATTGATGTATGGTTTGTTAGGATAGGACAATATTTGGCCGAGATAAAACTATTTCAAAATCTGGAATCTGAGGGTGCAAAAAAATCTAAATATTGAGAAAATCGCCTTTAAAGTTGTCCAAGTGAAGTCTTAAGCAATGCATATTACTAATAATTATAATACATTTGATATATTTAAGGTAGGAAATATACAAAATATCTTCATGGAACATGATCTTTACTTAATATCCTAATTATTTTTGGTATAAAAGAAAAATCTATAATTTTGACCCATACAATGTATTGTTGGCTGAAATGTTTTTTTGTTTTTATCATAATGTAAATAACATTACAAGTAATGTCAGAAAGATATTAGCTCTGCTGTTATTCATAAATACCATTACCGCTGTTGCACGTCGCCAGAAATAGAGTCATCAGTGTTCCAATGTGTAATGAGCAGGCATCCTTTACTGTCCTTACCAGTGCCCGAATTTGTGTACACGATATACTGATTCACGAGCTCGGGTGCTAGGGAACTGATTGAGACGGACCCTTTTGATTTGTTCTAGTTTTCGGGATCAACATAGGCCGTTGGAAAAACGATATCAGTTGAGCCTTTATTAAAAATATGACGAGGCACTAACATGATAACACAATTTCTACCAATAAGTAGCATGCTAGAAGATCTGATAGATATGCGCATTTCTCTTGAGAGGAAAGGGAATGCAAGGATTTTGCCATCTTTGCTCAGCGAACTCTGGATTTGCCCAATCAGGTGACAGTCACATAACTCACTTCACAATCAAACCACATTCACACTCATCTCTAGGAGTACATTTGTACCATTTTGCCTTGCTGAGATACATTCCACAGATGAAGTATAAAGATATGCTTTGTAACACCTTTCCAGTGAACCCTGTCTATGTAAACAAGTTGACGAACATATTCCCTACATCTAGGAAGATGCTGGGGTTCAAAAATATCCATGGCAACTTCTCCAAGAATAGACAAAGACCAAAAAAAAAAAAAGGTCCCGTTCTTTGATAAGCACAACAAAGCTCACAGTGGAATCTGTGATTGGGGCAGACTGGAGACTAGAGGTGCGATTCCCCCTGACAAGGGTGACAGCGCCGCAGTCTGCGCTGACTCCTGCTACCTGCGAGACTTCTCTCCCCTGGCCCTCTCCTTGTTTCCCAATTACCAATCCTCGCTCTCCCCTCCTGTTGACAAACGCACAGCTCAGAGCGGGGCGCCGACACAGGTGTATCGCTAACAAGGAGGTGGCATTAAAAAAAGAAAAGGTAGAGGTAGGGCGCAGGGCGCCAAACACCACTAATCCACCTCCCACTGCAACACAATATCACAAAGAAGAGAACAGGAAGTGCCGGAGGAAAATAAAATGTCTATTAAAGGTGTGGTAAGAGAGATGCTAGAAGAAGGAACGAAAATAAGACTGCATTGCTGAGTAGAGTGTAAAAAAGCGGAGAGCGTGAGGCCGAAAGGAACCTCAGTGGCTAGCACCACAGGCCAAGACGGGATCGGGTCTTGTTAGCATACCACTGACAGCATGATGAGAAGGCGCCTGTCAAGACTCGGGGCCGGCCGAGGGGGTCTCGCAGATGAAACGCGCCAGGGCCTCCCAGTTGACTAGTTAGAGGGATCCTGATGCAGCACAATTATACTGGCATATGACAAGACTGCATGGGCGGCTGCCTCCCGGAGCCTGCGACATGGTTTTAAAACAGTGGTACTCCTTACCTCTGGTCACAAAACAGCAATAAGTCAACTGATGCATTGTTGTTAGATCATGATTTATTCCTTTGCTTTCCTATACAGGCAAGTGTGCAGCCATGTTCTGCTAGACTGACACAGCAGGTTCACTGGGGGCCCGAACACTCAGGGTCCACTGGCAGCATGCATAATGGATTCCCTTTCTTCCTCTTTCTTTATCCCGTTGGCTGGAGGGAGAAACGGTAGCGGTAGGCTGACCACACCCTGGACACTGCCATATGCCCTATGTGAACCATTCAGAAATTGGCCATATGTCTGTATTTGCGTCTATGAATTGTAGGCTAAATTGGCCGTGTGTGTCTTCCTACAGTTGCTTGGAACTCCCAAAGCTCTAGAGAAGACGGATGGCTTCCGTATTTGAGATGATGAAAGTCTTCGCTGAGGTGGAACCTTAATATCACTAGTCTTCATAGTAACTCTTTTGGCATATTAGTTTCCTAAACTCAAGGTCGCTCATGCTCCCATTCAGCAAAACAGTAAATCATGTTATGAGATAGTAAAAAAAAAAACAATTTACCCAAGAGACTAATGATTTGCACATTCTAACCCCTCGTGTCAGTGAGCACACGGAATGAAGGCGGCAGCCCGGAGGAGTGAAATACTCTGTGGATAGGGTCATTCCGACAGCCTCCTCCGGAGCCAGAGGGTCCGAGGGGAGCACCTCGGTTCCGGCACTGTCGGCGAGCGCACCGCAGATGCTGGGGGGGGGGGGGGGGGGGGCAATCGGAGCGAGATAGGGAGCGAATGACATCACTCGCCGCTTCTCAAACTGTCGTGAAAGTTTGGACCATCGTCCGCCCCCGTGCGATAAGCGCCCACTCCCTTTTTCAGGCAAGAAGAGCCAGAAAGAAAATATGTGAAAGAGTCAGGGATCCAATAAGTGATAATTTAAAGCTAACAGACTTGATTGTGCATAAGCCCAGAGAAATAATGCCAAAACAGTGAGAGCTGAATTAGTGTAGTGATTTCGATAATTGTGTCTATTCTTTTTCCCTAAGTTCAATTAATGAGAACCAGGTCATCTACATAACTCGTTTAATATGATGTGCATGAGGTAGTTGACAATGCCCGGCCCTAGTGATCAGGAAGTGTAATAATATCTACATAACAAGGTCTGCATCTTCCACCGTGAGAAAGGTTTCAAGTCTTGGGGGGAAAAAAAACAAATGATTCAATCACACCATGTTATTTGGAAACAAATATGATACAACACATTTATTTAAATGCAACTGTTTCCAAAAGACCTATTTTAATTTATTGCATAAAACAACAATATATATTTTAAGTAAGCAGAAAGCTGTCTGATGTGTAAATGAGAATGACAGCAGAAACTCACAGTGCTAAGCTTGCTTGAGGTAATGATGATGCGTCTCTCATGCAGCATGCTGGCGTAGAGGTGCAACATGTTGTTCACATCCACTGCTACAAAGTACTCAGTTAAATTTCTCTAGGAGGAGAAAAATTATGTTGATTAAGACGCATTTGGACACCCAAAAATTACAATTATCCCATAATTTACTCACCCTCAAACCATCCTAGATGTGTATGACTTTCTTCTTTCAGCCAAACACAATCTGAGTTATATTTAAAAATATCCTGGCTCTTCCAAGCTTTATAATGGGAGTGAATGGTAACAGATTTTGAAGCCCAAAAAGTGCATCCATCCATCATAAAAGTAATCCATACAACACCGGGAGGTTAATAAAGGCCTTCTGAAGCGAAGCGATGTGTTTTTGTAATAAAAATATCTATATTTATAACTTTATAACTATAATCACTAGCTTCCATCTGTGAGTCTAGTTCCGGCGGAAGAGTAACCTCTGACCCGACGTATGACGTATTGACGAACGTGGAAGCGCAGACGATAGAGCAAAACACGAATTAGAAGCCTAAAACGCAAATTTTTAAAGAGAAATGTCAGAGGAGCTTGAGTTTGTTGCCCAGCCCTATTTGCTTAAAGCCCTATTAGAGGCGTCTACTCTCCCCTAAGCTTACTCTACGCCTATGTCATACGCCGGAACTACACTCTCTTATGAATGCGCGGACGGACGAGAGAGGACGCAGAGGATATAGCAAAACAAAACACCCGTCACCAATTAGAAGTCTAAAGTGAGAATTTAAAGAGAAATGTCAGAGAAGCTGGAGTTTGTTGCCTAGCCCTATTTGTTTGAACCGCGAGAGGCGTCTACTCTCAGTCCTACGTCATATGCCTGAACTCGAGACTCTCATGAACGCGTGGACGGACGGACATGTGTTACCGGAAGCTAGTGATTACAGTTTATAAAGTTACAATTACGGACATTTTTCTTGCAAAAATGCATCGCTTTGCTTCAGAAGGCCTTTATTAACCCCCTGGAGCCGTGTGAAGTACTTTTATGATGGATGGACGCACCTTTTTGGGCTTCAAAATCTCAGTTACTATTCACTCCCATTATAAAGCTCCGATTGTGTTTGTCTCAAAGAAGAAAGTCACCTAGGATGGCTTGAGGGTGAGTAAATCATGGGATTTTTTGTTGTTGTTGGGTGAACTAACCCTTTAAAAAGTATGAATGTAATGGCATTAGATATATTTTATTTTATCATGCTTTGATTCATATTTTTCCTCATAGTCACTTGATTTTATATGTAGTGCAATGACATTCATACATTAAGTGTGGCTTAATTTTTAGTGCCTCTGTATTTGTAACGGAGTTAAACATACTCACACTTTCAGGTATGGTGGGGAGTCCAATAATGTCAGGAGCTATGAAGTATGAATGCTGCAGAACACAGACAAGAAAAGATGAAGAGAAGGTCACCATTACGCAACCACCCAGTATTTAGTGCTTATAGTCCCTCTAACGTACTGTCTGTTCCACAACCAATAAATAAACCGCGATTGGCCTGAACTGTGTCTAAGCTTGTTAAAATCATACATACAGACAACAGATACGGATACATAAAGTCAACAAACGCCGATCCCCTGTGGACACTACCGGAGGAGGCTCCCCGCATCGGAGAGAAAGTCTTTATTAAGGTACAAAAGCCAACTGCTCTGTTCTGACAGTATCAGAGGGGTCTGCCAGGCGTACGTTTGAACAGGCGAGCAAGTTTAATGTCTGGATCAAAGAGGCTCCGAAGCAAAGATCCCACGCTGCCTGCTAACTTTAGCACTTTCGTTTGTCTGTGTGGCGCGCTCCGCTCTTTCCCAAGGCTGGGTCGCGATTCGTCGTTCGTAAAGAGTACCCATCTGTTGCTCAACACATAGGTTCAACTTTTGCTGCCTTCGCATATGTTCCACAAACAAACGCGAGTGCAACTAGCATCCTCTAATACTCAAAAGAGGTCAAATATTTATCTTGGATGCGGTGATCACATGACTCGAGCAATCAAACCAAGTGCTGTGCAATGTCAAAATTTATCTTGGCTCTATGTGTGTGTCCAGAGTACTTTTGCTGTAATCGTACGAACATAAACAGTCTGAAGATACCAATAAAGCAGAGTGACCGAGTTCTCTTCTTCATGTGCTGACATGTGTTTATTTTCCCATACCGAGCAGCTGACTGCCCTCGATGTCGTGGACTGCAGTTCCAGCTGGCGGTGGCCAACACTTTGCAGCCGTGTTTATAAAAATCACACATTATCAGAGCGCTTGTTATCACCGCGCTCTGCCTGCTGCTCCCTGTAGTGTGATCAGAATCCCACACCCTGCACCCAACACCACTCCTCAACACACACATACACACACACGACATGTCTGACTGAAACATTACTGCCCACACAGTGCTGATTCAAACCAAGACCCTCTTCCCAAATTCCAAAAGCAAACAAAGTTTTGATTCCGCTAATCATTTTAACTTCAGAAGTTAAAGCACAACATGACGGCGATTAGTGAACCCACCACCTGCTGGGAGACGGTACGGACAATTCCATGAAGAAACCCCTTCGGATGACCTGAAGGTCTTTTAGATTGCACGTTAAAGGTCAAATTCTTGATAATTGATGCTGAGTAATAGCTAGCTTAATAACTAGTGATCTCAACTTAATGTTTTTAACATAGTGTGATAAATATATATATTTTTTTACATTTATTTACCATATATACACTGCAGTTAAAAAGATTTTTAATGTTTTTAGAATAAGTCTCTTATGCTCACCAAGGCTTCATTTATTTGATTAAAAATACAAACAAAATCTGTAATATTGTGAAATATTATTAAAATGTAAAATAACTTTTATATTTGAATATATTTAAAATGTAATTTATTTCTGTGATGCAAAGCTGAATTTTCAGCATCACTACTCTAGTCTCAAGTGTCACATGATCCTTCAGAAATCATTATAATATGATGATTTGCTGCTTAAGAAACATTTATGATTATTATCAATGTTGAATTTTTTTTTCAGGATTCTTTGATGAATAGAAAGTTCAAAAGAACAGCATTTATTTTAAATAGAATCTTCAGTAACATTATAAATGTTTTTACTGTCACTTTTGATCAATTTAATGCATCCTTGCTGAATAAATGTATTCATTTCTTTAAGTTCTTTCCACCAAAAAATTTATAAAAATAGACATTATATACTTTTGGACAGTAGTACGATGTTGCCAAAGCTTACTATTTCAGATAAATACTGTTCTTTTATATTTATCACCTGTTTTCAACATTGCTAATAATCATAAATGTTTCTTAAGCATCAAATCATCACATTATAATGATTTCTGAAGGATCATGTGACACTGAAGACTGAGTAGTGATGCTGAAAAATCAGCTTTGCATCACAGAAATAAATTACATTTTAACATTTTAATAATATTTCACACTATTATGTTTTTTTTTGTATTTTTAATTAAATAAATGCAGGTTTGGTAAGAGACTTAAAAATCATAGCGAT